>NC_080540.1:272318671-272966528 GCF_028640845.1 Ahaetulla prasina | reverse complement strand
CAAGGAGCCAGGTACGCGACCAGCAAGCCCATCTGACATCTATGACCCCATCTCACAAAGAGGGATTCGCACCCGGCGATCTGAGGTACAGTGGTCTCCCTCGGCTCTAGACTCTCTCTAATCACAACCGCCACCCCACCACCCCTACCCTGGCCCCTCGGCTGATGAAATGCTCGGAAACCCGGTGGGCACATCTGAACAAGGGGCACGCCCCCTTCTGGGCCCAACCAGGTCTCCGTAACGCCCATATTGACTCCTAGCAACTAGAAAGAAAGAAAGAAAGAAAGAAAGAAAGAAAGAAAGAAAGAAAGAAAGATAGATAGATAGATAGATAGATAGATAGATAGATAGATAGATAGATAGATAGATAGATAGATGAAAGATGATAGATGATAGATAGATAGATATTCTTTATTTCAGGACATTGTAACTGAGTCTATCCACCTCATTTATTTTTCTTTCCACCTTTCCAAGCATTAGAGTTTTTTTAGGGAGCTAGGTATTCACATTATGTGTCCAAAAGAGAATAATTTAAACTTGGTCATTTGTTCTTGATCTCTGAATTCATTTGTTCTATGATGTATTTGCTGTTTTCTTGCTTGTCTTTGGTATTCTCCTGAGTGTTCTCCAGTTCAAAAGTATCATGATTCATTCTATCCTGTTTCTTCAAAGTCCATTTTTTCTTCCATTGAATATCATAGGGACAGCAACAATCCTGATTTTTATAGGTAGAGATGCATTCCAGTCAGTGGTGGGTTGCTACCGGTTCTCCCTGGTTCTTGCGAACCGGTAGTAAACATTTTGAGTAGTTCGGAGAACCAGTAAATGCCACCTCTGCCTGATCCCGCCCCCAAACTATTGCTGCCTCTCGACTCCCAGCTGATCAGCTAGAAGGAAAAAATCAGCACTCACTTGACAAAGAAGAGGAAAAAAAAAACCAAGACACTGTGGCTTTAAACTGAGAAGCCAAGAAGCCTCCCAATTGATCAGCTAGAATGAATCAGGACTCGCTTCTCATCCAGGAGATCGCTTGGCAAAGAAGAATGGGGGGGGAAAAAAGACGCCATCGCTTTAAATTGACACAGCTGCTGGAAGGAGGTTTTTTACTTGCAGAAGCAGTTCATTTCTGGGTCAGCTGAACAACAAACTGGATAAGAGGAAGAATTCTTATATGGTTCTATGCTTTTGGAGTTTTGGGGTTTGTGCAACATGGGCTTCATCTTTCTAAAAAGGTTTGGGCGATTTCCATTGTGAAATATCCTATCTTGAATGAGTTTTCTGCATGCTTGTAAATGGAGCTGAACTTCCGTCTTCCACTTTATATTATCTCTAAGTACTGGTAGATGTTTTTTGCTTACAAAGTTTCCTTTATGCAGCTGGCAGGAATGTGGAGGGAATGGGGATTTTGAAGTAAACTTCCCCTGGAGTGGGGAGGGAATGGGGATTTTAGGCTTGCTGTCAAACATCAGCCATAATACTAATGACTGTTTTGAACAATATGCAGATTGTATTACGCAAATGTCTATTTTATATGTGAAATTATGACTGGAACCTATATTGGTTCACACTGTCAGGAAGTTTCTCCTTAGTTTTAGGTTGTTTCTCTCTTTGTTCAGTTTCCATCCATTGCTTCTTGTTTTGTCTTCTGGTGCTTCGGAAAATACATTGCGCCCCCCTTTTTTCTGGCAGCACCTTAAAAGCCTGTTGCCTATCACACTCTTGGGCAAAGCATGTGAGCCATTTCCTTCTTTCAGTGGTCCATGAAAGTACATCTATAGTATGTAGATACTAAAGTTGAAAAAAGATGAACAACATTTTTGCAGAACTATAGATATGTTGAGGCTGGGTGTGACAAGGAATGGCTGGGAGGGGAGGGGTCAGGTGAGGCATCCCTTGACATGAGTGACATTGTGTTGGCCATGCCTACCCAGTCACATGGCCATCAAGCCACACCCACTGTCACATGACCATCAAGTCACACCCACAAAATAAGCCATGCCCACAGAACCAGTAGTAAAGAAATTTAGAACCCACCCCTGATTCCAATATCTAAATATCAGGCATTTATGATTGTTCGACCTATGACATATTTCTTGACTGCTTGTTCCTTTATTGTTGATGTTTGCTCCTAAAAGACAGAAGCTAACTCCCACTTGAATATCTTCATTGTCAATTCGAAAGCTGGTTATTGTGCATAATTTTATTACTTTATACTTAATTTTAGTCCCATTTTTCCAATATGCTCTTTGACTTTTATCACTAGAACTTGTAGATTCTTTGCATTTTCAACTATCAAGACTATTCTTACTATCAAATAAACCACAATCTACATGTTTCACATCACATGCTCAACGCAAATCAAACTACTTTACAACTTGGCACATGTAAAAAAGGACAAGGCTTCAATTTCAGAATTCTGGCTACCTCCTTAAATATCTTGACCCCCAGTCCAGATACTAAGAGAAACAATAATTCAGAAAAGAAACAATAATAATTTGTCTTATGGAGTTCTTAAAAACAGTGGAAAAAGTGTGGTATAAATGCTTCCGTAGTATCTAAAAACCTTTCTTCTGGATTCATATGGCCTTGTTCAATCTCCTTGTTATTCTTAAGCAATCCTTCATGACTTGTAGTATCCCGTAAAAGCCTAAGATACTCAGGGTTGGGATCTGAATCATTTCCTCTCCTCTCATTCCAGAGATGCAAGCTGAGTGGAAAATTAGCTTTGATCAAAGAAGTAGAGATAATTAGTTTATATGAACATATTGGCGGCAATTCTATAAATAAAAAAGTGTTTCAAAACCAAGTTGTAGAGGGGATAAAAATACAAGATTAAGATAAGTAATAAAATCAGTATGTTGGTTTGAGAAATAATCTCCTGTATAATTTTTCTTCTTTTTCACTTGCTATTTCACTGCGTGAAAGGGAATGTATGTTAATGCAAAAGATGGTGCCAGCTGAATAGGAGTTGGAAAATTTAACAGCTTTCTCCATCTGAAACAGCTTTCTCCATCTGAATATTAATTGATTGAATCTAGTTTTGCTGGTAAACTATCATGAAATCATGGTTTAATCCAGCAACCTAATTAGTTTGGGAACCTGGTAGCTAAAGTTTCTTTTCTGCTCTGATGTACCTGTCTCCAATAGGATCTCAGTGCTTGAAAACGTTTTAGTGCTTCCCTTACCTGACATGACACCATTAGATATTTTATAAAAATTACGAAAGCTAAATCCAGAAAAGTTAGGAAATTCCTGGAAGCTTGGTTGTAAAGTGCAGGGAATCACGAGTCTAAACAGTTCGAATGAATATATAGTTTTTTCCCCTTTTAGCTTTTCCCTTTTAACTTTAAGCTCTCTACAAGAATCTGAATTACTAATGGTCAAAGCAAATTGGCAGTAGATAAGAGTCAACAGAATTCTAGGTGGGCTGGATTTAGATCTCTTGTGGGCAAAAGGGACTCAACACTGATGACATGTTTGACCTCTTCCTCGGGCTCAGCCTGGTCATTTCTTATATTGGTACTCAGACAAATCAGCTATCAGCAGGCACATAGAGGTAACCAACATTTAGACATCGTTCAAAATAGATAATAAAAAAGCTAAAAGGGGGGGAAAAAAGACTAGGGCAATTACTACCCTGATAAGGAGGCATTAATACCAGGATTAACACCAGACAAACCCTTAAGCAGTAAACAATAGCCTAATGAAGAAGATAATCATTCTCCCACCAACATTGGCAGGGTAAGCTACTCCTAAACAGGGAGCAAACCTCACACTCACTAGTACTGATGGTGTTACCTATTCAGGTAATGGATTATCTGTAAGGAAATAAAATTGTTCCATTTTGCTACTTCCTGTTTCATGTTGTACTTTTCTAGCTGGATTTTTTATAACTTTAATTTGTTGACTTGGTCTAGGAAGCAGCTTAATTTATATTAAAATTGACTAAGATGGTTGAGAGGAGTCACCAAATTTCAATCTGTCTAGGATCCTATAGGCATGAAATTCAGGGTACATTTTATTTTAAATGCCATCTCTGTTCAGTATTATTGAAAATAGCAGTTGAAGCAAAAAACACACAACTGAAGCTCTAAAATATTATTATTATTATTATTATTATTATTATTATTATTATTATTATTATTATTATTATTATTATTATTATTATTATTATTATTATTATTTATTGAATTTCTAGACCGCCTTTCTCCCGAAGGACTCAATAGGTTTAATGTTTATTTTTTATTTGTTGGCCTTTAACTCAGGCCTGAAAAAACATGGAACTCAGAGGTGTGCAATGTTCAAGCTCAATGCAAACAAAGATATTTCTGATCTGGCTATGCCTGGCACCTGTTCTTTAAAGGAGCTATGCCATTTCCTGGGCTGGCATGGGAGGCGTACGGATTCAAGAAAAGATCTGACTGTGTTTCAAGAGTGATGACTGGACAGTGACATAAGGTTGTATTCCATGGCTGTCTCTGTAATGTTTCTAGTACTCAAGGGCATATTTTTCTATCTCCCTTTTGAATCTCAGCAAAGACACTGTTCTTCAAAGAACAGTAGATAGGTACAGCAAGGCTGTCTTGTTTATATCAAAGTCAAATATTACATATTGCTAAACCACTGTTTTGTTGGCTGGGCAAATCTGGGAGTTAAAGTCCACATACCTTAAAGTTGCTAAGTTCGAAAAATACTGCTTTAAACCCTGCTAAACTTTTCTCAGTAGCAAAAGAGAAAAAACAGCATTCCCAGCCTTGCCCATGCTTGCTATAAAGCCATAGCCATTGTGCATCATTCTCACCCAAACTGCAATCCTTGCAATTGCTGAGTTACGTGCCTCAGCTACAAAGATTTTAACAAAGATTTTTCCCCTCTGAAATCATGACATTATTATAGATATAGGGAAACTTTTATAAAATATCACTTATCACTAGCTAAACCATCTACAAGAGAGGAGTGTCAAAATTGTTGGGGGGGCAATAAGTGGACTTTGTAAAAAATATACAAATAGAATGAGACTATTGCCTTATACACTGTAAGCCGCCCTGAGTCTTCGGAGAAGGGCGGGATATAAATGTAAACAAAAAAAAAAATAGTGGCCAAGATTGTGTGATCAAAATTCTATTGCTTTTACATATGTTGCACATGTGATGCACATCAACAAGAACAGGGTTTTGGTCATGGCTACTATCCTTTGACCTCATCTGCAACCCTGGATGCCCCTAGTTGAATCAGGATTGTTGACTCACTTCCATAATACCTAAGGACTAGGCAAAATTTCTAGACAAGTATCTTCTACTCATTCAATTATTTGTGAAGGAGAGAATAGAATTTTTGCAAAAGTAATCTATGTAGCAGGCATAGCTGTCTATAACCTTCACATAGCGATTTGTAATCCTCCTTTTTTTTCACTCATGTTTGTTTCTTAATGTAATTTTCAACAATTACACAGAGCGGGAAGAGCCATTGTGATGTATTGGTCTGGATGTTGGGCTAGAACTGGACAAGCCCCGATTCAAGTCTATTTTTAGCCATGGAAGCTCACAGCATCACTTTGGCTTACTCAATCTTTCTCAGCCTAATCTATCCATGGTGTCAGACCTGGGAGCCATATTGCCTTGGTGCCTTCAGGATCCAGGCCTGCCACAATCCTACCGTGGGAAGTTGGGAGAGGGGGCTGCATGAGTGAAGTAGAATTAGCCATAACAAAACTTCACAGAGAAGTTCAAGACCATGGTGTCCAACAGCTGTGCAGAAAAGAATGTGGAAGTTGTCTTCTGTACATGAAGGAACTGATTGTAGCAGTGGTGGACATGTGGGAGAAGTGGGCAAGGTCTTGAACTTTCTTTTGGGTGAGAAAAACCCAGAAGATCTCAGATTCGGGTTTTCCACAGATGTGCCAATATGGCATCTCCAATAAAAGTTAGCTTTGTGGAACTGCAAGTCTTGGAGTTTGATTTTGTTGGGGGTGTTACTTGGAACTGACACATTGGTTATGGAATGACATAAGCATGCCCACTTTGGTATCCTGTATGGATATTCTGCTTTCCTATGTGCATACATTCACTTACAGCAACATAATCAACAATCCAAGCAAACTATTTCAGAATTACTTGCCAGAATAAATTAACTATTTTCAGGAACAAAAGTTAAGAAAGAGAAAAGGTAGAGTGGAAGAGCTGTCACCTTATTCAGACTGAGAATCACTACATGCTTTTGCAGCTTTCAGTTTTTATTTAATTGATTATAGTTTATTTATATTATACTTACTGCCCCTTTCTACATTCATGGATACTTAGCAAGTCCCTTCCATGTAGTCATTTGTCTACAATCTACTTGCTTCAGCAAGAGGGTTACGTTTTTGGTTTGCAATAATCTTTCTTTCCAATCAAATAGTTATGCATTCCAGATACCAAGAAATGGTACATTCTTCATCATGACTTACTTGGAAGGCAAAATTTAGGCTTCCTGACCCTTGACTTCTGTCATTATCTTTTACTGCTTCCTTCAGGTATCCCTTGCTTAATTTGCTTCATATCTTGAGTCTCCAAATTGTTGGAATGAGGACTTCTAGCCTGGAAAATGCATTTGTGAGATGGAGACTTAATGATCCTGATGTGTCTCTTGTTAGAAAGGACCAATGGTTGGGTGAATTCATTTAATGTCACTGAATGCATGCTGTAAGAAACCCCTACAAGAATACTGAGATTCTATTTATATCCTAGAGACATTTTGGCTCCTGGGTTCAGTGACTGTATGCGTTTGCTAATTGTGCATGACCCCTATGGGAACCTGCCACTGAATCCAGGGAGAGACAGTAATAGGGCCCAAAGTATTTAGGAGGAGAAATTTGAAGAGTGCAGCATACTTCATCTACCAAAATTATACTCTTGCTTGCCAGGAAACCAATGTTTGCTCTTTTCTCATATTGCTTCTGCAGAAAGGTTATACGGATGGGCACACACAGATATAGAGGAAAATCCAGAAAGGGTTTCGGAAGCAACAGGATATCACTGGGTAGTGGAAAAGTCTCTGCTTTCTTTGTAAACAGAAACTGCTAGGATATAAAATCAAAACATTGGAATAAATGCAGTAGAATTTGGCAAACCCCCTTAAAAAAGAAAAAGAAAGAGAGAGAACATCCTGGCATATTTTGCTAAGCATGGTTAAGTAAACTTTGAATCTGGTTACAAACATATATGTAGAACAGTTGGCTTCATAGCTGCCAATAACAATAACTTTTACATTTCAACTGGGGATTATGTGAGCAAAGTTCTTGTTACTTTGTAGTGGTGGGTTGCCGCCGGTTTTACTACCGGTTCTATAGAACCGGTAGTAAAACTGGCGGGAGGCTCCGCCACCGACTGGATGTCATCAAAGATGAACTGCGCATGCACCGAAGTTTCTGCACATGTGCAGAAGCTTGGCAGACGTGTGAGTGAAGCAAGCACGTGAGCGTGATCCCATTGTGAACCGGTAGTAAAGGTAAGTAGAACCCACCCCTGCTTGTGCCCTTCATATATGGGTTCTACCTTTTCTTTTCTTTGAAATAATTATCCAAAATCTATAGCAATAGCATTTAGACTTATATATTGCTTCACAGTGCTTTACAGCCATCTCAAGTAGTTTACAGAGTCAGCATGTTTCCCCCAACAATTTGGGTCCTCATTTTACTGACCTCAAAGAGATGGAAGACTGCCGGTTCGGATCAAACTGCTGGCAGATGGCCTGCAATACTGCATTCTAACCACTGTCCAATCACAATTATAAATGTTATTGGTTATGAAAATGAAGGTGAAGATCTTGTTGCAGTGCTGAGAAAAATTACTCCTCCAAATGAACATCTACAGGAATGATTTTTAGTTATTTTGACAGCATTTTATCAGATTAAGTGCCTATAAAACTGTTCCTTGGCTCCTATGAACAGGAAAATTGTAAAAAAAAAATTGTCAGACATGTTATGGGATTTCACAATTCTAATGCAGGCAGAACATTCCAGATCTTGCATCTTCTTGAAGTAGATGGGGGGCAGGGGCGGGCAAAGCCCTTAAAAGTCTTTGTACTTTACTGGATTAGAATTCTTAGGACAGGGATTAATAGTAGAAGAACATAGAATTTGTTTAAATGTTTAGAAGATTTACTTAATAAAACATGAACAACTTGATAGAAGAATGAAAATTCACAATCACTTACTTGGCTGAGCCTGATTGTCTTTATATCTTGACCCAGGTCTGGCATTTAATTATCTGCACCTTCCCAGCCATTTTTAGAATATCCTTACGATTTATATTGATACTGATTGTTTCCTGATTGCTTATTTGTACCCTATGACTATCAATAAATGTTGTACCTTATGATTCTTAATGAACGTATCTTTTCTTTTATGTACACTGAGACCATATGCACCAAGACAATTCCTTGTGTGTCCAGTTACTTGGTCAATAAATAAATCTGTTCTATTGTATTTTATATTTATTAATTGGACTGTGGCCTTGAAGATTTTTTAATTCCTCTGTGCAATTCCCAAATAATATGAAATATTTCCACTGCTCACAGTGTTGTTTAATGCCAATGTGAATTTACCCATGTAGTAAGGCTATAATATTATTATTTTCTTTATTATTTTTACTCACCCTCTTATTGGTATTATGATGATGATGATTCTGTTGTTTTGCATGCTTCTGTTCCAGAGACAAATTCGTTATGTGTTTAGTCACATGTGGTCAAATAAAGAATTCAATTCAATTCAATTCAATTCTGATAGCGGTGGACCTCATGAGCTTTAAATCTTCAAGGAAGTTGGTGATCTAACTTGTGATTTCATATTATAAAATAAATAATAAATTCCTATTAATATATTTCCAGATGTTTACCAGCGATGGGCCAGTTTTGTTTCAGTTAGTCCTATTCCTGGCTATAGTTTATAATTTATTACTTTTCATGGGATTCCCTGATCATTTTGCTTCCTTTTCTTGGCGCAAGGATTGTTTACTTCATAGAAGTGTCTTGCATGTAGAAATTAAAATATATTCTTATATTCAGATTGACTCAGGAAGGCAATATCTTGTGGATGGAATGTGAAGTTCTGGCTCATTAAATTATGAGTTGCCCAAGCAGTGTTGTGGAAATGTCTCATATTTCATTATTCTGTCAGCTCTCATCTTTGGAGAGCTGCCTTATCTTGCCATGTTGCTGCCTTATCTTGCCATGTTTCAATTAAACCCCACTGGATTTTTCAAGGATGATACCATTGTGCTTGTTCACAGAGTTTTCTATCAATGTGTACTCTAAGCTATGCATTTCCCTTTCCTTAGACAAACTCAGAAATTTCATCAAAACTTTCCTAGGAAATTCCAAACAATCATTTGAACCCAGCTCATCTTTTTTTGCTTATGGTGTAGCTTTACTTCAGATCTCATGTTTGATTAGTAGATGGCACTCTTAACAATTGCTCCTTTGATATCTTCATTGATTTCTTTTTTGGCCTGATTTAGACACTTCAGATTGTTTGTCAAACCTAATTGATCCTGGGTCTCACTAGGAACAAAATCTTCAGGGTTGTGGGCAGGGCATCATGATCCAAGTCCCTCCCCTTTTTGATACACATCACATGCATATCTCAAAGACCTGGATTGTAAAGTTGCATCAACCATCTTTCAGATATTGACCTTACTTATCTACAGATACCCTCATGAAAGAAATAAACAAAAAAAATGCCCTTATTCTATTTTGTATTTTGCCACATCATTTCTCAGCTGACTTCTTCGGAATTTGCAAATTGATATTTTATGTAATATATATTTAGCTGATTTAAATTCTAAATGTGTTTTTAAATTCACCTCTGCTTGGACAGAATTGTAAACTTGTTAGTATAACTACTGTTTACTCTCACTTTGTATACCCTTCAACCAAATGTTGCTGAGGTTAAATAGTTTAGATTTGGAGAAATGACAAACAGATTCCAACTTTCCAAACATTACAAGGCAGTCAACCTCTGAAGCATTTTAACAGGAACCAACAGGAAGTGGCTTCGGTGGAAGTAGACATTCACTTATAAACTGAGTGAGACCAACAAATCCTCTTCATCCCTCCCTCAGCCTAAGCGAGTCTTGCCTCTTCTTTCCATGCAGGCATATTTTTGAATCGCTTTATGACCCTTTAAAATAATAAAATAAAATGCTTTTATTGATAGTGGCTTATGCCCGGTACTCTGGAATATTAATGATTTTAATTTCTAAATTCTCCATGTCACTTTTTTTCTGGTGGGTTAGAAATTGTCTGTCAGTGAGCCAGTAGCCCACATAGGGATGTTGATTCTTCTGCTACCACTGTTGTTTACTTTATGTATAAAACACTGGCTGCTTTCTTGCTTATTACATTGTAGTGCTTTCATCTAGGCTGCCAGATTTTGCCATATGATATGCTCCAACCTATTGACTGACCTATAGCCCTTCCATAATTAGGCTAAATCTCTGTCTCCTGTTTTATAGATCCCAGAATTCAGATCTACAATGGTTTTAGAATCTAGCAAACATATGGAAGGCTAAAAATATATTGGTGTGATCACATTCCATATGATGGAATGCAATGGTTCTAAAATAATTGCAAGAATCAAAATCGAGGGCAAAGCTGCCAATGACAACCAGAGATATTGTCTCTACTAGGGACATAGCGAATGTGCTATATTAGTGCCACTTCTGTTCTAATGAATAGTGCCAGCCCTGGAGGCCATCTTTTTCTTTGGATCTTCAGGATTACCACACTTAGCGCTGTGGGAAACTGGGAGGAGGGATAGGATATAGTGGTGGAGATATTTAGCCATAATTAGATTCCTTTCTCTGAGAGTCAAGGGCATTTGAGCCTGCACCTGGAGTGGTGTGACTGGGAGGCATCTTCAGTTGGGATGGTGCATCGATTGGACCATGTGATGGACATGTGGGTGCAGGGGAAGGGACTTGGACTTTATTTTGGGTGGGGAAAACCTGGAAGTTTTCTGATTTGGGTTTCACCAGATGTGCCAATGTGACATCTCTAATAAAATGGAACTTTCATTGGGGGTATTACTTGGAACCCTGACAAATAGTTTGGCTGCCCATCTGCCATATCACCTCTCTTAGAGTCTGGACCACAGGCCCAACTCATCAATGATGTTCTCAGAAAGAGACTTGGATTGCTGCTGGAAGTGCTATGAGAAGAAACAATGGATTGGTCTAGTATGTTGTAGTGGTTAATCTGTGGGATTAGGATTGAAGAAAGCGAAAATATACTTTGGCCAAGTCACTTTATCTCAGCCTATGTTACTCCACAGGAGTGTTCTGCGAAAGAATAAAAGGAGAGAATGCAATGTATACCACCTTGAGCTCCTTGAAGGAAGTCTAGTTATCAATTAATCAAACAAACAATCATGTTCCTATGACTTTTCTTATTGCTAGGTAGCAATAGCACTTAGACGATCACTCCATGGTGCTTTTCAGCCTTCTGTAAGTGATTTACAGAGTCAGCATATTGCCCCCAACAATCGGGATCCTCATTTTACTGACATTGGAAAGATGGAAGGTTGAGTCAACTTCGAGCTGGTCAGGATTGAACTCCTGGCAGTGGGCAGAGTCAACCTACAATGCTGCATTCTAACCACTGACCCCCACGGCTCTTGATTACAATATATACCTCTGCCATTCTTGTCATTTTGGAATTATCTATAGGAAGCACTTCAAAACCATATTGCTATAATACATTTCCACGTCTATCATGTTGTGAATTGTTTGTTGTTATTTTTTTTTTGCTTTCTAGATGCTCCAACATTAGATATAGACAATTCCAACTTTGCCCCATAGGTTGTATCCCCTATGTGCTTTGGGACTTCCTATTTGTTTGTATTGGCCATAATGATTCCCAAACTGCTTAAACTGAATCCAAAATACAGCTCGATTTGGAAAGAATATTTCAGACAGCCTGATAGTAAATAGTACAATTGGAAAATAGTCCATAGGAAGCCATTTCAAATGAATCCAAAGGTCACCAAATCAATATGCTCCCTGGAATTGCTAAAAAAAAATGTTTTCAAAGCAGTCCTAGAATTGTATGTTTTAAAATAGTTTCTTCCACTCTCTACCCCAGCATAATATTAAATGGCAAAAGATATTTGAGAAAAAGCTATATTAATGGAGAAATCTGCTTTTCAAAAGAGAATACTATTTTGAAAACCCCATTGACTGAATGAAAATCTTAAAGTTAGGAAAACAAACTCTTTAATTCCCAGTTGCAGAAACTTCCTTCAATTAAATCTAGCTCTTTTTTATCCATACTAGAACCAAATTGTTAAGTAATTTGAATCTAATTATTGCCTTTATAGTTATGACTCTGTCCAAATCTAAATAAAACAGAAGTATACGCCTTCCATCTAAACAATCACGCAGCAAATAAAGAGTCAAATGTTTTGTTTTGTTTTGTTTGAAGGGGGATGAAACACAACTGCCACCACAAATATCTTGGAATCCTTGATTAATTCCTTACATTTGGAAAACATCTTCAATTTTTCACAAACATCGAAAACTTTCCACACCATTCTCATGACTTCATGTTCTTTTTAACATTGCCTCCTGCCCCATCCTATCTCAGGTGATAACAACCAATAGCTCAAGAGTGGAATAAGATAAGCCCATCAACTCCTAGAGATCTACCAATACATAAAATATTAGACTGTCTACCTCTCACCAAGCTTAAGTCTAGAAAATCAATTGAGAAAACATACCACCATTTATGATTCAGATGAAAAATAGTGATTAAAATGGGTGACCTTTAATAACCAAACAGATCATGCAAATCCAAAAAAACCGTTGTTGTCCTGAAAAATATGGAGCCACCTGAATAGAATCAGGAGAGGCCATATCAGAATTATGGCAAAGGTCTTTAGGTGGAGAGTAGCCTACAATGTGACTGTAGTACATCAGAACAAAGGATAATATGAGAATATCCCCTCAGGATATCTGAGAATATCCCCTCAGGAAATTTCAAGGCAGCACAGCCACACCAGAAACAGATGGTTAGCTTTAGAGGTGGTTGCACATATTCTTACCACAGGTTCACTCCGCACACGCACCCTAGCTTTGCGTGCAAGCGCATCTTCCGTGAATGCAGCTAGCCTTCTGTGCATGTGCTTTGTCATACGTGCGCCTTCCACGCATGTGCCCAGCCTCAAAACATGGCTAAATAGGATGGTATTACATGCAGTCAATGCTACCGATTCACCGAACCGGTCTGAAGCGGCTGAATACCACCATTGGTTAGCTTCTTTAGATATCAAATTATAACATTTATCCTATTGTGATTCTCTGGTGCCATATTATGGTGATTGGCAATTGGTAAATTGGTGAAATACGGGAACTAGATGATAGTCTAACTTCAGAACTACTGTAGTAGAAGGTAAATAGAAATAAGAATCAGTGATGAAGTCAAATTCTTTTAAATAACACATAGCTGTAGATTTCAACTAGTGATAGGCATTTGCAGATACAGCTGACTTCATTATCCAGTATATTAAGCTTTCAGTTAAAGTTGTAGTGTGGTTTTCTAGAGAAGGTAATTACATATCAATCTGGCATACATCCAAAGTAGTGTTATACTATAAAATACCAGACTGCAGTGTAAGAGAAGAAGGTAATGGAATTCATTTGTCCTTTCTTGCATTCTTGTTAAAAATCCTCTTTTGATGTTCCTATTTCTATTGGAAATAAGTTCTCTATTTGGAATTTTAATTCCTTCTCTGCTGTGAGCTGCCTAGAATATTTCTAGAAAACAGTGTTAAGGACAAAGCAGTTGCAATTTTATAACAAGCAACCTTGGGCCTATAGGCTAATATGACCTGCAAGTGGGTTTCCCTTAAGGCCACAAAGTTCTTCCCAAGGCCTAACGCCTTTTTGAATCTGGCCCCATATTACTCTGAGAAAAATGGGTCAGCTATTCAAAAGAGTAGTGGGGAGAATAATAATAAAGTAAAAAAGTATAAGAACTACACATTAGAAAATATGAAACCAGGATAAAAGATGAAGAAATCATGGCATTATTATGTGATATGAAGAAAAAAAATTGTCAGCTTGATTGTGTTAGTATACTTATTAATACATGGTACCATGGATGTCCCTGAACTTGAGTAGAACAAGAAAAAAATAGTATGAGAAGTAGGAAAATTATGAAGCAAGGGAAGTCATTAATCAACTAGATGTGTCCTTATATAGCTAGCCTACAGTAGAAAGAATTATTTTTATCCAGGGCAAAAATAAAACAAAATATCCCTTCCCCTATAAACACCCCCACACACCCCCACAGAAACAAAGGACAAATATGCCACACTAATTTTTTAGACCACCTGTTAGAACTAAAACTTAAATAAAAATGGATGATGTTCATAGCTTAATACTTTGTTTGGAAATATAGCCACAGCTCAGAAAAAAAAGCAAAGATCAGATAGAGGGATCAGCACCTCTTGGAATGTGGTAAACTCATTAATTTCTCAAAAGGGGATCACTGAGCAAACACATAAGATGAGTGAACAGCAATTTGACAGTGGAGTTGGAAAAAGCAGAGAAACAAGTAACAAGTAGAACATAAAACCAAGGAGGGGAGACATATTGCTGATTGTTTACTGTCAGTTGACTTCCTGGACGGTTGCCCATTGAATATGATTGGAGCGCTGGCCTTGCTAATCCTAGCAATCAGACATAGGAACCTTGTTTGCAGATACCAAGCCAACAAGGGGAACAAATGGGAACTTTATTATTATTATTATTATTGAGGGTTTTTAGTGGGGCTTTTATAATTTTACATCCCTATTTTAATTATTTAGTGCATTGAATCAGTTTTTTAACCAATATTGTATCTTAACTTTTTTGATATCTATGTTTTATTTATGATGTGCACCGCCCTGAGTCCTCGGAAAAAGGGCGGTATAAAAATTTGAATAATAAATAAATAAAATAAATAAACTTGGTAAAAAAGCCAAAGAGGGGACTTTTTCTTGTTAGGTTTTTTTTTTTTTTTGCTCCTTTCTTTTTCTTCTATCCCCTCTCTCTTCAGTTAAAAGCACAGGCACCTTTTGGGAGCCTGTAAAAAAAACAACCCAATGGGAAACATTCATGAAGAACTTAGGCAGGGACATCTCCAAGCAACATGAATAGCAAGCAAAGCAACATTTATCTTCTTACCTGAAGAAAATTCAGTCTACATTTGTTCCAAGAACAAGCTGATTTCTGAAGAGAAGAGTTTAATGAGAGAAAGGCTATGCTGATATGGTACATTACAGAAAATTAGAAAATTCAAGGCAAAGCAAGTGAAGTTCCCCAGGAGGGCAGAGAAGTAAAGAGAACACCAAACAACTAGGGATTTTTTTTTTCCCCAGAGAGGTAATGAAGGCAGTGGACAGATATAACCAGAGGTGGCATTCAGCCGGGTGAAGTGGTAGTGGAAATTGCAGGTGGGCCCGCACCTTCCCACCCATCCTGGCTCTATGCCGTCCTATTTAGGCACGTTTCTGAGGCCAGGCGCATGCGCAGAAGGCACGTGTGCGAGCAAATCACATGCGCAGAGGCCGGGTGCATGTGCAGAAGGCACGCGTGCAAGGCAAGCATGTGCACGCAGGGTGAACTGGTGGTAACAAAATGTGAAACCCACCTCTGGCCAAATGTGAAACCCAAAGAAGCAAGAAGATTAGGAAGCACACGGTGACCCATAACATTTCTTCCTCTAGAGCAGGGGTCTCCAACCTTGATCCCTTTAAGACTTGTGGACTTCAACTCCCAGAGTTCCTCAGCCAGGTTTAAAGGGACCAAGGTTGGAGACCCCTGCTCTAGAGCACAGATTTGTAACCTGAGGTCTATGGATCCCTTTGGGATCTATGGGTAGATTTTAAGAGGCCAGTGAACTTGGATGAGAAAAAAGGAATCTAAACAAAACTTGATTCTTAGGGAGTTCCCAATCAAACACAGATATTTATAAACAATGACAAAGAACACCCATTATTTTTAATTGGGGAAAAGTAACATAATTTCATAAAATCTTATGCAATGAGTAGGAGACAAAGTCTGGAGAATTCAATTGCAGCAAGGAATCACAACCTTGGAACATGACGCGATGGATGGCAATCGAGAAATTGGATGAAATCAGTACAGAGGAATGAGTGAGACAAAGGCTCAACTAAATTTAATTTAATTTAAGCTTAAATGAAATTAAAATGAAATGAAATTTAAATAGTTATGTAATAGTTTCTGTTAGATTCGAGCAATAACGAGGCAGGAGACCAGGGTAGTGACAACAGCTCTTTACTATATGGTGAACCCAGCAACCGGGCTGGGGAAAAACCTCTCCTTATATACAGTTTAACCGGCGGCTTCAACCAATCAGCAACGTGCTTGTTTCCCGCCAAAATATTTAAAGATACATTACACTCCTTCCCTCCCAGAAAACACTTTACCTATATATTTACATTATATTTACATATTACTTTTCAACGTAATCACGTAAATAGACTGGGCGTCTCCTGACTCTTTCGGACCTGCGCAGTACATTCTCTGGGAGCGGGTCGAGTTGACCGGAGGGGCTGTTTGCTCCTCTCGGCTCCTCCTCTAGGCCATCCGGCCCTGGATTATTTGCCGAGTCGTCCCTGCTGTTTTCTACTGGAACCTGTGGGCGTCGCTGGACCTCCGGGAATTCAGTTAAGTCCTGCGATTTTCCCGGGTTTGAGTCAGCTGTTGGTTCAAACATGGTATAGTCAGGGCCTGTTTCGTCTGACTCGGATTGTTCGGCTAACCGTTTCCTCAATTGATCTATATGTCGCCTCCATACTCGGCCATCCTCTAACTCTACCAAGTATGATTTGGGACCTGTTATGTTTAGAATTTTTCCTGCTACCCAGATCGGGCCCTCACCATAGTTGTGTGCCCATACCCGGTCGCCTATTTCCATCCCTCTTGTTTTTTCGAGTCCCCCCTTGTAACCCTCTGGTGTATAGTTTGGATTTAAACGGTCTAGTGGGCACCTGAGCTTTCGGCCCATTAGTAATTCGGCAGGGCTTCTGCCGGTGGTGGCACAGGGGGTTCGGTGTTGGACGGCCAGGAAAACATCTATTTTTGATTGCCAGTCGCCTGGCTTGAGTCTGGACAATGCCTCTTTCGCGCTTCGGACGAAACGCTCTGCAAGGCCATTCGTCGCAGGGTGGAAAGGCGCCGAGAGGGCATGCCGGATGCCCTCTTCTGCCAAGTATTCCTCAAACTGTGTTGCCGTGAATTGCGGGCCGTTATCGGATACCAACGTGTCGGGCAACCCATGTGTTGCAAATAGGTGCCGTAGGACTGAGATCACGGCCTCGGCTGTCATGGATCTCATGAGAATGATTTCCAGCCATTTGGAGTAGGCATCGACTACTACCAGGAAGGTTTGGCCGTGGAAGGGGCCGGCAAAATCAATGTGGATTCTAGACCAGGGCCCTTGGGGTCTTTCCCATTCCCGAACCGGGGCCGTTGGGGGTAGAGGTCTGGACTCCTGGCAGGCCTGGCATTTCCCTACCCTTTCAGCAATTTCTGAGTCCATTAAGGGCCACCACACATAGCTTCTCGCTAGACCCTTCATCCTAACGATCCCTGGGTGACCCTCGTGCAGGAGATCCAACACCCTTTTTCTTAATTTCTCTGGGATCACCACTCTATCCCCCCATAGCAGGCACCCCCCTTGAGCCGAAAGTTCCCACGCTTTTTACAAATTCTTTAAAACGCTCGCCCGGCGCAGCGGGCCACCCTCTTTGTACCCAACCGAGTACAGTCCTCAAAGTAATGTCCCGGTATGACGCCCGAGCCACCACCTTAGATGTGGCTGGGCCCGGGTCCAGAGAGGCAATTAACAGGAAGGGCGCCCCGAGTGGGGTCTTCGATCGCCCCTGGTAGTGGGCATCTGCTTAAGCGTCCGCATGCCCCAACTCTTTTCCGGGTCGATGCTGCAGTTTGTAGGAATAGGCGGCTAAGAAGATAGTCCATCGGGTCAATCGTGGCGAAAGTGCCACAGGCGTTGGGCGGTCGCCAGCCAGTATCCCTAACAGAGGTCTATGGTCCGTAACAATTTCAAAGTCTCTACCAAAAACGTATTCATGAAACTTTTTTACCCCTGACACAATGGCTAGCGCTTCCTTATCCAACTGGCTATAGTTCCTCTCTGTTGAAGACATCGTTCTGGAGTAGAAGGCTATTGGGGCTTCTGTGCCATTTGGAAGTCTGTGGCTGAGCACAGCCCCCACCCCGTAAGGGGAAGCATCGCAAACCAATAATAATGGCAATGAGCTATGATACTGAATCAGTAAGCTATCGCTCGAGAGTAGGTTTTTTACTGCTTCGAAAGCCCTAGCTTCCGACTTTCCCCAAGACCAAACAGTGTTCTTTCCCAGAAGCTTATGTAGCGGCTCGGCGACGGTTGCCTTGTTTTTTAAAAAGACCGCGTAAAAATTCACTAGCCCCAGGAATGCCTGTAGCTCTGTTTTGTTTTTGGGCGCTGGAGCCTTTCGAATTGCCTTGACCTTGCTTTCAGTGGGGTGAATTCCCTCCTTGTCTATTCTGTAGCCCAAGAACTCTACGGATTCTACCCCTATCTGGCATTTATTCACTTTAACCTTTAGACCGGCTGACCGGAAAATGCCCAGAACTTTTCTCAAACGCTCCCCCAATTCTTCTAAATTTTCGGCTGATATCAATACATCATCGAAATAGGGGACTACCCCTGGGAGCCCTTGCAGAAGTCGCTCCATTAGATTTTGGAATAGACCAGGTGCCACACTCACCCCAAATTGTAATCGGGTACACTTGAAAGCACCTCTGTGAGTTACAATCGTTTGGGCTTCGGCTGTGTTGGCGTCTACGGGCAGTTGTTGATAGGCTTGAGCCAAATCTAACTTTGCAAAGACGTGCCCTTGCCCCAGCGAGTGCAGCAAGTGTTGCACCACGGGAACTGGGTAAGCGCTTTTCTGTAAGGCTTTGTTTAACGTCGCCTTGTAGTCAGCGCAGATTCTAACTGACCCATCTGGTTTCACTGGGGTGACGATTGGCGTCTCCCACTTTGCGTGATCGACTGGCACCAGAATCCCCTGATTTATGAGCTTGTCTATCTCCTTGTCAATCTTAGGTTTAAGGGCAAAAGGGACTCTCCTTGCCTTTAACCTAATGGGGGCTACCTGGGGGTCTAAATTGAAGGAAATAGGGGTCCCTTTGTACTTGCCCAGGCAGTCCTTGAAGACATCTTCGAACTCGTTCATGAGTGTGTCTCTTAGGTTACAGTCACTTCTGTAGATGCCAGTCACTCCCATGCCCAATGCACGGAACCAGTCTAGTCCCAACAGACTTGGCAGGGTCCCTTCGACTATCGTGATGGGCAGGGTCTTCTTGTGTGGTCCGTACTCGACGCGGACGGAGGTGGTCCCTCGAACAGGGATGCGATTCCCTTGGTAATCGTGCACTCGTAGCCGTTGTGTTTGCAGTTTGCGTTTGGCGGTTTTCGGCAAAGCTTTTGCAAAAGTGTCCCAGGACATGATTGTGATCGCTGACCCTGTGTCCACTTCTAGTCGGCACGGCACTCCTTCAATCTTCGGTCTGGTGAAGATTTTCTTCTCGACTCGGGTTGCTGCACGGCCTATTACCACGGTCGTTCGATTTGAATTCACGCCCTTTTTGTTTTGACCAATCGCGGGTCGCCTTGCCGATCCTGCGCTCTGATTGGTCGATTTGAATTTTCGGCGGGAAGGTTGGGGTGCTCGACAGACTTGAGCCAGGTGCCCTTCTTCTCGCACCGCCGACATGTAGCGTCCTTGAACTTGCATTGTTGACGCTGGGGTTGCCCTCCGCAACTTCCGCATTCATCCCGGTCTTCTTTACCCCTTCTCTCGGTGAGGCAAACTCCTTCCTCATCCTCGCCGTCTGATTCGGTCTGGATTTCTTCGTTGTGGACCGGGGTTACTTTCGCACTCGCCGTTGGCATGAGTGGCTTTTGTAGGGTTTCCGCCACTTGGGTGGACATCTCATGAGCTCTGGCTTCGTCCAGAGCGTTTGCCAGCGTTAGATTGCTTTTTGATAGCAGCCGCCTCCGCAAACGCATGTCTCTGACCCCACGGATGAGTTGCTCTAGTAGCTCCTCGTCCAAATCTCGGTACCCACAATCTTTGGAGGCTTTCCTCAGGGCAGCCATGTACTCGCTGATGGATTCGCCCTCTTGCTGTCTGCGCTCTCCAAATTCAAAACGCCGTACGTACTTGGACGGTGTAGGCGCGAAATGGTTCTTCAATAGATTTTGCAGAGTTTGCCACGATATCGATTGTACCGGCGTTGGCTCTGCCAGGGCTTCCGCGATGTCGATGACCTCGGGACCGCAGTGGCTCAGGAAATATGCCCTTTTGCGGTTGTCCGGAACTCCTTGCAACTCATTTGCCTCCAGGAAGCTCTCGAAACGGGTCATGTACGTTCCCCATTTCTCCCTGGATGGGTCAAACGGCGCGGGCAGAGTGTAGCTTGCCATTGCTGCGATTCTGCCCTGAGCTTTGCTGGGTTCGGTTCTTTCGTGCGTTCAGCTCGTTCCTGGTGCTCTTAACCTCGAAATCCCACCTTCATCGCCAGTGTTAGATTCGAGCAATAACGAGGCAGGAGACCAGGGTAGTGACAACAGCTCTTTACTATATGGTGAACCCAGCAACCGGGCTGGGGAAAAACCTCTCCTTATATACAGTTTAACCGGCGGCTTCAACCAATCAGCAACGTGCTTGTTTCCCGCCAAAATATTTAAAGATACATTACAGTTTCCCCTTCCTGTCACATTGCAAATTACAGATGAACAGCACCCAAGGCTGGGCATGATATACGTGTGGCATATGGGACAGAAGTTACATACCTCAGTTAGATTATTGTCCTTTATAAACAAAGTAATGGAAACTGAATTTCACATTGTCTTCTTCAGCTAGACAATACATACTAAAAATACTGTAACAACATTGAGTCAAACCAGCCATATTGGTCCTTTAATCAGGTTTCCCTGCAGCTATCTTAAATACTAAATATTTATTTAATTCCATTAATATGAAATTAACAGTCATAAAAACCTAATACAAAAAAATTTAAGAGTCACAAAACAAGTTCAACATGAATCAGTAAAGGAAACAATGATTAAACAAATAACACTATGGTAACACCACACACACAGGGGCAGCATCAATACTCAAAAAACCCTGTGGCACAAATCCATTTTTGCAGCTTTTCAAAAAGCTACTGCAGCTTTTTGAGGCCTCTAGAGCAGCAGTGTCAAATTCGTGGCCTGCAGATCAGATGCATCACACGCTGGCCACGCCCACCCCCAGTTTAGCGAAGGGGAAAAAAGTCACAATATGTCACATCATGACAATGTGATGCTGCAAGTTTGACACCCCTGCTCTAGAGCAGCGGTCACCAACTGGTGGTCCGTGGACCACTGGTGGTCCATGAGAAAATTTTGGTGGTCCACAGAGAAATTATTTGCATTTTTTATATTGCACTAAATCAGGGCTCCTCAAATTACAACCCCTGGGACAGATAAGTGCAACAAACGTTTGTGATGCTTCTCCTTCTTCAGGGTCTTTTTATGAGGATACAAATTCTGACTTGGGTCTGCTTCCTCCTGGTGTGGGACTTTGGGCAAAGGCTGGAGGGAAGTGCTGTTGGTGGCAAAGAGCTGGAGGCCTTGTTCCAGTGGGACTCCATCATGGCCTAGAATTGGCTGACCATCTCAGCCCGCTGAGCCTCCAGGCACCGGTACATGGCCTTGCAGAGGCCCTCAGGTCTTCCCTCTGCTTGGAAAACCTATGCTCGTAGTCCTCAGTGAGGTGCATATACTGAGCTCCTTCTCAGTCAGATCCAATTTGAACTGAGCTGTTTTGCTAACTCTTTTTTGTGGTGGCTGCTTAGCTCCAACAACTACTTCCTGTTGGGTCCCTAAGGAGCCCAGTTGGGGAGGTGAGGAATGGCTGTGAGGGGAGGGGTGAGTAGAAGCTGGTGAGGTGTCCTTCGATTTGAGTGACATTGAGTTGGCCACACCCACCATGGGCTACCTAGCCATGCCCACCCAGCCGGTCATTAGGTAGCTCATATTAGTGGTCTGCAGGATTTAAAATTATGAATTTAGTGGTCCCTGAGGTCTGAAAGGTCAGAGACCCCTGCTCTAGAGGAAAGTGGAAGCTACCACAAAAAACCCCCACTTGTTTTGAGATTCTACATATATCCCTTTCTTCAACATCTTCAGAGGAAGAGAAAGAATGGGATAGAGTCCTATGTAGAAGAGATAGTTCTGCAAAGACTTGAATGGTAACAGTGAGGCGATCTTAACTTAGCCATTCTAGCACTGCCCTACATTTTAGTTCTTTGCTGATTTTTTAAAATGAACATTAAAAAAAATCTGTTGTCAATATCATTGGAAAATAATTGTGCCGAGATCCACACCTTGATATCTTGCAAGCAATTTTTTTTTCTTAGATGTTTTGCCAGATGGGTCATATTGTGCAGGTGCTCCTATTGAAGAGCTTTGCCCACAGTCATTCGTTTGCATTTCATTTGCAGTGCAAGCACCCACACAACGCCAGATGGAAATGGCTGTGTATTGTATATCTAGAAAGAAAGCAATATATTACAGCAGTCAAGCTTGTGACCAGCAACATTCCCAAATAATATTGGAGTTAAGGGGTTGAGTTTAGGGATTTAGTAAATGGCAGTCTCTCTGACCTTAATTACTCTAATGCCTCCTCTAATCCTATCAGGGCTCTGTAAAAGAAATGCACTGCTAGTATCTGAACAAAAGATTACCCTGTCTCCTTAAGCTGGTGCATTTGGGCACATCATGTTAAAAATTCAAAACAATGTAATACAAGTCACCTGTTGCCCAGGAAACTTCTGCTTTCAGAGAGCATGGAAAACCACATTAATCAGTCCTGATGGCTGGCCTTCTATGGCTTTTTTCTTTTTTTCATTGTGCTCAGCATCGCAGCTTTGGCAGAAGAAAAGGCAGTGCAGGAGACATGTTATCTGACACTTTTGACCTGCTCCTACACCAATATTCAGGGCTAAACTCACAAGGGAACTGGTGGAAATATTACACATGTATATTCACACACATCCTTGGATTCTTAATTACAATGATGTGCGCGGAAGGTTCCCCCTTCTATACCTTTTGCTATGTACCGTATTTTTCAGATTATAAGCACACCTTTTTCTCCCAAAAAAGAGGGTGAAAATCTGGGTGTGTCTTATACGCCGAATGTAGCCCTGCCCAGCTTCTCGAACAGAGGTTTCAGAGGCTGAAAAAAGCATCAGAAATGAAGCTTCAGAAAAGAATAGAATAGAATAGAATAGAATTTTTTTTGTTCAAGTGTGATTGCACACACAAGGAATTTGTCTTTGCATATGCTTTCAGTGTACATAAAAGAAAAGATACGTTCATTAAGGTACAACATTTTTTTTAATTTGCATTTATATCCCGCCCTTCTCCGAAGACTCAGGGCAGCTTACACTATGTTAGCAATAGTCTTTATCCTATTTGTATATTTATATACAAAGTCAACTTATTGCCCCCAACAATCTGGGTCCTCATTTTACCTACCTTATAAAGGATGGAAGGCTGAGTCAACCTTGGGCCTGGTGGGACTAGAACCTGCAGTAATTGCAAGCAGCTGTGTTAATAACAGACTGTCTCAGCAGTTTGAGCCACGAGAGGCCCCAATTACAACACAATTGATGGTCAATATATCAATATAAATCATAAGGATTGCCAGCAACAAAGTTACAGTCATACAGTCATAAGTGGAAAGAGACTTGTAATGTATTTGAATTTTAGGAGGAAAATTTGGGCGGGAAAATGCACGTTGCTGATTGGCTGATGCCTCAGCCAAAATACTATTTAAAGAGGGGGTTTTGCCTGTTGGCTTTTGCTGGGATCACAATAAACCAAAGAGCTGTTGTCACTTGTATCGTCTCCTGCCTCTTCATTGCCCGAACTTAACACTGGCGATGAGGATGGGATATTGAAGGCAGTGAGACTAGGAAAAGAGCTGAAGGAGCAACGTAATTTCAAACCCAGCCAGTATCAAGGGCGGATACATAGCGATGCCTAGCTATACGCCGCCAGCGCCATTTGATCCAGCCAAGGAGAAATGGGGGTCGTACATAGCTCGTTTCGAGTGTTTCCTCGAAGCTAACGAACTGTAAGGAGTATCGGATAATCGGAAGTGCGCTTACTTCCTGAGCCACTGTGGTCCAGAAGTCTTCGATACCGCCGAATCGCTGTCGGAACCAATGCCGGTACAGTCGGTGCCATGGCAAACGCTACAGACGACGCTACGAGCACACTACGTGCCGATGCCATCGAAGTTTGTACAACGGTTCGAGTTGAGGCAAAGAGTTCAGCAAGAGGGCGAATCGATAAGCATGTACATGGCCGCATTAAGGAAAGCCGCAAACCACTGTGAGTATAGAGACTTGGAGGACTCTTTATTAGAACAACTCATTTGTGGGGTCAGGGACATCCGACTACAGAGGCGGCTGCTGTTGAAAAGCAATCTAACCCTGGCGATAGCCCTGAATGAGGCCAGGGTGCACGAGATGTCCACCAAAGCAGCGGAAACCTTACAAAAGCCGAACATGCCAAATGCCGCGGCGAAAGCAACGCCAGTCCACAGCGAAGAAATCCAGGCCGAATCGGACGGTGAAGAAGAGGAAGAGGTTTTCCACACCAGGAGGCCGGAGAGAGGCGACCGGGACAAGTGCGTGAGTTGCGGAGGCCAACACCAACGACAGAATTGCAGGTTCAAAGACGCAATTTGTCGGCGGTGTGAAAAGAAAGGACACATAGCTCAGGCCTGGCCTCTCAACCTTCCCGCCCAAAATTCAAACCGGCCAATCAACAGGGCTCTGGATCCGCGAAGCGGCCAGGGATTGGTCAGTTCAAAAAAGGCGCGAAGTTGAATCAGACCACTGTGAGAGTGGGCCACGCATCGACACAGCTAGAAAAGAAAATATTCACCAAGACATACATCGAAGGAGTGCAGTGTAAAATGGAGGTGGATATCTGCTCATCAATCACGATTATGTCTTGGGATGCCAGATGTCGCGAAATGCCAGCTGCAACCCCAAAAGCTGAGAGTGCAAGACTACCAGGGGAACTGAATCCCTGTTCGAGGAGTCATGTCCGTCAGAGTGAAATATGGACAATTCAAGAAAACCCTGCCAATCACCATCATAGATGGAAACCTGCCCAGTTTGCTAGGTCTGGACTGGTTAAGAGCCTTGGGCATGGAAGTAACCGGGGTTCACAGAGGCGGAGTCAACCTGAAGGATGAATTGTTGAGAGAATTCAAGGACATTTTCCAAGACTGCCTGGGCAAGTACGTGGGGACCCCCATTTCATTCAATTTGGACCCCCAGGTGGCTCCCATTAGATTAAAAGCTAGGAGGGTCCCGTTCGCCCTCAAACCCAAGATTGACAGGGAACTAGACAAATTAGTAAGCCAGGGAATACTAGTCCCCGTCGACCATGCAAAATGGGAGACACCAATAGTGACCCCAGTCAAACCGGACGGATCAGTCCGTATTTGCGCTGACTATAAGGCAACGCTTAACAAAGCATTGCAAAAGAGTGCTTATCCCGTTCCCGTAGTGCAACATTTGTTGCACTCGTTAGGACAGGGACAGGTTTTTGCCAAACTCGATCTGGCTCAAGCCTACCAACAATTACCAGTTGATGACGAAACGGCTGAAGCGCAGACGATTGTCACACATCGGGGCGCTTTTAAATGCACTCGACTTCAGTTCGGAGTTAGTGTAGCCCCCGGGTTATTCAAAAACCTAATGGAATGACTCCTACAAGGTCTACCAGGAGAAGTTCCATATTTCGACGATGTACTGGTATCAGCAGAAAACTTGGAAGAATTAGGGGTCAAATTGCGGAAGGTTTTGGGCATTTTCAGGTCTGCGGGGCTTAAGGTTAAACTCAACAAATGCCAGATAGGAGTTGAATCTGTAGAATTCTTGGGTTACCGGATAGATAAGGAAGGCATCCACCCAACTGAGAGCAAAGTGCGAGCCATTAGAAAGGCTCCAACCCCAAAAAGCAAAACAGAATTACAAGCATTTTGGGGGCTTGTAAACTTCTATGCGGTATTTTTAAAAAATAAGGCAATGGTAGCCGAACCGCTACATAAACTGCTAGCGAAAAAATTTGTTTGGACTTGGGGCAGGGTTGAGGCTAAGGCATTTGAAGGCATTAAGAATCTCTTGTCCAGCGATAGCCTTCTAATTCAGTACAATGGGACGTTGCCACTAGTACTAGTTTGTGATGCATCACCCTACGGGGTAGGGGCTGTCCTCAGCCACAGTTACCGAATGGTTCAGAAGCCCCTATCGCATATTTTTCCCGCACGATGTCCGCAGCGGAAAGGAACTATAGCCAACTAGACTGGGAAGCCCTGGCTATAGTTTCTGGGGTTAAAAAATTCCACGAGTACCTGTTTGGGCAGCAATTTGAAATAGTCACAGACCACAGACCTTTATTGGGACTCTTGGTGGGGGACCGTCCAACACCGGTTGCATTATCACCCAGGCTGACCCGTTGGACTATTTTCCTGGCAGCATATTCGTACAAACTGTCTCACCAACCGGGCAAGGATTTGGGACATGCGGATGCTTTAAGTAGATGCCCGTTGCCAGAGACTATTGAAGACCCGACCCCAGGGACGCCCGTCTTGTTAATTGACTCTTTGGACTCTGGCCCAGTCACATCTACGGAAGTGACTAGGGCATCTTACAAAGTCATTGTCGTAAAAACTGTGATCGGTTGGGTGCAGAGGGGATGGCCCACTGCACCGGGGGATCGTTTCAAAGAATTTACAAAAAAGCGTTCGGAACTGTCGGTACAAGGGGATTGTCTGTTATGGGGGGATAGAGTGGTTATTCTGGAGAAATTATGAGGGCATGTGTTGGAACTATTGCATGTGGGCCACCCGGGGATTGTAAGGATGAAAAGCCAAGCATGTCAAAAATCAAGGCCACTACCCCCAACAACCCCCATAAGGGATTGGGAGAAACCCCAGGGTCCTTGGACCAGGATCCATATAGATTTTGCTGGGCCATTCCATGGGCAGACCTTCTTAATTGTGGTAGATGCCTACTCGAAGTGGTTAGAAATTTACTCATGAAAACCACAACAGCGGAAGCTGTAATCACAATATTGAGACATCTATTTGTGACACACGGGTTGCCCGACACTCTAGTGTCTGATAATGGCCCACAATTCACGGCCACTCAGTTTGAGGGGTACTTGGCAGAAGAGGGAATCCGACATGTCCTCTCGGCGCCTTTCCACCCGGTGACGAATGGACTTGCAGAACGTTTCGTACGCAGTGCCAAGGAAGCGCTATCTAGAATTAGCCCAGGAGATTGGCAATCCAAAATTGATACCTTCCTGGCAGTCCAACATAGAACTCCCTGTTTGACCACCAGCCGCAGCCCATCGGAGTTATTAATGGGTAGAAGACTCCGGTGCCCCCTAGATCGGTTAAACCCAACATACTCCCCTGATGGGTACCAAAGCACAAAGGGAAGAACCAGAACAATGACAACAGGTGACCCGGTATGGGCACATAACTATAGTGAGGGCCCAGCGTGGCTAAAGGGAACAATTGTAGGAGTGACGGGCCCAAAGTCATACATAGTGGACATGGGGGATGGCTGAGTGTGGAGACGCCACATAGATCAATTACGAAAAAGAATACAAAACAATCCAGAAACCAAACAGTCAGACCCTGACTACCCAATATTTGAACCAACAGCTAACTCAACCCCGAGGCGATCGGAGGACTTAGCTGAGTCTGAAGAAGTCCAGCGACGCCAACTGGCTCCTCCAGAGGACAGCAGGGATGACTCTGCCAATAATCCAGGGCCGGATGGCCCAGAGGAGGAGCTGGGAGGAACAAACAGTCCCTCTGACCAGCTCGACTCACTCCCAGGGAATGAATTGCGCAGGTCAGAAAGAGTTAGGAGACGCCCTGTCTACCTGCGTGACTACGTGGAAAAATAACATGCAAATGTTATGCAAAAAAACTATATAAATATGGTACAATGTGTTCTGGGAGGGGAGGAGTGGTATTTGAATTTTAGGAGGGAAATTTGGGCGGGGAAATGCACGTTGCTGATTGACTGATGCCTCAGCCAAAATACTATTTAAAGAGGGGTTTTTGCCTGTTGGCTTTTGCTGGGATCACAATAAACCAAAGAGCTGTTGTCACTTGTATCGTCTCCTGCCTCTTCATTGCCCGAACTTAACAAGACTGGTGATGGGAACGACGAGAAGATTAATAGTAGTGCAGATTTAATAAATAATTTGACAGTGTTGAGGGAATTATTTGTTTAGCAGAGTGATGGCCTTCAGGAAAAAACTGTTCTTGTGTCTAGTTGTTCTGGTGTGCAGTGCTCTATAGCGTCGTTTTGAGGGTAGGAGTTGAAACAGTTTATGTCCTGGATGTGAGGATCTGTAAATATTTTCACGGCCCTCTTTTTGATTTGTGCAGAAGCCCCCAAACAGAGCTTCAGAGGCTTTTTTTCTGAAGCTGTTTTGGAGGCTTTCAGATGCAGAAAAAAGTTTTTTCTGAAACTGAGTTTCAGAAGTTTCAGAGGTGGGAAAAAAAAGAAAAAAGAAAAAAAGAAAAGAAAAAAAAGCAAGGCACAGAGCTCACAACCAAGGAACCTGTTGCTAAAATTCACCTCCAGGAACAGCTGATTGGGGTATTCCGGGAGGCCAATCCACCTGCCAATCAGCTTTTTTCTTATTTTCCTCCCCAAAAACTAAGGTGCATGTTATACTCAGGTGCGTTTTATACTCCGAAAAATAAGGTAACTCAACTCTCTCCAAAGATAGCTAGCTAGAGTTTGCCAAGTAAAATCTGCACACGGGCTTTGAAAGCAATTGCAAATTAACACGGATGACATCAAGAATTATGATCCCATGTTACTTACAAACAATAGTATTTTACATTAGAAAGAGATGTTAGGTACTATATAGCTCAACCAAATCCCAATTAAGCAGGGAAAACACATTCTGCTCAATCTGAAAAACTATTTTGGATGGCTGAACCCTGACAGCACATACTGTTTTCTAACCTGGAAAACACATTTTCCATTTACTTCCTGAAAGACAATTGGTCAAAGATTTTCTTTGAACAGAAGACCCTTGTGCTTAATGGGCTATGGACTGAGATAACTGGCCGTCAATAATACTGCTCGTATGTGAAAAATATAATGATTGCTATGGAACATCAGTTCTCCCCAGTACTTTTGGGATTCATGGAAAAAGGTCAGAATGCCCTCAGTTTTGGCTTAGTTGGGAAATTGCTTCACATTCTTTCACATCTTGGATGGACTCAACTCTATCTACAGAAGATCAGTTGCAGTTTTTCACATTCTTCAATATGTAATTATAAAGGGTGATTTACAAAATTAAATAGAGTTAAAAGAGAACAACAAACGTGAAACAACAAACACACACACACACACACACACACACACACAAGAAATAAAGAAAAGCAGCACTAAAAATCTATGGCACATTTAGAGGTGGCCTGCGCTGAAAGCAGAGGAAAATAAAATAAAAAGAGCATGTTTCTGAAAGCAAAATACGCACATCCAAAGTTTTCTCTGGCAGTGCAACAGTTGTTCCCTTCCATCTCAGCTGGCTTGGATTCTTGTAAAAAGCCCATGAAGGAAATCTCAATACACAATAAACTAATTTTTCAGGAGTCAAAGACCGAAGGTTTGTTGCCGTGCATATCGCTTTTCCAGCTGGATGTCATCTAAGTCATGGTTGGCTTTGGATGACAATTGTTGAAATTCAATGCATCTGAAAAGCTCCAGAATGGGGGAAAAAACTATTATTGACTGATTGCACTCAATAATTGACTATTGCAGTGTGAAAGGCCGAGCACCGCAAGGATTTTGCTGGACAAGTCAAAGCGAGCTAAAACAATTGTGGCAGGGTGACAAAATACACTGTTTCACCCCACTGGCTAATCCAATCTAATCTCATAACTTTAATCTTATTTATGCATTAATTGAAATTGTATGGCCACCCACTCAACATGAGATTCAGGATGGCGTACATAATTAAAGGCAACAAATAATAACCAACGAAGTAAAATATATTAAAGCATATTGCAATTCGAACAATAGGAACAATGAAAATGGCTCATAAAACCTCCTGAGCCAGCACTTTTGTCTATGCAAATAATATGAATCTGATTATATTCTTCAGCTTGCTGACATTCTGAGCTTTACTTTTTTTCCCAGGGTTGCTCTGAGAATAAAGAAAAATCTCTCCCATGAATAAAATTCTTCCACCAGGAAGCAAGGAGTCCAAATCTGATAAACAATAGCAACTACCAAAGGAATAACCATACAGTTACTAATACTTCATTGAAGAATGTGAATTATGTCTTTCATTAACTAATATAAATGTGAGTAGCCTAGAAATTCTGAAACATTTAATCTGTAGATAAGTGTTTCTCAACTTTGGCCACTTTGAGATGTCTGGACTTCAACTCCCTGAATTCTCCAGCTAGCATGGCTAGGCAATTTGGGGCATTGAGGTCCAAACATCTCAGAGTTGTTAGAGTTGAAGAACTGTCTAGTCCAAAATGTTTTTTCCATCCTGAACTGAACAGTGGGAATGCAGTACAGAAGTACTTCCTTTGCTATATATTTACTATACCTAGTGCTGGAGAAATGCTCTATCACAACAGCCCCCCCTCTCTCTCTCTCATCACTCCATCCATCCATCCATCCATCCATCATCCTAGGATCAGGTCAGGGAGAGATAAAAAAACCGCTTCTGCTTTGATTGTTACTCTAACAGAGAATAGGGAGCCTAGAAATAATATTCCTTTTTCAAACGTTTGAGAATTCGAGAGTTTATAAAGGTGATCGTTTATTTTATTTATTTATTTATTATTTAAATTTCTATACCGCCCTTCTCCCGAAGGACTCAGAGCGGTTCACAGCCAAATAAAATACACAATAATGTTACAATATAAACACAATTAAAATACAATTAAAAAACTTATTCAATTGGGCCGAAATTAAAAATTTAGAATAAATAATAAAAACCCAATTAAAACCCATAAATTAAAAAAACTAACCCAGTCCTGCGCAGATGAATAAATGCGTTTTAAGCTCGCGACGAAAGGTTCGGAGGTCCGGAAGTTGACGGAGTCCCGGGGGGAGTTCGTTCCAGAGGGCGGGAGCCCCCACAGAGAAGGCCCTTCCCCTGGGCGCCGCCAGACGACACTGACGCGCCGACGGCACCCTGAGGAGTCCCTCTCTGTGAGAGCGCACGGGTCGGTGGGAGGTATTCGGTAGCAGTAGGCGGTCCCGTAAATAGCCCGGCCCTATGCCATGGAGCGCTTTGAAGACGTTCACCAAAACCTTGAAGCGCACCCGGAAGGCCACAGGTAGCCAGTGCAGTCTGCGCAGGATAGGTGTCACGCGGGAGCCACGAGAGGCTCCCTCTATCACCCGCACAGCCGCGTTCTGGACTAACTGAAGCCTCCGGATGCCCCTCAAGGGGAGCCCCAAGTAGAGAGCATTGCAGTAATCCAGACGAGACGTCACGAGGGCGTGAGTGACTGTGCACAAGGCATCCCGGTCTAGAAAGGGGCGCAGCTGGCGCACCAGGCGAACCTGGTGGAAAGCTCTCCTGGAGACGGCCGTCAGGTGGTCTTCAAGCGACAGCCGTTCATCCAGGAGAACGCCCAAGTTGCACACCCTCTCCATCGGGGCCAATGACTCGCTCCCAACAGTCAGCCGTGGACTCAGCTGACTGTACCGGGATGCCGGCATTCACAGCCACTCCGTCTTGGAGGGATTGAGCTTGAGCCTGTTTCTCCCCATCCAGACCCGTACGGCTTCCAAACACCGGGACAGCACTTCAATAGCTTCATTGGGGTGGCCCGGTGTGGAAAAGTACAGCTGGGTGTCATCAGCGTACAGCTGGTACCTCACACCGAAGCCACTGATGATCTCACCCAGCGGCTTCATATAGATGTTGAACAGAAGGGGCGAGAGAATCGACCCCTGCGGCACCCCACAAGTGAGGCGCCGCGGAGTCGACCTCTGCCCCCCGTCAACACCGTCTGCGACCGGTCGGAGAGATAGGAGGAGAACCACTGATAAACGGTGCCTCTCACTCCCAGTCCCTCCAACCGGCGCAGCAGGATACCATGGTCGATGGTATCAAAAGCCGCTGAGAGGTCTAATAGGACCAGGGCAGAGGAACAACCCCTATCTCTGGCCCTCCAGAGATCATCCACCAACGCGACCAAAGCCGTCTCAGTGCTGTAACCGGGCCGGAAGCCGGACTGGAACGGGTCTAGATAGACAGTTTCCTCCAGGTGGAGGGGAAACTGATATGCCACCATACTCTCTACAACCTTCGCCGTGAAGTGAAGGTTGGAGACCGGACGATAATTACCTAAAATAGCCGGGTTCTTGAGGAGGGGCCTCACCACCGCCTCTTTCAAGGCGGCCGGAAAGACTCCCTCCAACAAGGAAGCGCCAGAATCGCTGAGCCAGCCTCGTGTCACCTCCTGAGTGGCCAGCACCAGCCAGGAGGGGCACGGGTCCAGTAAACACGCAGGCATTCAGTCTACCCAGCAACCTGTCCATGTCCTCGGAGCCACAGGGTCAAACTCATCCCAGACAATATCACCAAGACCGCCTCAGACGCCCGTCCGAATCGCCACAATTTTGGTCCAGACCGTCCCGTTGAACGATTTTATCGTATAGATAACCGTTAAACTCCTCAGCACGCCCCTGCATCGGTCATCCCGCCCCTGGTGAAGGAGGGAGCGGGTCACCCAAACAGGGCAGCTGGGCGGTTATCTGCCGACGCACGAGGGAGGAGGCGAGCAACGCCGCTTCCTCAGTGCCACTAGGTAGGTCCTAGTATAGGATCTAACTAGTGTCCGATCAGCCTCTGAGCGGCTGGACCTCCAAGAACTCTCTAGGCGCCTTCTCCGCGCTTCATCCCCTCAGCCTCGGAGAACCAAGGAGCCGGTTGGGATCTGCGCCGGGTCAGAGGTCGCAGAGGCACGACACGGTCTAAAGCCCCAGCCGCAGCCCGCCCCAGGCTGCAGCTAGTTCCTCTGCCGTGCCGTGAGCCAGACCCTCAGGAAGTGGCCCAAGCTCCGTCCGAACCTCTCCGGTCCATCAGGCGCCTGGGACGGTACCAACGTAATGGTTCCGTCTCCCTGCGGTGTTGGGTAGCGGTCAGAAAGTCTAGGCGAAGGAGCGAGTGATCTGACCATGACAAAGGTTCTGTGACTATATCTCTCAAGTCCAGATCCTTCAACCACCGACCAGAGATGAAAATCAGGTCCAGTGTGCCTCCCCCGATGTGAGTGGGGCCATCCACTACTTGAGTCAGGTCCAGGGCCGTCATGGAAGCCATGAACTCCCGAGCTACTATTGATGACGAGCCGGCAGATGGCAAGTTAAAGTCCCCCATGACTAAAAGTCTGGGGGTCTCCACTGCCACCCCAGCAAGCACCTCCAGGAGCTCGGGCAGGGCGGCTGTCACGCAGCAAGGAGCCAGGTACGTGACCAGCAAGCCCATCTGACACCTATGACCCCACCTCACAAAGAGGGATTCACACCCGGCAATCTGAGGTACGGTGGTCTCCCTCGGCTCTAGACTCTCTTTAATAACAACCGCCACCCCCCCACCCCTACCCTGGGCCCTCGGCTGATGGAATGCACGGAAACCCGGTGGGCACATCTCGACCAGGGGCACGCCCCCTTCAGTGCCCAACCAGGTCTCCGTAACGCCTATAATATCCGCGGCACCCCCCTGAATCAGATCATGTATTAGGGGGGCCTTATTGGCCACGGACCGTGCATTGCATAACATCAGACGAAGGCCCAGGCTCTGAGGGTCTTGACCATCCGGGGAACGGGAGAAGGGAGGGGGATCGGGGCGCGCGATCGCCTGCAGACATCGAGCGCGTGCCCCCAGAATGATACGGTCCCCCCCTTCCGCCATATCTGCCCCTCCCACTTACCGTGCAAATGGAACCACCCTCACCAAAAGGAACGCAATCCCCCATAACCTCCGAACCCATTACAGAACCGCCACGAGCACGCGCAAGGACTGGCTCCCCACCCGGCGGGCTACTCCCAATACCCGCCCTAACCTCCCACCCCTCCCGACGGGTTCTCTCCCTACCCGTCGAATCCTCCCCCTCCCAACCCTTAAAATCCCCATTAAAACTCCCTTAAAAAATCTCTTAAAACAGCTAATTAAAAAGCCCCTAAGCCTCCTATTTTTAGCATGCCACCTCTCGGGGCTCCAAAGCCCGTCCTCAAGGTGGGCCCTCGATAGTATGGAGGGCCAAACCCGCGAGAGAGGGGCATCTCACTCCAGAGTAATATTTAGAGATGGAAAATAACTTCTTGAAGCTTGTTTATCTATCTAGCTATAAGCAAAGTTTTTCTTGGGAGAGCTGGTGCATATAATTCTTATGTTTATAATTTTCCATTAGTTTATTGCATTAGAAAACTTCAGTGAAAGCTGAAGAGTACACTTATTATTTAATAAAACCTCTTCCTATTTGTTTGGGAAGTAGAAGTGCAGCCTGGATTCATTGCTAATGACTGAAAATTAGCTAAAAGATTATATGGGGAAAGGAAAATAGTGAGTGACCACTAATGGATAAAATTATTAAGTTCAGAGGAGTTGACCTAAATAACAGGTTGGTTATAGTCATTAAAGGAGTTAATCAACTTTTTTGCTAAGGAAAAAAACTGAATGATATTTCCTCAGAAGAAGCTTGTACATGTAAACTGGATCAAACTTAGAATGAATGTCATAAAGAGAAGGTCTTGAAACCATGGAGTTTCGTTATCTGAGTGTGATTCTTCAAATTATAGAGAATGAGAAAGGAAGTGGCAACATTTTAGAAGATGGTTCTGCACCACAAGATGAGATTTTGCATTTCTCCCAAATACATTAAAACAAAAGTTCCATGGATGAGAGAATCATATGAAGAAGGATTATTGGAAATCTCTCTTTGGTATAATCATTTATTTACAAGGAGCGTTTGTGCAATAGGAAATTAAGAAAGGACAAAGTTATAGTAGATCTGAATGAAAATGATTGGATGTTGTACACAGAAGTTGCCAAATATGGCCAAGAAAGTGAATGCTTACATTTAATTATGAATCAAAAGATTAAATACAAGTATAAATCAAAAGATTAAAGCAAGCATGAAGTGGTCCCATCAATACTGTTATGAGGATGCATGACTGTAAAAATGCATGCATTGATAGTAGTTAAATTCTCCAGGAAATGGTGATAATGGAGCAATTGAGTTTGAAGAAATGTGTATAACATGAATGAATGAGATACAAAGGAAACAATTATTCTGCTAGGTGTCATGAATGGATGGCTAAGAAACAGAACAACACTTACAGAAAAACTAATTGGCCCATTCAGAGATCCCAAGATGGTGATTTATTATTATTATTATTATTATTTATTTGATTTTTATACCGCCCTTCTCCCGAAGGACTCAGGGCGGTGTACAGGCAAGATAAAACATACAATGTACAAGTTAAAATGCATTTAAAAAACTTATTTTAAATTAGCCTGAAAAAATTAAAATATGCCGTGAACTAAAAACCCCATTTAAAATTAATCAAATTTACAAAATTTAAGATTAAAATTCAATTCAAGCCAGCCCCGCGCGAATAAAAAGGTATGTCTTCAGTTCGCGACGAAATGTCCGAAGGTCAGGTATTTGGCGTAAGCTCGGGGGAAGTTTGTTCCAGAGTGTGGGAGCCCCCACAGAGAAGGCCCTTCCCCTGGGGGCCGCCAGCCGACATTGTTTGGCGGACGGCACCCTGAGAAGTCCCTCTCTGTGAGAGCGTACGGGACGGTGGGAGGCATGTGGTAACAGCAGGCGGTCCCGTAAGTACCCAGGCCCTAAGCCATGGAGCGCTTTAAAGGTCGTAACCAACACCTTAAAGTGCACTCGAAAGGCCACAGGTAGCCAGTGCAGTCTGCGCAGGAGCGGTGTTACGTGGGAGCTACGCGTAGCTCCCTCTATCACCCGTGCAGCTGCATTCTGGACTAACTGAAGCCTCCGAGTGCACTTCAAGGGGAGCCCCATGTAGAGAGCATTACAATAATCCAAGCGAGAGGTAACGAGCGCATGAGTGACCGTGCACAAGGCATCCTGATCAAGGAAGGGGCGCAACTGCCGAACCAGGCGAACCTGGTGGAAGGCCCTCCTGGAGACGGCCATCAAATGGTCTTCAAGCGACAGCCGATCATCCAGGAGGACACCCAAGTTGCGCACCCTATCCTTTGGGGCCAGTGACTCGCCTCCAACAGTCAGCCGCGGCTGCAGCTGGCTGAATCGGGATGCCGGCATCCACAGCCACTCCGTCTTGGAGGGATTAAGCTTGAGCCTGTTTCTCCCCATCCAGACCTGTACGGCTTCCAAACACCGGGACAGCACTTCAACAACTTCATTGGGGTGGCCCGGTGTGGAAAAGTACAACTGGGTGTCATCAGCGTACTGCTGGTATCTCACCCCGAAGCCACTGATGATCTCACCCAATGGCTTCATATAGATGTTGAACAGCAGGGGCGAGAGAATCGACCCCTGCGGGACCCCACAAGTGAGGCACCTCGCGGTCGACCTCTGCCCCCCTGTCAACACCGTCTGCGACCGGTCGGAGAGATAGGAGGAGAACCACCGATACACGGTGCCTCCCACTCCCAATCCCTCCAGCCGGCGCAGCAAGATACCATGGTCGATGGTATCGAAAGCCGCTGAGAGGTCTAATAGGACCAGGGCAGAGGAATAACCCCTGGCCCTGGCCCTCCAGAGATCATCCACTTTTGGATTGATGAATGTCTGCTTAAAATAAAGTTTACACATTTCAAATACATAGTTTAGATGTATTCACATGTACACATGACAGAATGATAGATATACATGTAAAAGTATAATTAATCTGATAATTTTTGTTGAAAATATCACCTTCAGTCCACTGTAGCAGTGTCAGTGTTGCAACGACAATTCAGCTTTTTGGAGAAAATGTTGAAGGGCTTGTCTTTGAAAAGTCAATAAACATAGAGAGGATTATAGTCAAAAACACTGGGAAAGAGAAGCAAGTCAGAAAATGAGAATTTTCTGAAGTTTGCAAGGTTAAGCTTTCCTACTGTTGTTTTAGCTTACCAATAATTCATTGAATCTGATTCAATTATTTCTAAACTTCTTTGCTTTCCAAGTTATAAAGTGGAAAGTCTATACTAACATTGGGAGAAAATTAGATAAAATCACAGATAAAATCACAGACAATGAAATGATATATTCTTGCTCTATAGCTGGGAAGAAACCGGAGTTTTGGCATGGTGGTGGTATTCCCAATATTTGGGTTTGTTGCCAACAAGTACATTTTACACATAAAAAAATGTGTAGCACAGTTATCTCTTCTTCTGCACAGTTTGAAGTTGGTTGGCCAATGATAAAGAATATAAGGGGGTACGGCAATGCAGAGATTTCCAAGCTAATAATTGTGAAGGCATATATAACTTTGGAATCTGAGGTGGAAGAAAAGATGCAATGGAATAGAAAAAATAATGAAGGAGGATATATTAAACATCTTTATACCCCTAATATTTCCATTAAAGCAACGTTCTTTAAAACATTCAGTGGTACTTTGCTATATATGCCAATGCAATTTGTCTCTGACAGACAACCTTAGAGAAATGTATCAAAGATATGTCTTGTCTAATAAGAAAGCGGATATTTTGCAGTTCTACCCTTGCATCTGATGCAAAGATATAGTTGAAGCTCTTTGTGGAAGACTCTATGAGTAGGAAATATCTGAGTTGGGGAAGCTACCTCTTTCAAATTTGAATAATCCACTTCTAGGAAATTGGGATATGGACAGTTCAGATTTTCACCTTTTATACTAGTCTTCATTAACTTAATATTATCTGATGCACCAGGAATGAAATTTACAGAATTCTTAGCCAAAAGCCATGCTAGTTCATAACAGTTCAAGGAGTTATACTGGGATTAGATCTGGAAGATATCAGAATTGGCAAGACTCTTGCAAAGGAATGCACAGTTCAGAAGTTAGTTATCCACTGGATTTCACTCTTCTTAATTTTCCACTGTTGGAAGAAATATCCATCTGGGTTCAGTTCCAAGTGGGGACAAAGACACTGGAAACATGGAGACTGCTTGGAAAGATGGTTTAATGGTGACCAGGATCACATGGCTTGAGATCCTGAACAGAAAAGGGCTGAGATCCTGTGCGCTCCCTGGCTTTATGCTTTTACTGAGCTTTGAACTTTCTGGGGCACAGGAAGTGTATCCTGATTGGCTGTCAGACCCCCAGGGGGTGGGGGTCTTAGCTAGCCTTGCTGGCTGATGTAATCTTCCCAGGTGCCATGTGGTGAGTTTCAGTTCTATTGTGTTGCAAATGATGGTCCATTAACAAAGGTGGGGGGATTGAGTTTCTACCTCTGACCCATTGACAAAGGTGGGGGGTGGCAGGAAGTTGCTTTGACTTTAAAACATGTTTCTCCATTTCTCATCTAGGGAAATATATTCTGCCTTTTAAATATTTTCTAAAATATTTCATTCTTCTAGGAGGGGGGTGGGTGCTAAATTCCTACAATCCCTACTTTTTTTTTTTTTTTTGCTGCTTGATTGGTGCTTTTAATTTTTCTGATGCAAAGGAAGCTATTGATAGAGACAACAGAAAAAAAGATTCCTTCAGTGGCTCCCAAAAGCTTTCAACCATAAAGGTCTAGCAGCCAGGGGAAAAGTTCTGGTAAGAATTTTACAGTATCCAATTTTCTATGCCAATTATTTCAGCTGTTAGATATCACTTTCTGTGAGCTTCCAGTCAGGTTTCAAGCAAGCACACATCCCAAAATTTTCACAGCCATGGTTTTCCTTTAAATTACAGGCTGCCCATTTCCAAGGGTTGGTTATTGAACCTGCCCTAGCTCTTACTTTAGTGCATCCAGATTTTTTTTTAGTCCAAATTGAGGTTAATCAGTGTGCAATCCAGGCTTTTTCCTTTCTTTCTTTCTTTTTTTTTTAAAAATTACACACAATGAGCCCTGGGACTTCTACTCATGAGACCACCAGTGCAACATCTTGCTTTACTGGGCAACTGGGCAGCATCATTTGTGAGTCAGTCAGGGCTTGGGTTTTGGATATCACTTTTTCTGCTATCTCTTCAAGAGAGGAATTGCCTGAGGGGGATGCCCCTCCCCCATGGAATTAGCAGGGAGATCTGACTCCTTGGGCTTTTAGTGCCACAGAGCAAAAATCAACCTAGAAGTCTTGTGTGGAGGTAAGTGAAGGGAATAGTTTCAGTCTAATTCTGAATGGTGTCTCTCTCTGTGTGCCTGTGTATGCAGCTACCTTTACAATTCAGGCAATACAAACAATGCAAACATGCTGGACAAATTTCCCTACCATTAGACAGAAATCTCAGGTGTTCAGAACTAACTGTGGCAGCCACTCAAATACAATCCTTACATGAATACTTTAGACTGATTACAATGTAAATGAGACAAGACAGAAAACCTTACAATGAATTTCCACCCTCCCCCTTAGTCTTTCCAGTTGTCTTCTGGGAATTGAAAAGAGTCTTTTAGTCTTTACTTGTACATCTCAGGGTCCTTTCTTTCATATCTTTTGGGTGGCATGCTTGTTGGTCAGTCAGGTTTGGAAAGGTCTGCTCCAATCTGGTTGCTGTGATGACTTTCAGTGGGGGCTGGATTCAAACTCAATTCCTGGTTCCAACAAATGGAAAGTCTCCTCTGGGGGCAGCATCTGGAACCATGTGCTCTGCTTCCATAGTTGCAGAGTCATTTTTTCAGGGCTGAAAGACATTAGAACAGGATCTCCTCCCCACTTGTGGTGGGTAATCTTCCCAACAAAGGCATTGTAACAGGATTAAAAGGGGGGGGGTAGATATCTTGCAGGCAGAGTTTGAAAAGAAACAACACATCAATATTGCAGTTACTAAAAGATAATGCAGTTTCAACAAAATGGAGACACAACTGATGAAAGAAAAAAACTGGATTCACATGCTTCAGGAAGAGGTACAGGTAAAATCATTTAAACACACAGTAAATGCAAGACTGATTTTTTTTTTCTCTTGTAAGTGAACTTAAAACGTTTCCTCATAAACTTATCTTGTAAGTGAACTTAAAATGTTTCCTTATAAACTTGAGTTGTTACTTTAAGATAAAGAGAGAGAAGGAGACAAAAGCAGAAATGAAAAGTTCTCTATCCCGTTTCTGTCGGCCAAACAGAAATAGGGTAAAGGCTCTTTCTTCCTTTTTCTCTCTCTCTCTTTTCCCCATTTTAATTGCTTCAACCTTTTGTTTTTGTTTTTCCCTAACAATTTAAAATTCTTGTCTCTAGAGATCAGATACATTTTACAGTTACAATTACTTCAAGGGCCCACAAAGACAGACATACACACATAAAAAACAAGGACAAAGAGAGGAAAACAAAATTGACACACACACTGATCATTCCCGCCATAAATCTCAGTTAAATTAGGGAAGGCACAAATCTTAACAGACAGACCACGTGGTTCAATAGAAAAAAGAGAAAGAGACAGACAAGCAAACAAAACAAACAAAAACCCAAACATTCCTATTTATATATTTCCCTTTTCTTTTAAGTACCTTTATTTAGCCAAATTTGTCTTCCTGGTGTTATCTCTTAGCAAAGCCCATTTTTTAACACAATTTCTTCAATTTCTATTCTCGCATGCCAGTCAATACTGGCACCTGCCTGGCGTCCCAGGCCCCAAGCATGTCTCTCAGGGGATTTCCCTCTACCCTCGAGCTTACGCTTCCCATGATCCTCGGAATGTGAGGCTCACTTTGTCATAGCCAGGTACTCCCGCAGTTTCGGAAAAAAAGGTATCCGCGAAAGACTCCGACTCCCTTCTGTTGAAGTATGGGCCCCTTCCTTAAGGGAACTCTTATTTGAAGATCACCAATAAAAAAAATAGTGATCCCGGAGGACCTTGCTGCCCCTACAGCAGGTACGAGCACCTCCTCTCACTCACATGCACCACTTTAGGCTTTGCTTTCCTTTTTAGATACACCAATAGTTCCTATATATTTCTTTTTTTTCCCCCTTCACACTTCTTTTCCTTTCACTCGGCTTCCATTCCTTGAAAACACAAAGTTCCACATTTGGCTTCCCCCCCTTGCTTTCTCTATCCTACCGGTCACGGCTCGGTGGAGCTAGCAGTAGGCAGAGGTGCAGCTAGAGGTTGCTCAAAGAGGTGGAATCAGACTGTTTCCTTAGGTGGAATCCCACACACACACTTCCTCCTTCCCTAACAGAAGGTCCTGTGCTCTGGCAAAACCCCCATGCTCTCCAGACTTTTGGTCTTTCTGCGGTTAGGAAATGCACAGAGGAAGCAAGATCCAGCTGTGATTGGGAGAAGGGCTCTCTCATTCACACACATGCAGGCATACACATATTTCCCATGCTTTTCCATGCTTTAAAATTAAAATTTAGAGGTACTCACCTTCTTTCCAAGCAGTCTTTGAGCTCAACACTCAAAACCCCTTTAAAACCTAATTCCAAATGGCCACGGTCCAGGAAAACTTACCCACAGACTCAATGGGTCTGCTGCTAGCAAGGGAGGCTTACCTGGGCCAGGTCCATTGGTTAGGTTAGCTTGGAGTCCCATCTGGGATGCCAATTGTTGGAAGAAATATCCATCTGGGTTCAGTTCCAAGTGGGGACAAAGACACTGGAAACATGGAGACTGCTTGGAAAGATGGTTTAATGGTGACCAGGATCACATGGCTTGAGATCCTGAACAGAAAAGGGCTGAGATCCTGTGTGCTCCCTGGCTTTATGCTTTTACTGAGCTTTGAACTTTCTGGGGCACAGGAAGTGTATCCTGATTGGCTGTCAGACCCCCAGGGGGTGGGGGTCTTAGCTAGCCTTGCTGGCTGATGTAATCTTCCCAGGTGCCATGTGGTGAGTTTCAGTTCTATTGTGTTGCAAATGATGGTCCATTAACAAAGGTGGGGGGATTGAGTTTCTACCTCTGACCCATTGACAAAGGTGGGGGGTGGCAGGAAGTTGCTTTGACTTTAAAACATGTTTCTCCATTTCTCATCCAGGGAAATATATTCTGCCTTTTAAATATTTTCTAAAATATTTCATTCTTCTAGGAGGGGGTGGGTGCTAAATTCCTACACCACTTTAGCTCTCGCAATTCTTGGGTCAAAAATTGAAAGTATTTCAGTGATGCAGTTTGAGTTAAAACACGTTTAAAGATGTTTATTTTGGGGAAATAATGGAAAACTGAGTATCAATTAGATGTAGCGTTCATCCCTCCTTGTTTGCCAAAGGTATATGTTTCCATAAAAAAAAAAACATTAATTAACTATACCCTAATCCTATCATTGCAAGCTGACACTTGTGCTGGCTTTCTTCAGCCTAAAAGAAAGAAGGTTTTAAAAGTATATTTCTACTTTCAGTTAATTATTATCTTGGTAGAAGCATGGAGCTGTAAAATTGGTTCTTAATTGTTGTTCAGTTGCTAAGTCATATCCTACTTTTCCTTACCCCATGGACCATAAGCATGCGACTTCTTTGTCCTCTACTGTTTCCTGGAGTTTGCCCAAATTCAAGTTCTTCGGGTCAATGACACTATTTAATCATCTCATCCTCTGTTGTCCCCTTCTTCATTTGCCTTCAGTCTTTCCAAATCAGCAGTGTCCTTTCCAATGAATCTTCTCATGACGTGGCCAAAGTATTTGAGCTTCAGCTTCAGTATTTGTTCTTCCAAAGAACAGTCAGGATTGATTTCTTTTAGGAAATCTTAATAGTACCCATCTTTAATTTCCTGTCTAGCAAGTACAAAGGAAAGTTTCTAACTTGGTTTCTAAATAAAAATAAAAAATAAACGGTGGCATTAAGGAATTTTTGAGAACATCAGAGGGTGGTGTGTAATCACCACAAGCTAGCTTTTTGATAAAATTGAAGTTGATTATTCCTATCAGGAAGTCACTTTGAAGATATGTAGACACACTATAATAGATATTTCATAACTACAGCCTTATGATTCCAAATATATCCATCACTTCTGAAAGGTTTTCTACCCCCTTAATCTTGACTGTGTAATGACAACCACATGCATTATCTCTATTTATATTCTAAGTACTATTTAATTTCTGTTATACAAATGAAAACATTCTTTAGTACAGGGGTGTCAAACTCGCAGCCCATGGGCTGGATGGGTTACGCACTGGCCACGCCCACACCTAGTTTAACGAAGGGGTGGAAAGTTGTGATACATCATGTGATAACACTGTGATGATGCGAGTTAGATACTCTAGTATCTTCCAAAAGCAGCATGCACTTTGATAAAGGAGATCCTATTTGCAACACGAACATTAATAATCAGCTACTTTTTTAAAAATTATGTGTGTCAAAGAATTCTTATTTAATGAAAACCTATTGTTTGAGCTGGGTGCTTTTAAATAAATAAACAAAGAAATGAATTCATTTGTATATGTGACTTTTAGATGCAAGTAGCAATAACCTTTAGGCTTACAGTAAATACTGCCCCGTGCTGTTTTACAGCACTCTCTGGGTGGTTTACAATATAGAAGTATTATTTGCATATTGCCTCCAACAATCTGGATCCTCATTTTACCAACCTCCAGAAGGATGGAAACCTGAGTTTCCACCAGGATCAGACCATCAGCCCCACCAGGATCGAATTCCAGACTGTGGGCAGAGTTTGCCTGCAATATTGCGCTTTAACCACTGCACCACCAGTGTGTCCTGCAAGTACTGAAAAAGTAAAGACTGTGTCACTACATTCTAGCATGTTGACTAGGATGAGGAGTCGAAGTCCACACATCTTAAAGATGCCAACTTTGAAAAAGTATTGATCTAGAATCTAGACGATGAGAATTGCTTCTTTTAAGCCCCACTCACCTGTGATGGGACCAAAGCAAATAGAATGGGGCTGAAGACCATGTATTTGGCCTCTTTTCCAATGATGAGGGAATTTCTCTTGGATTCTGTTCCTTCTGTGTCGCAGCATTGTTCTATGAATCTGGAATATAGAAAGCTTGTAATATCAAATGTATAAACGGTGGGGGGGGGGGAACTCTGTTTCTCTGTATTTCAGTTCTTACTGGATTGCAACCTATGAAAGAAAGGTTAAAAAAAAAGATTCAGTAATTACTTGTTGAGCCTTTCAAAAGCAGTGAAATGTCTAAATGTCATTATATATCCCTCCCACCTCGAGAAAAAAAGCAATTTGATTGTAGTTTTAATTGTACATCAGCCAATCAGTGGAACTTCTGTTTATTTATATGTATTCTAGTTCATTCTGAGAACAATCAAGCCTATTGTAGCACATTCTTATCCCTTTGTGTTGGTGGAGTTAAAAAAAAACCTCCCTGATTATAGACAAACCAAAATGAAGGTGATGAAATGTTTGATTATACAACATGAAAGTGCTAGACTCTACTTGCTCACGTACATTTGGGCTGGAGAGAATAAAGGAGTAACTTCCAAGAACAAAATAACTGCTGGCAGTACATTTGAACATGTCAGGAAAGATAATATTTTTCTTTCTTTCTTTCTTTCTTTCTTTCTTTCTTTCTTTCTTTCTTTCTTTCTTTCTTTCTTTCTTTCTTTCCTTCCTTCCTTCCTTCCTTCCTTCCTTCCTTCCTTCCTTCCTTCCTTCCTTCCTTCCCGCTCTGTTTTCTTCTTCCTTCCTTACTGCCTGCCTGGATAAGATTTATGTCTGATTTTTTTTTCTTAAGCAGTAGCTGTCAAACATCTCCTATAGCTGTGATGGCGAACCTATGGCATGCGTGCCACAGGTGGCACACAGAGCCATATCTGTGGGCACTCAGCTCCATCGCTCATGAGTGTGCTAGCCAGCTGATTTTCGGGCTTCCAGGCCCACTGGAAGTCAGAAAACGGGCCTCCGGAGGGCCTCGTGGGGGAGGAGGCCGCTTTTGCCCTCCCCAGGCTCCAAGAAAGCCTCTGGAATCTGGGGAGGGTGAAAAATGGGCCTACCAGGCCCATCGGTAACCTTTTTGCCATCATGCGCCAAAAATGGGGGGAACGCAGGGGGGGTCACACGCGCATGTGCAGGGGGCATTGAATTATGGGTGTGGGCACACACACATGTGATCCCCCTGTGCTCCCCCTGCTTCTGGCACGCAACGGCAAAAAGGTTAGCCATCATTGTCCTATAGAATATATTCTATGTTGTCTGGCATGAATACTACGTTGATCCAAGGGGTGAAGTGTACTGTATGTAACATGTACTGTACCCAGTGATGGGATTCAAGTAATTTAACAACCGGTTCTTTGCCCTAATGATTTCTTCCAACAACCAGTTTGGCAAACTGCTCAGAAAGTTAACAAACGGTTCTCCCGAAGTGGTGCGAACTGGCTGAATCCCACCACTGACTGTACCTGAACCGCAACTTGCACTAAAATGATATCAGACTTTCCTTTTTGCATGTAACAAGAACAATTCTAATAAATCAGTTCCAATGCTCTGGGCCTTGAAAGAATTTTCATCCTTATCATATATGTGACTGTGTTCCTTAAAAGCAATTTAAGTCCTGGCAAGGTGAGGGTCACACATTCAGAATCCTTGTAGATGATTGACAGATTAGCAGCAGAAGGAACATCAACTGATTATCAGTAGTGACATTTCTCACTACTGTAAGGAAAAGTTCATGTTATTGCTCCAACACTGGAATTTTTTAAGAAAATGTTGGATAGCCATTTGTCTGAAATGGTGTAGGATTTCCTGCCTGGGCAGGGGGTTGGACTAGAAGACCTCCAAGGTCCCTTCCAACTCTGTTATTATGTTATGTTATTGCTCCCATGGAAACCATTAGTATTATTTTGCCTTCCCTCTGTTGGAGATAATCAAAAAAAGTGGGAGAAAACTATGGGTAGGGATAACTCCAGGAGCCACCCATTTTCTTTTCTCACTTTTTGTTTTCTCCTTCTCTCTTCTCTAGTTGGTCTTACCAAAGGTCAAGACTGGTTACAAAAAGACTTGTGAAATGAGAAACATATGCCATGCTCCAATGGGCTGGAGCCTTGTTGGACAAATGAAACAATTCAAAGTAATTGTCCTTATCTCACAAAAAGCCTTTTTTAAGACATCAAAAAGTAGCCAAAGATGGGGCTACATTTTAGGGTTAGGTTTTAGATTATTTTGGCACCTACATATAACATATCCCCCCCCCTTTTTTTAAATGTTCTACTCTGGAGACATACATCTCTGGAAATATCTGCTGGAATGGTAAGCAAACCCAAGGACAAATCATTTATTTTTTCAGTATAACAAATCAGTCTTCCCCATTTGTTGTGGTCTAGATATGTTGAATTATGACTGCCATTATCTTCCACCTGGATGAATGCTGTAAATTCAGTTCCTTGTACAGATATAATAATGTCCAGGGAGCCTGATGGCTTCTGGTATTCTTGTTCTAGCCCAGGGGTCTGCCAACCTGGCTCTTTTAAAACTTGTGGACTTCAACTCCCAGAGTTCCTCAGCCAGCTTTGCTGAATGTCTGATCGTAGTGAGAGATGCTTGACTAGTTTGACATGATTCTTGCAGATTTAAAGAGAGCCAGTTCTTTTTTTGCACTTTCTACAGTGCATTGATCATGGCCCAGACCACATCTAAGCTACATGTGTTAAGCCCCCTTAGGTGTCTCCATTCCTGTCCAAACAGGATTGAGAAATCAATTTGGGCAACCAAGTGGGTGTGATGAATCAGTTCCTGACTCCACCAAACTTTTCAAAGTAGAAGCCAGCACGCCTGCTGATCTTTATGTAAGCTTGACTGCAGCAAGACTGCTAGTGCAAGTGTTTTCTTTATCAAGCTAAAAAGATCACTTTGCACAGCACGGATTTAAATATTTGCTGTGCCAAGAATTGATTAGGGGATACCAAAGGCTACACAAATTTCAAGGTAAGATATTATTTTTGAAAAACGAAACAATGCCCCTAATTCTCTTCTCCCCACCCCTCAATAACCTGCTTAAAATCTCATGTAATAAAATGAAATAACACAAGACCCCATCAAAGATCTTGGAGTTTTCATATCAAATGATCTAAGTGCCAAAGCCCACTGCAACTACATTGCCAAAAATGCTTTAAGAGTTGTAAACTTAATCTTGTGTAGCTTCTTCTCCAGAAAGATTACACTACTAACCAGAGCATACAAAACATTTGCTAGACCAATTCTCGAATACAGCTCACCTGTCTGGAACCCACACCTCATTTCAGACATTAATACAATTGAGCGTGTCCAGAAATACTTTCCACTCCTCTGATCAACAAAATACCTTATGCCACCAGACTTTCAATCCTGGGTTTAGAAAATTTAGAACTCTGCTGCCTTCGGCATGACCTGACTATAACTCATAAAATCATCTGCTACAATGTCCTTCCTGTTGAAGACTACTTCAGCTTCAATTGCAACAATACACAAGCACACAATAGATTTAAACTTAAAGTGAACCACTCCAATCTTGATTGTAGAAAATATGACTTCAGTAACAGAGTTGTTAATGCCTGGAATGCACTACCTGACTCTGTGGTCTTTTCCCAAAATCCCCAAAACTTTAACCAAAGACTATCTACTGTTGACCTCACCCCATTCCTAAGAGGTCTGTAAGGGGTATGCATAAGAGCACCAGCACGCCTACCGTTCCTGTCCTAATGTTCCCTTCGATTGTATCTAATTCATATGGTTATTTCATGCTTATACTTATACATACTGTTGTGTTTGACAAATAAATAAATAAAATAAATAAATAAAAAATAAAGGATAAGAATTGGTGGTCCCATTTAAAAAAAAAAGATATAACCAGAATTAAACACTGGAGAATTTCTTACATTCACTTTTAAAACTTGCCCATTTGTACACACGTTTTGTGTCTCATATGCATTCCACTTTAAAAAAATGAAAACAAAATATACCTGACTAAACAGAGCCAAGCTGAGTGTAATAAATTAACAAGAATGTATGCTTTGAAAAAAGTGTATTAATTCTCATAGAGGTGTCAGTTCTCTCTCCCTGCACCCACCCCACACCCTTCAATTCAGCCAGGCCTTGAACAGATCAAGCATCATAGCTAACAGTTATTTCTATTTTGGCTAAAAGGTAAAGTCCCCTTCCAGTTATACTCAGTTTCTTGTGATTTTGCACTTCTGTTGGCCACCCTACAAAAATAGTTTTTCATTTCTCTCTTAGATTTAGATTAGATTAGATTTATTTGATTTCTATACCGCTCTTTTCCCGAAGGACTCAGGGCGGTTTACAGCCAACATAAAAACAATTTTATCAATAAAATTAAAAACAATTTTAAAAATCTGATTCAATTTGGCTAGCCCCATTAAAATTAGTAATAAAACAATAATAAAACCCCAATTAAAAATCATATTACATTAGGTCAGACTTGCGCGGTAAAGCAAAAAGTTCTTGAGCTCGCGTCAGAAGGTCCAGAGGTCGCAGAGTAAGCGTAACCCCAGAGGCAGCTCATTCCAAAGGCAGGTGCCCCCACAGATAAGGCTCTCCCCCTGGGGGTCACCAGCCAATATTGTTTGGCTGACGGCACCCTGAGGAGACCCTCTCTGTGGGAGCGCACAGGTCAATGGGAGGCTATCGGTGGCAGCAGACGGTCCCGTAAGTAGCCCGGTCCTATGCCATGGAGCGCTTTAAAGGTGGTAACCAATACCTTGAATTGCACCCGGAAAACCACCGGCAACCAGTGCAGCTTGCGCAGGAGAGGTGTTATATGGGAGCTTCGAGTAGCTCCCTCTATTACCCGCGCAGCCGCATTCTGGACCAGTTGGAGTTTCTGGGTGCTCTTCAAGGGAAGCCCCATGTAGAGAGCATTACAGTAGTCCAGGCGGGAAGTGACAAGGGCATGAATGACCGTGCATAGGGAATCCCGGTCTATGAAGGGATGCAATTGGCAAATCAGGCGGGCCTGATAAAAAGCTCCCCTGGCGACAGCCGTCATATGTTCGTCTAACGACAGCCGAGCATCCAGGAGAACGTCCAAGTTCCAAACCCTCTCCATAGGGGCCAATGGCTCGGCTCCAACAGTCAGCGATGGAACCAGCTGGCTGTACCGGGATGCCGGCATCCACAGCCACTCAGTCTTGGAGAGATTGAGTCGAAGCCCTTGAGTCGAGTCCTCCCCATCCAGACTCGCATGGCCTCCAGACACCGGGATATCACTTCAACAGCTTCGTTGGGGTGGTCAGGGGTGGAAATGTACAGCTGCGTATCATCAGCGTACTGATGGTATTGCACCCCAATACCATGTTTCTTCAGCTTCTCATTCTCTCCTACATTATTGGTATTCCCTGGTGACATTCCATCAAAGGTGCCTTGGTTCAATTGAAAAATGTCTGGAAGCCCCATTTGAACACCATTGGCACTGACCAAATCACCAGTAGTAAGTTGCAAAAGGTAGCTTTACTTGGAACAGTTTATCTCATGTAAGGATACCTTTATATACCATCAACAACCATATTTACCTTTGCCAGTTTAGGAAGGACTCAATAGGCAGATGAAAATGCCAAATCCAGTCTAAATATCTGGCTGACTCTATGACCATCCATCATCATCATCATCATATCCAATCAACTCTGAAAAGACCTTTAAATGTCCTATGAATCCTTCAGAGAATTCTCTTCTGTAAAATAGAATGGTCACCCTAATGCTATTACTCCACTATTTTGTTTCCTAATTGCCAGATTTTCAATTTTCTGTTTGCTTCTAACAACCTACAGAATCTTCTGGGTATTGGTTAATTTATACTGTGTCTGAGATGTGCTTCCCAGTTAGATTCCCATACAGATTGCTACGCTACACTTACTTTTTGACAGGCTGGAGTACATACTGATTTCAGGAATGTTATCAATGTGCATGTCTTTGTTTCATGAATAGCAACTGTTATTCTCCCTGTCATAGTCTGGACAAAGATCTTGTCTCTGCAGCTGTTATTTACTTTTCAAGGGAAGCATGACACTCCCAATGGAGGCCTCTATGAAATACAAATAAAAGATTCAGAGAGACAATTTTATCAGGATACGGCAGGAAGCAAAATATTTTAACTTCTTTCCATTGCCATGGGTGGTTCTCTTTTGTTGCTGTTTATACAACACAACAACAACAACAACAACAACAACATATTAAGTGCATGTATCCTCTTGGCAATCACTATCAAAGATTTTGCGATCATAATCACAAAAACCCATTGCCTAGCCTTTTCCAAATGGTGTCTTCCCATCATCCCCAGTCAATGTGTTCATTGGCATGCTAATAGAGGTTACACAATAGATGTAAAAAAATAATAATGGTGGAGCTTTCATTGTTCTATGACTCTTTTGACCATATTATGTGGACATCTTCTTTTTAGAGATGATTGAAATAATCTTCCCACATGTTTGGAAGGCTCCTGATTATGAAGGTTGATTTAGTACTTGAAATAGATAGTGCTTGTATGGTGTCAAGTATCTGCATTTATCTACATTTAGGAAAAGACTGAAGAGCATGTATATGCTACATTCAGTGCATTTTAGAATAGAATAGAATAGAATAGAATAGAATAGAATAGAATAGAATAGAATAGAATAGAATAGAATAGAATAGAATAGATAGTCATAGGGTACAAATAAGCAATCAAATCATTCTAGCAAACAATCAGTATAAACTGTAAACATATAAGCGACAAAGTTACGGTCATGCAGTCATAAGTGGGAGGCCGAGATGGGTTTCAGCAGGTTCTGACTAGTTCTGGAGAACCGGTAATGGATATTCTGAGTAGTTCGGAGAACCAGTAGTAAAAATTCTGACTGGCCCCGCCCCCATCTATTCTTCTGCCTCTCAAGTCCCAGCTGATTGGAAGGAAATGGGGATTTTGCAGTAACCTTCACCTGGAGTGGGGGGGGTGGAAATGGAGATTTTACAGTATCCTTCCCCTGCCATGTCCAACAAGCCATGCCATGCCACGCCCACCAAGCCACACCCACAGAACCAGTAGTAAATTTTTTTGAAACCCATCACTGGTGAGAGGAGATGGGTGATAGGAATGATGAGAAGATTAACAGTAATAGTAATGCAGCCTAATGTGAATAGTTTGACAGTGCTGAGGGAATTATTTGTTTAGCAGAGTGATGGCATTCGAGAAAAAACTGTTCTTGTGTAAAGTGACCAGATTTCAGTGATGGCAAAGCGGAACACCATTGACTGGGGGGGGCGGGGGGGCTGCGCATGCGCGCTGAGTCTTGCCACCTGCCTGAAGGAGGACGAGCGGCTGCTGCTTCTCCGCTCTTCCAGGCAGGCTCGGCTCTCCTCTCAGCTCTTCCAAGCAGGCTTGGCTCTCCTCGGCTCTCCTCTCGGCTCTTCTCTTCCTCTCGGGTGAAGTCAAGCGGCATCTCTCCTCCCTCTCGTGCCCCCTTCTCCACCACTCCCCTTTCTCCACCTCCTCCTCTTGCATTGCCGCCTCCCATTTTCAGAATGGGAGTGAAACAAAAAAAAATCAAGACTTTTTGGAATTGCCGTGGGACGCGGGACAAATTATTAAAAAGCGGGACTGTCCCGCCAAAAGCGGGATGTCTGGTTACTATATTCTTGTGTCTAGTTGTCTTGGTGTGAAGTGCGTCGTTTTGAGGATAGGAGTTGAAACAGTTTATGTCCAGGATGTGAGGGGTCTGTAAATATTTTAACAGCCCTCTTTTTGACTCATGCAGTTGTATGGCTATTGCATAAAACAAAGATTGGTCTAGATGGCCTAAATAGGAGGTCCAATTGCATCATTCTATGAAAATGTCTACATTGCTAGGAAGAGCAAGATTCTATACTTATTGGCATAAACCAATGCTTTGTAGTTTGCATATCTTTAACTAAACAGAATGTTTGTTTTGGACATACTGTTTACTGATAAAAAAAATGAAAGTATTAAAGATAATTTAAAACAACCTTCTGGATATACCTTAACATATTGGAATTGCACAGATACAAGAGAGAAAGAATGAACCTGAATGACACACATAAATAGGTCCTACTCCTAAGAAAGAAATCCATTTTTAAAATCATATTTTGTTGCTTTATTTCCCCCCCCCCCAAGAACTGCATAAGTAACAACCTGTCCTTGATTTGCTTTGGATGCAGCTCAAAACGTTTGATACATATCACAAATGGGACAGGAAAAAAAAATCAAAAAATCAAACTGTGAACTAACTTGTTCATATGCTTTCAATTATCACAGTGTATATAGGGCTGGATTTTTTGAAAAAGATGCCAGTGTGGTGACTATAATAAGATAATATGGATAAAGAGGCTGGTTTGGCAGAGATAATTTACTTAGCACTGATGGGGGCTCTGTAAGTTGTGGTTATTCTAAATGCTTTTTCCAGAGGCACAAAATCTATAGTTGTTTGTACTAGAAATAAATGTCACCCATGCACAAAACTCACCCCAAGAGGACTCCATTTCCAAGTTTTATTCATAGCTGACCATTTACTGTACTTGGATTCTAAATTTACTGTGCTTTAATTTGCTTGTAGAAATCTATGCTTGTTTAAATACATTGTTTCCTGTTTTTATTTCCTTTCTGGCGTTATACACTCATGTCGCACCCCACAAGCTTAATAAGAACAACCGAGCAAAAGAAGGCGCCCTTGATTATTTATTAATTTAGGAAGTCAGAAGATTGTTGTAGACTGCATTATTTAGTCCTTGCAACAATTAAACCAGTTTCTGGAAGGCTGTCTGTCTGATTCTGTTGTGGTAAAATAAAATAAAACAAAACAAAACAAGTGAGCCTTACGGCACTTAAACTACTAACAAATGTATTGTAGCAGAAGATTTTTGTGGTCTAATGATTTTCATGACAAAGTGGACTGTAGTTCATGGAATCTTAGGCTGTAATTAATGTGTTTTACCAACAAGATGAGGGGACTTTAACGTGTGCTTGTAATGGGCTTAACCCGGCCAAAGAGGTTATATTATGGGGCAGACATAAATGCTAAAAATATTTGTAGTAAATGGCACAAAGCACCAGGAAACTTCCTAGACTAGAAGAGGAGTGAAACCTGTAGGTTACTGAATATTTCTGAACCATAAGGCCATTGGTATTGATATGTTTGGAGTTGGAATTCAGCACCAGAAATACCATGTAGATACTACTTTGGTTGGAGAATAATTGTATTTTGTGCAGTGAACTCTAGCCAGTGCTGGATCTACCCCAATGTGACACCCAAATGCAAGATGACTTTGGTGGCAGGAGAAGCCCTGGTTGTCACTGCAGAACACTGTCGAACCTTTCTGAGTATGGAGCTAGTCCGCCCCAATGCTGCACTCTGGATAGCACACAAATGTGAACCAGAGGTGGGTTTCAGCAGGTTCTGACCAGTTCTGGTAGAGAAATTTTGAGTAGTTTGGAGAACCGGTAGTAAAAATTCTGACTGGCCCTGCCCAAATCTATTCTCTGCCTCCCAAGTCCCAGCTGATCAGGAGGAAATGGGGATTTTGCAATAACCTTCCCTTGGAGTGAGGTGGGAATGGAGATTTTACAGTATCCTTCCCCTGCCATGCCCACCAAGCCACGCCCACCAAGCCATGCCGTGCCTACCAAGCCACACCCACAGAACCGGTAATAAAAAAATTTGAAACCCACCACTGATGTGAACTGAACAGACTAGCAGTCTTTGACAGCCAGTTTGTATTCACGCTGTGGTCTCTTGGCTAGGGTAAAATCACCGTACACTAAATAATGCCATGTACAATACAGATCAGAGTATTTCTAGTACTAGGATAATCTCTCACACTATTCGATAGCGATTATTCTGCTGCTCCCATAGTCCTTTTGGACATACATCTGCAGGTAAGCCAAAGATAGGCAATTTGGGGTCTTCCAAATGGTTTCAATTTCAAACTTCATGTACTGAAGTCATGATGGACTATGGCAACAGATGGGAGGGCTGGTGGTATTGCCTAAACACCTAAAGCTGTTCTTTAAATTACATCGGAGTTTCTTGAACTTAGATACTTTAAGAGGTGTGAATTTCTACTCCCAGAATTCCCATGCATACACTGGATTAGAAAATGTTAGATTCTGGCAAAAGCATTCCTCTTAGACCATAATGTAGTGGAAGTCCTCATGCATTCCTCTTAGACCAAGGGTCCCTCCCCAACCCCTGGGCTGCAGACCGGTACTGGTCCCTGGGTTTTGGGAACTGGGCTGCACAAATGGCGGGTGAGCCCGAGAAGCTTCATTTGTGCATTTGTGGGATCAGGTTGCATGTGCAAAACCATGTCCCCACCCCATCCCATCCCATCGCCGCTGCCAGCACTAGTCCATGGAGCAAAAAGGTTGGGGACCACTGTAATTTAGTAAAAATGTAATCATAGGGTAATTATGTGTGAGAAAGCAGAAAAGTAGAAAATATATTTTTTAAAGGCATTTTAGAAATCAAACTTCTGCACTGCAACTACAGATACTAGATGTATAGTAAATAATGCAAGCCTCGTTGATCAAAGCATTCTGCTTTCTATAGTAAGTTTATTTTGCCTTTCTTAATCATCTTTGTCTGAAGATGAGCCTAAGCAATTCAAAAGTGACTCTTATTTAGTGTATATTATTTTATGCCAGCACAGTTACTGTTTTAACAGAGACTTTGCACTGTTAAAGTGTGCAATTTTCTCATTTTACTTCTTAGCCACTGTTTTCATTGAAGTTTTTTTCATATTTTCATATATATATATATATATAAAAGATTTTCATATATATATATATAAAAAGAGCATATTGTACCTTGACTGAATCTATATTAATGCCCCAAAAAGATTCTTTTTCATTGTATGTGCTATCTTTCCTGTTTATTTTCAATTTTATTTTTTCTTTGTTTTCTTTCATCACCTTTTATCCTTATAACCCATTTTGCCCCCTCCATCTTTTACATCTTGTGCTCCAGCAGATGAGGAAGGTAATTAATTCTGCATTTGTATTAATGAAAATCTCCTGAATTCTCTGCCAATTGGTCAAATGTTTGAGGATGTGGAAAGTACATCTCCAATTAGATTCTTGTCGAGATCCCATCTGGTTAAAGTATAAAAGGTCAGCTGAAATTGAAAAAGCACACACGGTCATCCATGCTGGTTTTTTCACAGAGTGTACTCTGCTGGAAATGCATCATCTTCAACCACAGTTAAAAGCCCCTCAAAAAAATATAACAGATTGTAGATTGCTTATTTAATGAATGCTGCAAAATTCAGCCTCATTCAAAAGAAAAGGGAGCAATCACCTTTAATTTGCAAGCCAGGTTCCAACTCATTTCCACTAATGGGGATATTTTTTTTAAAAAAAGAAACTTTTAAAAGACAGAGAAAAGAGAATGCTTTAAAGTCCACTCTGTCTACATTAGTTGTCTTTTTTAAAAAAAACAAACTACAATGCATGCCCAAAAGCAGCAGATTAAGATCAAGACCAACAAATGAAATCACTTTGTAATAGCAAAGAAACCATTAATAACATACATGTGTCTTCTGTCACTAGTGAGGACAAAGACAGAGTTCAAGAAATTAAAAGTATGAATTTTGGATTATAGCAAAGATAAAGAAATGGGCCAGAAAGAATATATTATAAAATCCTTGAGGTTTTTTTTTTTATATTTGAATTTTAAAACTATACTATTAACAAAGATCTGAGGCATGCTCTTTCTCAGGCCATCTTTAAAATGCCTTTCCTCCTGGCTCCCCACTGTGTTCCTGACTTCTCCCATCACACTCTCTCCCTCTCCTCTCCTTGCAATTTCCCAACCCATTTTGGAGAAAGAATTTTATAATTCATTGGGTTAAAGGGATCATCTGCTGGCTTCATGAGATGTACTGCCAGCACTTAGGAAACATTTATTTTTCTTTACTGGAATGAATACAAGTGCAGTGGTTAAGAAATATTTCCTTTCCTTTGGTTTTTGGCAAAAAACTATACAAGTGGCTACAAGCTGAGGCAGGAGAAGCACGGATATGCAAGGGTACACAAATATCCTTCCACTATTTTAGTAAAAAATAAATATGCGAACTATTAAATCTTGGGACTGCTTGTCTATTCCTGCAGGCATGGCATTTATTCATAGAGAATTTTTTTCTTCCTCTTCCTAGGGTAGTGTATCTATTGCTCTTCAATTTAATAAGGATTAACACCATAAAATGCACTTGTAACTTGTAGCAGGCTTTATACGTTGGTTATGATCATGTGCAGCTTACATTCTACATTTTACAACTGCACGTTTCGTTTTATTCCCCAAGTATCTTTTAACTACCTTTTCAACTCACTTCTTTTCTTAGTGGAGGAGTTTCAGAAAAAGAAAAGTCTAGAAACATAGTACATAAATAATGAGGAGCAAATGTCCCCATGCTTGGCTGGCAGCAGTAACAGAGCACGTTATCCTACCCCTTCATGCCTAAACACATATTTCTTCTCTTTCTTCAGAAAAGTATAAAAAAATTGCTAGTGATTTTGCATGTTTCTATGTTCCCTAAAAGGCAAAATTCTGTTGCTTTTCAAACTCCTGATACTAAATCTGCACTACTATTAATCTTCTCATCGTTCCCATCACCAATCTCTTTCCACTTACGACTGTATGACTGTAACTTTGTTGCTGGCAATCCTTATGATTTATATTGATATATTGACCATCAATTGTGTTGTAAATGTTGTACCTTGATGAACGTATCTTTTCTTCTATGTACACTGAGAGCATATGCACCAAGACAAATTCCTTGTGTGTCCAATCACACTTGGCCAATACAAAATTCCATTCTATTCTATTCTATTGGACTTGTAATGTCAAAGGACTTGAACTTAAGGCAAAGGTAAAAAAAAATTAAAAATGGCATTTATGACTACGTGACCGAAACTGTCATCTTGACTTTTTGGTGCCCCTCAAACTACCAAGGTCCCTGGTTCAGAGGCAGGATGCCAGGAATAGTCAACTAAGACCAACTCAGACATTCTTTTAAAAACAGCAAGTGTATTGCCATTTCTGAAGTGATGTCCCTTGCCTTAAAATGGCTTTACCTTCCCTAAGGCCAGACTAGAACTCACAGTCTCCTGGTTTCTAGATTTAACCACTAAATCAAACTGGCTCTCTATATATTCAGATAAGTGTGCCACTATCTTTTAAAGTCCAGTTTACACTGTTCCTAATATTTGTTCCTATATTACTGCATTTATTAATTAACTAGACACAGACAACCTGAGTTGCCATCCTTACCCATAGGAAACTTAAAACATAGTAATCCAGTTTTTTGGATTCTCACAACTCGCTGAACTAACCATTAGTCTCCAAAACTTGGTTGGAGCAACATATTAATCTGAAATATGGTTGGCAAGTTTGTGGTTCAGTATATCGTGCTAATATAAACAAGATGGTCACTGCAGATTTGGAATGCTACCAAAAAAAGCCACATTTCCTTCAAATAATAGTCATGATTGAGGGTTATCCCATTCTGCTGAAAATATAACTTTCCCCCTGGATTATCTTTTTGCATAGAACCTGAACCAGCCAATCCTCTTGCAAGACTGTAAAGAACAAAAGTTTGTAAGTAGAATTTCAAGCCTCTTATATTTGGCAACCTGGGTTTTATCACAGTTCTGAATTGTGGGAAAGTTTGTAAGCATGTTCAGCAGATCATGCCCACAGTTCTCCTTCTTACTAAGATCTTAATGCATTTATTTATTTATTTAAAACTTTTTTTTAATAGCTGCCCATCTTCTAGCCAACTCTGGACGGCTCTCAATCAAAAGTTAAAACAACATATAAAACCATATTAAAACTACAAAACTAAACACAATAAAACATTAGAAACAACAAAAATCTGGCACCAAGTCAAATTTCTAATGTGCAGTCATCCATCTCATCCAACACTTGGTGGAAAAGCCAGGTCTTCAAAGCTTCATGGAAGGCTAAGAAGGTAGAAACCTGGCAAATTTCAGGGGGCAAAGTTTCCACAGGGCAGGGGCTTCCACAGAAAAGGCACACTTCCTAGATTGCATCAGATGACAATGAGCCTCCTTAGCCTATTTGATCTGGTCAGACAGTAGAATAGAATAGAATAGAATAGAATAGAATAGAATAGAATAGAATAGAATAGAATTTTTATTGGCCAAGTGTGATTGGACACACAAGGAATTTGTCTTGGTGCATATGCTCTCAGTGTACATAAAAGAAAAGATACGTTCATCAAGGTACAACATTTACAACACAATTGATGGTCAATATATCAATATAAATCTAAGGATTGCCAGCAACAAGTTATAGTCATACAGTCATAAGTGGAAAGAGATTGGTGATGGGAACTATGAGACGATTAATAGTAGTGCAGATTCAGTAAATAGTTTGACAATGTTGATGGAATTATTTGTTTAGCAGAGTGATGGCCTTCGGGAAAAAACTGTTCTTGTGTCTAGTTGTTCTGGTGTGCAGTGCTCTATAGCGTCGTTTTGAGGGTAGGAGTTGAAACAGTTTATGTCCAGGATGTGAGGGATCTGTAAATATTTTCACGGCCCTCTTCTTGATTCGTGCAGTATACAGGTCCTCAATGGAAGGCAGGTTGGTAGCAATTATTTTTTCTGCAGTTCTAATTATCCTCTGAAGTCTGTGTTTTTCTTGTTGGGTTGCAGAACCGAACCAGACAGTTATGGAGGAGCAAATGACAGACTCAATAATTCCTCTGTAGAACTGAATCAGCAGCTCCTTGGGCAGTCTGAGCTTACTGAGTTGGCACAGAAAGAACATTCTTTGTTGTCCTTTTTTAATGATGTTTTTGATTTTAGCTGTCCATTTTAGATCTTGCGATATGATACGATATGATAGATGTCCTTAGGGTTCATGTTGCATGATGATTTGTAGAAAGGGTAGGCCTTGTCTGCGTGCTTTGCTTCTCATATTCAAATATATTCATTTAGCCTATATTTGTAGAAGTTATGGATACAGTCCAGAACATGCAAACCAGTGTTTTTGAACGTGGACTATAAAAAAGGCAAAATATTTGAAACTATATTTAACAATTTTCAGGGCAGAAACAGATTAAAAAAATAAGTGTTTCTCATCTCATTACCCAGGAATAGTAGTAAGACTAATATTAACGTATCAATACAACTACATTCAGAATCTAGTTGAAGAAATCAAATCCTTAATATTGTTGAATTCTTGGCAGATTTCTGGATTTCATTGGCAAGTAGCATTTTTATTTTAAAAATACTGGTAATTTTAAACTTGGGAGCATTTTCTTTCATTTCCTGCCATTGCCTGCAATGTTGATTGAAGGGAAGGAGGGTGGCAGAGAAGAGCATGGACTTTTTGGCTGATGATTGCCGTGTGTGTGTGTGTGTGTGTGTGTTTATGTATGTAACTACAAAAGGCTACTTGTGTCAAAGAAGGACATGTGTGCAGATGCCCCAGTTTATGCATAATAGACCTATTAGTTAATCTACTTTCAGTACCCTAAGCAGGGACATTTATTTATCCTTGTTTCTTTTATTCCTGAAAGCTGAGTGCCAGTGAGACAAAGGAGAAAATCCTTTGGCTTCTTTTACTGCCACTAAGCAGCTGTGAAAGAAACAACAAGCACCATTGTTGTTAGTCTGTTGATTATTTTTTTTAAAATAAGATTATCACATATGAGAACTTCAGAATCCTATTGGTTTGGAAATAATTGTGGGTTCCCTGGTCTCTTTGGGTAAAAAAAAATAGTCTTCTTTGCTTATTATTACTGTATTTTCCTGCACAAAAACCATTCAAGGAATAATGGAGTTACTTTAAGGAGAAATACTTATTTACCTCTATGAATTGAAAGGAATCATGGGTTCCTATTACTTTTTTAAGCAATTGCCAAGCCCTGTATTTAATAATATTGTAATATAGACCAAAAGATTATTTTTTTGGTTAATCAAAAGTTCTTTCTCTCCATATTACCCAGACTTGTCCAGTTTTTTGCTGGGAATCTGTAAGTCCAGTGTGGCTGGGAATAACCTTTTAGTAACAAATTTATTCTCATCTTCTTCCCTGCAGTTCTCTGCTTTTTTATCTTTTCTTTCCACTCCCTTTGGTTCTACCTAGTCTACTCCTCTTAAATCCTGTCCACCATCACCTTCTGTAGATCCAAATTCAGGATTTCCTCCTTGGCTTTTTTTTTTTTTTTGGTCTGTGAGTCTAGGATCTGGTTTCCCTTTTCCAGTTATCTTCATCACCATCATCTTCACTCTTTCTACTACCATTATCATTATCTTTTGGAGGAGAAGCATGACAAGTAAGGGGAGAAGGTAGAAGAGTAAAGTATGGATGTGCATTGAGAAATTCAGTAGCCTTGTTGTGTGGAACACTGGACCTGAATCTGTTTTTGTGTGCATAGAAAATGTTGGACTTTGACTTGGAAGACCTAGACTGAAATATCTACTTAATATATAGTTCTTAGTTAGTTAGAAGAGTGTCTGGAATGATGGTATTGAATGCTGAACTAAAGTCTACAAAGAGGACCCTTGCGTAGGTCTTTGGAGACTCAAGATGTTGTAGGATGTAGTGCAGAGCCATATTAACAGCATCATCTGTTGATCTACTTGCTCGGTATGCAAATTGCAAGGGGTCTAATAGTGGATCCATGATGGTTTCCAAGTGAGGCAGCACTAGCCTTTCAAAAGTTTTCATGACTACAGATGTTAGAGCAACTGTTCTGTAGTCATTCAGTTCATTGATGCTGGGCTTCTTCGGCACTAGGATGATAGTTGAGTGTTTGAAGCAAGAAGGAACATAGCACATCTCTAGTAATTTATTGAAGATACAGGTGAAGAGGGGGGCCAATTGGTCAGCACAGACTTTTATGCAAAAAAGAGGAGTTATCTTGTCTGGGCCTGTGGCTTTTACTGGCTTTTGTCTGTGAAATAGGTTTTGCACTTCCTTTTCTGTGATCACTAGGGGTTGTGAACCCAATGGGATGGGGTCAGTTGTAGGAGGCTTGGCTGTTATTGGTGTGTCTGAGATGGGGGTTGTGGAGATAGGTGGCTGTAGTTTCTATTCAAACCTGCAGTAAAACACATTTAGGTCATCTTCCAGTTGCTGATTTCCTTCAGCCTGGGAAGGAGGTTTGCCATAGCCGGTGATACTTTTAAGAGTTTTCTACGTTTGCTGGTTCATTTGTTGAAAACTGATTCTTTAGCTTTTCAGAGTAGCTTTTTTTGCTGCTCTGATCTTCTTTGTTTATACATTTCTTGCCTGATTGTACAGTTTTTTATCACCTTTTCTGTAGGCTTCCTCTTTGGAATGACATAGCTGCTTAAGATGAGCTGTGAACCAAGGTTTATTGTTAATATATGTTCACAAGTTCCTGGAGGGTACACATAGATCTTCACAGAAGCTGACATATGATGTTACAGTCTCTGTGAGTTCATCTAAGTCTGCAAAGGTACTTTCAAAAACATTCCAATCAGTGCAGTCAAGGCAGACCTGTAGCTTTAACTTTGCCTCCTCCGTACAGGTCTTCACTGATTTAATTGTAGGTTTTGTGGTTTTAAGTCTTTGCCTGTAAGCAGGTACAAAGGGGAATCATGCACAGCTGCTTGTGGTAAGGACCAATAGGCATCTTTTAGTGTTGTGTAGCAATGGTCTAAAGTATTCTTGCCTCTAGTGGGACAATTGACATGTTGAAAGTATTTTGGTAGCTCTTTCCTTAAGTTTGCCTTGATTAGATCTCCCAAAATAATGTCCAGTGAATCGGTATTTGGTTTCAGCCTCCATAATTTGGTCAGCTAGAATTCGTAATGCCTTGTTTACACAAGCTTGTGGTGGGACATAAACAGCAATTAGAAGAAATGAGGAAAATTCACGAGGTGAACAGTATGGTTTGCAGTTGATAATTAATATTTCTAAGTTTTTGTCACAGAATTTATATATTATAGTTATATCCTGAGATCAGCTGTTGTTGATATATAAGCATAAGCCTCCTCCCTTCTTTTTACCAGATGTTTCTTCAATTCTGTCTGATCGTTGAATCTGAAACCCTGGGATATGCAGGCTGCTATCATCAATTGATTCATTTAACCAGGTTTCAGGGAAGCATAGGACTGCTGAATTGTAAAAGTCAGAATTGTATCTGTTTAAAAGGAGTATTTTGTCCATCTTATTAGCAAGTGAACATATGTTGGTTAGGAAAATTGAAGGCAGAGGAGTTTTATTTCTCCTATTCCTTGATCTATTTAAAATTGCCGCCCTTTTACCTCTCTTTCTTCGCTTCTTCTATTTGGTTTTTTTAGTAATCCATGGCTCCAGGGAAATTTAACAAGATGTTAATATGGGAAAATAATGACAGGAGATATACCATATTTTTCTCACTATAAGATGCACCGGACCATAAGATACACATTAGCTTTAGAGGAGGAGAATAAGGGGAAAAAATCTGCCTCTTCCTCTCTCAGCATCCATCCGGTATGCATCTGGCTAGCATCCTTGCAGCAAACAGCCTGGTCAGTTTTAGCACATTATCGCATCCCCAGCACGTGGCTCATCAGGGCTCCACTCTGCTGCGCTGACCACCAGTCAACTAATCTGAGGTGCTGCTGCTACTGGGAAACGCTAGAGCCTTTGCTGCCAAACAGCTGATTGGCAGTTGGATCAGGCTTTCGGAATACTGCTGATCAGCTGTTTTAGGCGATGGGATCACCACTGTTTATCATCACAGCCCACTGCCCTTATCGCTGCCATCACCATTTGCCGCTGCACCACTTGCCGATGCCACTTGCTGTCCTTCTCCACTGTCATTCACCACCACCAATCTCTGCCATCATTTGCCACTGCCAATCACTGATCACCACCTAGAATAGTTGATTAGTGGTATTCTGGATGGCCGATCCAATCGCCAATCAGCTGCTCAGCATCAAAGGCTCCAGTGTTTCCCAGTGGCAGTGAACAGTGTCAGCGGTGACAGGTACACCAACCCCCCTCCCCCCACTGCAATATTTGCTCTATAAGATGCACAGACATTTCCACCCACTTTTTTGGGGGGGAAAGTGTATCTTATAATTCGAAAAATACGGTAAGTTTTTCTGATCCCTCTGAAATGGGATATAATTACAAAGATATTTAATTGATTTTACATGTCCCTTTAGGGAAAAGAATAACTTTTCTAAAGGGCATTCTTTTGTAAAACTTAAAATAAGTAAAACTTTGCCCATAATATTACTTGTCATTTTAAAATTAATTCTTAAATATTTTCTAAATAAAAACCTGAGTCAAAATAGAAAAGTAACAGTAGTTACACCACAAATATTAAGGCCCTTCTTCTTCTATAGTATGCTCACCAGAGTTGAGCTCAAAACAGACAAGACCAGGAGTACGGAGTTCCAGAATTGGGTTGGAAGAAACAATGAAATGTTTTTCATGTTCAAGTCATAGAAAGCAACAGGAAGTCGGGATGAACATTTTGCTCCCATGTTTCATCTTTCAGGGCCTAACCATAGAGGTAATTTTCCTCTAATGAACACAATGTAAGAATCTTTCTTTCTTTCTCTTTCTTTCTTTCTTTCTTTCTTTCTTTCTTTCTTTCTTTCTTTCTTTCTTTCTTTCTTTCTTTCTTTCTTTCTTTCTTTCTTTCTTTCTTTCTTTTTCTTTCTATCGATCTATCTATCTATCTATCATTTATTATCTATGTTATATGGCCACCTATCTCACCGGACTTGTTTCTGGCTGTCATACAGCAAAAATATAAAAACAATAAGCATGTCATATTAAAAAATTAAAAAGCATAAAACACAAAAGAGTAGTTCATCAAGGAAGCCACCTCAAGATTTCACTGGTTCCCTGCATCTAACTTTTAAGATGATTTGAAGAACAAGGGTAGGAAAGAAGAAATCTTTCCCCCCAACCTACATCTTTCCCACCATTATACATCTTTCAAACTGATATTTAAAGAAAGAACACTAATATGAATTTTTGGATTGTGAAATATGCCTTGGGGTCAAGAGCCGGATATATCCATGAGCCTCAACAGCAGACAGAAGTGTTCTGGTCTTCTTTAGGTTTCTAACTACCAACAGCCAGATATAGAATGGTTCTATGTTCTACAGTTCTTTATAGGCTACCAAAGTGTCTGCAGAAACATGATTCCACAATTAAGATAGTAACAGCAACAGGGTTGTGAAGAATTTCCTACTGCCATATTGGGCTATATTAGAAGATTCGAAGCCAAGTGTCTACATGTCTATGGAGATTCTCAATCATTCAGGTCATGGTTGTCCCAAAGGCACTTTTTCCAAAAGGCAACTGGAACTATCTTGGGTTTTTTTCTTTGAAAATGTTCATCCAAGAAGCTTCTTCAGTTCTAACTTCAGTTGTGAAATTAATAAAGTTTGAGAAATACTTTTAAAGGATAGAGCTTTTTCTCAGTGATTGATTATGTGTGTTATTAATTTGCTGGCCCACAGAGTACATTACACAGAGATCTATTTCCCAAAGAACAAAATGTGATGTTTGAGGCAAATATTTGGTAAGCTTACTATACTGTGTTTATCTGAGCTCCTGTCTATCAGCAAAATGTTTGTATAATTAACCCCATGTGGGAAAAAGAGGTTTTGGCACTGAACTAAAGTTGTTTAAACAAATAAAGATAATTTGAATTTTCTGTTGGATTACTTAAACCCTCCCATTTGGTTATATATATTTATATATACTGGAATAGTTTGTAAAACACAATTTGATGGCAACAAAAGTAAACAATTTTAAGGAGAACAATTTTAAGGAGAACAGGCCCCCAATTCAAAACAAGATCCATTCCTAAGTCGGAATGTAACTAGAATTTGTACATAAGTCAGAACTTGTGTTTATGAACAGATTGCCTATTACTAAAAATGGCAGATGACATTCTTCTTCCTCAAGTCTATGAAAAACTAAATCCTTGCAATGTTTTCATGAAAATCTAAAAAACGTTTAAAAGTATATCAAAATGTATATTAAAAATGCTGTGAGATTAAACAAAGTGCAGCTTAGGTGATTCATGAAATCATGGTCCATCAGCTTGAAGAAGGAGAACACCATCTGCCATTTTTAGTAATAGGCAGCCTGTTCATAAAAAGTTGTATGTAAGTTGTACATTTTTAACCCAGGGGATACTTGTACTTGGCTTGGCCTTAAAGCAAAACTCTTACTTGTCCTATAACTAATCTGATAACTAGTTAGTATTGGGATGAGCAAACAGTGGAAAGGCTGAGGAGCTTCCAAAGGGCTTTTTAGTGATGGGTGGAATTATCCAATCAATCTGTTTATTGGTATTCCTGGACTTCAGCAGAGCTTAGCATAGATTATATCTTGCTTGTCCTCACCACCCTTTGGATTCCTGTCAATGTCATATCAGCTACTAGCTGCGTTCTCCCCTTTTGTGTTTCCTTAAGAAGGAATAGCAGCTTAAGATTGTGCTGTAAAAGCAGCAGAAAGCCTTTCAACTCCTGGCCACTTATAATAATTGAAGCCACTTATTAATGAGCAGGTTATGAGATAATTGTGGTGTCCTGGGGTGAAAAGTGCTGATGGAGAAATTTGCCAATTAGTCCTCGAAGGCACCAAGGCAAACTTGGAAAATGTTCTGCTACAAGCATATGTCCTACCACTGAATCATACATAATCTTTCTGCTTCAATTAATCCTGTCTAAATGTTGAAATTAGCATTCTCAAAGTGGATAGAATTCATTAGAAAAAGCCTTTGACTTACCTCTCCACTACCAATCTTACAAGGTAGAGCCAATAATGAAACATAGGCATGTAGGCCTAAAAAACAAAAAATACCTTATACCAGACTTGAAGTAGTCTTCAACAGGAAGGATATTGTAACAGATGATTCTATGAGTTAAACTCAGGTCATGTCGAAGGCGGCGGAGTTCTAAATTTTCTAAACCCAGGATTTCAAGTCTGGTGGCATAAGGTATTTTGTTGTAATCAGAGGAGTGGAGAACTCTTCTTGTAAAATATTTCTGGACATGCTCAAGTACATCCTTTTGGGACAGATCATTTGTGCCAAGATGTATAATAGCATCAACATCAGAATCCTTACTGGCATTCTTGACTATCTTAAGAATACGCCTCTTGTCTCTGCTGGTAGTAGCACCAGGGACTTTCTGTGCAGAATGATTTCCAGAGCTTGGGGTATGAACTTAATAGCATAGGTTGTAGGCTTATCTTTTCAGAGGTTTTACCAGTACAAAAGGAACAAAAAGGTAAAGGCCAGCGTATAGTGGAGTTTAATGTGTGGCTAAAGGAATGGTGTAAAAGGGAAGGCTTTGGTTTTATTAGTCACGATGTCTGCAACTGGTCCAATGAAAAATTGTACAAAAGAGATAGATTGCATCCATCAAAGAAAGGGACTGAGTTACTTAGCAATAAATTCACAGATTTTCTGGATAAACATTTAAACTGAACAGTGGGGACAGAGAATTAACAGATACAGAAAATTTCTGTCCCCAGCAATCGAAAACTAAAAGGGTTATCTGTGCATATAACATAGATGGTATAACATAGTATGGGTAAGACTATCAGCCCTGCTATCAAGCAAAACCAAGCATTTAACAGTGAGTGCCATACCATGTGCACTAAACCAACAGGTGGCAAGAAAGTAGGGGCAGTCAGGCACAAAACAGGTTATGTAGACAGTAAACACAAGGTCAATCCAAATGGACTCAAATGTCTATACACCAATGCACAGAGTATGAGGAATAAACAGGGTGAATAAGAAATTCAAGTAAATGAGGGCAGATATGATATTGTTGCCATTACGGAAACTTGGTGGGATGAAACTGACAAATGGAACATACAGCTAGAGGGATATAAATTATTTAAAAGAAATAGACTAAATAAAAGAGGAGGTGGAGTTGCACTATATATAAGAAATAACTACATCTCTACAGAAATAGAGCACAACAATGATGAAAATCATCTTGAATGTATTTGGGTCAATATAAAAGGGGTGAAAAACGATATTGCCATAGGTCTATACTATAGGCCACCCAACCAAACAGAGGAAGTAGATGAACGTTTTGCTAATCAGCTAACTAAGGAAGCACATCACAGTAGTAATGTGGGATTTTAACTACCCTGACATCAACTGGGAAACAAACTCTGCACCAAGTGGAAGATCTAACAGGTTCCTAACAAACCTAGCAGACAACTTTGTTTCCCAAAAAGTAGAGAAGGCAACAAGGGGATCAGCCATACTGGACTTAATTCTCACTAACAGAGATGAAATGATAGAAGTTGTTGAAGCTATAGGAACCTTGGGGGCAAGTGACCGCGCAATATTGGAATTCGACATTAAGCAAATACAAGTAGTAGAACAAAGTCAAACTAGAGTCTTGGACTTTAAGAGAGCTAATTTCAATAAACTTAGAGAGAGCTTGAGAAGGATTCAATGGATGAGAATCCTCAGGAGGAAAACAACTCAAGAAGCTTGGGAAATTTTGAAAAGTGAGATTATAAAAGCCCAGTCTAGCACAATACCAATGAAGAAGAAAAATAATAGATCTCAAAAGAAACCAGCATGGATGCATAAAGAACTATCTGACAAATTGAAAGACAAAAAGGACAAATATAAAAAGTGGAAAGAGGGGCAAATAACTAAGGCAGAATATCAGCAAATAGCCCGAGCCTGTAAAGATGAAGTGAGGAAAGCTAAGGCTCACAACGAACAAAGGCTAGCGACAAAAGTAATAAATAACAAAAAAAGCTTCTTCTAACATGTTAAAAACAAGAAAAAACTCAAGGAAACAATTGGCCCATTGCTGGGAGAAAGTGGTAAGAAGGTGACAAGCAACAGGGAGAAAGCAGATCTACTTAACTCATATTTTGCATCTGTCTTTACACAAAAGGAAAAAACAATCCAACCTATCAAAAACAGCACCCCCAAAAACAGATTAGAAACACAAGTTAAAATAGGGAAGAAAATGGTAAGTGAACACCTGTCTACCCTAGACGAGTTCAAATCACCAGGACCGGATGGATTACACCCCAAGGTTCTGAAGGAACTGGCAGACGTGATCTCAGAACCACTGAACTATATCTTTCAAAGATCCTGGAGCACAGGGGAGCTGTCAGAGGACTGGAAAATTGGTGATGTAGTTCCCATCTTCAAAAAAAGGAAAAAAAACAGATCCAGGAAACTACAGACCTCAGCCTGACCTCAATACCAGGGAAGATTCTGGAAAAGATAATCAAGCAACGAATCACCGAACACCTAGAAGCAAACAAAGTAATAACCAAAAGCCAACATGGGTTTGTCAAAAACAGATCATGCCAGACTAATCTTATTGCATTCTTTGACAAAATGACAAAATTAGTAGACCAGAGGAATGCTGTCGATATAATTTATTTGGACTTCAGTAAAGCATTTGATAAAGTAGACCATAACTTACTACTAGATAAAGTAGAAAAATGTGGGTTAGACAGCACCACCACCAGATGAATTCATAACTGGCTGACTAACCGCACTCAATGTGTAGTCCTCAACGGAACTACATCCACATGGAGGGAAGTATGCAGTGGAGTATCCCAAGGCTCTGTTTTAGGCTCAGTACTCTTCAACATCTTCATCAATGACTTGGACGAGGGGATAGATGGGGAACTCATCAAATTTGCAGATGACACCAAGCTGGCAGGAATAGCCAACACTCCAGAAGATAGGCTCAAGTTACCGAAAGATCTTGACAGACTTGAACATTGGGCGCTATCTAACAAAATGAAATTCAACAGTGAAAAAAGTAAGGTTCTACATTTAGGCAAAAAAACCCAAAATGCACAGGTACCGTATATGTGGTACCTTTCTCAATAGTAGTACCTGTGAGAGGGATCTTGGAGTCCTAGTGGATAACCATTTAGATATGAGCCAGCAGTGTGCAGCAGCTGCTAAAAAAGCCAACACAGTTCTGGGCTGCATAAACAGAGGGATAGAATCAAGATCACGTGAAGTGTTAGTGCCACTTTATAATGCCTTGGTAAGGCCACACTTGGAATATTGCATCCAGTTTTGGTCGCCACGATGTAAAAAGGATGTTGAGACTCTAGAAAGAGTGCAGAGAAGAGCAACAAAGATGATTAGGGGACTGGAGGCTAAAACATATGAAGAACGGTTGCAGGAACTGGGTATGTCTAGTTTAATAAAAAGAAGGACTAGGGGAGACATGATAGCAGTGTTCCAATATCTCAGGGGTTGCCACAAAGAAGAGGGAGTCGGGCTGTTCTTCAAAGCACCTGAGGGTAGAACAAGAAGCAATGGGTGGAAACTGATCAAGGAAAGAAGCAACTTAGAACTAAGGAGAAATTTCCTGACAGTTAGAACAATTAATAAGTGGAACGACTTGCCTGCAGAAGTTGTGAATGCTCCAACACTGGAAATTTTTAAGAAAATGTTGGATAACCATCTGACTGAGATGGTGTAGGGTTTCCTGCCTGGGCAGGGGGTTGGACTAGAAGGCCTCCAAGGTCCCTTCCAACTCTGTTGTTATTATATTATATTATATTATATTATATTATATTATATTATATTATATTATATTATATTATATTATATTATATTATATTATATTATATTATATTATATTATATTATATTATATTATTATATTATATTATATTATATTATATTATATTATATTATACTATACTATACTATACTATACTATATTATATTTATTAAGTCTGCACTACTATTAATCTTCTCATCGTTCCCATCACCCATCTCCTTCCACTTATGACTGTATGACTGTAACTTTGTTGCTTGTATCCTTATGATTTATATTGACCATTTCTTAATATGATTTGATTGCTTATTTGTACCCTATGACTATCATTAAGTGTTGTACCTTATGATTCTTGATGAATGTCTCTTTTCTTTTATGTACACTGAGAACATATGCACCAAGATAAATTCCTTGTGTATCAAATCACACTTGGCCAATAAAAAAGTCTATTCTATCCTCTCTATTCTGTACATCACAAGAATATCTAATGAATGCAGGAAAAGAAAGCAGGAATCCAGACAAAAAGGTTGGTAAGAAACCAGTCAAGTGAGATCTTCTTTTCATGGAAGTAAGTTATTATTGTTGTTATAATTACTGTCATCATCATCATTTTTGGGAATAAACTTGTTCAGAAACTGATATAGTCATATTGATTCAAGAAAAAAACTTGTAGCTAATCAACCAGGAAGAACCTCTGGAGCATGTGGCACTCATGTCAATTCACGAAGCATCCCTGACCTGGTCTCAAGTTGCCATAGGCAAGGGGGATGAAAAAACGAACTCTGCAGATGTGACAATGCAGCACGTCAGTCAACACAAAACCACATTCCAGCCATCTCTCTCAAGGCCATCTCTGTGGTTACCCACAGTGGCCAGAGGGGAGTGATCTCTACAACCCACGAAATTGCTTTGTTGAAGAATGTGACTTATGACACACCTGGGGGGAGGGGGAAATAGGGTCAGAGCTGGAACATAAATTATGGGGGGTCAGAGTTGGCTTCACTTGGAAAGTGCTGACATGAAGCTCCTAATAAATAACTGGATTTCTTTTGAAGCTTGGCTCCAGACTCATGATTTAATTAGGGCATTGGTCAAAACCCTGACATTTTGTATATTTAAAATTGTTGAGCATAATGTCAATATTAGAAGAAGCTGATCCCATAGATCCCATAGATATTTATGGCACATGGTTAAAAAGAGGATAAAGTTTTAAAAGGAAATATTATGAAAATTTAATAAATGTGGGGAACTTCATAAGGAAAACAATAAATCAAAAAATTCCAACATTAGTTTTTCCCTTCCATGTTGAAGATAATTATAAGAAAAATATAATTATATATGCAGATGTGATCCACGCAGATTACACAAATATACTAAAAGACACAGCAAAAGTTAATCAGTGACAATTGAAATATTACTGTGCTTGATAAACAACTTGTTGGAAGGATAAAATTTGATCTAAAAATTAGAAGGGACAAAGAAATTTTTTGAAATTTGAAAAGTTTATACAAAATCAACACCATCTGCTAGAACATCATATCCTAATAAGATATGATATGGAAATAGATCTAGCAAAAATTTCAGGATAAAATGGATGAAAAACTTTAAAGAAATAGTTATGAAATAAATCTGTAAAATTTACTCCAAGCTATAAGAAAACTGATATAAAATGTTTTACAAATGGTTTTCAGCTCCATTATAATTTCCAAAATAGATAAATCTTACAATAGAAATGCTGAGAAAAAGAAGGAACATTTTACTACATCTGGTGGACATGCAAAACGCTCTAAAGTATGGGAGAATAATACATACTGTCACACCGTTTAAAGAATTTTACAAATTAAATTTAAAATGAAATCGACATTGTTTACTAGGTATAATTTTAGAACACATTAATTAAAATATGATAAAGTATTGAAAAATATTAATGATTATTAATAATATTAATATGAGCTGTGGTGGCACAGTGGTTAGAGTGCAGTATTGCAGCCTACTTCTGCTGACTGCCAGCTGCCAGCAGTTTGGCAGATCGAGTCTCACCAGGCTCAAGGTCAACTCAGCCTTTTATGTTTCCGAGGTGGGTAAAATGAGGACCCAGAATGTTGAAGGCAATATGCTGATTCTGGAAAAGCACTTAGAGAGGGCTGTAAAGCACTATGAAGTGGTATATAAGTCTAAGAGTTATTGCTAATTAAAATATCATAGTTTATTGTTTTTGAAGCTATGAAAATAAATTTTGCCCACTACTGGAAGAAAAATACATTTTTATTGGTCTGATGATATCTGACTGGAATTAAAACTTGAAGAATATGCAATGCCAAAACTAGCAAATCTACAACAGAAGCTGAATTAAATTTAACCAAGAATGGTTTTCATATACAGTATACAACACATCATGCAGCAAAGCATATATAAACATTTACAGACTGGTTTTTAACAGCATTTAAATGATTGTATGGGAGCCAGTTTGGTGTAGTACTTAAGGCATCAGAAACCAGGAGACCATGAGTTCTAGCCCTGCCTTAAACACAAAGCCAACTGGGCAACCTCAGGCCCATTATTTTCTCTGATGGATAGAGAAGAGGCAACGGTAAACCACTTCTGGAAAAAAAACCTTGCCAAGAAAACGTGAGGGCTTTATCCAGGCTGTTTCAAGAACTGGATATAATTGAATGGAAGAAATAAAATGTTCATATACCCTGAAAATTGGTCAGTGTACAGAGAAATGGGAAGTTAGAAATCCAATATTTACTTACGTTTTCCAAGCAGCTTTTCTTTTTAATATTCATAAATAATTGTAAATAATAATACAGTGGAGGCTTTAGTGTCAACTTGAAAGATACAAATATTATAAAATAATTTAATGCACTTGCACCTTCTTATCAATGTCATATTAAGCATTAAGTGTATAATATAAGAAACTCTATGGTCATGCATATATTAGAAATTATACTTAATATTATTATAAACTTAGCAATATAAGCACTTAGACTTATATACCACTTTACAGTGCTTTACAGCCCTCTCTAAGTGGTTTACAGAGTCAGTTTATTACCCCGAACAATTTAGGTCCTCATTTTACCCACCTCAGAAGGATGGAAGGCTGAGTCAACCTTGAGCCTGGTGAGATTTGAACTGCCAAATTGCAGGCAGCCGGCAGTCAGTCAGAAGTAGCCTGCAGTACTGCACTCTAACCATTGCACCACCGTGGCACTCAAACTTAAGTGTTATTTGAAAGGTTTAATTTATTTTAACCACTTTAGTGTCAACTGTCAGCATTTGAAGTAATTTATTTATTTATTTTGTCATAACAATATATGTAGGTATCATACAAAAAGATTATATAATATATAAACACATATATGGGTAAATATAAGGAGGTATAAGCATATATGTATATAGGAAGAAGAAAAGAAAAACAATAGGACAGGAATGGTAGGCACGTTTTGTGCTCTTATGCACACCCCTTATGGTCCCCTTAGGAATGGGGTGAGGTCAATAGTAGACCGTTTTTGATTGAAGATTTTAGGATTATGGGAAGAGACCACAGAGTCAGGTAAAGTATTCCAAGCACTGATGATTCTGTTACAGAAGTCATATTTTCTGCAATCTAGATTAAAGCGGTTGACATTAAGTTTAAATCTATTGGTTGCTCTAGTATTATTGCAATTGAAGCTGAAGTAGTCTTTAACAGGAAGGACATTACAATAGATGATTCTGTGAGTTAAACTTAGGTCTTGTCGTAGGCGACGGAGTTCCAAGTTTTCTAAGCCTAGGATTTCAAGTCTGGTGGGATAAGGTATTTTGTTGTTTTCAGAGGAATGGAGAACTCTTCTTGTAAAATATTTCTGGACACGTTCAATTGTATTGATGTCAGAGATGTGGTGAGGGTTCCAAACAGGTGAGCTGTATTCTAGAATTGGTCTAGCAAATGTTTTATATGCTCTGGTTAGTAGTGTGGTGTTTTTGGAAAAGAAGCTACGCAAGATTAGGTTTACAACTCTTAGAGCTTTTTTTGCTATGTAGTTGCAGTGGGCTTTGGCACTTAGATCATTTGACATGAAAACTCCAAGGTCTTTAACGGGAATGGGGTCATCTGTAAGGTAATGTCCATCTAGTATGTACTTAGTAATGTACCCATAGAAATCAGAACTCTGAGGCAGGCAGATTTCTCAAAGAACAATTTATTGGATCCATCATACTGGCACAACTCTGAAGGTTTCCATGTCTTTCACCTAATTAAAAGTAAAAGTTTTCCCCAAGTCACTGGTCACACTGTCCAATCAAGGTGCTACCTGGTTGCTTGGTTATTTCACTCCTCTTCTGGCCAGTCACCTGTTAGAATGTCCTTGGTTCCCACAGGAAAGACTTCTTTTGTTTTGGCTACAAAATTCCATCTAGCCATTTCCCCACTCCCTGTCCTTTCTTCTGCTTTGTGGCAACCCTGAAGCCTCCAAGATGGTCTCAGCCAGGTTCACTTCAGGATTGACATCAACAGCTTGCAGTTTCTATTGTTATGGGCACCGTGCACTTAGTTTTTATTTGCACTCTACGATGTATTATTTGCATTTTACAATGAATTATTTATATTACATAATAAAACAATTAATTTGGGAAGGGAAGAGAGAAGCTGTGATACAATGTTGCTTCTACATGAAAGAATTATATACATTTTTAAAAATGGAAGTGGCAAATTAAAATAAATTTTAAGAAATCTTTGGTTGAATCTCTGGCAATTTTGTTAAATATATGCAGCTGTCATGAAAGCCTGAGATCTCAAGGAGCTGATGATAGGTGGTCACAGAGATTGATCTGAACTGACAAGAAAAGATGGAGAGAGATACAAATGGTGGAAAATGTCATCTGTATACTGCAGAAGATTCCATAAATGAGGTGACAGAGTAGTTGCACAATAATATTCTCATTGTTCAGGTTAGTCCTCAAATGACACATGCTCTTTCATAACTGATTCATAAATAACTGATATCAACCAAGGCATCTTCAGAATTCAAGCCAAATTCCAGGCATGGCCCCAATATCTTTACAGTGCAATTATCTTTCTATCATCAAAGAACTGGTCTTTCAAGACTTTTCTAGCACAGAATGAGCAGGCAACTGTTTCACTCTTTCATGGGAATCGAAACAATGACGCTTGAAGTATTTTTCCATAGTACCCTGCTTGAACTGTCTGAAGCACTATTCAAAATATGTTGAAAACCCTCAGCGTCTTCTCTGGTGGGCTTATGCCTTTTATATTGATCATTTCTGTTAGAAAGCTGTTGGTCTTTGAAGCATCCTCTTGCATGATAGATAGATTGGTCTCTGCTTTTAACTCTTTCGCTATGGTAAGATATGTATTTGTAACGAGGCTAGAGAATAGTCCAGGGGTGTCAAACTCGATTTCATTGAAGGATGCATCAGGATTGTGTTTGACCTTGGGGGAGGGTGGGCGTGGCCAGGGTGGGTGTGGCCAGCTCGATGTCACTCATTAAGGCTCTGTTTTCGGCTGCGATGGCCTCCTGCAGCCCACTGCCAGCAAAAATGGAGCTCGGGAGGGCTGTGCACTGACAGAGGCACCCTCGGCCGGTCTTTCACTGTTTCCAGGGCAGCCCTGTGGACCAGATCTGAACAACCTGCAGGCTGAATCTGGCCCACAGGCCTTGAGTTTGACACCCCTGGTGTAGTCAGTGCTTCTTAAGAAAAATAAACAATATTGTTTTGATGAAGCCATCAGTGTACTTGTATGTAAGAGAGAGAGAAGTATTGGGACCTCTTCTATAGAATTGGATTTGTGAGGTCCATTGAATAGTTTTCATTGAGGCAGAACTAAATGGAGAATGCTCGCATTCATTTTTCTTTGACCAAAACCTACAAGGAAAATTGCAATTTCATTTGAAAAAGATTAATCTGACCTATATTCTAAAATTTGTGTAAAAAAAGCAATAGCTTTTAAAAACATTTAAGTTATGGAAATTCACATTAAAAGCCTACATTAGGGAATTTTACACCTAGACAAAGAACAGCCCCAGTGATAGTTTAATCACTATGTTGGCTGAGATGTGAATTGGTTTAGCTGTTGCTATATTCATTCCCAGCAGGTCTGCACAAGATTGGGTGTGGGAATATTGCTGATTTAGCAAAGCTGTTCAGAATTGAAGCATAGAATTAGATTTGGTCTCATGGTCAGAATGAGGTTGTTCTTCTATGTCATATGCCAATGGATTTCTCATGAATCTCATGCCCAAAGGCACATTCTGACTTAAAAAGCCATGCTTTTAAACATAGTTCATGGGAGGCAAAGTATAATCATCAAACAAAAACTGTTCTGCCCAAAGGCATTCCTTCTTTAATATTTTGGACTAAGTACTAAGTACTGGCATTAAGGATGGGTTGTAAAGAAAGAACAAGCTAAAAATTAATTCATCAACACCCCAAAAGCCTCAAGTCATAGATATGGGCATGGGGAAGAATTGTTTCCAGCTCAATCCTACCAAGACTCATTGGCTGTGAGTATTAGGACCACCTAAGTGTAAAGGTATTTCAACTTTAAGGATAATGCATAATCTGATTTTCTTTTAAATTCCCAGCTCCTGCTTGATGTTTTCTGTGTTGACATGAAATCAGAAAATGGTGACATATCATCAGTCCAAGATTTAAAAACTGATGTAGCAAATTCTCTCCAGTAAATGTAGTCCAGAGACTGTTTTGGCTTCTATCTGATAAAATGTTATTGTATTAACTTAAATTATCTCATTGGAGTCTCAGTAAAAACAAATGAAAGCACCTGTTCCTACAGTACCTTCTTTTTAGTTTTACAAAGATGGAACAAGTATCCAGAGCAGCTGGAAAAATCTTGAAAGAGCAAGATTTTTAAAGGGGTTTTATTTGGGATATGTAATTCTATAAATGCAAAGTAAGTCTTTTGTTTAAAGTTCATTTGTAAATTACTGAACACTATTAAATAAATGGGAAAGGGAATGTCCACAACAATCCAAAATGTAAATAAGATGACAAAACATACCTAATGATGTTACAATAGACGTTCCACACCATGCATACTTGTGAAGCTTGCATTGCTACATTGAAATCCATTTTTCAACATTTTCCCCACTTAACCTCCCATGCATACCCATATGAAAGAGAGGTGGGATCAAGAATAAGATGTCAACACTGTAGTGTATTACAAGTGTGTGAATTACCTTTTGGGGATTAGCTCATAGTGGACAATTTTTCATTTTCCCTGAAAGATCAGGTTTTCAGAGTTTTGCTAGCACTGATGCTGTTACCTAGTAGGTGGTGATGGTCCATTCCTCCTCATGGTGCTGCTGGATACAGCCCACCCATTTTGGGTGGTGCTAAACCGATTAAGGCCCTGACACCAGGCCTGCCAACAGGCTGGTCTGACATTTTGTTATAACAAATGGATCAAAGCCACTAGGGCACACGGAGCCATATCTTTGGGAATGCAAGCCATTGTCCTAACGCAGCTCTGCGCATGCCTGCGCTCACCGACCAATTGATTTTTGGCTGGCCTCACCCATGCCTCCCCTCCCAGGAGTCTCCATGTGGCCCGTTTTGGATGCCAGGGCTGATGCAGAGGCTCTGGGCGGGTGTTTTCAGCCCAAAACGGCCTCCCCAGCCTCCAGGAAAGCTTCTGGAACCTGGGGATGGCAAAAAACGGGCCTACTGGCCCACCAGAAGTCAGGAAACAGGCTGTTTCTGGCCTCTGGAGGGACTCCAGGGAGGTGGGGGAGGCCATTTTTGCCCTCCCCAGCCCGCAGGAAAGCTTCTGGAACCTGTGGAGGATGAAAAACGGGCCTACTGGGCCCACCAGAAGTTGGGAAATGGGTCATTTCCAGTTCTGGAGGGTCTCCAGGGTGTGGGGAAGGCTGTTTTCACCCTCTGGAGGCTTCAGGTAGGCCTGCTAGGCCCAAAATCGGGTGCGGGGGGTCATGTGTGCATGCGTGTGGGAGTGCGGGGGGTTATGCGTGCATGCGTGGTGGGGCGGGAAATGGGGGCATTGAATTATGGGTGTGGACGCACACGTGTGCACTCCCCCGCACCCCTCCTCCGTTTTTGGCATGCGACAGGAAAAAGGTTAGTCATCGCCACTAGGTTAGCCACTACCACAGGTGATATGTGATGGTCCTGCCCAACAACATGAATGCTGTTACCTAGTTAGGGTAATGAAACATTTGCAAAAAAATTAGCAAGCTTAGAGAGCACCAAGGACCCTTCATTTCAACCCTACAAATAGTCTCCTTTATTGATCAGGTTTTCAGTTTGGGAGTGTTCCTTATCACATTTGTTAACTGTGCAGGTTGTGTATTTTTTCTTCCAGATTTCACTAATTCAGCAAATATGACTATGCAGATAAATGGTCCACAATAATTCATTCCCTTGTTATAGGTAAGTAAGTAACAAGGGGATGTAAGTGGTAGGTAAGTAGATAGTGTAGGTAGTTAGGTGGGGAAGGAAGGAAGGAAGGAAGGAAGCAAGGAAGGGAGGGAGGGAGGGAGGGAGGGAGGGAGGAAGGGAGGGATATTATTGTTTAATCTATTGAAGAATAGATTTAGTGTGAACAGATTTATCAAGGTATTATATTATTATACATAAAATAAGAGTGGAAATTGAACAGAATTTGGCAATCTTTCTGGAAATCATGGTCAATGTGTTGGCTAAGAAAAAGAAAATATTATTCTCTAAGCTGTCATGGATATTAATTAGGAGTGAATTACAAACTCCATTTGACTGATCAATTAGAAACTGCTGCTCCAAAGGACATATGAGAGTCATTCTATTTTCCCTAACAAAAAGAGCATAGTTCTTCTTAAACTGGAATATTGTTAAATCTTTCTCCCAGCAACAAAGATGGCAAAACATTGATTTTAGGAACCGCGAGGGCTCTCCTGTGAATTGAACATAATACATTAACTAATTGGAATAGACTTCTTTCAAACAGATCCATCCCATACAAATTGGGAAAGTGTTTCGATCTTTCAAGATATCATTGCTAAAAGCCTGTTGCTTGACTTGTGTCACAGTTTTCTCAAAGCCAATTAAGGTCAAACTGAACATCCAGGCAGAGGAGTAAGGCATATTTAGGGAAAGGCAGCCAAGATTTGATCACTGTATTGTCCTCCATCTTCAAAGAAAAAAAAATCAATCATCCGAGGGATGATTGCTTTTTTTTTTTTTTATTTAGATTTATATGGCTGCTTATCTCAGGCAGGTGACTCCAGGGAGCTAAAAGCAATTTAAACCAGTAACACTCCTCTTCCCACAGACCAAAAGCATTCTTTTATTGCCTTCACTGATTTCAAGGCAGCTTTTAATTCAAACCCCAGAACAGCCTATGGGAGAAATTTTCTGGCTCCTCTATTCCGACTTTGTGTCAGAATGGTCAAAAAATTGGCAACTCCAAATCTCAACTAACAAATGCTGTCTTACACATTGGCAAAAGTAATCAGAACACAAAATACAAGCTGAGTGGACATGACCTTGTAGATGATCCTCACTCTGTCAAGGACCTTGGAGAACTCATTTCAAATGATCTAAATGCCAAAGCCACTGTAACAACATAGCCAAAAAGGCATTAAGGGTTGTAAACCTAATCTTGCGTAATATTACACTACTAACCAGAGCATACAAAAATTTTGCATTTGATGGAATCCGCACTGCATATCGGACATTAATACAATTGAACGTGTCCAGAAATATTTCACAAGAAGACTCCTCCACTCCTCTGCTCGCAAAAAAATACCTTATGCCACCAAACTTGAAATTGAAGCTTAGAAAATTTAGAACTACGCCGCCTTCAGTATGAACTAAGCATAGCTCATAAAATCATCTGCTGCAGCTACAATGTTCTACCTGTCAATGACTACTTCAGCTTCAACCGCAACAGTACATGAGCACACAATAGATACAAACTTAAAGTGAATTGCTCCAAACTCGATTGCAGAAAATATGACTTCAACAACAGACTGGTCAATGCCTGGAATGCACTACCTGACTCTGTGGTTTCATCCCCAAACCCCCAAAATTTTAACCTTAGGCTAGCTGCTGTTGATCTCACCCCATTCCTAAGAGGTCTGTAAAGGGTGTGCATAAGAGCACCAGCGTGCCTACTGTCCCTGTCCTGATGTTCCCTTTAATTGTATTCATTTTATGTATTCAATTCATGCTTATACTTATATATATTATCTAATACATACTCGACAAATAAATAAAAATAAAAAAATAAACTCGACAACGCCTTCTGCCTAAGAAACTCCATAATTGCATACAAATATTTTGGTGCAGATCCATTGCCTTACGTTATTTTATATCCTCAGTCTCTATTCAGAAAGCAATGAAGAAAGGCTGTATCTTGGCTCGTCTCCTTTTTAACTTTTATACCAATTGTCCAATAAAATATGGACCAACAGATAAGTTCTAGTTTTCTTGTAACTGTTTTCCTGATGATACAATTGTTCTCTCTACAATTGAACTGGGAATCAGGCACAGGCCACAGATCTGGGGTTGAGGATCCCTGCAATAAAGCACTGATAGATATCATGATTCATTCTTTAGGGAAGATTTTTTTGGGGTGTGTCATCCCTTCTTATAATAAAATTAAGTTATAATTGTTTCTATAAAGTAAGCAATAACAACCCCCAGAGAACAGGCATGATGCAAATGTTTTTATGGCTGAAGATTTAACTGTACTGGATCTCAACTAGATATTCATTCAGAATAGTTTTGCAGAGGCGGTAAATCTGAAAATTTTAATTCTTTGCAAACCATTAAAAATCCCATTGATTTATAGATCATTTATGACTTTCCTGTGAATGCCTAGAAAGGCTCTCCTTTTTTTTTAGCAAAATAAATTTGCCTTAGCATACAGTCACTGAACTTCATTTGATTATGCCAGAAAGATCCTTTTGATCGCTTTGAAGACAACACGCCAGAGATAACTTAGTCATAATAACAGATGTTTTTTCATTTTTTAAATTTATCATTAGAAATTACACAGATAGTTAAGTATTATTACCTTTTTTAGAAGCTTTATTCTATAACCAGATCACTTCCTTAAATCTTTTGTGAGTCAGTTTGCTTTGACCAAGCATCAACAGGGCAACGTCTACGTATTGTCTACGAAATTGCTCACAAAACTTACTGCTATGTGTATATCAACTGTGCTACACCCTCAATGTCACCCCATGGCGTAATATGGAATCTGGTTTTCTACATAAATGAATTAAGAAGAACAGTTTTTATTTATTTTTCTTCTACTTTTTGTACCCTTTAATCATCTGTGCTTCATGGGAGATGGAATCAATTCAGCAGACAAGCACATTGGAGAAGGGAAACCAAAGTGGGATGGGAAGAGACAGCAAACCCCAAGTGGTTTGCAAAACCAAATCAGCAAAGTCATAAAAAGTAAAAGCAAACCCAAATACAATATATTGAAGGCTAAAATAAACCCCTCTTTGCTACTTGTAGGAATACAAAGATGAAATGAAATGATTATCTGAGCCAAAATCTATTTTTATGTGTTTTAAAACATTATTATAATGGTTGCTGATAGTCTGGTAACCCCAAGTTTATACCTCCATGTTTGTATGGAGGGCATCATTTGCAAATAGACTAAATACCACAGTTAGATGGAAATATTAAATACAGCAGGAATTGGTCTCGGCACTGGGAACAGAATTTAGCAATATCTGAAGTTCATTTTCACAGTTCATTTTTTTTTCAAATACAACTTAGATGAAAAATAAAAAATAAACTCGACAACGCCTTCTGCCTAAGAAACTCCATAATTGCATACAAATATTTTGGTGCAGATCCATTGCCTTACGTTATTTTATATCCTCAGTCTCTATTCAGAAAGCAATGAAGAAAGGCTGTATCTTGGCTCGTCTCCTTTTTAACTTTTATACCAATTGTCCAATAAAATATGGACCAACAGATAAGTTCTAGTTTTCTTGTAACTGTTTTCCTGATGATACAATTGTTCTCTCTACAATTGAACTGGGAATCAGGCACAGGCCACAGATCTGGGGTTGAGGATCCCTGCAATAAAGCACTGATAGATATCATGATTCATTCTTTAGGGAAGATTTTTTTGGGGTGTGTCATCCCTTCTTATAATAAAATTAAGTTATAATTGTTTCTATAAAGTAAGCAATAACAACCCCCAGAGAACAGGCATGATGCAAATGTTTTTATGGCTGAAGATTTAACTGTACTGGATCTCAACTAGATATTCATTCAGAATAGTTTTGCAGAGGCGGTAAATCTGAAAATTTTAATTCTTTGCAAACCATTAAAAATCCCATTGATTTATAGATCATTTATGACTTTCCTGTGAATGCCTAGAAAGGCTCTCCTTTTTTTTTAGCAAAATAAATTTGCCTTAGCATACAGTCACTGAACTTCATTTGATTATGCCAGAAAGATCCTTTTGATCGTTTGAAGACAAGACGCCAGAGATAACTTAGTCATAATAACAGATGTTTTTTCATTTTTTAAATTTATCATTAGAAATTACACAGATAGTTAAGTATTATTACCTTTTTTAGAAGCTTTATTCTATAACCAGATCACTTCCTTAAATCTTTTGTGAGTCAGTTTGCTTTGACCAAGCATCAACAGGGCAACGTCTACGTATTGTCTACGTAAAATTGCTCACAAAAACTTACTGCTATGTGTATATCAACTGTGCTACACCCTCAATGTCACCCCATGGCGTAATATGGAATCTGGTTTTCTACATAAATGAATTAAGAAGAACAGTTTTTATTTATTTTTCTTCTACTTTTTGTACCCTTTAATCATCTGTGCTTCATGGGAGATGGAATCAATTCAGCAGACAAGCACATTGGAGAAGGGAAACCAAAGTGGGATGGGAAGAGACAGCAAACCCCAAGTAGTTTGCAAAACCAAATCAGCAAAGTCATAAAAAGTAAAAGCAAACCCAAATACAATATATTGAAGGCTAAAATAAACCCCTCTTTGCTACTTGTAGGAATACAAAGATGAAATGAAATGATTATCTGAGCCAAAATCTATTTTTATGTGTTTTAAAACATTATTATAATGGTTGCTGATAGTCTGGTAACCCCAAGTTTATACCTCCATGTTTGTATGGAGGGCATCATTTGCAAATAGACTAAATACCACAGTTAGATGGAAATATTAAATACAGCAGGAATTGGTCTCGGCACTGGGAACAGAATTTAGCAATATCTGAAGTTCATTTTCACAGTTCATTTTTTTTTCAAATACAACTTAGATGAAAAAATAAAATCTTTGAATTGATCTCAGTTTTTGGTATCATTGTGTGTGTGTGTGTGTGTGTGTGTGTGTGTGTGTGTGTGTGTGTGTGTATAAATTACTTTGTTGGTAATAGTATAAAAGTACTTTGGCATTACTGGGATTTTTTGACGTCAACTAGTCTACAGCCATGATATTTCCTGGTGATTTTTCATTCAATAACTAATGAGATCCAACTCTGTTCAGAATTTACAGAATAAATAAGGTCAGCTGAGTTCTTGCTTTTATGGGGCAGGATTTTGACCCTTCTGAAGAGACCAAAGACTTTAATTCTTTCTATTGGAAACTTTAATTTTTAATTTTGCTTGGATATGCATATTTCTCAACATGACTGTTCTATTTAACTCCATTGTATACTTTTTAAAATGGATTCATTCATTTATTTACATTGGCATCAGGAACAGTATCCAGCCAGTAAATGCTCAGCTCCATCCAGTCGCCCCGACTCTACCCCGAATTAAGGGATTACAGGATCCTAAAAAGAGAGTTATTTACATTGCTTATATAGGAACATATTTTAGATATGATTACAGTAGCTTAAACATTACACCGTAGATTGTGCATATTCTAGAAGAAAACATAAAAATAATAACTAAACAAGTATGTGAACAGAATAAGATAGCAGACTTTTTTTTTGCAGCCTTATAAAATAAAGAAGTCTTCATTTGATGCCAAAATGACTATAAAGACGAGATGAGCCAACCTGAGGAGGTTCTCCCAGAAACTAAATGCTACAGTTAATATGATACTTTTCCAGGGAACCACCTGCACTATTTCACTTTCAAAAGGGCTCCACAGAGTAGCCACCCAAAAAACAAGGAGTATGTAGTTTATTCCTGAATCTTGGTCTCCTTCTGTTAAAAGGAAAGAAATATAAAACAAACCATTTTATAGTGGTGGGGATATATAGTTGATAAAACATTTGGGGTGGTGTGTGGTTTCCTCAAAGTCACTGAGCAAACTTTCATTTCTCTTCTAGCCTAGCTGCCCAGTTTATAACACAGGACCAAGAAGATTGTCAGGTTTTGGTTTTGATTATAGACTAAGGATAGAGTAAGCATGATAGCATTTTATTGCCTAAAGTCAGGACTGATTTCATTCTTTAACTATTACAGGCTTCTATGGCAAGGGGAACAAAACTATTGAATGTTATTAATTTGAGACAGTTTCAGTTCTTCATTTCATCTGCTGGCACTTTTGCTAGTTGGCATGAAGTGTGTAAGGCACATATGTTAGAAATCGAAATTCCATTCCTAATCCTGATCAAAAATGAATTCTGCAAATATACGGTTAGATTTGAATAACACTTTAGATTTAATTAACTTTACTAGGAAACAATTTTAGCACTCCAGGTGTGCAAAGGGAGTTGATGGCAGATTTTTTTTAAATCTAGGCCAATGTTGGCTGGGGAACTCTGAGAGTTGAAGTCTATGTATCTTAAAATTGGTAAGTTTGAGAAACACTGATCTACTGACACTTTTTCTTCCATGAGTCATTTTTACATGATATATAAATGCTACACTAGTATAACTTTAATTGTCCTCTTTCACAGAGTCATTTGATATAGCTTTGTGCTGAAAAAATTACTTAAGTGGGAAGAAGAGAGAAAAAATTGCAAAACTCAACTGTCAGGCCACAATAGTACATTATGAGGTCAGATAAGAAACCACAATTTTTAAACTACAGTTGCAGCTAGAAACTGAAACGTTTGCTGCAAATTCAGAATCTGCCAGATATATTTTGAGATCTCTTTCTGACAAAAAATTCACTAACAATTCCCTGAAAGTGGATTAAAAAGGTGAGTTTTAACATTTGAAATACGTATTTCATTACTGTTCCATCCAACAACTGTTCAAAATAATTAATTGTTATAGCAACTAATACTTTGACTAATACTAGTTGATTAACACAACTCAAAGTCTGCCAGTTAAACATCAGTAACTTTAAAACAAAACAGAACTGAGAATTATCCAGATTTTTCTATTTGTTATATGCAGTTGGGTGAATGGCAACATTCTTGCCATCCATCTTGCAAATCTTCCCTAATAGCAATAATGAATTAATGTGTCTAAAGCACAATTATTCAGTCTTATAACGAGTGAAGAATAGCTGGACATTATTCTGCTCCATGAAAAGATATTGTTCCTTCAACCCAACAGACACTAACCGAAGAGTGAGAAAATGGGAAAGTGTGTGTCTATGTATAAATATAATTCTAAATTGCTTGTGACAATGTGGATAGTATCCCTCTGAAGCGTGAGTTGCCCAATTATGCTTCCAATACAATTTCACTGCATGTGAAGAAAACAATAGCTTTAAAAAAATATTAGCCTCCTCCAGCACATTCTAAAAACTGGTTATAATAATCCATGCTCCTATCTTCAATAATCACCTATCAATATAATAATGTGTAATATTTTATTTATCCTATTTTATTTTGTTTTTTTGATGTTCCAAAATAAATTTATGCTGTAATTTACATCACCATGTAAAAGTAAATTGTTTTATTATCTTTTCAGCTCTGGAAGAATACAGCTGCCATGTTATTAAAGAATCATCTGTTAATTACTTGAATTGTTTTATGCTTGCATTGGAGATTGGGTTGATTTTTATATATCTTATTTCAGCTGTAAGATTATCTAAAATTCCTGTAGGCTTACTATAGCCTTCCTCAGGCTAGTACCAATCATCTATGTTTGGATTACAAATCTTCAAATTTTCTATCGCCAGTTCTGGGAGTTGTGGCTCTCAGACATTTTAGAGCATCAGGTTTTTCTCAGACTATTTGTGGTTCTTGTCTTTTGTATAGAACATGTAATCAGAAGAATCAGAAGGTGAAGCAACTGAGGAGAAAAGAGCCAACCCAGGGCTGAAATGCTGCTAGTTCACTCCGGTTCAAGTGAACCGGTAGTGATAAAAACTACTAGTTCGAGCGAACCAGTAGTAAAAAAAGGCTACCAGTGAAGTCAAACCGGTAGTTTAAAAAAGCTACCAGTCCGGGCAAACGAGTAGTTAGCTACCAGTTTCAATGAACCAGTAGTTTAAAAAACTAGTTAGTTAAAAAAAGCTACCAGTTCCTTCGAACCAGTATTTCTGATGATCAGCTGTGCCGCACGGTTTAGGATTTCCTGCTTTCTAGCAAAATTAAATCATGCGGCACACCCCTCGCAGGTCTACTTACTTTCCCAAGCCTCCTTTTGGCACATACCGCACACACAGCACGCACCAAAAGGAGGCTTTGGAAGGTAAGTAGAACAGCGAGGAAGGGATCAGCTTTGCCATACGATTTAGCTTTGCTATTTCCTGCTTTCTAGTGAAATTAATAATAATAATAATAGTAATAAATCGCACAGCACAGCCGATTCTCCCCTTGCTGTTCTTCCTCCTTTTGGCATGTACTGTGCATGCGCACACACTCAGTGCATGTTTGGTGTGCACTGTACATGCACGTGTGCTTCGTGTTGCTTGGCGCACAGCACGCATATGCAGCCAGCAAACCAGTAGCAAACTGGTTCAGATTTCACCACTGCTTCTACAACACAGGCTGAAAATGGCTTCATCTTGAAGAGAGAAATTAGAAGCACTTTCGTGGTGTCCCCAATACTGTACTTGGCTATAAATCCAAGTTTTAATATGGGAATCTAAAATTTGGCTAATGTCTAAAGTTTTACGAATACTATACAGTAAGTTAACAACAGACATTATTATGAAGCTGAATAGAAATATTTTATTTCTTTTCTCATAATATATAGAAGTAATTAGTACACCTGAACAACATGTTTTCTGTGAAGAAAATATTTCTTCTTCACAGAAATTTTAGTAAACATCTGAATTATGCTTTTCATGTATATCATCTATGCATTTTAATGCATTCATGTTGGGTCTAAATATGATTGTGCCAATATAGTGAGAGAGGTATAAGAGAAAACATAACATCTATTCTAGTATGTGTTCACAAGCAGAATAATAATAATCACTATCATCTAACATGGGCTTCCTTTGTGGTTTCTCCCCAATAAGTATTTGGAGTTGTTTCCCTTCTTAAAATTGGGGTTTTGGCTATTCTGGCAAACAGTAAGTGATATGCCTTCTATTATTTTTTTTTTCAATCTTTCCTTAATCTTTCTAAGAATCAATATTATCAACAATGAATGAAATAAATGAAAATAAATGTCAACTTTAGTTGACATTAAAATATTAAAAACTGATATTAAAAAATATCAACTCAGTATCAACTCAATATCAAATTATTAGGATGATGCTCCACTACATGGAACAAAGGATGTATAGATGCTTATTGGGTTGGCAGTTAATGGCTGGCTTTCTCTATTATAAATGAGCTAGTGGGCTAATTTTGAAACCTCAAAATAAGATTTGAGGCATCATATTATTCTGCAAACAAAACAGTTTAGGCAGAGGCTGCTATCTCCCTTTGACCTCTACAAGCAATTTGTCTCATTCTGCCTAAGAAAATAGTTCCCCAACTACAATTTTTATGCAGGGTGCAATAAAATTTAACATTGACACCTGTTTGTGTAACATATGATTTCAGGCCATACTGATGTTTCACAGGAAGTTGAACAAGATTGGATCTTTCCAAAGGGAAAGAAGAAAACGTGGTATGAAGTTTTGTTGTCTTCTTTGTTTTACAGAATTTGCATACTTTAAGTGAACCTGAAAAAGAAGACATGGCTGATTTAAAGAACCGACTCATCAAAGTGATTCTTAAAGCTTCAGCATCTTTCATACTCGTGAAAACTTGAAAAAAAGGGCAAGGCTGCCTCAGTGGATAGAGGAAAGGGCTGTAATTGTAGTCACATGATCAAAAGCACTCCTGAATCAATTTCAAACTAGGCAGAGCTCAAATTTTGAAATAGTCCTAAGCAACTACCATCAGTGGCTACTATACTGAATGCACAAGTCAATCCCAGGTGATTTAAAGCCCATCTTCTGCTGAATACTGTACTGTCGTATAAATCAATTTAAGGTGAGGGGGGAAATTACTCTTTTGCCAAAGGCCAGCTGGGATGCTCCCAAGTACAATTATTAGGTTTTAAAAACTTCTTAAACTCTTCTTTTCAGCTGAAAAGGTTGAAGCACTTTTGAACATTTTGACATTTCATTCCACTAGATTATACTCCCCCCAATATTTTGTTCTGCATTTGCACTGTTCACTGCATTAAAAGAAGATGTGGTTTCAGCTCATTCCTATGGAAACAAACCATTTATACTATGCACCCTGCATGGTCTTTTGCTCATTATTAGATGGAATCAAAGGATCATTATGGAACCAGAACAAACGTAGTTTAAGTACAGCACGCAAAGCCTACAAGTTCCTAAAATAAACTTGTTTACATAACATGCAATCATCCAGTCTTTGCCTAAAGTCCTTGTGGCAGAATTGCTCATTACAATTCACAACATCTGGTGTTAAGTGGAGATAAAAAGGTTTGATTTATTAACCATTATTGAGTTTCCAATAATACTTAATTGTTTAATCACATGCATCCATTGGGAAAGTCCTGCTGAGCATTAAGTTGTAAAGGTAGTGAAATGTGTTTCTTTTTCTTTAGTGATAAGGAAAACATTGTTGGACTGTGTATTTTTCATGTGATAATAGGCTTAGAGGTAATATTTTCTGACAAGGATAAGGAATTTGCCCCATCTGTTGATTGCAGTCTGTATTGTTTATTTATTTATTTAATTAATTTATTTAATTTATATATCGCCCTTCTCCCGAAGGACTCAGGGCGGTTTACAGCCAGAGTAGAAACACAACTCAGAAAAGTTAAAAAACATGTAAAAGACTACTTAAAATTAAAGACTGAAGGAAATATAAGACTATAATAAAACCCCAATAACAAACTTCATTAAGCCAGCCCTGCACAATGAAATAGAAAGGTCTTTAGCTCGTTGTTGGTTGCCTTCCCCTCTAATACAGGCCTGTCAAACTGGCTGTCAGGCCTGGAAGCCATCTTTTGTACCCTGTACTATGTTGAACCCTGACACTGGCGGCCCATGAGCTGGATACTGCCCATGGAGGTCATGGCCACCCCAGCTCTACAAAGGCAAAAAACATCCCGATACATCCCGATACGGCCTGATACATCACATACAACCTACGATGCTGTATCGTGACGTATCATAATACCCCTGCTCTAATGTAACAAAAGGAAGCATTGCCCTCATTCTATTCTGACTTCATGATCATAGAACATAGAACATGAATATAGAACATAGAACATGAAGAAGGGACCTTGGAGGTCTTCTAGTCCAACCTCCTGCTCAAGCAGGCAAGCCTCCCAAAAAATTTCTCCTTAGTTCCAGGTTGGATCTCTCTTTGATGATCTCCCACCTTTACTTCTTGTCTTGACCTCAGCTGCTTTGGAGAATAAGTTGAGCCCCTCTTCTTTTGACTTTCTTAAGTACTGGAAGACAGAAGTCTGTAGAGATTCTCAGTCATCCAGGTCATGGTTGTCACAAAGGTACTCTTTCAGGAGGAAACTGGACTTTCTTGATTTTTCTTTTGAAGACGTTTTGCTTCTCATCCAAGAAGCTTCTTCAGCTCTGACATAGGATAGTAGGGAATGGAAAGATTTATATTCCTTATAGTCTGCTGGTCATTTGTATCCTTTTGGATGATCATTGAAGCACTTGGAGGTTTATCTGTGTCCTGAAGATCACCTGAGTAGTGTTCCTGGTTCCTGTAGTCTGCATTTTTTTCCTCTAGAGATCCTACTCCCACACCATTCAAAGGGTGTTCAGCCCAAATTGTATAGCTAATGGGGTGTGATGGTAGTTCACTTCCTTGTGGTGCACCCTGGATAGCATGTTAGTGTGAACCAAATGACTAGCAACAACTGGCAGCCAGACTACAATGAAGAATTGGCAGTTAATGACAATTGGCAGCCAGACATCTCTGTAGAATTCCTGGCTCTCTAAATACATGGCAATGGATATACAAAACGGGCCTAACAGGACATATCAAGGCTGGTTTCCAGCAAGGCTTTAAAGCCACAGCTGTGTTCATCGACCTTACGGCAGTTTAAGATACTGTGTGGAAGAAGTGGGGTCTTGTCTCTACCCCTCAGTGTGACTGTGGTGCTCCTCGATGAAATACATTCGGACACATTGTGTCCGAATGTCCATCAGGAGCTTACACTGGCCCAATGTCTGATATTTTTCAATGTAGACCATCCTGTCCTTGAATGGCTGGGTGGACTGGACATTAACATTTGAATTACTATAAGTTCATATATTTGCCATACGCTAAATAAATAAATAAATGTATAGCTAAAAGTCTGTAGAGATTCTCAGTCATCCAGGTCATGGTTGTCTCAACCCTAACCCTAACCCTAACCCTAACCCTAACCCTAACCCTAACCCTAACCCTAACCCTAACCCAATCAACTCCTTTTGCTAATGAGGCAATGTCTAATGACAATGAGTAGCCAATGTTGCACTGCCTTGTGTTGTGTTGAGAGGGAGGAAAAGTACCCCCTAGCTACAATGGTCACAATAATGAAGTGCCTTAATACCCATTAGTTTATTACCAACCTTACTCAACTGCATTCCAGGACGAATGCAGGAAGGAGGAAGAAAGGAGAACAATGAAGTGGAAGAAAAGTCTACTCACAACTTGCTTTGGTTGCTACAACTATTTGCACTTCATAGAAGAATGAACAAACTGGCATAATGAACACTCCTATTGGTAGCTGCAGGTAATTACCAAAAACAATGAAGTGTTGTGCAATAAGAAGTGCACAAAAGGTGATAAAACTAAACTTTCATAAAACTTTCTCTTCCCTATTGTATGTCCTTTTGGAATCCAAAACCTTCACTTAAGAATTATTGACTTCTCTAGTTAAGCTCTTCTTCTAACAACAATCATAAAAATAATTGCAAGCTTGAATTGCCACCAAATACTGCATGAAATCAAGTGGATTCATTGTTTATATCTTTTTTTGTCTATTTGCTATTTGCGAGCAGTTAAGAGGTCCATAAAAAAAGTTTCTTGAATGAACTTGAGGCAGCGGGAAAGAGCAGAAATTTGTGAAAAATTATAGTCAAACTACACTTCAGGCAAATACTCCTGTAGCAAAATCTACCAACAATAAATCCTAAGCTTTTGATCAAGAAAATATGTGATTCAGTTCTTAGAAAGCAGGAGCCAAGCAGTATAAAATTGAAGTAGCAAGAGTTTTTGCAATGATAGGCAGTCATTTTATTTTCAAGTCTTAAAGACAATGACATTTTAAAAACAAATATGGCAATATATATCCAAAAAGTTGTTTAATTTCCACAGTTACCATGTGTATAGTGCACCAATGTGTATAGTGCACTCCAGTATAGGGCACAAGCACATAATTCCTACTTTCTGTCTTCCCTCTTCTAGAATTTGTATGATGGCCTACATGTCCATGCATGTATAATGTTTTTTCTCCCTAAGACAAAAGAAACTTAAAATGGGATTAGATATGTACGTCTTGGGAGTCCAAAAAGGAATGGAAAGAAAAATCCAAATCAGTCATTGGGTTTAACTAGCAAGCAGGTTATTCAGTTGCTTATTCTATTAAAAACATTTTCCAGTCAGGATAGTAGACTTCTTGAGAGAACCAATCTTTTAGAATAATACTAATTCAAAACTGATGCTTGGTGTTTTATTGCCTGAGGCAAAAGGTACTGTCCATCTTCTGACTCCATGGCCATATTTGATCTGGATAGACAATTCAGTACCTGTGATTAGAATCCTTTACTATGCTTCAAGGCAGCAAATTATCTTGGGTTAAGGATGGAGAACCTACGACTCTCTGGATCTTACTGTATTAAGTCTCCAAGCAGTTGCAACCAGCAATGGCCAGTGGGAAAGAAAACTGCAATCTCCAAAAGACAATAGTTTCTCCACATCAAAAGAAAATTTTGTCCTCCATTTCAACACTGCCACTTATTGTTGGCCTGCCAGAAGACACTGTCCTAAACAGTGTTCTGATTCTACTACTACATAACAATTACAGGAGTCATCCTGTTTACAATAATGATTTAATAACATTTAAATTGTGATTTAACAAGCAGTACAATGCACTATTGCATCACGGGAAATTTTGTCTTTGGGTGCTTTCAAAATTTCATTAAGCTTAATTTTTTTTAAGACAGGGGAAGGATTCTTGACAGAAAAAGAGCAAACAGGAAAGCTGGTTACTAGGCAGAAGGTGTTTCAATTCAAACTCATATTCAAAGTTGAAAATTCATGCACACAGCAGTGATAAGGGCAATTACAGCTGGTGAATAATAAATCAAGAACTGATTATGCAACGCAATACTTTCAGAAAGAGGGCTTTCATGAAACAGCCCTTCTACTTTTCAACGTATTTGCTCGTGAATAAGTCAATGGAATCAATAGAATTAGATGGCCATAGAAATTATTCTCCTTTGATTCCCACTCATCTTCCTTCCTTTCCCATGAAAATTGTCATGAGTCACTTCAAAATGTTAGGATCTGTTTTTAACTAAAAAAAAGTTGTTTGAAATGCATTGATGTTTTGCTAGGGGGGAAAAAAGGGTCAATTCAAACCATTTGTGAATGAAACCACTGTTACTTATTTCAGACTTTCCTGGGAACATCACCATATTAAGTAATGTGCTGTGCTAAAATCAACCCTGCAATTTCTCCCAGGTTTCCTTCTGCTCCAAAGAAAACTTCTGTTTTTCTATATGCTGTTTTTGGATTGTATTGTTTTACTGCTATTGTACTGGTTGTCTTTCCATCCCTGTGAAACCTGCTTGGAAGACCTTGACTTCAAAATCTGATTATTCAAATCTGATAAAGTCTATGGGAGGACACATGATGGCTTCTTCTTTAGAGATTTACTAAAATTATGAGAAGCCAAGCTGGTTGCGACTGGAGAGTTTTGTCTGTTATACAGAAATGATGACCTATCCTATAATGGCAAAACTGTCACCAGCAATTCCTCCTCTTTTATAAGAAACTGCAAAAATAATTTCCATTTCATTGGATTGAATCAGAATTGGTAGAAAAAAGTATTCTGATGACTCTAATGTTGACCTTCAGTGTTTGTTTGTCCTCCTTTCCAGTTCTTTTCCTACCTGCTGCTAGGCAGAACAGTGGCACATTCTTGCCCTTCAAAAGCCTTATTATTAATCCTCCTTGCTGGTCAAGGGACTCAACTAATTTTGATCTTGAATGAGCATAATAGCTGTGAGCTCTAATACAAAATTAAACCAGCAAAGGACCTGGCATTCCAACGCCTGTTTCTAATTGGGTTCCCTCTCTGGAGAACATGTCAGTGTGATTAGTGGTCTGTGCAGGACACAGTTTTACATAGGACAAATCTTTGAGGAAGGAATATTAAAGACCGTCAGTTGCTTAAATAAAATGCAGGCAGAGAATGAGGCCCAAGGGTTCCTCTAAGTCAGGGGTCTGCAACCTTAGCAACTTTAAGCCTGGTGGACTTCAACTCCCAGAACCCCCCAGCCAGCTTTGAGAGTTAAAGTTCACCAGGCTTTTGGGAGTTGAAGTCCGCCAGGTTTAAAGTTGCCAAGGTTGGTGACCCCTACTCTAAGTGCTTCTAAGACCATGCATTAGAATAGAATAGAATAGAATAGAATAGAATAGAATAGAATAGAATAGAATAGAATAGAATTTTATTGGCCAAGTGTGATTGGACACACAAGGAATTTGTCTTGGTGCATATGCTCTCAGTGTACATAAAAGAAAAGATACGTTCATCAAGGTACAACATTTACAACACAATTGATGATCACTATATCAATATAAATCATAAGGATTGCCAGCAACAAGTTATAGTCATACAGTCATAAGTGGAAGGAGATTGGTGATGGGAACTATGAAACGATTAATAGTAGTGCAGATTCAGTAAATAGTCTGACAGTGTTGAGGGAATTATTTGTTTAGTAGAGTGATGGCCTTCGGGAAAAAACTGTTCTTGTGTCTAGTTGTTCTGGTGTGCAGTGCTCTATAGCGTCGTTTTGAGGGTAGGAGTTGAAACAGTTTATGTCCAGGATGCAAGGGATCTGCAAATATTTTCACGGCCCTCTTCTTGATTCGTGCAGTATACAGGTCCTCAATGGAAGGCAAGTTGGTAGCAATTAGACAGGGAGGCATCATTAAAGAGGATATTACAGTATGCATTTTCTTTTCTCAGCCCCAGCTGGCGACTTCTTACTTGCAGCAGTTAAATGGCGGCTTTTTTCTTTCATCCTACATGCATGTTTTTGGCTAAAATCATGAATCTTGATTTCCTTCTCAATCTTTTCTTGTAATAATGTTGTCAGCATTACAGATGGAATCATAGTTGTATTGAGGACCAACATCAGGCCAAGAAAGAACTACTAATCTTCTCCAGTCTGCCTGTCTTGGTAAAACTGTACTTTAATCCAGCACTGTTTGTCCTGGTTTTATGGTTTTATTAACATAGCAGGAAAATGTACAATCATTTCCATTAATAACCGCTCCTAATATCTGACTGCTTTATATTTATCTTACCTTAATTTATATAACTGTTGGTATGAATTGCCTAGGAGTTTTTGATAGGTATGTTTCCCTCTAAAAGGTTTTTCAAATGCAAATTCTGTATACCACTTTTGATATAAATTCTTTTTTTTAAAAAAATCATAACTTTTTCTCTTTATATTTTAAGCACTTGCTAGTGGACCAGATCTGGAACCTGATTCCACAGGATGTGTATAATTAAACTTTATTATACCCTAATTAACAAAGTCTTGCAAGTCAACCCATCCTTCTCTCTCTCTTACACCCTCAGGGGTGTGTTTCTGTTTATGTGTGACTGGTGTGTGTGTGTGTGTGTGTGTGTGTGTGTGTGTGTTACTCTGAGTTTCTTTGCAATGTTCTTCTATTGATCTCCTGAACCTGAAGTTCCTCTAATGGCTTCTGGATGCCTTGTTCAGGATCATCTCCTTGACTCTTCAAACAGTATTAATTTTTATTTTCCTTTTTTGGAGATAATTTTGGAAGAAATATTAATTCAGACGGATGTTATCTGATGTTGATTTTTGATGCAATATATGGTAACAATAGAAAACCCATACTGGATCCTGATGCAATTTGCATGAAATTTTTTACATTCCAAACCAGTTTTCTTCAAAAGCTGGACCAGAATAGAGTTAAAATCTGGCCAAAAGTCTGCCTTGGAAGTAGACAGGGATGAAATTCAGCAGTAGGCCCAGGTTTATGTTGTTTAATGCTGATGGCATTGGTATAGGTGTTCATGATGTTAGTGATAGGGTTAGGGCTATAATTGGTGAGATAGTAAATAGGATTGGGGATGATATGGTTGGTTTTGTTGCTTCTTTGGTGATTAGTTTTAGTCCGTCTGCGATTGGTTGTAGTAGTCCTATTGGGGTTACTAGGTTTGGTCCTTTTCGGTGTTGTATGTATCCGAGTAGTTTTCGTTCTAGTAGGGTGAGGAATGCTACTGCTATTAGGATGGATAGGATGGATAGTAGTGGAAATTTTGAGTAGTTCAGAGAACCGGAAAATACCTCCTCTGGCTGGCCCCAGAGTGGGGTGGGAATGGAGATTTTGCAATAACATTCCCCCAGGAGTGAGGTGGGAATGGAGATTTTGCAGTATCCTTCCCCTGCCACGCCCACCAAGCCACACCATGCCCACCAAGCCACGCCCCCAGAACCAGTAGTAAAAAAAAATTGGATTTCATCACTGGAAGCAGATATTATGAAAGTAATTTCAGATTATGTCCTCATTATCATATACTTCCAGCAGCTTTTCAGATTCTATACTAACTACACCGAAGTGTTTTGCAAGAAATATAAAGATGTTGGGTGTGTGTGCGTGTGTGTGTGTGATGTTATTTATATCTGTATTCCCCTGACATCTGAAAGGTCCATGGTGGGGGGTGGTGGTGGGGGTTTGAATGCTTCTTCCTTGTGTGTTTGGCCCTTTAGAGGTCATTGAGTGCTTGGGTAGAATGGCCAGAGTGGTTTGGTGTCTTATAGAATCAGTGGATTATTGGGGACTTCTTATTGTATGAATCATATGGGTGGCATTGGAAAATGTGTTGCCATGGTCTGGCAAAAGTGAACAAGGGGGATTGGGGGAGGGGATTGAGAGGACTGCGTCTTTTAAATGGTAGGTCAGCTTGTAACAAGACTTATGATTATGAATTTAATTAATTAATTTTTGGCAGTATATAAGGGTTCATGAATTGGAATAGACATGGTAATAGATCAGCCAATGGGGACTATTTGGTGACCCAGATGGCTTGGAGCCATTATTGATTCTATACGTCTGGATTCTGACTTCTGGTTCTGGCTTCCGCTGTATGGTATTGTATATAAAGAAGTTTCTTATATAAATGAATCCTGCTAAATTATTTACTTGTGTGCAGGTGGGATTGCTGCAAATTCTAATAATTTTTATGCTACCCATCTCCCCTACAAGGTGACTCTAGATGTCTTATCATGGATAAGCTATATAAACTGAATAAATAAATATATTTTTTTTGTTTACATTTATACCCCGCCCTTCTCCGAAGACTCAGGGTGGCTTTACAATGTAAATATTATCAAGACATGGCTTATAAAACCCTCTGATTGAAGTTTGGTTCTACAGAATAATTGGGTTTGTTGTTGTAATGCTGCCCTCCCTGCTGCTCAGCAGCATATCAATGCATATCAAATACTTAACCTAACCAACAAACTAGCTACAGCATGTTGCACCAAATGCAATTTCCAAATGCATTTCAGAGGCAGCTGCATTTCCAAGTATTCTGAAATAGTCTAGCTTTATGTAACCTGTTGCATGCCAGATGCATTGGATTATACATTCCAGACGTTCCACTGATTATGTTGAAAATATTCAGAAAATTTCATTCCAAACATACCTTTGGAGAACCAGGGTAATCTCACCTGGAAGAATAATGAGAACATTAATTATTTTTATGAGAGCTGGTTTAATCTCAAAGAAGCATCTTTGGCATGAAAACTAGAGTCAATACAGAAAAGATACAGTTAATCAACTAGTCACGTAGAATTTTTAAAAATGTTGGTAGAAAAAAGGTTTTCTGCAAGCCATAAACCAGGTAGCTGAAGAACAGAGCCTTAGCTGGTGGTAGCATTGATTCACATGGACTAGTCTCAGAAGGTAAGCAAAATTAGTTCTGTCTATTCTTGTAAAGGAAGGAACCAAGGAATGGGTTGGGGGTATACACTGAGAAAGCAAAAAAACACATTCCAGAAGATGGCAGAATATTTTGCAGCACATTACTTCATATATCAAGTGGTGGGTAATGAAATTACACATGTATGATTGTGAATGTGAGCAAAATTAGTCAGTTACTTCAAGCAAATCTTCCTTGGCAAAGATCCCATAGCACATATAATTCCAGGTCTAATTAGAACTTCCTAACATTGGTGAAGAAATAAGGCAGGGCAAACACTATATATTAAAGAAAGAGATTTCTCAACCCTGACAATCTTTAACTGAAACATTAGATCAGAAATAAAAAAATATCATTTATAAATTCATTCCAAAGAGCTAGGAAAGAACCCTGGGGTACTAGCTTTCCTGTCTAGCATGAAAATGTAACACAAGCACCGGAGGGATCACATTTTACACTAAGCTAGAATTTTTTAAAACTCAAGAACATAGAAAACTGTTGGCCAAAAAAGACCTAGTAATCATCAAGTTTGCCCTTTGAGTATATTTGTTTTTCTTGCGTGTGTGTTTTCTTTTTAATTTTTAATTTATGTATTATGTATTATTGTTTTATTTAACATTGTTACTTTTTTTTTTATTTTGATGAATGATGGAAATGTGTTTACCCAAAGCATTAATTAAAAATAGCTTGGTTAGATTTGGTTTTTTCCCGAACGCCATCACTCTGCTAAACAAATAATTCCCTCAACACTGTCAAACTATTTACTAAATCTGCACTACTATTAATCTTCTCATCGTTCCCATCACCCATCTCCTTCCAATTATGACTGTATGACTGTAACTTTGTTGCTGGTAATCCTTATGATTTATATTGATATTGATTGTTTCCTGATTGCTTATTTGTACCCTATGATTATCTTTAAGTGTTGTATCATTAAGTGTTAAATTTGTATCCTATGACTATCATTAAGTGTTGTAAATGTTGAACCTTGATGAAGATATCTTTTCTTTTATGTACACTGAGAGCATATGCACCAAGACAAATTCCTTGAGTGTCCAATCATACTTGGCCAATAAAAATTCTATTCTATTCTATTCTATTTGGTTCTTCTTGCTGTTGGGATTAAAACAATCACTAAAATTTCTTCCATCATTTCTTTAATATTTTGTCTTGAATAGGTTATCTGAATTGTTTTCAACGAGCCAGACATCAGAAATAAGAGCATCCTATGACTGTGGCTTGCTAAAAGAGCTACAAATGAGGGTTCTCAACTAGCAAACCCTGGAAACAGCTTTCAACAAAACTTATTTTTTCCTACTGTCAGAAGGAATCAAGTGTGAACAAGCAATCTGATTCATTTTGGGAGCCAATTTCTCTGAAATTCTAGCTTACCATGACATGCAAGCAGATCTGTTATTGTGTTGGTTAGCCTTCTTCATATTTTATTTAATTTGTTGATCATAATTGTATTTTACTTTTCACCTACAGAGTCCAAGAAAGTACATGCGTAGTCTTCTTGTCTGATTCTTGTAATGACTCTGGGAAATATATTAGCCAAAAAGGTGCAGACTAATAAGTTCATGATTAAACAGGGACATGAATCCTTCCAATGTTCATTGCTTAATCAAGGCCTGGAAAAACCTGACACGAAAGACCCAAATCCATCATGAAGACAGTATTAAATGTAAGATAAATTAACCACCTGAATAGTTGGCTACCTTCTCTCCTTTTTGTTAACATTCACTAGCATCTGCCTTATCGGCCTGTACTAACCACATTTTTCTGCAGGGTGTGTATTTTGCATTTCCACAGTCTGGCATGAACATTTCATTACTGGAATGGGTCATACAATTACAGTTGAATGATTGTTTAAATTGAACATGTGAGAAGATGCAGACAGCTTGGAAGAAATTCTTCCATTCTTCTTTGTTTCATGGCATCTTATAGTAAGCCAGCTGTTGTCTTAAGATTTGAGGCAAAGAGTTGAGGATGTCTAGAAAACACAGAGGGTGAGATTTGCCTAGGCTAGATGAAACATTACAGTAAGCATGTTGTGACACAAGATCCTTGCCCAGAATATTTAAGTTAATGTGGTCAGTTCATCCCCAGGGCCAGAAAAAAATGGATAATAAACCATCACCAGTTAAATTTTTTGAGGCCTATCAGTGAAAGAGGGGCTGGATCTTTGACCCCGCCAAAAGTATTGCAATTAGTCTTTGAATATAGCAGACTAGGATCCATAGCTATTTATTTTTCTTGAGACCCATGCCAGAACCAAAGAACATTTGATTTACTTAAATATTATTTTAGAATTAATACAATCATACCTTTGCTGTCAGTAATCTCCCCTATCATAGAATCTGCAGTGATTATATGTTTCAAGTACTGAAGATGGGAGTTAGTGAGTGCAATTTGGCATGTTGCATTTCTCTATTATGTTTGGAAGAGCTAGTGGTAAAAGGAAGCCAGCTTGCCAAAGAACATGGTGGCTGGACATCATCAAAGCTGACACCAGAGCATAGAACCACTCAAAGAAGTAGTGCATGATCAGAAGATGTGGAAAGACCTGGCCCATAGAATTGCCAAGAGGTGGACATGACTGAATGGAAAACATCATCATCATTTTTCTGTAAATCATATTCCGCATTCTGAAATGAGCAAGCTTGATACTCCAATGGAGATAATTCCAGTCTAATAGACCATGGTCTAGAGATAGTCCTTGTTTAGTGACTACAAATTGGGATCAGTAGCTGTCATTAAATGAAGCAACCACTATGTGTGAAATTGCATGACTGCAACTGTATTTTCCCCCACTCTCCACCTATATAGAATGCTCATCATTGTGTTGGGATAATTAGTAAGAAGGAAATCAATGTTTGCATTTACATTCATTAGAGGGGATTACAAGAGAGGAAGCCAGCACACTATGGGGAATATATATCAAAAGGGAAATGGTGGTGCAGCAGTCATGAATGTGCTAGGCAAACATCCCAATGCATTCCTGATTGTGTGCCAGCCTACTCTCTTTTTCTCTTTCTCGCCAACCTCTTTGCTCTGTGAAGGAGGAGGAAAAAAATCAAGCACAGATGAAATTGCCTATAGAGATTTCTTGTCTTTTTCACCCTTCCCTCCAACTTCTTCCACAAGAGGGAAGGAAGAAAAAATGGGTTAGACATACTATTATGCATACTGAGTGTAATGGCAATCACAAGGGACTGAAGGACAATGCAGAGGTTGCAAACGTGGGAACTGATTCCTAAGCACCATCATAACTTTGAATGGTCACTGAATGAGGCAGTTGGTAAGCAGGGTCTACCTGTGGTTATCTGATATCCTGATGTTTCAGTCACATCCTGTGGTTGGCATCTTCAGGGGTAAAAGTTATTTGCTCTGTATGGCCCTTCTTAGCAGCTCACAGACAACTTAGCAGGAATTGACTAAGCTCTTATATTGGTAACAGAACTAATCTCTTAATTGGGCCACGTTAATGGAATTCTGAAAACCCAGTTTCTAATTGGTTCTTCATCCAAATGAAAATGTGATTGGTCTGACTTGAAGACATTCCAGAGGAGCTAATTTTTGATTGGTGTGTCTTTGAAACAAGCTACTGCCATATACCAGTAACAGATAATCAGACCATAGCCCACAGCCAAGTTCAGCATTAAACCAATGGTGTTCGCCCTGGAGGCCATATTTTTCTTTGAATCTTCAGGGCTGCCATACTGAGTGCTGTGGGAAACTGGGAGGGGGGGATTGCATGGAGTTACAGAAATATCTAGCCACAATAACATTTTTTGCTTTGGGAGTCAAAGACATTCAGCCTGCACCTGGAGTGGTGTGACTGGGAGGCATCTCCAGTTGGGACGGTGCATTGATTGGACCATGTGAAGGACATGTGGGTGCAGAGGAAGGGACTTGGACTTTCTTTTGGGTGGGGAAAACCTGGAAGCTTTCAGATTCGGGTTTTCCCAGACGGGCCAATATGGCATCTCTAATAAAATGGTACTTTGAGGAACTTCTAGCCTCGGAATCTCTTTTGCTGGGGGTGTTACTTGGAATTCTGACAAATGGACTGATGCTGGCCATGAAAACTTGAATCGATAATTTCCTCTAGTGAGGAAAAACGGGTGCAGTAAAAGCCACTAATTCTACCAGAAATTACGAGAATTAAAAATTGGGAGCACTGAACTGATACCAACTCTTTAGCAAATTGCTCCTTTCATAGCTGTGGCTTCAGGGAAGCTGCAGGTGTATCATTAAGCTAAGTATAATGAAGTATAATTTACCTCATTTTAAACACTCCTCCTGTCCCCAAAAAATGGGATAAAAAGAACAGAAAGAAAAATGACTGCATTTATCACAACTGAAATAGAGTTTCTTCAGAAAAAAAATTTTAAATGCAAAAAAGGAAGGCATAATTGCTCTGAGGTTTAGTCTCGGAGGACAGATTAGCTTTGGTGTTTGATACCTCCACACTCTGGCGAGTGATAGTTACTTTGGTTAGTGGTATACTTTGGTATTCTCTTGTTGCTTGTACAAGATAATACATAACTCATGTAACAACAATGCCAAAATTTTATAGGTGGCAACGAAGGTAAGAATAGAGAAAAAAGAAGCATTATAGGTAAATTCTTGATTTATGGTTATATTTGAGTCTGAAATGACAATCATATTTTGCTGGTTGGTAAGTGAGTCACCGTACAACTATGCCCAATTTTACAATCTTTTTTGTGGTGGTCATAAAAAGAACCCATTGTACTCAATTGTACAGTTGTGGGGGTTTTTTTGGGTTTTTTTGCTGAAAATTAGAAGTAAAAGCCGATTTCCAGCAAAAAAGAACTGTCAGGCTTCCAAGTAATAATCCTGTTCAATAACAATTCCAAGGCAGGCAAATTCCTCAAAAAACATTTCATTAGGACATATCAAATCGGCATATTCCTGGTGGAAAGCTGGCTCTAAGTTGCCACCAGTTTTTCCCCCAATTAAAAGTAAAACTTTATCACTTCACCCCCAGAGTCTCTGTCACATGGTCCAATCAGCATACAGCCCAGTTGCTAGATGACTTCAGTCTCCACCTTTCGGATACCTGCACCAACGTCCTTGATTCACAAGGGAAAGAATTTTATTTAGGCTACAACACAGAAAAGAAACCTCCCTAGAAACTACAAAAAAGAAAATGGCCACAGTTCAGCCAACTTCAGGGTTGACAAGAACATTGTAAATTATTGTCTTGTGACTGCAAATAACCCTAAATGGGGTTTGGTTGCCAAGTGCTAAAATGCAACTACACAACTGCAGTAGGCAGTGGTGTCCATCAGAATTTGAAACCAAATTGTAAGTAGCTCTTACAATTTGGTTTCAAATTCTGTCATAACTGGAAGGTCACTAAGTAATCGGTCATAAATTGAGGACTATTCACTATTACATAGTTCTGAGAATATATTCTCAACCACCATTGTAGCTACAAAATTGTTTGACACTTCTTATGAATTTAATTTCATGTTGGAGCTATAGCATTTCTGCCAGGACATATTCTTCTTCAGTGAAGTAGATTAAATGCCTCAGTCTTTGAACAACAGAATAATCAGCTACTTTTGTGCCTGCAGCTTTATCACTTCTATTTTCACATTTTCTTTTACAGATATATGTAAAAGATCTGGTTACTAGGAGTTTTAAAGAAAATATGCAGAAAGCCAGAAAAAAATTAAAATTAAACAGTTGCTGGGCTGTATATTTTCATTTTATATAAATAAAAAATATCAGTTGCATAATCTTCGCTAACCATGTATCTACGAGTGACCATATACCCTTTATTATAAAGGACAGTCCTGTATTTCAGACAGTTGCACTTTAGATTTATTTATTTTTCAAAACCTCACTTTCCCCCCTTTATTTTGGACATTTAGCTTAATGCACATTTTCACATTCATGTGAAAAAGTTGATTTGTCTCTCTAAAATAAGTGCACATGCACAGTTTTATTTTAGATATTTTTATTAGATATGTGCTTTTGTAAAGTTTTCCTTGATTTTTCTCTTGAATTTTTATTTATTTATTTATTTATTATTTAGACTTTTATACCGCCCTTCTCCCGAAGGACTCAGGGCGGTGTACAGCCAAATTAAAATATACAATCTACAATATTAAAACAACAAATTAAAATAACATATTATATAACGGCTGAAAAATTTAAAAATTTAAATGTAAAACCTTCCAATTGACCCCAATAAAACACAGTACCCCAATTTAAAATTATTAAAATTCAGATTTCAAAATTTTAAAATTAAAAGTTAAAAATTAAGAATTAAGCCAGTCCCGCTTGGATGAACAAATACGTTTTCAGTTCACGGCGAAAGGTCCGAAGGTCAGGTAGTTGACGCAAACCAGGGGGAAGTTCGTTCCAGAGGGTAGGTGCTCCTACAGAGAAGGCCCTTCCCCTGGGGGCCGCCAGCCGACATTGCTTGGCGGACGGCACCCTGAGAAGACCCTCTCTGTGTGAGCGTACGGGTCGGTGGGAGGCAAAGGGTAACAGCAGGCGGTCTCTGTTGTGTCTCGTCCGATCTCACCACAGTCGGGGCCTTCTTATCTGCTTCCGAACACGGAGGAATGTCCTAGTATGCCTCCCGGCCCCAGCCCTGGCTCCATGCCCAGACAGGCTGAAGAGGAGGAAGTATCTCCAGCTCCCAGCTCTGGCTCCATGCCCAGGCAAACGGAGCAACTAGACCCCTTCCCCTCCTCCACAGCATGTGAGCCTGAGGGAGGTCAATTGCCAACAGCTGCAGACTGGAGTGACCCTTGCGTCAGAAGACTTGATAGACGGAGGCAACAGAAGGAAGGGAGGGGCAGGCCTGGATAAGTGCTGAGTCATGGAGCCACACCCCATGGCCTATATAAAGGACCTGCTTTCTGGCATTCTCTGAGTCAGGCAAAGTCTAAACATATCTTGCTGAAGTCACTTTCTGGTCTCCTGCCTGCCTTGAGAACTTTGCTAGGACTTTGGCAGAGCTGCAGAGGCACGCCTGATTCGGATTTCCCTGACCCGGCCATCAGCGGAGGAGTGGGACACGACAGTCCCGTAAGTACCCAGGCCCTAAGCCATGGAGCGCTTTAAAGGTGGTAACCAACACCTTGAAGCACACCTGAAAGACCACAGGTAGCCAGTGCAGACTGTGCAGGAGCGGTGTTACCCGGGAGCAACATGTAGCTCCCTCAATCACCCGCGCAGCTGCGTTCTGGACTAACTGAAGCCTCCGAGTGTACTTCAGGGGTAGCCCCATGTAGAGAGCATTACAATAATCCAGACGGGAAGTGACTAAAGCGTGAGTGACCGTGCTATAAGGCATCCCGGTCAAGAAAGGGGCGCAACTGGCGAACCAGGCGAACCTGGTAAAAAGCTTCATTTGTAAAATGAAGTTATAAACTTAACCAATTAAAAATGTTATCCTTATGAATGTCTTTTTTTAAGGTTTGTCCCTTATTTTTTTTCAAGAAAATCTGGTCACCATCATTATAACGCATCTGGAAAACCTCAACTTGTACAAAACTGCTCTGGCTGTTAAAAAAACAAACCAACTCATTATTGACTAAGATAAGATTGCTTAAATAAGTTTGTTATGTTATACTATAGACTTCACATCAAGAATCCATGTAGATATTAAATTCAATAAGTTCATTATTCATCATCCACTACTCACCATTCACTTTTAACAAAAATGGTTTGCGTTTATCCTAGGCTGAGCAACCTCCCTACCCATAACCAAATGCTAAAGGTTACTAGATCGGGCTGCAAAACTAGGGAGAATTGCTAGATGATAGCATTATTCTCATGCCTTGTGGTCAGCATATTTTCAGCCCAGAAGAGGTTACTTTCCTACATGTCACCCTCGAAGCCATGTTGCCTTGCTGTCTAAATATAATTTTGAATGTGGCAACAGATTCTATATCCTTACACATTTAAGTATTTATTTATTTACTTAATAAATTTATATACAGCCAGACCAGGGGTGAAATGATACCAGATTGGACCAGATTGCGCAATCTGGTAGTGATTGTGGCTGGTAGTTCGGCAATCTGGTAGCGATGGCGAAGCAAAGCTTCGGCCACCTGCCCAGGTTAAAACCAGGAAGTAATGTGTTTGTTACCTTCTGCCCATGCGCAGAAGGTTTTGCGCATGCGCAGAAGGTCTGTGCACGCATGTGACGCGTGCGGCGCATGCACTTCAAAGCCGGTAAAGAAGGTAAGTAGATTTCACCCTGAGCCAGATTTTCAGGTCAAGAAATTAAAACTTTATGTTCACTTAAGCTACCATTCTTGAAAAAGTATTTGTATAAGACCTAGTGTAGCTAGGAGGCCAAGCCACAAATCATTCACTGGGTTCACAGATTGCAGTACACCAAATTTTAGCTTGATTTGTTTTATTACAATCTAGGAATCTTGTTGTTCTGACATGAAAGCTGTAGCTTGTGGCTTATTATATAGGAGGCTAAGCATTATTGACTCAAGACTCCATTTGAGCCAGGGGGAAGAGGATGCCATGGTTGTGCTCATGCTCTCATGGAAGAAGCAAAATTATGATTCAAGAAAGTCTCAGACATCCACTCCACTCCACTACTTCATTATTCTTGAGCAATGGCACTCATAGAAGACACTGAACAAGTGACTAGAATCAGCTGTCCAATGAGAAGGGAAATGTTGGAAAAGTGTTTGATAGAATCACTGGCACACACTGTTCCCTCTAACTGAGGGGTGTCAAACTCCGCCCCATGAGGTGCTTAGATCTGGCCCCCAAGGCCACCCTGGAAACAGCAAAGGACTGGCCGGCAGTCCCTCTGCCAGCAAAAATGGAGCTTGGGAGGGCCATGTTCAACCCTCATGAGCTCTGTTTTGGCTGGCAGAGGATTGCAGGAGCCCATCACAGCTGCAAATGGAGCTGGGCAGCCCATTTTCACTGGCAGAGCATTTGGGACACCACAGGCACTCATAATACGAGTGACATTGAGCTAGCCATGCCCACCTCCGGCCACACCCATGCCATCCCCCTAAGATCAAACACAATCTTGATGTGGTCCTCAATAAAATCATGTTTGATACCCCTGCTCTAACTTGACATTTGGGAATCATGGAGAGTATAGCATATGCTCAACACAATCCCCTTTTTCCCTCTTGATTATCTGGTTTCTTTCAAAATACAAACTTATGCTGGAAAGTTCTTGACTATGAAGGGAACAAGCATCTGAGCTCTGAAACAATGAACAAAGAATGAATAGCATTCTTTCTAACTGTGCCAGGAATGGAATTATAAAAGATGTATGAAAAATGTTTTCCTATTTCCTCGGTGTTTACCCAAGATATTGGTAGGAGGGAGTAACCCAACCAGATGATTTTGCTATGTATCAATGTATCTGGGTGAGGATAAATGTGCAAGAATCCTTTGGAAGTGGAAGATCCATCAGTGACTGTTTCAATGCATAGCATTTTAAGTACTACTGAAAGTGATGGATTGGACATGGCAGAATGTTCTTTGGTGGCTTTGATGAAGCTGCAGCCATTTATATCAGCGTCCAAATGAGAATGTGAGCATCATCATTAAGAGCTGCAGATGCCCACCAGCCTCAGTATTGGAGCATTAGACTTAATTTAGACAAGTCCAGTTTGAATTAGCTCCATAAAGGAAGAAAAGAATTCCAAGAACACTTTGTAGTCATTTTTTAAGTTGTTGTTCATCTTTTCTTCATTTAAGTGATGTGTGTCTCTTGCGTTTGTATTATAATGATGGGTCTTTGAAGCATGTAATTACTGTCTTATTTAAATGCAGCTCACTGCAGGAGATGGGAATGGTTTGCAGAGTATGATTTTTTTTTTGCCTTCGTTTATTCCCACCCCCCACAATGATGGGGCTTTTGTAAAACAAAACATAGCACATCATCTTTAAAAACCTGAAAATTATGAGATATGGAATGGCTTGAAAGACAAAAAGAAAATCAGAACACAGATAAACACAAAAATTGTAAATAATTAAAAACAGGGAGAAATATTTGCAAGTATGATCTGTATCAATTGGGGGTGGGGTTAAAGAGAATACAAGAAAAGTATCTGAGCTCTAGCAGGAGTTATCAGGTTTTCTAAATCTCTAAATATGAAGCTCCTCATCCTATTTTGGCATATATATATATATATATATATATATATATATATATATATATATATATATATATATATATATCTCTTTGGTTTTTCGGGTTTTCTTCCATGTAAAATTGGAAGTGTCTTGGTGACGTTTGACGAAGTCTCATTCATCATCTTCAGGCTTCAGCTTGTGCTCCTGAAGATGACGAATGGGACTTCGTCGAAACGTCGCCAAGACACTTCCAATTTTACACGGGAGAAAACCCAAACAACCAAAGACCTACATACAAACACCCGTGAAAACCTCAGAAAACACACACACACACACACACACACACACACACACACACACACACACACATATATATATATGGCAAGATGAATCTGAGGGGTGAGTTTGAGGGAAAGCAAAAAATGACTAGAGGGGAGGTGAAAGAGAAAGGGAAGAAAGTTATATTCTATTGTATATTCTATATCTATTCTATATCCATAATATATCCATTTTAATTATCCAGTGTGTCCGAAAGAACACACACCAGTTCCTAATTAACTATTTGAAAAATAAAAACAAGGTAGTTTGTTTATTCATATCAGAAGCATCACAAGTAAAATAAGGCATACTAAATGACATAAAATTTAGTAAGATTAAAAACAAAGTAGTGAATCTGGGACTCATGATGATGAAAGGAGCTTTTTCAAAGAATGTGTGTTATTAATACATTTCAGGCATCCCCCGGGCAACAGCTTAGAGCTGACTAATCCTGTCAATCCAGAAGCATTTGAAGGGGAGTGCAGTGCTCATTTCCAACCAAGTAGTGAATCTGGGTTTCTGCAGGATGTGGTCAGGAAGTCAAGAGGGTGCAATGCACACAAAAACTGGTAAAGCTTTAATCTCATTGCTGCAGCCACTGTTAGTCCTATTGGGCAGACCAGACTATGAAATCAATGTCATACAAATCAATTTTTATTAGAATAGCTATAGTAACAGAGTCTTCTTAAGTCTAACTGTGTTACCCTCTTTTATCTTCATAAAAATTTGGGAAGCCTGTCTGGCTTTTCCCCCCCTCAAGTTAGTTTCTTGGAATGAACTCAACCTGCACTTACTTGATCATTGCTTTGGTGGTAGATTTTCCTGCTATCCTGCAAGTGAGCCAACAGTGTGTGGTGGCAGCCAAAAAAGCCAATGCAGTCCTAAATCTCATTAACAGAGAAATACAATCAAGATCAAGTGAGGTACTAATACCACTTGATAAAGCCTTAGTAAGACCACACCTAGAATACTGCATCTAGTTTTGGTCACCACACTATAAAAAAGATGTTGAGACTCTAGAAAGAGTGCAGAGAAGAGCAACCTAGATGATTAGGGGACTGGAGACTAAAACATATGATGAATGGTTGCAGGAACTGGGCATGGCTAGTCTAGTGAAGAGAAGGACTAGGAGAGACACAATAACAGTATTTCAATATTTGAGGGGCTGCCAGAGAGAGGAGGGGGTCAGGCTCTTTTCCAAAGCACCTGAAGGCCAATCAAGGAATAATGGATGGAAACTGAACAAGGAAAGATTCAACCTGGAAATAAGGAGAAATTTTCTGACACTGAGAACAATCAACCAATGGAACAGCTTGCCTTCAGAAGTTTTGGGAGCTTCACCACTGGAAGCTTTCAAGAAGAGACTAGACTGCCATCTATCAGAAATGCTTGGGTGGGGGGGTTGGACTAGATAATCTACAAGGTCCCTTCCAAATCTGTTATATCTGTAATATAATACACTGTTAAGTTAGAAAAGCTGAATAAAACATTGTTGTTCACAATTACCACAGCTGAGCTGCTTATAGACCTTGTGTTTCCAAATATTGAGCTTCTCACTCTCCCCTGAGTGAATAACAGATTGCCTGGGGGGGAAAGTGTATTTTCTATGCAGTTTGCAGCCACCATATTGATTTTCTGACCGCATCCTGTGGACACCTTTTGTGTAACAGCAGGGGTACTGTGCAGAAATAATTCTTTAAAATTTGACATTAAAGTTTTGAGGAAAAAATTAGGATATATTCAGGATTTGTTTACTTTGCAAAGGAAGTCAAAGGTGGTAATATCTGGGGAGAGACCGAACAAACTGCTGTATCCTTTTCTAAATTATTGGAGAAAATATTCAAGGGCCAATTATCCCTGCAATAATTTGATCTGTGATGCTTTGCCAGTATCTATCTGTGAGCTGCATGCCAGTAACGTAATAAACAAGCCATGCTTACAAATTTTAGAGCTGCCTGGGAGCTAGTGAATTAAGTTGCCCACCGTGATCTTGAGTACAGAATGTAATTTAAGTCTGGCTGTTCAGTCATTTCAAACTCATAAAAAAAAGATTCACAGAAAGATGATCAGATAGAAAGCACAAAGTGGTGTTCACTCATGTCTGTACATGTATATGAAGCTTGTTGAAGGGGAAAAAGAAGCTACAGCACTCAGCTCTTTTTGGCAAATGATTTAAATAGCTGGAGCTCATGATCAGATAGGTAAACATTAATAAATCAAATGCATATTTAGAGACAATGTAACCTGATTGTCCTGATAAGCAAACCAGCTTCCACATTTGTTTTCTTTTCTTATTTCATTCCTCTTCACATACTGCAGACGTAGTCTGAGAATGTATAGAGGGGTATCATATTCTTGGTATGTTTTATATATTATTTTAAACCTGTCACCCTCCAGGTATTGTAGTGTACAACTACAGTACGAGGAATCACAGGAGTTGCAGTCCATTTGTTCAGGACCTCAAATATCAATGCCAGTCTATGGCCAATCTGCCTCAACTTGACAGACATTTAATCCTCAGTGCATTTTGTCAATGGTTCACATCAACCTGTATTTTAAATAAATGCAAGAGGGACACATTTGTTTTTATATACATGTTTCCTAAAATATATGTTTTGTATACATTTTTCTTAATAATCCTGCAGAACCATCTATGGTTGAAAAAGCACCTCTGTCTCAATTATCTTATCCGGCCATGGTAGGGTAGTGACTGGTCTATAATTGTCCATCTCTGAGGGATTCAGGACAGGTTTCCTAAGTGAAGGGCTAACATTGTCCTTTTTAAAGCACGAGGGCATCCCACTGTCCCTCAAAGAGTCATTAAGATCTCTCTAATAACTTCCTGGCTAAAAGTTATGAGCAGTTTGGACAAGGATCCAGAGAACAACGGGGAGATATACACTCAGCCTGTTCACCTCTTTGGGTATTGCTAATTGAAATTGATTAAAATTAATTTATACTACAGGAGGAGTTACTAGCCGCTCATAGTTTACTCTGAATTAAAGGCAGTATCTTGATTACCCTAAATAGGAGAGATTTTATCTGCATTATACTAATTGAAAGTATTACAAGAAGCTCCTGGGGAAATGAGTCAGTCCCCTTACAGCTTGAAACAACTCAACAAACCATTAACTTGTGGGTGCAATAAATGCAGAAAAAAAAAACCCTGCCTATTTGTTGAACCCATCAGGATAGTGTAAGCCTTCAAATGAGCCTTATTAAATTCAAATTGGATTTTCACAATGGGGGGGGGAGTCAGTCCATTTGAAAAGCACAGTGAAATAATGGTGAGATGCCAATACATTGTGACTTCAGCAGAGAAGGGTGAAAGCCAAGGGAACAGGAGAAGAGAGAGTACTTGCCAATGGAAAGCCACCCACATTGCAGTTCCAGCATTATTGTTGCCAAACTGTCTTTGCACCATGCCCTCCTGAACCAAAATTGAGCCAGACCATTCTGAAAATGGTCTCATTTTCAGAATTGCTGCTGAAGAACTCTGACAAATGTCATATATGGAGAGTCCCCAACAAAGTCTTTTAGAGGGAAAATGGGCCAAATAAGAAGAAACAGCCTAATGGTGAAAACTATTAAACAGCAGATTAACCTGCTTCCTGGAGTTGCGGATCACCATTAATGGAGGTTTTCAAACAGGTCGGACAGCCATTGATGATTGCTGCCCTTTGCAGAAGTTGGATTAGAAGCCTTCTATGCAGAGGTGGGTTTCAACTGGTTCTGACCAGTTCTGGAGAACCGATAGTGGAAATTTTGAGCAGTTCGGAGAACCGGTAGTAAAAATTCTGATTGGCCCCGCCCCCATTTATTCTCTGCCTCCCAAAGCCCAGCTGATCAGGAGGAAATGGGGATTTTGCAGTATCCTTCCCCTGCCACGCCTACCATGCCACACCCACCAAGCCATGCCACGCCCACCAAGCCACACTCACAGAACCGGTAGTAAAAAAAATTGAAACCCACCACTGCTTCTGTGATTTTAGGAAATAGCTAACCACCAGAACTGACAAGACTTAGCTAAGGATGACAACTGCAGAAGGGATAACCCCCTACTCAAGAAGATTGAGAAGCAGCAATGTCCACTATGGATAATACATACATAATAAAAGAAGTTAGGAACAAAGGAAGAGTAAGGTTTACAATGTGGACAGATTTAATTTTTAAAAATGATCAAGCAATTGACTGATTTGATTGTACTTCTCTTATCCAAGTGTGCAGCTTTTAAAATGTTGATACAGAGAGCGACCCTTTTTTGGGGATGACTGGGGAGGAAAGGTTTTGCTGCTTTCTTTCCCAAAGAAAGATTTTCATCTTCCACCCTTTGTAGAGCTATCAAAATCTCCCATTTACATCACTGGCAAGTTTTTATTACTTAGACAGAAAAAATGGGGACATGATTGATAGCTAGAGAACTGGCGTTTGGAACTTAGATATTCAGAAGTATGAATATCTAAACAAAATTAATGAAAAGATTATTCAGACAAACAAGACAAGACTGAACCCCAAAACAATGAAGTAAAACAGAAATGTTATCAAAACATAGAAAAATATGAAATAATATGCTAAATTATTAGCAGTGTTCATTAGAGAGGTGATGAAAGTTAATAAAAGAATTTCAGACATGGAAGGCACTTTGGTAAAAAAAAAGAGAGAGAGAGCTATCCAGTTTTGTTTTGTTGTTTAAAAATTAGGTGCTGGGAGAAAACTAAAGCTCACAAACGAAAGCAAATTTACGTGTGCCAGAATAATGTTGCACTGCATTGTTGCAGGAACCAACCTTGGTGGGTCAACGGGACCAGAGGTTTGGTCTTCCAAGCTTTCCGACTTGTGCTGGAGCCCATCCTCAGGAAATTTCTTTATCAGAATGTGTCATTCTGTTGAAGAGAAGTTCCCCGAAGATGGGCTCCAGCTCAAGTCCGAAAGCTCGGAAGACCAAACCTCTGGTCCCATTGACCCACCCAGGTTGGATTCTGCAAAACTAAAGCTGGCCAAAAAATATGTCTCTGAGCCACGGACCTGCAAATCCAGTGGCATTCACTCTTCAGGGTCTCATGATTCATTGACCACAAGGGGGCAATAAGGTGCAGATAAATATTCCTTGTTCCTCTCCTTCATTTTGCCTGCGATTTGTTTTAAGAGTTTGCTAATCTGAGGTCATTTCCTTCTACCTTCCTTCCCAAGTTCACAGTCACAGAGCATATGGTTTTGAATTCTCCTGAGAGGATAGGTACTAAAGTTGGCCTTTCCCTAGAATGTATTGCCTGTAAATAAATCTCCTTTCTCTTATAGCATAAAACACCTGATTCAAAATCTTGGCTCAGGTTAGATTCTCACTCTCCGAAATGTTTACATGCCTGTACAGAGAACACCTCCAACAATGTCTTCATTTCTATCTACGTTTGGTTCTATGCTACCTATTAAGGTCAACACTTTTAAAAGTAAAATCTACATAAATACATATTTGAGGAGAAGGCATATTTGCGGCAGAATTGCAACCATATCCAACCTGTGTTGGTGTAATGGGGTGTGGCTAGGTATAACTTTTTAATTAAAAGTTTTCCTCCCAGTGATATCAGTACTTCATAATCTACCAACTCCAGGATTGATGTAGTTTTTAAGTCTGTTTGTGGAGACAGTGAGAAGAATAAGAGTCCTTAAAAGTAAAGGTTCCCCTGCATGTGTGTCCTAGTTTTTTCTGGCTCTAGGGGTGATGCTCATCTCCATTTCTAAGCCGAAGAGCCAGCGCTGTCCGAAGACGTCTCCATGGTCATGTGGTCGGCATGACTAAATGCCAAAGGCACACAGAGTGCTGTTATCTTCCCACCAAAGATGGTCCCTATTTTTCTACTTGCATTTTTTACATGCTTTCAAACTGTTAGGTTGGCAGAAGCTGGGACAAGTAACGGGAGCTCACTCCATTACGCGGCACTAGGGATTCGAACTGCTGAACTGCCGACCTTCTGATTGACAAGCTCAGCCTCTTAGCCACTGAACCACTGTGTTCCTTATGATCATAAGAGTCCTTATGATCCTGCAATTCTTTTTTCTTTGACAATCCCTAAAACATTCAATGCTATCTGATCTCCATCAATCTTAATATGGACAGATTGGTAGAATGAAGAGAATTTTCTGCTTCCATCTATAAATAGGAAAATAAAAAGTACTTTATGGAAACTCAAACATCTTTCCAGAAAGCATATTTTATTGGAGTGAGCAAAAACTGGTGAATATGAATATGAAGGACAATTCTCATATTATTCCAGAATGTGGGATTTAATAATTTCGTTTAAACATTCACAACAGCTGAATTTTACAATTATCCCTAGGGATAATTGAAATAGCGAAGAAAGGGGGGGGGGAGATATAAAATTAGCTTCCAAGGAAAAATCAAAATAAATTTCCAAAAAGGGAGAAAGAAAATGGAAGTGGCTGTGAGATCTGAAAGAAAGTCACTGGAAGTGGGGGTGGGGAAAAATGGCTGGAAGTAAATGGGGATGGTTGGAAAGAATATGATCAACCAAGTTAATCAAATGTTAATCTTATTTCATTTTGTATGCTTGCATGCATGTAATAAATATTACACAATAAAGGACTTGCATTGATTATTGGAGCGTTACGCAACCTAATGCTGGAATTGCCACTTCCAAAAATCTGGAAAGCTAAAGTGGCTAAGAAATTCTGGGACTTGTAGTCCTTAGTACTTTGGGCTGAGTTTGAGAAAGCTGCCTTTTGCCTTGATAAATTTTCTTGCTGTATTTCATACTCTATGATTTCTGACAGCCAATGAAAATCTAACAATTTGTTTCTATAGGCATAGACTGTGAGGTTCATTTTGTGAGATACTATATTTAATTGGAAGTCATGGTTTCTTACATCAGGTTTCTGTTTTAAGATTCATGAGATGCAGATAAAGATATTGCATTCCCTGGTCTCACTGGTTGACACCTAAGGCTACCAGAAGGCTCCAAAAAAAAGATGAGCATCAGAATAAAATTGACTTCAATTGCATTCTGGCATCAGCACCCATGAAAATGATCTAAGGAAGAGAAAACAGAGTGAGGGAGAGAAAGTGTTTAGTGAACTGGTCATCCTCCTGTAAGAAAATGGAAATAATGCTTGATCAGGAAAGAGCATCTTTGCATTAGTTATTAGTAAGTATTTTCACTCAGTCTTGTAAAGTTCTGCTTCTCTAGTACACACAAAACAACATTTAAAATGTCAAATGCTCATGGAATTAACTCTTTAATTCCATGAGTTAAATTCTATTCTATTCTATTCTATTCTATTCTATTCTATTCTATTCTATTCTATTCTATTCTATTCTATTCTATTCTATTCTATTCTATTCTTTGTTCATCCCCCCGCCCTGGAAAACAGGGGGAACTATCCACAAATGGGACTGTTGCTAGAAGTGCTTTAAAGCAGCTTTGCTGGCTGAGGAATTCTGGAAGTTGAAGTCCACAAGTCTTAAAGTTGCCACGGTTGGAGACTCCTGCTTTAAAGGATGAGGGAAACAGAGACAGAAGATTAATTGAGAGGTCTTTGGGTGCCAATATGTCCATAGATGTCAGTGTCAATGCAATAAAAATGTCAGAGATTGCTGCAAAAAAAAAAAACCAACCACAAAAAAACACCAGGTTTTCCTGCATTCTCCCCATAAATTTCTTGACGCTGGCTCAGCTAAATTAATATGTGCCCAGTCAATTGTTGAAGCAACAATTAATCTGTTATTAACAAGGATCATAGTGTCTCACTCTGTTCTTCTCTACTTATGTTCCAGTATGGCCTATTAAGACCTAGTTCCTGGCTCTACATCATCTTCTTGATATACCTTTAGTTTCACTTGAATTCAGATTTACGTATTGTATTTATTTTTCTTTGTGATTACTGATCCTGGCTTTATGTCTTGTATTTCCCTGGATCCTTCAGGCTGTTTTGGTTGTATAACAGTTTATATTTTTCCATACAATCCAAGATAGCTTCCAAAATCTCGTTCCCTTCAAATGTATTAAAAGAATAACTTCCAAAATTCTGAGTGAGCCAGGTTTGCAGGACAATACAGATAAAACTTTCAGAGATTACATTTCTTATAAAATGACTCCTTGTAAGAACTGTTTCAGTTGGATTCAGAGTTTGAATATAGTGCAAACTTGTGTTCTCTATTACTTTGTTGGCTGAGGCAGACAAATATTTTTTTACCTGTATTGTTTTGCCATAAACAACATCTAGGCCTAACAAGTTGGTAGGGATTACAGAACTGTAAAAAACTGGGAGGAAAACTTGATTACTTAACCTAAGGCACTGTCTCATGGTATCTTACTTATTCTGTAAAATGTTATAATACCAGAAAGGATTGAGAATCTATTAGGTCATCTGAAGCCATCAATCATTTTGTTGACTTTTAGGTCAATGGCTACTTCAAGACAGCACCTACCCAATTCTCTATATAAATGTCAATCAGACTTGCAATTGAATATTATTCTAATGAAGGTGAGAGGAAAGTGTCAATAATAATGAAAAAAAGGCAAGTATTAAATGTTTACCAGCTGTATTGCAGGAGGCAATGTATGGCATTGTACCATGGTGGGAACAGGGCTCTTTTGAGAAGGTTTTCTCAAGGGATGAAACTTTAAATATTAGCTAGGCTTAAGATACTACTGAAACAAGCTCCCCTTCTAGAGGCAAACAAAGTCATAACTAAAAGCCAACAAGGGTTTGCCAAGAACAGATCATGCCAGATAAATCTTATAGCATTTTTTGACAAAATGACAAAATTAGTGAACCAGAGAAATGCTGTGGAGATAATTTACTTGGATTTCAGTAAGGCATTTGATAAAGTAGACCATGACCTACTTCTTGATAAGATAGAAAAATGTGGTAAGACCACCAGATAGATTTGTAACTGGCTGACCAACTGTACTCAATGTGTAGTCCTCAGTGTAACTGCTTCAACGTGGAGGGAAGTATGCAGTGGAAAGTCTCCAAGGCTCTGTCTTAAGCCCAGTACTCTTCAATATCTTCACCAATGACTTAAGACAAGGGGACAGAAGGGGAATTCATCAAATTTGCAGATGACACCAAGCTGGCAAGATTAGAACACTAGGCCCTATCTAACAAAATTAAATTCAATATAAAAAAGTAATGTTTTACATTTAGGCAAGAAAAACCAAATGCACAATATAGAATAGTTGGTACCTGGCTCAACAGTAGTAACTGAAAGAGATCTTGGAGTCCTAGTGGACAATCATTTAAATATGAGCCAGGAGTGTGCTGTACCTGCCAAAAAAAGCCAATGTAGCCTTAAGCTGCATTAATATAGTAGAGGGATAGAATCAAGATCATGTGAAGTGTTAATATCAGTTTCTGATGTCTTGATAAGACAGTTGGAATATTGTATCCAATTCTGGTTGCCATAATATAAAAAGATGTTGAGACTCCAGAAAGAGTGCAGAGAAGAGCAACAAAGATGATTAGGGGACTGGAGGCTAAACCATATGAAGAACAGTTGAAGAAATTGGATATGTCTAACCTAATGAAAAGAAGAATTAGGGGTGACATGAGAGCAGTGTTCCAATATTTGAGGAGCTGCCACAAAGAAGAGGAGGACAATCTCTTCTCCAAAACACCCGAAGGCAGAACAAGAAGCAATGGATGGAAACTAATCAAGGAGAGAACCACCCTAGACCTAAGGAGAAATTTTCTAACAATTATAAAAAAAGATCAGTGGAACAACTTGCCTCCAGAAGTTGTGGGTGCTCCAACACTCGAGGTTTTGAAGAAGAGGTTGGACAACCATTTGTCTGAAATGGCATAGGATTTCGTGACTGAGCAGTGAGTTGGACTAGAAGACCTCCAAGGATCCTTCCAACTCTGTTATTCTGTTCTATCCACCCTATGAAGCTCTTTGAGTCATACAAGATACACTAGTAACTCACATCAGCCTCCAAAGCCACACACGTTGCACTCCTGGCACTTCATCGCCTTCCTGGCCTTTCTCCCAAATGAAATCCATTACATGAGGTGCTTTCTTCAGGCAGCCTAAAGGGGGAAGATCCTGGCCCCATTGGCCTATGGGGCAGAAGCCTATTGTAGGAAGAATCCCTGGTTGCTTCAGGGCTCCCCTAAAAAGCTCCAGCTGAGCTCTACAGCCTTCTCTGGAGAATTGGCAGTACAGAAAGAACCTTTTCAACATAAATAGAGAAGGGAAATACCATATCACCATAGGAGAACATTCTGTCTGGAAGGCTTTTGGAAAGGACTGTAACTTTATTTATTTATTAAAAGAAAAAGAAAACCCTTTTTCATCCAAGACAGAACACACACTAAATCCCAGGCAAAACTTCAATCAATTGTTAAAAATTGAGGTGTGTGTGTAAGAAGAAACAGAAGATTGTACAAGGGGGGAGGGGGAACCTGGTAGAGCCTCTAAGAATGAAGGTTAAAAGGCATCGAAACGTGCAGAGACTACGCAAGCAGAAATCTGGAGGCAAGCTCAGGCAAAGAAAACCAAACAGTTGTTAGAGTATCTGCACATACTGTACCAGTGCCTGCTACCCACAATGTGAGGCCAATCAAGGGCATTCTTGGAGAAAACCAGGTCTATTAAGAACCAGCTTAGTTAAAATGAGTAGAGAGCCAAAAATGTAGGCAGCAGGTCAGCCCATCCAGCTCCAGTAAAACTGTTCAAATTAACGGCTCTAGTCTAAAGTTGCTTGAGCACAGACTACCGTCTGGCTTAGGCAGTAGTCTAGACCAGGGGTCTCCAACCTTGACAACTTTAAGACTTGTGGACTTCAACTTCCAGAGCTGGGAGTTGAAGTCTACAAGTCTTAAAGTTGCCAAGGTTGGAGACCCCTGGTCTAGATCAGGGATCAAAGTTGCCAAGGTTGGAGACCCCGATCTATATACTTGAACAAAAGCTACTTTAAAAGAGATACAGGTAGTTCTCAACTTTAACAGTTCATTTAGTGGCAAAAGTTACAATGGCATTGAAAAAAGTGATTTATGACCATTTTTCACACTTACGACCGTTGCAGCATCTCCATGGACACGAGGTCAAAATTCAGGCGCATGGCAACTGATTCATATCTATGACACTCCTGGGATTGTGCGATCACTTTTTGCAACCTTCTGTTAAGCAAATCAATGGGGAAGCAAGATTCATGTTGCTTCATGTTACTAGCTTAATCACTGCAGTGGTTCTTGCCTCTGTGGCAAGAAGGGTTGTAAAATGGGGCAAAACTTAACAAATGTCTCTCTTAGCAACATACAGTTGGTGGTAAGTTGAGGACCACCTATAGAGAAATCTTTCCATATCTAGCCCTATTTAGAGGACTATGAAAACTGGCTCTCAGCCTTGCACTTTAGCCTAGTATCAGAGCCAGGCTGTGGCCAGAGCAAATGCATTTAAATTCAAGCCTGGGAATTTATGTACTCACTGCAGGGGTTCCTGAGATCACGTATCATACTTTTATCTTCTATTTGAAGAATCGTCAGGGGGGACAGTTTCTGCTCAAAGTGAAAGTCTAATTAATTGATAAAAGTAAAGATTAGGGAGACACTTTGTTTAAAAGCATGGTTTGTTAAACAAGAAATTATAGCCTGGCATTTACATGTAACACTAAGCTTCAATTGAAAGGTTTTTATTTAGTGCTAAGCCAGAAGCACATCAACTTTGTTATCATTTGGTGTGCTGTATTGATCTAGCCATTATGAAGGAAAGACAGTGAAATTGCCAATTAATCTCTAGTCCCTAGACAGTAACAAGTCACAGGTTTACAGGCTCTCACTAAACTGTAATGAATTTTACACTACCATTGGACCAAAATTTACAGCTTTACAGGTAAATATAAGCATTATACAGAAATGGAAGAAACAGTAGTGTTACATCCATTTTGGCAATGAAAAAAACATCCAATTTAGGACAGTATTTGTGTTGGAGCAGACAGGTCTAAGTATAATCCTGTGGACTAAAGGCCACTGGCTGGCATCCTGACATTTACAGTACTGGGTTATCCAGAAGTATATATATAGCTATTTTGGGTATTGTAGCTGCTCGTATTGAGTTATTCCTGCTGAAGAATAATCCACATCCATTTGAACCTCTATTTACAAAAGTCTAAGCTCAATTTCAACCCAGCTCAACCCTTCAAATGCTTTGTAGAGTTGATAGAAGTTGGCCCACAACTTTTATGAATTTAACTCATAGAATCATCTGCTTCAGTGTCCTTCCTGTCGAAGACTACTTCAGCTTCAATTGCAACAATACACAAACACACAATAGATTTAAGCTTAATGTGTACCACTCCAATCTTGATTGCAGAAAATATGACTTCAGTAACAGAGTTGTTAATACTCGGAATACACTGCCTGACTCTGTGGTCTCTTCCCAAAATCCCCAAAGCTTCAACCAAAAACTGTCTACTATTGACCTCACCCCATTCCTAAGAGGTCTGTGAGGGGCGTGCATAAGAGCACCAACATGCCTACCGTTTCTGTCCTATTGTTTCCTTTCATTATATCCAATTAATATAGTTATTACATACTCATGCTTATATATATGCTTATATATTGTATAGTTATTTCATGCTTATGTTTATATATACTGTGTGACAAAATAAATAAATAAAATAAAATAAACAACATCTGAGGGACGTTCAGTTGCCCACCCCTGTTCTAAACAGGGCTCACTGAAGAAAAATGTGAACTGAACTGCTGGGGCTTGCCAATGTTCCCAATTTGCTTGCCCCAAGGAGTTTACATCCTGGTTATTCTTGAGTATAATAAAATTCATCAAGATTAAAACTGAACAATTACAAAGAACAAAACAATAAAACAAGGATCTGGCATTACGCCATGTGCTACAAATTTCCTTTCAAAGTCCGGGTTGTGTGTATATAAAAACCCCCACTAGCAGTTAAAAGGAAGAAACAGCTGCGATCACACATTGCTCCCAGAAGCACGAAGCTGAAGCCTGAAGATGACGAATGAGACGAATGAGAATGAGACGAATGAGACGAATGAGACTTCGTCGAAACGTCGCCAAGACACTTCCAATTTTACACGGGAGAAAACCCGAACAACCAAAGACCTATATACAAACACCCGTGAAAACCTCAGAAAACAAATATATATATATATATATATATATAGAAAAACAAATTATTTTTATGATCTCCAAAACAGCACAGATCCATTGCACTAAGGCAGTCAATAAAAGCATCCATTAAAAGAGACTTCTACATGGCACATGTCTGAACACGCAGCAGTGAAATCTGGCCAGATCTATCCAGCTCATGCGAACCAGTAGCACCAGAGGGAGGCTCGCCCACCCGTCGGTATGTCATTATGTCCCATTTTTTACCCTCTGCACATGCGTAGAAGGCTCTGCGCATGTGCAGAAGATGCTCCAATTCCTGAACCAGTACCAGAAGGTAAGTGGATTTCACCGCTGTAAACACAGTACTCTCATAGGCAAGAAGAAAATTTCTTTATTTCTACTTTGAAATAGAAATAAAGAATAGTATATACTATCAGAATAGTATATTCTCTCTACTTTCTCTTAAGCTCTAGAAGCAGAAAAATATAGATCTTTTATTTTCTTATATTTTATCTTATTTCCACTGTAATCTCATTTCTATTTTAATCACAAGTAGAAATACTTGAAAATATCATTTTAATTATTATGTCGTTACAAATCAGTCCTGATTTGATCAAAATTAGCTATCTGAGGTTCAAATAAAATGTGTTCAACATGAGTCTTAAGATTTAAGGCCAACATATTTGATTCAATGACGTTAGGATGGCCCAGAAGTTGAAGAAACATCAAAATGGCTGCAGCCGATTTAGTTTGCATCAGATGGGGTGAAAATATCAAGGCTATTAATGCTGTAGCATTTGGAAATATTCCCCATTTACCTGTTATACAGCAGAGAAAGTAGAGCTGAGGAAAAGGCACTTCCAAATTATCTGGCAAAATGTCTAAATTGTGCTGATTGAAGCAAAATGAAAGTATATCACTAGTGTAAAATATAAGAAATGCCAAAAACTATTAAAAACCATCTTTGTATTCTTCTGCTTGGAATTTTTTTTTATTTTTTTTTTGAGGTTCAAGTGTGCCATTACACTTAAAAATGCTCACTGATTTGCCTCTATTAAGCAATATATCTTTAGTAACTGGTCATCAGATTTTGTGAGGTATCAGAAAAACTGGCACACTTGGCTCCTCCTACTATGAATGCCTTTATCACTCTGTTGGGCGAGATGTCTGGACAAGACACCTAGCAAAACTTGGCACATTAGCAAAATTGTCACTTGCTGTCAACATTCTAGGTTAGTTGTTTACTTAGCAGGAGGAAGCCAGCACAGTGAGATAAAATAATGAACAGATGAACCACAGAGAAAGTAGTTGATATAGAAAAAGTGACAGAAGAAAGTTTCCTTTCGTTAAAAGCAGGAAACGTTTATACCAAGCACATATAAATATTAATTTGGTGCCCATTCCCTCATTATACTGACTGGTCTGGTTAGCTTTTAGCCTTATAGCCAGAGTGCCCAGTGCACGGCTCCCAGTTATGTCAGCAGAATCAGCAGAAAAGCATGGCATTCCATGAATCAAGTAATAATAATAACAGAGTTGGAAGGGACCTTGGAGGTCTTCTAGTCCAACCCGCTGCCCAGGCAGGAAACCCTACACCACTTCAGACAAATGGTTATCCAACATCTTCTTAAAAATTTCCAGTGTTGGAGCATTCACAACTTATGCAGGCAAGTTGTTCCACTCATTAATTGTCCTTACTGTCAGGAAATTTCTCCTTAGTTCTAAGTTGCTTCATTCCTTGATCAGTTTCCACCCATTGCTTCTTGCCCTACCCTCATGTGCTTTGGAGAACAGTTTGACTCCCTCTTCTTGATGGCAACCCCTGAGATATTGGAATATTTATTTTATTTATTTATTTGTCAAACACAACAGTATATATAAGTATAAGCAAGAAATAACTGTAGGAATTGGATACAACCAAAGGGAACATTAGGACAGGAACGGTAGGCATGCTGGTGCTCTTATGCAAGCCCCTTACAGACCTCTTAGGAATGGGGTGAGGTCAACAGTAGATAGTCTTTGGTTAAAGTTTTGGGGATTTTGGGAAAAGACCACAGAGTCAGGTAGTGCATTAACAACTCTATTACTGAAGTCATATTTTCTACTATCAAGATTCACTTTAAGTTTAAATCTATTGTGTGCTCGTGTATTGTTGCGATTGAAGCTTAAGTAGTCTTCGACAGGAAGGACATTGTAGCAAATGATTTTATGAGTTATACTCAGGTCATGCCAAAGGTGGCGGAGTTCTAAATTTTCTAAACCCAGGATTTCAAGTCTGGTGGCATAAGGTATTTTGTTGTGATCAGAGGAGTTGAGAACTCTTCTTCTAAAATATTCTGGACATGCTTAATTGTATTAATGACAGAAATGAGGTGTGGGTTCCAGACAGGTGAGCTGTATTCAAGAATTGGTCTAACAAATGTTTTGTATGCTCTGGTTAGTAGTGTAATCTTTCTGGAGAAGAAGCTACACAAGATTAAGTTTACAACTCTTAAAGCCTTTTTGGCGATGTAGTTGCAGTGGGCTTTGGCACTTAGATCATTTGTTATGAAAACTCCAAGGCCGTTGACGGGGTGAGAGTCATCTACAAGGTAATGTCCATCAAGCTTGTATTTAGTGTTCTGATTCTTTTTTCCAATGTGTAAGACAGAGCATTTGCTGGTTGAGATTTGGAGTTGCCAAATTTTTGACCATTCCAACACAAAGTCAAGGTCTTTTTGAAGGGTAGCCGCATTGTTGATAGTGTTAAATAGTTTAACATCATCAGCGAAGAGAACACAATTACTTATAATATGGTCACAGAGGTCTTTAATGTATAATATGAAGAGTTGGTCCTAGAACGCTGCCTTGGGGACACCGCTATTGACAGGAGCTGTTGTGTCTCGCTTGCTTTCCCCGCAGCCGGGTCCCTCTTATCTCCTGCCGAACGCTGAGGAATGTCCTGGCATGCCTCCAGCCCCCAGCCCTGGCTCCATGCCCAGGCAAACGGAGCAACTAGACCCCTCCCCCTCCCCCACAGCATGTGAGCCTGAGGAATGTGAATTGCCAACAGCTGGAGCCTGGAGAGATCCTCACTCCAGGAGAATTGATAGGCGGTGTCAGCAAAAGGAAGGGAGGGGCAGGCCTGGATAAGCGCTGAGTCATGGAGCCACACCCCATGGCCTATATAAAGGATCTGCTTTCTGGCATTCTCTGAGTCAGGCAAAGTCTACCTTGGATTGCTGAAGTCACTTCCTGGTCTCCTGCCTGCCTTGAGAACTTTGCTAGGACTTTGGCAGAGCTGTAGAGGCACGCCTGATACGGACTTCCCCGACCCGGCCGTCAGCGGAGGAGTGGGACACGACAGGAGCAAGATTTGATAGGGCACTGCCTATTTTGACCTCTTGTCTGTTTGACGCTGTTATCCTATTATGGAGGGGTCCGGAGATGCCGTAGGATTTTAGTTTTAGAAGAAGTTTGTCATGTATCACTGAGTCAAAAGCTTTACAGAAGTCTATGTAAACTGTATCTATTGCTTTGCTCTGATCAAGATTTGTAGTCCATATGTTTTTGCAGTGAAGAAGTTGTAAATTACAGGATATTTTTTTTCTGAAACCAAATTGTTTAGAGAGTAGGTTGTTTGTTTCTAGGTGGAGGGTGATGGATTGGTTAATGATTGATTCCATTACTTTGCAGGTGATGCAGCATAAAGAAATTGGTCTGTAATTTTCAACTAGGCTAGGGTCTCCATTTTTGAACTCAGGGATGACTGTGGCTAGTGACCAAAGTTTGGGAAGGGAACTGGTCCTGAAAGATTTTTCAAAGATTATGCTTAGGGGTTTTGCTATAACAGTGGAAAGCTTTTTTAAGAAGTATGCACACAGACCATCAGGTCCAATAGATAGAGATGGTTTCAGTCGGTGAAGGGTCTTATCAACATTATCTTCTGTGAAATCTATTTGTGTTAGATCGTTGTAATCATTGTTGGTACGACTGGGGAATGTTGGGTATGAGCCATTACTGTTAACAAAGACTGAGCGGAAGAATGTGTTAAAGAGGTTTGCTTTAAATACTGCTATCATGTCTCCCCTAGTCCTTCTTTTCATTAAACTAGACATACCGAGTACCTGCAAACGTTCTTCATATGTTTTAGCCTCCTGTCCCCTAATCATCTTTGTTGCTCTTCTCTGCACTCTATCTAGAGTCTCAACATCTTTTTTACATGGTGGTGACCAAAACTGAATGCAATATTCCAAGTGTGGCCTTATAAAGTGGTAGTAACACTTCACGTGATCGTGATTCTATCCTTCTGTTTATGCAGCCCAGTACTGTGTTGGCTTTTTTGGCAGCTGCTGCACAAGTGATGGCTTATGGTCAACCACATTAAAGAAAGAGAAGCAAGAAAATCAAGCCCAAGGCAATGTCAGCTTTGCTGCTCCAGAAGAGTTCTGATAGGTAGAGAGCTTTAATGAGGTGGTGGTAGTAGTGGAGAAACTATTGCATGGCCCAGCTGCCCCCCATTCCAGCATTACCTATATATGGAAGTGAAATTGCAATGCTTTGTATTGTCTGTTACAAACTGGCAAAAGAAGAAAACTCCTGAAAAGATGAGAGTTTGGTTATTGATGTAGCAATAAAATCAGGAATCCGGCAGCACCTTTCCCAACAACAACAAGTTATTAAGAGGCTGCAGCTCATAAAAAAAACCTGTATGCTTTTTAATAGTTGTTTTTTACTCAGAAAAGATGTTATCGGGTTCTTTCAGAAAAAAAAGCTTGGAATCGTAAACAGCCTTCAAAGGCTATGACACACTTTGCAGGCACTTGATTTAGTTTGTGCTTAAAAGCAAACCTAGTCTTTGATTGACAGCACTGCTCTGTGGAGAAAATTTAGTCAAAGGATCCACTTTAGCAATTCTCTTTGTACTTTTATACTTCAGCTGTTGAAAATTTATGTGCCACATAGTTCATCCTATGCTAGTGTGATCCATTTAAATTATGAAGCAGAAGTAAGACACCTCGCTTGCAAAACTACGAATACCTGTAGAATACCTGTAGGGCCTGGGTACTTACGGGACCGCCTGCTGTTACCTTATGCCTCCCACCGACCCGTGCGCTCTAACAGAGAGGGACTTCTCGGGGTGCCGTCCGCCAAGCAATGTCGGCTGGCGGCCCCCAGGGGAAGATCTTTCTCTGTGGGGGCTCCCACCCTCTGGAACGAACTTCCCCCGGGTTTACGCCAAATACCTGACCTTCGGACCTTCCGCCGCGAATTGAAAACTCATCTATTTATTCGCGCGGGGCTGGCCTAAATTTTATCTAAATTTTATTTTTATTGGTTTTAAATTTACTATTAATTTTAATGGGGTTTTTAGTTATATCTGGCCATTTATAATAAGTTTTTTAATTAGTATTTTAAATTGTATATTTTGTACTGTTTTTATCTTGGCTATACACCGCCCTGAGTCCTTCGGGAGAAGGGCGGTATAAAAATTGAATTAATAATAATAATAATAATAATAATAATAATAATAATAATAATAATAATAATAATAATTATTATTATTATTATGTGTGTGTGTGTGTGTGTGTGTGTGTGTGTGTGTATTATTATTATTATTATTATTATTTGGTACAGGATGTATGAAAAACACATTTCAAGAGTATGAGACCTTAAAATCTTTTTCCCTTATGTACAATTTAGGAATACAATTGGACCTTAGTTTCATAGCAGATAGTTCATTCAAACAGTATCTGACACCTAGAATGATAGAATGAAAAGAACAATTTGGTGGCAGACAGAAAGTCATTTTATCAAAATAATATGTGTGCATGTACTGTATATTTTTCAAGAGAAGAAACAATTGAAATTCCTCAAGTTCTTCACGCTTTCCTGGAAAGAAATATAGAAACCTTTAAAATGGCTTAAGAGCATGATAAACTCTGCCATTAAAAATTGTGCAATCCTCAATATCAACATTCTTATCTTCTTTGCATATTACACATTGCCTTTTAATCAAAGGATCAGCTCCCAGGGAAGGAACTTGCAGTTTTAACATTAGAAAGATGCCCTAAGCAATAGTTTTGCTTTCCCCAGTGTTGTGTTTTAATTGCTTGCACATTGCAAAATATTTTTTTTCTATCCTTTTGTTCTTTAATGAAGCAAGTAACTAAAAGGGGAGTCTAGTAAACTGTGTTTAGGCAAATGTTAAGTTCATTAACAAGAACAGGAAATCTTAGACTTGTCTGCAAAAACGATGAAAGAATTTAATCTAAACTTTGACATTCAAGTTTAATGGGGTGTGATTGAAGATCGAGGAGCTAATGAAGAATAGACAGCATCCCTGGAAATTAATTGTCCTTCAAGATCTTTGGATTTATTTTCTCACAAAGCACATATTAATATATGTATTCTTATCTCCCAAATCTCGGTTAAATCCAAAATCCACATTTTGACTTTCAATTTAATATGAGGGTTGTTGTTGTTTTTTACCCCAGTGCCTGCAATGAAAACATTGGATATAATGGATGCATTAGTGTGAGTTGAACAGAACAGAATAGATTTTTTTATGGGCCAAGTCAGTAGTGGGTTGCTACCGGTTCTCCCCAGTTCGCAAGAACTGGTAGTAAACATTTTGAGTAGTTCGGAGAACCGGTAGTAAAAATTCTGCCTGGCCCCGCCCCCAGTCTATTGCTGCCTCCCGACTCCCAGCTGATCTGCTAGAAGGAAAAAATCAAGACTCACTTGTTGAAGAAGAGAAAAAAAAAAACAAGACACCGTCCCTTTAAATTGAGAAGCCAAGAAGCCTCCCAACTGATCAGCTCGCTTCTCAGCCAGGAGATCGCTTGGCAAAGAAGAAGGGGGGGGGGAAACGCTGTCGTTTTAAATTGACAGAGCGGCTAGAAGCTCCTTTCTGGGTCAGCTGAACAACAAATTGGATAAGAGGAGGAATTCTTATATGGTTCAATGTTTTTGAAGTTTTGGGGTTTGTGCAACATGGGCTTTGTGTTTCTAAAAAGGTTTGGGCGATTTCCATTGTGAAGTATCCTGTCTTGAATGAGTTTTCTGCCTGCTTGTAAATGGAGCCGAACTTCCGGCTTCCACTTTATATTATCTGTAAGCACCGGTAGCTGTTTTCTGCTTACAAAGTTTCCTTTATGCAGCTGGCAGGAATGTGGAATTCCAGGCAGGTTCCTTGCTAGCAGCTTGATTATTCCTTAATTATCTGGGATATTTTATTTGGGAAATGAAGAGGGGGGAGTTTGATTCCTTCCCAGAACAGATTAGTGGGGTGGGAGGAATGGGGATTTTGAAGTAACCTTCCCCTGGAGTGGGGAGGGAATGGGGATTTTAGGCTTGCTGTCAAACATCAGCCATAATACTAATGATTGTTTTGAACAATATGCAGGTTGTATTACATGAATGGCTATTTTATATGTGAAATTATGACTGAAACCTATATAGGTTCACACTGTCAGGAAGTTTGTCCTTAGTTTTAGGTTGCTTCTCTCTTTGTTGAGTTTCCACCCGTTGCTTCTTGTTTTGCCTTCTGGTGCTTTGGAAAATACTTTCCCCCCCCTTCTTTCTAGCAGCCCCTTAAAAGACTGTTGCCTATCACACTTTTGGGCAAAGCATGTGAGCCATTTCCTCCTTTCAGTGGTCCATGAAAGTGCATCTATAGCAGAGGTCTCTAACCTTGGCCATTTTAAGACAGCAAAGCTGGCTGAGGAATTCTGGGAGCTGGTCCACAAGTCTTAAAGTGGCCAAGTTTGGAGACCCCTGATCTATAGTATGTAGATAATAAAGTTGAAAAAAGGTGAACAACATTTTTGCAGAAGTATAGATACGTTGAGGCTGGGTATGACAAGGAATGGCTGGGAGGGGAGGGGCCGGGCCAGGCGTGGTACCCCTTGACATGAGAGACATTGAGTTGGCCATGCCTACCCAGTCATATGACCATCAAGCCACACCCACTGTCACATGACCATCAAGCCACACCCACTGTCACATGACCATCAAGCCACACCCACAAAATAAGCCACTCCACAGAACCGGTAGTAAAAAAATTTAGAACCCACCCCTGGGCCAAGTGTGATTGGACACGCAAGGAATTTGTCTTAGTGCATATGCTGTCAGCATTCATAAAAGAAAAGATACATTCATCAAGAATTCTAAGGTACAACACTTAATGATAGTCATAGGGTACAAATAAGCAATCAGGAAACAATCAATATCAATATAAAACATAAGGATACAAGCAACAAAGTTACAGTCATAAGTGGGAGGAGATGGGTTATGGGAACGATGAGAAGATTAATAGTAGTGCAGATTTAGTAAATAGTTTGACAGTGTTGAGGGAATTATTTAAATTATATGAACTTTGTGTGTGTGTGTGCATGATTCCACTACAGTTCTTGAACTTCCCCTCTCAAAAATAAATAAAAAAGGCAGGAAAAAATTCTACTTATTTTCAGCAAAAATAATTCTTTGATGAAAATAGGATACAGCAGTGACTGAATACTTGTTTTGCATAACAGAGATTCTTGATTATATTTGTGGAATCTCCAGGCAGAGTATTAAAAACCTTCTTGAAACCTCCAGGAGTCTCTGCCAGTTGGTCCAAGCAATGAGAACAGATGTGCACCACCTGAAGCTCCAGGGCTCCTAAGATCTTTGGATACAGTGCCCAGAACAGCTGTAAAAACTTGGATCAAGTTGTGTCTTTAATAGCACAGCATGAGAAAAATCATTAAATGCATGGCAGCTGTATTAAATTAAATAAAGGAGAGTTTTGCCCCTGGTCCTGCCCTCCCCTTTTTTGTTCTGATCTGTCTTTTGGGGAGAAGTGTCCCCCAGGGCACCACTCAAAGCCAAGTTGGTGCTCAGACACAGTAAGAGAAAAAAAAGGAGTGAACTCTTGAGCTAGATAGATCAATAATCCAAAACAGCAGGCATAACCTTTCCTGAATAGCTGTATAGAAAGTTCTATACAACTGCTTGTTATTTTCATATCCATTTTATATTCTTCTTCCCAAGTTAGTTGCAGTTCTTTCAGCCAATTTCAACCAAGTGAGGTTTTTTTCTTAATTTGTTCATTATTTTTAAGTGACCTTATCGTTGGCATGGATCTCCTTGTATAAATCCAAAAACATTACTCTGACCAATTCAAATGTTCTTTCTGAACAGGACAGGACTGAGAAATTTTTGAAGCAAGTTCCCATCCCAGGGCTTCTCATCTGCTTCATTTTGAACAAATACATTTACAGGTAGGGACCCCACACGCCCACTTCATGGTCTCTTTCTGTTGCTCCCTTCTGGGAGGAGGTTTCGAAGTATTTCTTGAACAGCATTTCTACAGAATCTACCAGATTCTGTAACAGCTTTGTTCCCTATGCCATCCGTCTGGTAAACTCATAAGATACGTTTTTCTTGTCATGTACAGGTATACATCTGAACTAGACTGTGTTGTTTCTCTGTGTCATATACAGGGGTGGGATTCTACTGGTTCGGATTGGTTTGGGCAAACCAGTATCTCCGACAATCAGCTGGGAGCGAACCGGTTCACTCCGACGATCAGGTTGGCCCACCCACCCGCCCTTGCGCCTTACTTATCTCTATCTTTAGCTGATTGGCATGGCAGAGTGGATTGCCTCAGCTGTGTTACTCCCAAATGGTAACACAAGATAGTATTTGTAAAACTGCGTACTGCGCACACAGTGCACAGTGCACAATGCACTGTGCAGTGAAGCGCATGATCACCGAACCAGATGTTAAACCGGAAGCATCCTATCACTGGTCATATAATAATATATTTGGGTATATGTATATTTATTTATTTATTTATTTATCATATACAGCTCTCAAAGGGTCACCACATCCTATATACACATGTGTATATCGGAGATAGTGACCCTTTGAGAGCTGTATGCAATGAAATTTCATTGTAATGTATGTCGATTACTGTACATTTAAAGTGACAATAAAGTTATTCTAAGCCTAAGTCTACAGGCAACGTCTAATCATAGTTGCTTGAATTTTATCCTTTGAATGCCTTCTTCTATTCAATCAGGCCTTCCTACATTTAATCAAGAACATAGATAACATAGTTCTTCTATTCATAAGGAGTTTCTACTTCTATTCCAATAAATGGAACCATGAAATTCGTGAACTCCTTATTGTGATGTTTCTCAACCTTGGCAGATTCCCATGAATTTCAACTCTCAGAATTCCCAGCCAACATGCAGGCTTGGGATGCTGGCTAGGGAAGTCTGGGAGTTGAAGGGACTACACTACATCTTAAAGCTACCAAGGTTGAGACACACTATTTCTTAGTTTAGTGAAATGAGATTCAACAAATAGTGTTTGCAGCCCAGGTACTATAGCTCTAACCTTCTCCCACCTTCAGCAGAAGTGATACTAGGATATAACAAAGCAAACTTATAAACAATGACATCATGAAATGGAAACTAAAATACAAAATGTTGCAGCTGCTCTTGAACTATAGAAGTAACAATGATAGAAAGAATATATGTTTGCATTATGAGAATGGAAAAGGGAGATAATTCAATCAACAGAAAGTGCTAATATTTAATCTATTCTTACAACCAAACTGGATGTGACATGTAATCAAAAATAATTTCAAAGTGTGAAAGGAAATAAATATATCTCAGCAGTCAGCTGAACCCAATGCTAGCACTACAAGGTCAGAGCAGGATGTAGAAGAAGAGCTTGGTTACTTTCCAAAAAGTGTAGAGACCTTTCTTGTATTGGAAAGGATAAATAACAGCATTTATTTCTCACATTTCTGATATTTGGAGTTTTGCTTTTCCACCTTAGAGATAGGCATCTGCTGGTTGTTGACAGAACTAACATTTCTTCCCTGAGAACCTTCCAAATCAGTAAATGAATCTGTATGGAAGATTAACTGCATTCAAGTAAATGCAATTAATGCAGCCGGACCCTAGGAATGAAGGGCATGTTCAGATCATTCTCACGAGTTAGTTTGTTTTTGAACACCTAAGACTACAGAAGTCAAATACATGTGGTATAAGGGCACATTTAAATAGGGATAATCAGTGTAGATGGCAGTACTTAGCTGAACTTAACTGAACCCAGGAAAAAACTAAGCTGGATAATGCTGATTAATAGTTGGATGGCAAGGACAAACAGCACAAAGCCTGTAGATTAATGGAAGTTTTTATAAAAGTCTGGAAGACAATAATGGCAAATCATTTCCATAAGAGAACCTAAAAAAAAAAAGACATGGAAGTATCTCTATTCAGGAATTAACCTTATTTTGAGGAGGCTGTATCTTTAAGGCTCCTCAGATTAAGCTCTACTCCTGATGGTCACAAAATTTATACATTTCATACATTTTAATAGCCAGTATTTTATTATTTTATTTTGACCAGAAACCAACAATTTAGTATCTGTAAGCCCACTGAATTTAAGTTCTGTCAAGATGAAGATTATACCAGTCCTAACGATTTAGTTTATCTTCAATAAATCACTAGAGATGTGCTATGTTCCTTCTTGCTTCAAACGCTCTACCATCATCCCAGTGCTGAAGAAGCCCACCATCAACGAACTGAATGACTACAGAACAGTTGCTTTAACATCTGTAGTCATGAAAACCTTTGAAAGGCTAGTGCTGTCCCACTTGAAAACCATCACGGATCCGCTGTTAGACCCCTTGCAATTTGCATACCGAGCAAATAGATCAACAGATGATGCTGTTAATATGGCTCTGCACTACATCCTACAATATCTTGAATCTCCAAAGACCTATGCAAGGGTCCTCTTTGTAGACTTTAGTTCAGCATTCAATACCATCATTCCAGACACTCTTCTAACTAAGCTAAACCAGCTACAGATACCTGAACAGACTTGTAAGTGGATCACAAGCTTCCTAACAAACAGGAAGCAGCTGGTGAAGCTAAGCAGGATCATATCAGATACCTGTATAATTAGCACAGGGGCCCCCCAAGGCTGTGTGCTCTCCCCACTTCTCTTCTCTCTGTATACCAATGACTGCATCTCCAACGCTCCATCTGTTAAACTACTAAAGTTCGCAGATGACATAACAGTGATTGGTCTCATTCAAGACAATGACGAATCCGCATATAGACGAGAGGTCGAACGACTAGCCTTGTGGTGCGACCGAAACAATCTGGAACTGAACACACTCAAAACCGTAGAAATGGTGGTAGACTATAGGAGAAACTCTTCCATACTTCCACCTCTCACAATAATAGACAACAGAGTATCAACAGTAGAAATCTTCAAATTTCTAGGTTCTATCATATCGCAAGATCTAAAATGGACAGCTAACATCAAAAACATCATCAAAAAAGGACAACAAAGAATGTTCTTTCTGTGCCAACTCAGAAAGCTCAAACTGCCCAAGGAGCTGCTGATTCAGTTCTACAGAGGAATTATTGAGTCTGTCATTTGCACCTCTATAACTGTCTGGTTCGGTTCTGCAACCCAACAAGAAAGACACAGACTTCAGAGGATAATTAGAACTGCAGAAAAAATAACTGCCTTCCATTGCGGACCTGTATACTGCACGAATCAAGAAGAGGGCCGTGAAAATATTTACAGATCCCTCACATCCTGGACATAAACTGTTTCAACTCCTACCCTCAAAATGATGCTCTAGAGCACTGCACACCAGAACAACCACACACAAGAACAGTTTTTCCCCGAAGGCCATCACTCTGCTAAACAAATAATTCCCTCAACACTGTCAAACTATTTACTAAATCTGCACTACTATTAATCTTCTCATCGTTCCCATCACCAATGTCTTTCCACTTATGACTGTATGACTGTAACTTCGTTGCTGGTAAACCTTGTGATTTATATTGATATTGATTGTTCCTGATTGCTTATTTGTGCCCTGTGATTATCATTAAGTGTTATATCATTAAGTGTTAAATTGTACCCTATGACCATAATTTGTGTTGTAAATGTTGTATCTTGAGGGAGGTATCTTTTCTTTTATGTACACTGAGAGCATATGCACCAAGACAAATTCCTTGTGTGTACTATCACACTTGGCCAATAAATTCTATTCTATTCTATTCTATTCTATTCTATTCTATTCTATTCTATTCTATTCTATTCTATTCTAGTTGTAGTTCTTCTTTTATTGTACTCCTAATCGATATGTAAGTTATCATTGTGATTCCTTCTTTAACTCAATTTCTCATATTCATTCTCGGATCCCAGCCTTCTAGGGGTCATCTAACTGCACATAGAAGAATTCAAGTTCTTAGTTCTGTTTTAAATCACATTGGCAACTGTAATAGTGGAGCACTGAGTAAAGCCAAGAGGTAAGCATCATCCTTTTAAAAGTTCATGAGAATGATGAAACTCTTCTCCAAGGTAAGCTAAAATTACATGATGAATGAATTAATAAAGGGTAATCTTTGGGATTACCATATTTATCATGTCTTACTTTGATGAAAGGAGATGAGAAAGAAAAGGAATGCTTTATACATCCTAATACTAACATAGCTATTTAGTCATAACTTGAAAGGCTTGATCAGACATTGTTTTGACATACTATCATGTTTATTTTATCATCCCAAAATCTTAATGATTTTAAGTTTGATGTAAAGAATCTATTGATTTTGAAAATGCTGAATGTCAAATCTCACATTTGAACATGCATGGGCCTGTTTTATGGCAATCACTCTGCAGAATAGACAGTTTTCCTAAATATATGTCCACAGTCATCTTCCATGTATGGATATATTTACTTCTGAAGGCAAATAGGTTTGGTATACAGTATTGATGCTACCAATTTTGCAGAGTGCTGGTCCAGACAAACCGTTTAGGCATACTGATTATTTGATAAAATATCAAATATAGCTATATCATATCAGCCAACTAACGGTCTCTCTCTGGTCACTGAGAGTGGCCAGTAGTGGGATTCAGCCAGTTCGCACCACTTCGGCAGAACTGGTTGTTAGCTTTCTGAACAGTTTGGCAAACTGGTTGTTGGAAGAAATCATTAGGGTAGAGAACCAGTTGTTAAATTATTTGAATCCCACCACTGGATACAACCAATTACCCAACATGACCAGGGAGAGTAAAAAGGCCAAAAGGTTATACTTGTATTATGAAAGCTGCCTTTTATGTACTGCATGCCCACTTGTTAAAAAGGATGATCTTCAGTAACTTGGAGGTAACCACCATCTTGATTTTTTTTTCATCCTTGCCAAGGAGACCTCTGAAGGAGAGATCAGCTGATTAATCCTGTGGCCTCTGAAAAATGATTTATTAGCCCATTATATGGTCCACTTATTCTATTAACAAATACCTTTGAAAAATATGTTTTCTATCCTAGAAATATCTTGCCCTGTGTTTTTTCAGTGTGAGATTGTGTGTGGGTTTGTGCACACATACATGCATATGTACCAGTGGTGGGTTTCAAATTTTTTTACTACTGGTTCTGTGGGTGTGGCTTGGTGGGTGTGGCATGGCTTGGTGGGCATGGCTTGGTGGGCATGGCACAGGACCAGTGGTGGGTTGTCCCCGGTTTCGACCGGTTCTATAGAACTGGTAGTAAACCGACGGGAGGCTCCACCTACTGACCCAAATGTCATCAAAACTCTTCTGCACATACATGATGCAAACCGATAGTAAAGGTAAATAGAATCCACCCCTGCACGGGACTGATATTGTAAAATCTCCATTCCTACCCCACTCCAGGGGAAGGATACTGTAAACTCTCCATTTCCTCCCAATCAACTGGGACTTGAGAGGCAGAGAATAGATGGGGGTGAGGCCAGTCAGAATTTTTACTACCGGTTCTCCGAACTACTCAAAATTTCCACTACTGGTTCTCCAGAACTGGTCAGAACCTGCTGAAACCCATCTCTGATATGTACTCTGTCACTGTACAACACAGCAATTTTCCGGCTATGAAACTATTCTGAAGCACTTTTTAAATCTTTTTCCCCTAATTGGAAGGGTGTGTAGGCTGTAAAACATGTAGGGAGCCAATTGTAGGTATTATCCACCAAACACGGATGTTTGTTTTACTCTCCATCTGCCAAAAATGTGATTTCTTTTATTGTCTGGCATAATGTTCTTGGCAGTCTCCTCTCAGTGAAACCAGAGATAAGTTTCATCTGTGGGAGGAACTTAAACTACTCACCCTCCATTCCATCAGTGGAAAGTTCTCAACTCTGCACCTCACTGAAGGCATTAGGAAAACAGGTCTGAAAATGAATGAGACCAAGAAGATCTGAGACACAAGTAAAATAAAAAAGGCCAAAAAATAATGTGCCACATAAAAATGTTAATTTTGGGTGGAGGGACTCTGAGCACAGTGGGCTTTTGTCCAAGTCAGACCAGGAACACTAAGTCAGAGGTTAATAATGCTGGTACTATTAAAATATGCACAGATAATTCACTGACCTCGATTTTTTTTGGGGGGGGATTATAGCAGCCTGCTACTTTTTGTGTAGAATGCTAGCATGCTCCCCAAATTCGGTATGCAGTAAGGGAGTGTTGCAATTTGGCCTCAGGCAGTGAAGTGTCTCGCACCTTGCCCGCTGTAATTACAGAATAATAAAAATGAAAATTTTGAACACTTAATTGCATCCATTGGGCAACTGAAACATCCTGCAATTTCTACAGGTTTATCCAGGCTCCATCACATACTTTCTAATCTCTATCAATGTATATTATGAGCTCTATGAAGTTATAAACAATACACATCTGGGTCAACATGGACCAGTAATCTGTGAAAGGGCCTCAGCATGACTTAATGCTACTAATCAGCAGGAATCATGCAGCTACATTTAATAGATATAGCCAATTACTCAGCTCTGTTCCAGCAAAAGTCGCTGGATGTAGCAATTGCCAGATTCCTTCACTTCAGTACAGTTACCACAACGTAATTTTTGTTTTGGTTTAGTAAGTTTTGAGCACATAGCCACTATGATTTGTAAGCGATGTTTGATGGCTAGTGCCTCTTGTTAAATATAACCAATGATTGCTTTTTCATGGTGCTATCGTTAAACACAAAAAGATACTATTTTTTTTGTTTCAAATACAGGTGGCTCTCAACAGTTCATTTAGTGACTGTTAGAAGTTACAATGGCACTGAAAAAAGTGATTTATGACCATTTTTCATACTTATGTTTGTTACAGCATCCCCATGGTCACGTGATCAGAATTCAGACACTTGGCAACTGATTCATATACATGATGGTTGTGGTGTCCTGGGGTCATGTGATCCCCTTTTGTGACCTTCTGACAAGCAAAGTCAATGGGGAAGTCAGATTGACTTTACAACTATGTTACTAACTAGAGAACTGCAGTGATTCACTTAGCAATTGTGCAAGAAAGGTTGTAAGATGGGGCAAAACTCGTTTAACAAATGTTTCACTTAGCCACAGAAATGTTGGTCTCAATTGTGGTCATAAATCAAGGACAACCTGTAGTAACTTTGGCACAAATATGCTGTACTGTTCTGGAAAGGATATAGTTATGGCAGAATTCTCTCCCTAGTTCCCTACAGACACAAACACACACACACACTTTCTTTTTAAAAATTTTCCTAAATTTGAAAAATGCCAAAGGTAGCTTTATTCACCTATATATTTAACTTAATAACTGAAACAACCTTTTCATAAACCAACTGTTTAGGCAGGGTTTGCACAAAGCCCTAATTCACACCCCTCCACCCCCTCTCTTAATCAAAGTTAACACTAAGCAAGCTTAGTATGACCTGCTAGGACTTTCATTGACCAGGTTAAAGTGTGAGTGCATGTACAGCCTATCAAAAGAGAAGTTTGAGTATCAAGAAGCCCATAGAAATGCACAGGTATACCTTATATCCCCATCATGAGCATCTCTGCATATAATGGTTTCATTATCAGTCTGAGGGAAGAATGTTTTCTTGCAGACATTTCATTACCCAAAATAGGTAACATCATCAGTGCTAGTGATTAGCACAAACCCACAATACATCCTTATTGGCATTATCAATCTCCCTGATTAAATGGAAATGGACAGTGTCCTTCTTTCTTCTTCCAATCTCTTTCCATTTATGACTGCATGACTGTACTTTGTTGCTGGCAATCCTTATGATTTATGTTGATATATTGACCATCAATTGTGTTGTAAATGTTGTACCTTGATGAACGTATCTTTTCTTTTATGTACACTGAGAGCATATGCACCAAGACAAATTCTTTGTGTGTCCAATCACACTTGGCCAATAAAAATTCTATTCTATTCTATTCTATGTAGGTAGGAGGTAAGTAGGAGAAATATCTATAGACCTTGAGCACTTGTTTTGTTTGACCAGGTGGACCTAACTGGTAGGTAACTGCAACTATAGTATTTTTTTGGTTTGGGACATTGTACTGAATTTGTCTGAAGGAACATCTAGGAATTTATTATTATTTTTCATTAGAACAAACAAAAATTTAAAACAAATGAATAAAATCTCTGCTGGCCTAATGGCACATCTAGTTGCCACACTGTTTTTTTCACTCACCTGCTGAAAAGGCAGATGCCATCTATCAGAAGGCGGATTTATCCTATAGGCTGCCTGCTGCTGTACCCTAACAAAGCTGGATGGGAACATTGCTAAATTCTTCTGCTCCTCCCCTATACTACTTTAAGAACTGGATTCTAGTTGTTTGCTCATTTGTTCTATTTTCTCCATTCATTATAATATGTCAGTGTAAATAATAGTGCAACTCATATTTTATAGTTAGGAATGTGTGCAATAGATCTCCTACAGCCCTAAGAAGCTACAAATATTTTAGTCAGCCACTAGCTGCCTAGATTTCTGACTCAAAGTCAAATGTTACCATAAATATTCCTATCCTGATTTAGTATGGTCAGCTCAGGTTTCCTGGATTCTGAAAACCGATGATGCTGTTACAATTCTGCTAACCTCAATCATTCAGTCTTTCTTAATATGAACATGCTGGCATTTGTTTTTGTAAGAATGGTTGATAATCAAAAAGCAAGGAAACCATATTCTTCAAAATCAGATGATAGGCTTTGTTAAGATTAATAAGGAGCAAAGCTCCTGCTTGCTTCAAAGTATGCCTCCCATCACTTTTAATTAGACAAGAATTTTATGGGGGTGTTGCTACTATTTAGTCTTTTAATTGGTAGCTCCTTCCTAATGAAGATCCTTCTTTCTATAAGTATTATTTTCATAAATGCTTTTACTGTAAGTTGTCTTCAGAGTCCCTCCTCACATGGGATTAATGGAAACTTCCTCAAGTTGATAGCAAATGTGTTATGATTGCAACTTCCATAGTCCCAAACAGCTTGACCAAAAAGCTGATCATTTGGAAAGCTGGGAATTCTGGATTCAATAGTCTCACCAATTTTGGGGGACACCACATTGAAGAAGACTGTTGTGTCAGAGTGGTCATGCAGTCTTCTCCAACCTCACAAATGCTAAGTAGAAGGTTCAGGTTTCCCCTGTCCAGTTGTTTCTGACCCTAGGAGGTGATGCTCATCTCCATTGGTGGCATAGTGGTTAGAATGCAGTACTGCAGGCTACTTCTGCTGACTGCCAGCTGCCTGAAATTTGGCAGTTCGATTCTCACCAGGCTCAAGGCTGACTCAGCCTTCCATCCTTCTGAGGTCAGTAAAATGAGGACCCAGATTATTCGGAGCAATATGCTGACTCTGTACAACTGTTTAGAGAGGGCTATAAAACTCTATGAAGCGGTAAATAAGTGCTATTGCTATTTCTTAGCCGAGGGACCCAGCATTATCCAAAGACCTTACAGAATGCTGTTACTTTCTCACTGAAGTGGTACTGTTTATCTGCTTGCGTATGCATGCTTTCCAACCGCTAGGTTGATAGGAACTGGGGCAGGAACGGAAGCTCACCCCATCGTGCAGCATTCATATCCCGAACCCAGGCTCTCAGTCTTTAATTGATTAGCCATCACTCCTCCTAATGCTAAGTAGCTGTTCTCTATGGCACCCACAGATAATGCATGAATGGAAAGATGTCCCTCCATTATACCTATAAGTGTAACTATTTTCATGGAAACTCCCTCCCCCCCTTTGTGGTCTGTCCATTGCAAATGTGTCTTATGTGAAGGAACTAACTTCCTCCTCATTGGCCATGATTCTGAACGATGCTAGGAATTGTAGTTAAGCCACGGCAGGGGTGATTTTCCTACTGTGGGCTAGATTGTTGCCAAACTAGGGTTTCCCAAAGGGAGCATACACTTGCCATTGAAAACCCATTTAAAAATGACTCTATCACATGCTATCATATCATAAGTATACAAAATGATTTTGTGGACATTTCTGAAGGCATAGTTAGCTTTTCTGCTGAGATCTATTACAGAGAGGGCAAAGTCTGTCAAGAGAAGAATTCATATGGCATGTCAAGAGCTGCTCTCCGCAGCTGGTTATTGTCGTCATTGTTAAATACTCATGTCATGTCACTGTTTCAGACAAGCAATGCTATACTTGCAGCTTTGCACACATTTATTTCTGCAACAATAACCAGAGGGAGAAGAGCTGTGGCCCATGTTGCAATTGGTTTTCTTGCCCAATGAATTCCACTAGCATAAGGGTGTATCCTGCCTGAGATAGCGAAGTTGTTGGACAGAACTATTTGTCTGGATTGATTTAGCCAAGCCCAACAGAGATAAATAATGCTTGTGAAATAGAACACTGGGAAATACAGAGAGACTCAGCTAAAACTGTAGTCTCAATTGCCTTGCCTTGCCCGTTGGGTTTTAATTTGTTCTCCCAGACTGGAAAGAAAGAGGTTCTCTTCCCCACCATCAGATATCCCCTTTCCTCCCAACCAGTAGTAAATCTTGCTTGTTAGTGGAAAGGCTCAGAGGCTACTTTTGCTCAAACTCTATAAATTAAAAAAAGGCAAGTGCTGCATAATAACACTTAGCTCAGAGGATATACATGAAAGAAATTATACTGAACATTAATCACAATGTAAATTATTTCTTCTGATTTATGCACAATAAAACAAGGTTTGATCTCCCTTTCCGGTCTTCATGTTGAAACCAGCATGATTTTCTTTTCATCCTAAGGTTACATTTCATGGAATCTTGTTTTAACTCTCTATGGGGGATGAGGAGCGTTTAGCAAAGGAAAAGCACAGAGGTGTGGTGGGTGGGGAAGAGAAAGGGGATGTGCAAACTCCCTTGATTGTGAAGTAGAAAAGGAGAAAGTTTAAATTACAAGATATACTACTTGGTAAGCAGCTTTTAAGGTAATGGGAACACAGAATAGAATGATACTGAAAAGTAGATATTTTTTTTAAAAAGTCACACATTCCCCCCCCCCCAGTTTGGGGGGATTTTGTTTTCCTGCAGTTCTGCAGAATGTTCATGTGCACAATAATACTTGCATTGTCCCATAATGAAAATTTTAAGAGCCTTCTGCATTAGTGCCCAAGTGGTTCAGAATTTTACATCACATGTTAACCAAGCAGAAACATCTACAGTAAGTAATTTATGAAGCTGGACATAGACTAGCATAATTGTGGCTTCATGCTACACGTTAAGATCAACATTTGAGTTGGTGTTCAGTTTTACAAGACAGAAGACCATTATAGTTTGGAAAGAAAGAAAAAGCCAAAACCTGATGAGAAATGTATATAATATTTGCAAAAGTGTTGATATGTATTCAAACTTGAGTTTGGTTGTTGAGAGTTAACTTGTGGATGATCTCTCCAGAACCTTCTAGTTCCCACCCAAACACTGACTGAGTTCACACATTACATTGAAGTCATCAAGTATTTTGGTTGCTTTGGGAGAGAAGTCTATTTATAAGTCAGACTCAGAGGGGACTGCCAGACTACACAATCCCATCCTCATTCCATGTGAGCAAATATCCTGGTTAGGCAGAATGCCTGACCAGGGCTCTGGTTGTGGGATTTGTTTTCATTCATGGGAAGTCTGTGAGGAGAGTGTGGTAGGGAATCTACACATCCAGTAATATTAAAGTGGTCCATGGATTCTTTGATTTACCACAGTTGAACCTTAATTAAAGCACATTTGGCACAGCTGTGTATCCTGGGCCTTTTAATGCACCAAGACAAATTTTAATGCACCAAGACAAATTCGTTGTGTGTCCAATCACACTTGGCCAATAAAATTATATTCTATTCTGTTCTAATTCTCCTCTTCAGTTTCCTATACAGTCATGTTGAAATTCTGAATGCTTTATCTGGCACTACACCCCATGGAATTCAGTGGGACTTCACTCTAGAACAGGGGTGTCAAACTTGCGGCCTGTGAGCCAGATGCGTCATGTGTTGGCCACGCCCACCCCTGGTTTAGAGTGGGAAAGTCACAACACATCACGTGACAATAACGTGACACCACGAATTTGACACCCCTGCTCTAGAAAGTGTCAGACAGCAATGCAACTTTTTGACAGGTGGGCTAAGATAATTAATAGTGCAAGCAAATTAAACAGGAAGAGATGGTATACCTTGAAAGAATTAACTTGTTGCAAGAATGCAATTGGATATACAATAAAGGCAAAGGGGAGTCACAAGATATTGGTAAAGAGGAAATACAGAATCACTTGTAAAGGGACAGGTGATGATGTCATGTGACTTATTTGCACACTGGCATCATGATGCATTTGATATCATGGCTTCTTCTGGAGCCCAGAAGAAGTATTAAAGTATTTAATCACTTTAATGGATTTATGAGCTCATTCACTGAAAATATCAATTTCAAAATGGTTCCCAAGTCCATAATTAAGAACTAGGAAATATTTGACCTACTTTTATTTAATGTTTAGATTTCAGTGATAAGTCAAATGTATTAATCCTCAGCCAAGGGAGAAATCTGTCCTACACAAGATCCAACTTTGATCTGGTTCAGACATTGTGTTGCTAAGCTGCTTTTGTCTTAGCATGTTTTTAAATTTGGTAATTGTGCAATCCCACTAATTGTGGTTTATTCAATAAAAATCATTGCTTAATGCATTGAGTTGAGCCCAGCATCATTGCTTTTCTAGTCTAATCATCTGGTTTGTCTGAGAGCATCTCCTCAAACTCTAATGTATGGATTCTTTACATTATTTGCTACCTGACACCTTTCAGGATTCTCTGAAGCGTGTAAATTGGAAAGGGCAAACATCTACTAATGCTTTTTGCATTAGTATTAACGTTAGTTGTTAAGTGAATCAATGCAGTTGTTAAATTAGAAACCCGGTTGTTAAGTGCATCTGACTTCCCCATTGACGCTGGATAAAAATACTGTTATTTTCCTCTTTAATACCGCTACTATAAAATGCTTAAATCTCCTAAGGGAGATGACCCTACATTAGTGCTCTCCATTTGGATCGCAGCTCTTGTCTTGCCAAACTAGCTTGATCATATTGATGGGGTAACATTGACAGATAGTCCTCCATTTACAGCAGTCTGTTTAGTGCAGACCTGGGCAAATTAAGGCCCGCGGGCCACATCCGGCCCTTTGTACGTCCCTGTCCGGCCCGCGTGAGGCCAATCATAAACACCATAAAAAATAAATTGCACTGGTTCAATAATTGTTTTTCTTATTTAACCAATAGACCACAGTTTCACATAACCTAATATACATATTTACAGAGTGCTTTATTCTTCTGATTATCAGTACCAGCTATTCAAAATATTTAATTTAAGTATTTTACAATGAAAGAAAGTTGGTGGCCCTCTGACACAATTCAGGCTTCTCATGCGGCCCCTGATAAAAATTAATTGCCACCCCTGGTTTAGTGGCTGTTCAAAGTTACAATGGCACTGAAAAAAGTGACTTACGACTATTTTTCACACTTGCGACCTTTGCAGCATTCCCATGGTTACTTGATCAAAATTCAGATGTTGGGCAACTGACTCATATTTATGACATTTGCAGTGTCCCAGGGTCATGTGATCAACTTTTGCAACTTTCTGACGAGCAAATTCAATGGGGAAGTCAGATTCACTCAACAATCAGGTTTCTAATTTAATAACTGCAGGGGTTCACTTAACAACTGTGGCAAGGAAAGTCATAAAATGGGGCAAAACTCACTTAACAAATGTCTCACTTAACAACATAAATTTTGGACTCAATTGTAGTTGTAAGTTAAGGACTATCGGTATAGAATACAAGTCCTGTTAAAAAGTTTCGGAAGCTTAGGGCTGACTGTGAATTTGAGATGATTAATTTTTACAATTTATTCCTTTCATAATAAATGTAAGGTGTTAAGGTGTTCTATCCATGTCTTTTGTTAATCAACTCAGTATACAAAAGGAAAAGGAAAAGGATATTTTAATAAATTGGATTTTATTTTATTGGTACTAAAAACCTGCTCTGTGTCTATGTAGGTTGAACTGCTTAGAGTTTTTATTTCCAAACAGATGCTCTCTACTGGCTTCCAAGTTTAGAATAGAATAGAATAGAATAGAATAGAATAGAATAGAATAGAATAGAATAGAATAGAATAGAATAGAATAGATTTTTTTATTGGCCAAGTGTTATTGGACACACAAGGAATTTGCCTTGGTGCATATACTCTCAGTATACATAAAAGAAAAGATACCTTCATCAAGAATCATATGGTACAATACTTAATGATAGTCATAAGATACAAATAAGCAATCAGGAAACAATATCAATATAAATCGTAAGGATACAAGCAACAAACTTACAGTCATACAGTCATAAGTGGAAGGAGATGGGTGATGGGAATGATGAGAAGATGAGAGGATGAGAAGATTAATAGTAATGCAGACAGTACATAATTTGACAGTGTTGAGGGAATTATTTGTTTAGCAGAGTGATGGTGTTCAGGAAAAAACTGTTTTTGTGTCTAGTTGTTCTGGTCTATAGTGTCATTTTGAAGGTAGGAATTGAAACAGTTTATGTAAAGGATGTGAGGGATTTGTAAATATTTTCACAGCCCTCTTTTTGACTCGTGCAGTATACAGGTCCCCAATGGAAGGCAGGTTGGTAGCAATTGTTTTTTCTGCAGTTCTAATTATCCTCTGAAGTCTGTGTCTGTCTTGTTGGGTTGCAGAACCAAACCAGACAGTTATAGAGGTGCAGATGACAGACTCAATAATTCCTCTGTAGAATTGTATCCGTAGCTCCTTGGGTAGTTTGGTCTTTCTGAGTTGGTGCAGAAAAACATTCTTTGTTGTGCTTTTTTGATGATGTTTTTGATGTTAGCTGTCAATTTTAGATCTTGCGATATAGTAGAACCTAGAAATTTGAAGGTCTCTACTGTCTGTATGCGGATTCATCATTGTCTCAAATGAGACCGATCACTTTAATCAATTTAAATTCAGGTAGTCAAAAAAGCAACTACAACCACATGACTGAAGCTATCTTGGTATTTTTTATCCTACTCGATCCCCATTGCCACGTGAAAGGTAGGCCAGAAGCATTTGCTTAATAGAATAAGGAATATGCAGCGTGTAAAGTCAGCAGCATAGAAAACATTGCAACATAATGTTAAGAAATTCTTATATAATCTTCCATGATTTATGAATGAGCATAAATGCCTAGTATTGCCAACAAAACTTAAAATTAATCTTCATTAAGTTCATCATCACATTTTCAGCTAGTCCTAGCTACCTTTTTTTCATTACTTGAATGTCCAAAAACTATTTTAAAAAAACATTAACTGATGAATTTTTGAATATTTAATAGGATTTTTGTTTGAGGAACAGACTTAAGGGCTGTCACATGATCAGCATTTCAATTATTAGCCTTCCAGATCATTAACTGGGATTGCAAGCTGCAGCCAGCCAGAAATTTAAGTGAGACATGTGCATTTAAAACACTTCAAAAATCAATTTAGCAAGGAAAAAATGAAGAAAGAAAAATGAAGGCTGTCTGCACTTGTAAAGACTAATGTGTCAAGATGTCTGTCTTTCCACCGCACATAGTTTTCTGTCTTTCTCACATTTCATTAATTGGCTCAGGATGGGATAGAAAGTAAACTTGGGTAAAACATGAGAATAAATGCAGGTCTGCATAGGGACTGGAAATGAGGTGTTAAGAGTGGGTTTTTTTTTTATGTTTTATAAATGTAGGTTGATAGAGAGCAAATTTCTAGGGCAGAATCTGGCAATTTGGTAATCTCTATGTGTTTTGGACTTTAACTTCCACCAACCAATATGGGATATGGCAACTGGAATATGACAGTTGCAAAGGCATGTGAGACTTGTAGTTAATATCATCTGGAGGACATCTGGTTACCACTCACTGACAGACATATGCCAAGGCATCTCCGTTAATCATGTCATGACTCCACATAGCTTTCTGGAATTAAGTGCTGCAGAGGTTAGCAATTAAGGGCCTGCCTTGGAAAGAATGGCCTGGTCATCCAAAATACATCAGCAAAAAAAGAGAGCAAAAGAGGACACAGGCATAAAACGGAATCCTCTAATATGGACGTCTATATCTGTGAGTGCATATGCATGAAAGCAAGTAGCATCAGATGCTGACCTAGTCTGGGTTTAGAAGATAAAAGAAGATAAGCAGATTAGTTCTTGAGTGGGAGACCACCAGATCTGAATGCTATAAGCTACCTAGATTAGATATAGTAGGTAGTCCAAAACACATTTCATACAGTGGTGGGTTTCAATTTTTTTTACTACCGGTTCTGTGGGTGTGGCTTGGTGGGCGTGACATGGCATGGCTTAGTGAGTGTGGCTTGGTGGGCATGGCAGGGGAAGGATACTGTAAAATCTCCATTCCCACCCCAATCCAGGGGAAGGTTACTGCAAAATCCCCATTTCTTCCCGATCAGCTGGGACTCGGGAGGCAGAGAATAGATGGGGGCAGGGCAGGGGTGAAATGTAAATTTTGTTGCTATCGGTTCTGTGGGCGTGGCTTGTTGTGTGTGGGATAGTGTGACTACTGGGTAGGCATGGCCAATTTTTTTAAACTTTTAAAAGCATTTTTTCTACAACCTCTTCGGCCGAAAAGGTTGTAAACAAATGCTTTTAAAAGTCTTTGAAGATCACACAACTCAGCTGGGATCACCAGAGGAAGCTTTTAAAGGGTTCAGATGATCCCAGCAGAGTTGCCTGATTGCCAGAACCTTTTAAAAGCATTTTTTCTACAACCTCTTCAGCCAAAGAGGTTGTTAAAAATGCTTTTAAAAGGTTAGGATGATCAGGCAACTCAGCTGGGATCACCAGAGGAGCCTTTTAAAAGCTCTTTTTTACAACCTCTTCAGCCAAAAAGATTGCAGAAAAAATGCTTTTAAAGGGTTCTGATGATCGCAGCTGAGCCGCACGATCATCAGAGGCTTTTTTTTTACTTTTAAAAGCATTTTTTGGCTGAAGAAAAAATGCTTTTAAAAGTAAAAAAACAAAAAAACCTCTGATGATCATGTGGCTCAGCTGGGGTGAGGGTGGGCAGGAATTTTTGCTACCGGTTCGCCGAACCACCCACCGCCATCGCTACCGGATCAGGTAATCTGGTCCGAACCGGGAGCATTTCACCCCTGGGGCAGGGCCAGTCAGAGGTAGTATTTACCGGTTCTCTGAACTACTCAAAATTTCCTCTACCGGTTCTCCAGAACTGGTCAGAACCTGCTGAAGCCCACCTGATTTCATATCAGAAAATGGCAAACCACTTTATTACACTGTTGCTCTAAAAATTGTACAGATCTATCTCTGTAGTAATATATATCTCTTTCTGTCTCTCTGTCTGTCTGTCTATCTATCTATCTATCTCTATGGAGAGAGAGAGAGGGAGAGAGGGAGGAAGGAAGGAAGGAAGGAAGGAAGGAAGGAAGGAAGGAAGGAAGGAAGGAAGGAAGGAAGGAAGGAAGGAAGGAAGATGCCTGCTTGGTACGTACAGTTTATTTGCTTCTCATGATGGCAATTTAAAGCCCCTCTTGTGTTTTCACATTTTGAAGGATTTTTTTTTAGTAGAGCTGGGTTTAAATGGATTTCTGAACTTTTCTACCAAGTAGGTGGTTGAGAAATTGTATATTTATTTATTTATTTATTTATTTATTTATTTATTTATTTATTTATTTATTTATTTATTTCGATTTTTATACCGCCCTTCTCCCGGAGGACTCAGGGCGGTGTACAGCCAAGTAAAAATTCAATATATAAACATTAAAAGAAGTTAAAAAGAAATATTATAATGTGGCCGAAATTTTAAAACCATTTAAAATCTTAAAACATAAATACCCCAATAAAATTTCAATCCAGTCCCGCAGTATATATGACTTCTCTGAATTTCTCTCATGATTTCTCTTGACAGGCCTTCCCCCTTGGCAGTTATATGAATCCTGTGTCCTTGAAAAAGCCTCATAGAAGAACGTATCTCCTAACTGCCTTGGGATTCAGTGGAAATGTGAGAAACCAAGGAGGTTGTAGAGGGCTGCAGAGTTAATTGCACCATGAAAGAAAGAACATTCACACCCACCTTTTGGCAACCTCACCATTAAGAAAGTGCATGGAATCACATGGCTTCTATGAGTATTTCTCTGAGATCCTTTTCCCCTTTGAAATCTTCCTAAGCAAATAAGAACTTCTAGAAAAAGTGCAAGGAAGAGGATCTGCACAGCACTATTCTTTAAAAGAAATAAAATGGTTCTTCAGTTCAAGGCCTGTAATGCAAAGTAACTAGAGATGGGTTTCAACAGGTTCTGACCAATTCTGGAGAACCTGTAGTGGAAATTTTGAGTTGTTTGGAGAACCGGTAGTAAAAATTCTGACTGGCCCCGCCCCATCTATTCTCTGCCTTCCAATTCCCAGCTGAGCAGGAGGAAATGGGGATTTTTGCAGTAACCTTCCCCTGGAGTGGGTTGGGAATGGAGATTTTACAGTATCCTTCCCCTGCCACGCCCACCAAGCCATGCCACACACACCAAGCCACACCCACAGAACCGGTAGTAAAAAAATTTGAAACCCACCACTGAAAGTAACCATCCTTTCTTGGGAAAGAAAATCATCCTGATTATGAGGCTCACAAAGGCTTTGTGGGAACTTCAGACTTCAGGGAGGAATGAGAGCATTTCTCTGCTAGATGCAACGGAGAGTGATCAGGCAGAAGCGGATTAGGGAGCACCCCCTTCCAGTCTTTGTGCTGTTCAATTGCTTTGCCTTTCTGAATTATAGTTCATGGGCTGGGATTTTCTCCTCTTCCCAACCCCACCTCTCCTCCCCCACATCTCTCAACTCTTCTCTGTACAAAGCTGAATGTGGGAGTCACCAATTCTTTTTCCAACTTTTATGGTATAATTATTTTCTTGAAGGTAATTTTTCTTCTCTTGGAGATAGATGGGCAACCAGAAAGAGACAATGGCGGGTTATTTCTTGCTAACATCCATCAAGCCCATCAAAACCAAAGCAGCCCCAGAGAGTTAAACGGGGATGTATGGCGCTATCCTCTAAACCAGGGGTAGTCGACCTTTTTATACCTACCGCACACTTTTGTATCTCTGTTAATAGTAAAATTTTCTAGCCACCCACCGGTTCCACAGTAATGCACCATGTATCGTCATCTGACCTGCCTCTCGCGCATCGTGGATTGGGTTTGCGGGGGGGGGGGCATTGGCTACCAGCTCTGCTTGTCTGTTATAGCTGAGTGGTGTGGGGGGGAGATGCACGAGCTATTCTGGGACGAGGCTCTTTTGTTTGTGGTCGTGTCAGTTTTGGAAGCACTATAGCACCATTTAGTTTCACTTAGGTAACATGAACTAAACTTATGCAATATAAATAGTATATTTTCAGAAATTTAAATTGTCACGGGGAATTTTATGAAAACCTAATGAAAATGTTTTTAAATAAGGCTATGAAATTTTTTTAAAAAGTCAATTAAATTTTAAAAAAAAGGAAACTGCTTCAGACAAAACCCCTACCGCCCACCATGAAACCTGGAACGCCCACTAGTGGGCGGTAGGGACCAGGTTGACAACCACTGCTCTAAACCTTTCAGAATACCGTATATGTAGTTTGATTATTTGCTTGTTTGGCCTATAAAACAATGTAACGTGTCTTATACATCTCTTATTCCAATTCATAGAACAAAAACAGTAGTTTCCAGATTATGCTGCAGTACTAGAATTGGTTAGAAAATTAGAGCTGGTAGATGAGGATTCTCGTTGTTTTACATTACTTATTACCACATAGAAGTCTTTTCTCTGATGAACAAGGAAATGAGCTACTAGGGAAGTTCATAATAAAAATACATCCAACATTATTATCTGTTGGTTCCTTCCATTTCATGTTCATAAACTGGTTATTAGCAGTTGGGTGAATGGATATCTGTGCTTTAAAAAAGAAATACAATTAAGTCTTTTCTAGGATTTCAGAACAATTCTTTCCGCTCCTTAATACAGTGCTAAAACATTGTTGACAGACGCTTTGCCAGTTAGTGATTTCCCTTGGGACAGACTATAGACTTCCTTCCTCATGTTAGGAGAGGGGGGAGTTCCTGAAATATGTTTTTCCAGGCAGCTGGTCAAGGAAGCAGGTGTCAAAGAAGCTCCAAAAGTCTTCCCACGTCATACAACACCCTCTCTCCCCTGCAGATGTCAGTAACCCATGTCTTCTCCTATAACTCTTCCCTTTATGCCCTGATTTTTACCACATGCAATGTGTAACCTGATATGTGTTTCCTTTCCTGATTATAAAAGCCTCTTCCAATTCATGTTGACTCACTTTCCTTCAACAGTTCACTATCGGATCAGGAAGTTAAGGCTTCTTTGAGGGTATTTTAGTTTTAAAGTCGAGGTTGGATTTTGTAGCATGGTGCCACTTCCCTTCTCTGTTCTATATTTGGAGTTGACACATAATCTCTACCCTTTGGTGCACTCTGAGCTTGGCTATTTTCTTGCAGACATTTCATTATCCAAATAGCATCAGTGATGATGTTACTTTGTTTGGGTAATGAAACATCTGCAAGAAAACAACCAAGCTCAGAGAACAACAAGGATCCCTCATTTCAGTCCCAAGCTTCAAATATTTTACTTTATTGGACTATGTACCCTGTTTGTTCCTCTTTTTGCATCTTTTGCAAATGTCTTTCCAGGACATTTTCCATCTTTCAGTATCTTCTGTCTCACCATCCTATATTGTTCCTTCCACATTTAATACTGGACTTCTTTGTGTCTTTAACAATATTATTTTTTTATTCTCAGGCTAGCTGCTGGTGCTTCCCTCAGAGGTTTTGGGCTGCTGTCTACTTTATTGATTCTACATCTCATTTCAGAACTGGTTTATAAACTTTGTGACTGTTGTGACAGTTTCTGTCTTAGAATAACGGAATAACATGGTTGAAAGGATCTTGGAGGTCTTTTAGTCAAATTCCCAGCTCAAGCATGAAACCTATAAAATTTCAGACAAATAGTTGTCCAACCTCTACTTAAAAACCTCCAGTGTTGGAGCAGCCACAACTTCTGGAGGCAAGTTGTTCTACTGATTAATTGTTCTAACTGTCAGGAAATTTCTCCTTAGTTCTAGGTTGGTTCTCTCCTTGATTAGTTTCCATCCATTGCTTCTTGTCCTGCCTTCAGATGCTTTGGAAAATAGGTTGACTCCCTCTTCTTTGTGGCAGTCCCTTAGATATTGGAACACTGTGGTCCTGTCATCCCTAGTCCTTCTTTTCATTAATCTAAACATACCCAATTCCTGCAACTGTTATTCATATGTTTTAGCCTCCAGTCCCCTTATCCTCTTTGTTGTTCTTCTCTGCACTGTTTCCAAAGTTTCAATATCTTTTTATAATGGGTGACCAAAACTGGATGCAATATTCCAATAATGTCTTACCAATGCATTATAAAGTGGTACTAATACTTCACTTCTTGATTCTATCCCTCTGTTAATGCAGCCTTGGATTTCATTGGCTTTTTTGGCAGCTATAGCACACTGCTGGCTCATATGTAAGTGATTGTCTGCCTAATGGTTGTAAGTTATTGTAACTGCAAGGATTCCAAGATCCCTCTCACAGTACTACTATTGAGCCAAGTACCACTTATTCTGTACTTATGCATTTGATTTTTCTTGCCTAAAAGTAAAACATTACTTTTCTCACCATTGAATTTTATTTGGTTAGATAGGGCCCAATGTTCCAGTCTATTGAGATCCTTCTGTATCTTGAGCCTATCTTGAGTTTTAGCTGTTCTTGCCAGTTATGCCATCTAAATAATTGTTCAAGATGTTGAAGAGTACTGGGCCTAGGACAGAGCCTTGGGGTACCCACCGCATACTTCTCTTCATTAGATGCAGTTCCATTAAGGATTACACATTGAGTGTGGTTGGTCAATCAGTCTCTTCCAACTGTTATTCATTTGCAATATTACAACACAAGCATGGTTTAGCTGTGTGATTGCTTATGCTTCAGAATATAGCTCGTGTAAGATATTATACAACACTACATTTATTATATTGGTAGGTGGTGGGAGGTGGGAAGAGAGAACAGTTCATGGTCAAACATCAAGCTTCCACTATATAAACATCATTTCAGTGCTGGAATCCAAGTATCAGTGCAGGAATCCAAGCCAACATTACCTTTTCTTCTAATTTCACAAATCTATATCCCATGTTAGTAAATAAATACACACTGTACAGACAGATAGACATAAGCAAGTTCTTATGTCAAGCTCAATTACTGCTGATTACATAGATATGTCTATGTAGTTTTCTTGACAATACAGAACTGCTTTTTCTAGAATTTCATAATCTAAATCACAGTCCTGGATTTTTCTACAGGTCTCAATTGCAAAAACTAAGCACTCTGTCTGCCCTTTGTTTACCAAGTAATGTTGATTTTTTTGCAATGAGCTTTTGGCCCTAGTTGATTGGGTCAGTCTAATTCATCACATACATTTTTTAAAACTGTACTAATTCATAGATTGTGCTTTCATTTTTGCCTTTTTTTGTGTTGCATATTGTTATTTCGTGCCCAGAGCCCATCACTACTAAGTTAGGTTCCAAATTTTGTTAAATAAGTAAACAGTTCCAGACCTAAAGAAGTTCAGCCAGAAGCTGTCAATCTGCTGAAACACACTTCATGTAGCATTTTTAAAAAGAACGTAATACAATGCTGAAGAAAGGCTGTCTTCTTGACACATAGAGCATCTTAACAAACAATTAAAGAATGCTACCATTTGTGTTTCCATCAAATTGAATATTGAAAGGAACAATATCTCACAATAGAAATGTTCACCTCAAAAGAAAAACATCAAAATATCTATTAAAAAGTGTGGAGGATCCTTTGCACATGAAGGCAATGAAAAGAAAGGGATGAACCCCCAATATACCACACTACAACAAGAAAATCCATGAAAGTATGATAGTTTATAACAGGGGTGTCAAATTTGATTTCATTGTGTTTAACCTTGGGGGCATGGCCATGGTGGGCATTGGCCAGCTTGACATCACTCTACCACACTCGGGCATCTGCGGTAGCCCAAGTGCTTTGCCAGTGAAAATGAGCTCCCGAGTTCTGTTTTCAGCCACAATGGCCTCTTGCCACCCTCTGCCAGTGAAAACATAGCTTGGGGAGAGCGTGTGCAGCCCCCCCCAGCTCCTTTTTCACTGGCAGAGGGAGGTAGGAGGTCATCACAGCTGAAAATGGAGGGCTGCATGCCCGAGCTCTGTTTTTGCTGGCAGAAGCACGCGGGCTGATCCTTTACTGTTTCTAGAGCAACCCCGCAGGCCAGATCTAAGCATCCTGTGGGCTGGATCCAGCCCCTGGGCCTTGAGTTTGATACCCTTGGTCTATAGCATCAAAAATATTTCCTACATGTTACTCTTATGCTTTTCCTTCATTAAGATTGATTTAGAATTAAGGAAATTCAAGTGGTATACCAAAATCTGACATTGGTCTGAAACTGATTCAAACAATCAATTTCAAAATTCTTGGTAGCTGAATTATTGCTCCATATACTGGCACTTTGAATAGAAGTATCTAATTCAGTATTATACTGTAATTAAGTAGATCTTTTGGGCTATAGTTATATATATTTTTATAAAAGAGCTAAATTGGTCCCACCAGGCCCAAGATTGACTCAGCCTTCCATCCTTTATAAGGTAGGTAAAATGAGGACCCAGATTGTTGGGGGGGCAATAAGTTGACTTTGTATATAAATATACAAATAGAATGAGACTATTGCCTTACACAATGTAAGCTGCCCTGAGTCTTCAGAGAAAGGCGGGATATAAATGTAAAAAAATAAATAAAAATTGTTCAATCTTTTTCATAAAAGGATCACATGGAAGCAATGTCCATCTCCAACCTTTTAGGTGATAATCACTAGACAAACATGTCCCCACACAAAAAGAAAGGAGTTAAGATGATCCAGAGTCTCCCATAATTGGTCTTTGCCACCAACTCAAGCCACTCTTTTTACCTTTCCTATTATTTGAGAACATGTAGTATGTCATAAAAACTGACAAAACTTTTCATTGGAACAGAAATGTGGAATCTAAAATCAGTATCTAAAGCCAGTGTTGTTTTAAATCTTCAGAGTGTGGTTTCTAATCTATAGTACGGCCCTTGGAAAAGTTGGAAAGCCCTTGGAAACAGATTTGAATTTTTTCCATAAAAATTGCTTACCCTTAAAAAGCAGTCTTGTTTTAATATCACATAAGCATTGTTTCCATGTATATGTGTGATAATTCTTCACAAGATTGTGGCCCCAAAGTAGCTTACAAATATGGATAATAAGTATGAGTTCAGATACCACAAGCCCACAATAGGAACAGTATCAATACACTACAGTAACTATACCAATCATCAAATAAATCAAAATAACAATCCATATATTTGATGGGAAACAATACAAATAAGTAACCTAATTAAACAACTTAATAAAGTCTGAAATAGACTATATAAATAAATTATAAATAAACATATACACTCAAAGCTGAATTGGCTACACATGATCCATTCATTAGGACTCAATGTAATAAATAAACATTGGCTCAGTGGGTTACCCAACAAACACAATTAAATATGCTAATTTAACATAATGCATGAACCTCATCTCAATTTCCCTCCAACTTCAAGCACTATTTATTTTTATTTTTATTTATTTGTTTTTGTCAATCATATATAAGATAACAGGTAAAAGTATAAACATAATTTGGATACATGAAAAGAGTAAGTAAAAAGGAATATTAGGACAGGGACGGTAGGCATGCAGGTGCACTTATGCACGCCCCTTACAGACCTCTTAGGAATGGGGTGAGGTCAACAGTAGACAGTTTAAGCTTAAAGTTTTGGGGGTTTGGGGAAGAAACTACAGAGTCAGGTAGTGCATTCCAGGCATTGACCACTCTGTTACTGAAGTCATATTTTCTGCAATCAAGTTTGGAGCGGTTTACCTTGAGTTTGTATCTATTATTTGCTTATGTATTGTTGTGGTTGAAGCTGAAGTAGTCATTGACAGGTAGGACATTGTGATTGATAATTTTATGTATTATGCTTAGGTTAGACTGAAGTCTGCGTAGTTCTAAGTTGTCTAAGCCCAAAATTTGGAATCTGGTGGCCTAAGGTATTTTATTGTGAGCAGAGGAGTGGGCTTCCAGTGGGGCAAAGCAAGAAACAATGTTCAGGTTTCAGTGCTAGAATTTTTAGCAAAAATATCATCCTTGAACACAAAAATAAACCTGAAAAGTGAAAAGGGCATAGTTAATATGTGTCAGATAGTTATAGTTTGAGCAGACTCAAAGCAACAAAGTCCAAAGGGTCCTCAAGGGATGGTAAACAAAATAAATCAAGATGGAGGTCACAACTGTGTGATTGAAGCCCCTTTTTATCTGTATTGCACTAAGAAAATGTGGGCTTGAATTACACAATCAAAACTGCCATCTTGGGGTTTTTTTGTTTTTTGTTTTGCAACCCCCTCCCTCCCAACTAAATTCACAAATGCTACTAACCTGACAGACCCTTTAAGGGAGTTCTTCCTAACATCCTTTCTGATCTGACTGCCTTAGAAAAGCATTTTTGAAGACAATTTATCTATAACCATTAGACCAAGCATCTGAATTCCAAGTTGGAAGGCTAACTTATATAAATACTTCATGAATCACAAGTTGGATCTGTTTTAATATTAACTGTGCAAGCTTACAACGATCAAGTTAAGTTTGAAACAATAGTTTAGGCATGTATTTATTAATGCTATTGTTATTTTCAAATTTTGGTGCATATGAAAAAAAATAAACATTTTTTTCTCTCTCTTGAAGCATAAATAGGAGATTGTTTTAGAGCAAACAAAATATGAACATGTAGTATGTAGAGTTATGCAGTATTTTGGATTCAATTAAAAAAAATGCTTTGGAGCACATGGAGGCATGAATATTGCACAGCCTTTGAAGTAGCTGCATAATTTCCCGTGATTATGCAGTTGTATTAAAGACCTGTAGAGAAATGCCACATTTAGAATCCTGAACAATCCAGAGTACCTTTCTGGAATCAAATCCAAAGTATTTATTTCACAGGCCTAATATGCAAATACAATGATAGCATGTATATTTTAGTGTTTAGGTTCCTCTAACTGGTGAATTGTGGATTGGTTAGAGCAGTGGTAAAATCCATTTTTTTTTACTACCGGTTCTGTGGGCGTGGCTTGGTGGGCGTGGCAGGGGAAGGATACTGCAGAATCTCCATTTCCACCCCACTCCAGGGGAAGGATATTGCAAAATCTCCATTCCCTCCCCACTCCTGGGGAAAGGATTTTGCAAAATCTCCATTCCCACCTCACTCTGGGCCAGCCAGAGATGGCATTTGCCAATTCTCCAAACTACTCAAAATTTCTGCTAGCAGTTCTCTGAACTACTCAAAACTTCCACTGCTGGTTCTCCAGTACCTGTCACAACCTGCTGGATTTCACCCCTGGATTAGAGCATGGGTGTCAAAGTCAATCACGTCATGTGATGTATCATGATGTATCATGAGGGTTTTTGCCTTTGCGGAGCTGTGATGGATGTGGCCTGCGTGTGACGCATCCGGCCCAGCGGCCACCACTTTGACAGGCCTGGGTTAGAGTCCTTTTGAATCAGAGCGTATGTTGCATCAGCCTTAGCTTGATGAGCCAGAGAGCAGATTCATTTTGGACAAGAGAACCCAAAGAATTAAAATATGCTGTAGTCTTTTGGACCGCTTAAAAATAGTTGAGTATCTGTAGCATGCTTATATGGATTGGGAAATTATTCCTGGAATTCTAATTCATGGAAAGCTTCTACGTTTGAGGTGTGCAAAGAATTTTTATGAAGAAATGCATTTTCTATCCAGGCTACTTCTTTCACTCCTCATTTCTGGCCAGCTGGATTTCAGCATGTCAATTCAGGACAAAAACCAAAGCCATACCAATCAGGAGCAGCTTGACTTGTTTCGCTTGAAACCAAGCGAGAAGCAATAGTAACACCCTGCAGAAAGTCTCCAAAGAAATGAGGCACCAGATGAAAATTACAGTTATGCATGCCAGGAAAACATTTCTTAGGGCTGTACGAAATCTAAATTCTATTTTAAAATGTGACTTTATAGTGATATGGTTGATTTGAGACAAGCTATGTCAACATCTTTCTTCAATTAAGCATCATCACTTTTCATTTAAAAAAAAAAACAACCTTTTCTGTGCATCCACATTCCAGTAACCTCAGTGTATTGGCATCAGACCAGTTATCTCCAGTTTTCCAATTCTGACCATGCCAGGAGAATTCTGTATTACAGCTTAAAGGAGCTGCCAATTTCATTGTCCTTTTGGACAACGAAATCTTGATCCTATTTTGAGCAAATGACAAGTGTACTGCTCTTCACCACGACTCATCCTGTAAGATTTCTCAACATCGGAACACTTTGGAAGCTCTGAGGCAGTGCAGACATTTGATGTTCTCTGACAATGGCATTATGCACACAATTCAGATCTGTTGCAATACAAAAGGGCTATTAAAATAAATGCATTATAACAGAATAATAGAGTTAGAAGGCACCTCTCCATCTGTGGAAAGATGGGCACAGTAAGTCTTCAACTGGGCACTTGTACCTTAAATGTGCATTATATCCGTTTAACAGAATTGGAAGGGACCCTGGAGGTCTTCTAGTCCAGCCCCCTGCTCAGTCACAAAAAACCTATACTATTTCAAACAAATTGTTGTCCTATTTCTTCTTAAAAATTCCAGTGTTGGAGCATTCACAATTTCTGGAGGCAAGTTGTTCCATTGATTAATTGTTCTAACTGTCAGGAAATTTCTCCTTAGTTTTAGGTGGCTTCTCTCTTTGATTAGTTTCCATCCATTGTTTCTTGTCCAGCCTTCAGTGCTTTGGTTGGCTAACCTTTTCCAGACTGAGTGGCCAAAGTGTGCACACACACATACCCTGCGCACGCATGTCCAGCCTCCCCGCATGCTCCAGCAAATGCACCTCAGCCTACCCCCCCCCATGCATGCGCGGCAAAAACTCAAAGACCAGCTGGCCAGCGGGAGGCATGTGCATGCACAGCAGAGCTGAACTCGGGCAATGGCTTGTGTGCCATAGGAGAGGGGGCTGCCTGCTACCTCTGGGACGCGTGCCATAGGTTCGCCATCATGGCCTTAGATCATGGGTGTCAAACGTTGTCACAGCAGCATCATGTGACATACAGGGACTTTTTTCTTTCTTTTCTAAACTGGGCATGGGTGTGGCTAATGCATGATGCCTCTGGCCCACGGGCTGCAAGTTTGACAGCCCTGCCTTAGATATTGGAATACTGCTATCATGTCACCCCAGTCCTTCTTTTCTTTAAACTAGACATATCTAATTCCAGCAAAGTTCTTTATATGTTTTAGCCTCCAGGCCGCTAATTGTCTTTGTTTCTCTTCTCTGCACTCTTTCTAGAGTCTCAACATCTTTTTTATATCATGGCAACCAAAACTGGATGCAGTATTCCAAGTGTGGTCTTACCAAGGCATTATAAAGTGGTATTAACACACTTCACATGATCTTGATTCTATCCCTCTGTTAATACATCCTAAGTGTGTTGGCTTTTTTGGCAGCTGCAGCACACTCCTGGCTCATATTTAAGTGAATGTCCACTAGGACTCCAAGATCCTTCTCACAATTATTACTATTGAGCCAGGCACCACCCATTCTATACCTGTTCATATATAGTGAACTTCAGTTCCTTAAATTGCCTCATTTTTACAAATTCAGATCATGTGACTAATCTGAGAGATAAGGTCACATTTTTAAGCAACGAATATTTTTAAGCAGCACATTTCCCTCTCTAAATCTGCAGTTTTTATCACACCAGTGTTAGGTTCAAAATAGCTGCAAGAGAGAATATAATGGGAAATCTGTACAAACTAGGGAGACAAGTAAAAGTGGGAAAGCTACTTGCATACAAAATTATTATATGATTTTATATTACGATAGAGTAGTATCAGTTTAGCCCCCAAGTGATCCAGCCTATATTATATTATTCCCCGCTCCTAGTTTTCTGTGCATTGTATGCCCAAGTACTACAGTTTATACTGTGTTAGAAATATTACATACATATTTTTATTTATTGTAAGTACTGCAGCTTTCCCTAAGCTTTGAACCATCCAGACAATTGAGTAGGACTCAGTTGGATCAGTTGAGCAGCAGGATCAATGTTTGGGTTTGGAATTCACATCTAACAATTCCAAAAATTAGTAATCCAATAATAATCATTTGTCCTTAGAAAATGAACTGTAGAATATTAATGGAGAATATCCTTTTCATATAAATAATTTTGAAGGCTGAAGAATTAGACTTAAAATTGTGGTAAATGTAATCATCTTCTTAAGTTCTTATACTTCCTTGACACTCTCCCACTGAAAATATCTAAATATGACAAGTAGCGGCTTCTAATATCTGGCATAGCTTCTGCCTTTAAAAATATGGAGTCTAAGCCTGTGCTTTCAGCTGCCAAAAACCTAGCAAACTTGCCATAACATAACTTTCCTTGCCTTTCTTTGTGAGATCCACCCAAGTAAGCATCCTGAAATTTTCCTGAATTCATAAATGGCAAGAGATGGAATAATTTATTAGACTATCCACCCTTCCAACCTTTTTCAAATAAACATTTGAAAAAGCATGATGTTAGAAAATAATCTGTAACTTAGTAACTTGGTAATCTTAAATATTACCATGGAAGTAGACTTTACTCATTTCAATGGAACAGCCTTGAAAATTTGTTTCACTATTTTTTGAGCACAGCAGACTTAATCAGATGTCTGCTGATTAGAACTGTTATACAATAAATAGCTTGTGAGCTTTAATTTGCTACAGCAATCCATCTAGTCATAGATGCTAAGAACCAACAGATGCCAACAGCCCCCACCGCAAACACACATGGCACATTTGGCACATATTCCTAATAATTTCAGAAATGAGATGGCAATAAGCAGCTTCATTAGTATTCTATAGTCTTGAAAATGATTGTGGGGAAACAAATGTAATGTAAGCTTATCTGTGCATATGCCCAGACTGTGTTGAAGGTTTACCTCCCATTACAGCAGGGGTGTCCAACTCAAGGCCCATGGGTTGGATCCAGCCCGTGGGGTGCTTAGATCTGGGTGGTCCTTGGGACCGCCCTAGAAATGAAGGATTGGCCCAGGGTGCCTCTGCAAGCAAAAATGGAGCTCATGAGGGTTGCACACAGCCCTCCTGGGCTCCGTTTTCAGCTGCAACGGCCTCCTGCAGCCCTCTGCCAGAAAAAATGGGGCCTTGGAGGGCTGTACATGGCCCTCACAAGCTCCGTTTTCACTGGCAGTGCTAACAAAACAAACTACTAGCAAAAGTGGCATATGGTCACATGAGTGATGTCAAGCTGTCCATGGCCATCCTGGCCATGCTCACCCACCCACCCTTCCCCCAAGGTCAAACACAACCCTGATGCAGCCCTCAATGAAATTGAGTTTGACACTCCTGCTTTACAGTGTTATGTCCTTTTTTTAAAAAAATTCTATGATATTTGCTGTCGTCATTTCTGTTCTCTCCTTTTTCAGTGAGATTTAACTTTTTTATTTGGTAACTGCAAATTCAGCACACAACTGAAGACTTTATCAGCAAAATAAAATTTTCAGCTAGAATTTTTTTTTACACAAAATAGAAAGTTGCAATTGGCAAATTCCATGCTAAATAATAACATGAGTCTTTGATTAAGGATAATAATGTTAATTATTCTTCTCTGGAATATAGAAGTTGCTTCAAAATCGCAGGACAACAGATTTAAAAACAAGGGAGTCTGAAAACAATCGCTTCAAGATCGTTTTTTTTAAATTGCAAGTTGTGAGGAAGCTTTTAGATCAAGAGTGTCCAACCTTAGCAATTTTAAGACTTATGGACTTCAACTACCAGAATTCCCCAGCCAACATGGGGCATTTTAGACATTTACTGTATAAAATAAAACTTTTCTCTCTTTGCACTATAAATCCCTCTTATACAGAGTGATGTTTATGTTCACAGCTATGCTATTGGAAAAAGAATCAAACAGGAATCACAAACTTTCTCTGATTTAGGAAATGAATACAAGATTATTAAAAAAATAAAGTGTAAAACCACTGAGATTTTTAAAACTAAGTTTAAAAACAGGTAGGCTTCTACTTAAAAGGTTCAAGTCCACCTTTGCCCTAGAACTCCCAGGATGACTTTGGTCCAGTCAATCTTTCAGTCCAACCTACTTCACAGGGCTGCTGTTGTGAGAATAAAGTGAAGTCCTCAATTTATCTTGAACTCATGGAAGAAAGGTAGGCTAGAAATTAATATAAATGGTTTGATGTTAGAAATGAATTACCTAATTCCACATAGACGTACTTTGATGACTAAAAGTTGCTAAAGAAAATCATTGCAACAAACCTAAACTATATGCAGAACATTTTTCAAAAATTCTACTTATTATGGAAAGACATTTATACGAAACATGAAAGTGTTGTTCTAACAAATATTTTCTTAAGCTTCAGGCATACTTGAAGTGACACCTTTTATTATATACATTTCTATTGCTTTACAAGACTTCTCATGAATCATGGCTTATGGCAAGGAGAATTGAAAGGCAGAAAAACATCTGACATATAGAGAAGGATGCTTTTGCCAATTGCCTTCCCTTTATTTGTATGGGAATTGCAGTACCCAGATTCCCCAGAATGGATGCAAATATGATTTCCAACTCTTCTAAAGGATGGTTGGTATAGCAGTTAAGATGCTAGCTTAGAAATTAGGACACTGTGAGTTCTAGTTGCATGAAATACAAACTGGGTGACTTTACACTCTCTCTCTCTCAGCCTAAGCCATCTCAGAGGATTGTTGTTCTGGGAAAAATAGGAGGAGAATATTGGTATGTTTTTTAATAATTAGCATGTTATAATAATTCACTGTTATGAATTATTATAAAATGGGGTGTCACATCTGGCCCGTGGGCCACGAGTTTGACACCCCTGTCAAACTTGGAAGGAAGAAAGGAAGGAAGGAAGGAAGGGAGGGAGGGAGGGAGGGAGGAAGGAAGGAAGGAAGGAAGGAAGGAAGGAAGGAAGGAAAGGGAAGGAACGAAGGAAGGAAAGGAGGAAAGGAGGGAGGAAAGGAGGTAGATAGGTTTGAGAAGCCATTCTAGAGTGATCAGAAGTATATTCAACCACTTCAGGTATCATTTAGTTTTTAAATAAAGGCTGCTTCTTAGTAAGATCGGTACACACCATTGCATTTTCTCTTATTTGGTACCAAAAGCCATTCCAGCTTGAAGAGGATTAGCCTCACAAGATAGTAAACATCTCTGTAATGGTTATTTCAGTTCTGCTAAAAATTAGAATTAATACACCATTAAATTTTCTAATGGCAAAACATACCACAAATTAAAAACATGTGTGAGTTTTATTGGAAGTAAAATGAGTGTGGATTTTGCTATTTCCAGACCATCTTCACCATGGAAGAATGATTATTATGATTACATGATGAAGATAGTGGTACCAAGAGATGCCATCTCCGTGAGTCATTCACAGAAAACTCAGCCAACAGACTAGAATCAGAAGATTAAGAGAGCAAAACTGACTATTTACCTAGGGTGTGTGTGTGTGTGAGAGAGAGAGAGAAAGAGAAACAGAAGTGGCGTTTTAGGTATCAAGAAAGAAACTTTATATTGTTAGGTGTCAAGAGAAATATTTGAAGGCTATATTAAACAGATCAACCAAGATGCATATTCATGTACATATCATGCAACTTTGGTCACAGGCTTTCCAAGTACTTTTCTCTCTCTCCTTATCCATTCTCATCCAGTTATTTCAGTATCCATTGTTTCAGTTCTTCTTGCCTCTGAAGTTTCCTACAAAAGGGCCTGTTCTTACTGTTTTTTCAGTTCAAAAGGGCTCTATTTTGCTGTTATGCTGAATGTTCTTCTCTGCACCAAGCCAAAGGAAGGAATGACATGTCAGTTTATATTACCTTTTGCATTTTGTCGGTGTCAGCCTGCACCACAATAAAGCATTTATAATAAAACAGTAAACTTTGTATTGGTGGCCTGGAATGTGTAAAAGGTTCTGTGACCATCATCCTTTCCATCTGAAAAGAGGGATGCTAAAAAAAAAAGTGTGGGCCATGAAAAATAATCCCAAATCCACATTAAAGCTGCATTTTATTGAGTTAACTCAATAAGGATAGCAAAACAAAATGCAGAAACTTTTGAGTAGCCAAGAAATCTTGATCAAGAAAAATGGTTAAAAATCCCAAACCGAGGTAGAAAAGAAAACGTGTAATTGGTGTCTTTAAACCAAGTCTACATGGGTTTTCAGAATTAAAGAGATTGCTGAAGTAGAGTGCAAACATCAAAGTGAATCCTAATGATGACAGAAGTGATCCTAAATTAATTGCATCCAGGATTGCTAAATGTTTGCAGCAAAAATGAGAAACAGATATCTCTCAGATTTGGAAATGTCAAGTCCAAAACAGAACTGATAGCTTAGAATTTTAAAAATGCAAAGAAGAATTGGAATACCAGAGGCCCAGATTATTTTAAGATATTAAGTTTCTTATCTCCACATGTGCCAGGAAACTTCCTAAGTCTGAACTGTTGGTTAAAAGCAGTGGTGGGTTGCTCCCAGTTTGGTCCTGTTCTATAGAACCGGTAGTAAAACCGGCAGGAGACTCCACCCACCCGCCCCAATGTCATCATAGGTGATTTGCGCATGTGCAGAAGCGTGAGCAAGCATGTGAAGCGCTCTCCCATTGCGAACCGGTAGTAAAGATAAATAGAACCCACCCCTGGTTAAAAGACCCCATTCTAATCCTCATAGTCTTTGTTTTTCATCAATTGCACATAAACAACATCTTGACAGCCATTGAAGAATATGCATTGGCTGCATATTCTCTCCTTTGCACTAATAGCAGTTAGTGCAAAGGGATATATCATCATTACTAGGTAGAATACTGACGTCAGTATATTTCATCTTTAAAAATCCTCCACCTGCACACTGTAATTAATATACAGTTATGGTTGATTTGACTCCTGCAGTCTATGATCTATCTCAGGTATTTCTGAACACTGAGGTTTACTGAGTCATGTCTTGCCTGTGTTTGATCTTATACTTTTCTTTTGTTTTTGTCATTTTTGCCTCACTATAGACTCAAGGATAGTGAGTCATTTGTAAGGATCCTCTGTAACCTGCTTACATAACTGAATATTAGCAGATTGTTTGAGTAGAATAATTGACCTGGAGATTTGGTGGTGGGGAAATGTCATCAATACCCTCAATCTGTGTTAAATTTATATTTACTGACAAAGAAATAAAGGGAGACTAGTTTAGATCTAGTTCAAGCTATTTAGCTCTCATCAGCTAGCCATACCCTCCTTGGATTTGAACTTGGGCTGCTTACATATTAAGTAAATAGAATAACCTCTAAACCATGAGCTCCCCTGGCTTTCTATACTAGGGGAGAGATTAAGTATTGTTTTTTAATCAGGGCAACCTGGTCTACCCAAATATGGGACAGAGCATACTGCTTCCACTTCCACCTTTCAGCCCCACATATGAAAGCAACTGCCTGCAAAGGCTCCTGGATTGGGGCTGAAAGGCGAAAGCGGAAGCAGTATGCACCATCCCATGTTTAGGTAGACCAGGTTGCCCTGATTAAAAAAACACACATAATACTTTCAATCCAGGGATGAAATGTAAAATTTGTTACTACTGGTTCTGCGGGCGTGGCTTGGTGGTGGGGCAATGTGATTGGGTAGGCAGCTTTCATCAGCTAAGATAGCAGTCTTGTCTTCTTATGGTGAAACATGACAGTAAGGTAAGATTCCTGTGCCAGGAACCTTCATCTCTGGAAATTAGGCAAGTAGCCACCAGAAATCAACGTGCTGGTCTAAGATCAAATAAAGATTTGACGGTGATGTTGAGATTTTTCTCCCTCTTTGGCTGTTCATTTGGTATCAACATCATTATTTTTTTTCTGTATCTGCCTAGAGATGCTCTGTGTTTCCAAACCTTTCAGGGGAAGCTTAATTCACGTGTTAAGATGCGTGGCTTTCAGCTAACTTTGCTGTGTATATTTGTATTATGTAAAACAGATGAAGACCAAGTGCAGTCTTCATCTAATTGCACTCATGTTTAAAAAGCTTTTTTCAACAGAGCATTCAAATCTCCGGCAAGGGCAATTTATTGCTTCAAAGCAAGAACAAAGTCGGAGGGGAGGAATGGGTTATCGGAAAGAGAATGGGAGTAACTCTATACATTTTTTTGCCTCTATTCTCATGCCCTATCAATTTTCTGCTTCCAAAATACATTTTCATATTTAAATATTTACATGCTGTATATTTATACATTTTTCCTTTGTGCTGTTTATTTGTGCTGCATGTAACCTTTTTTCTATTAGCAGAAGGAAATGTTTTTGACTGTAACTAAAGAAACCAGTATGCATTTATTTAGATTTCAGAAAGAACACAAACAATTTTTCAATTTCAATTTTTCAATGTCTCAGAGAAACATAATAGAAAGAAAGGTTCAAGGAAATAATAATTGGCTTTACTCACACACGTTTCTGCTAATAGAGTTGAGAAACTAAATCTGACCGTGCTTACTAAAGGTAAACTGATTTTATAAGTAATATTAGGCACATGGGAAAATTATAATACAGACATGTTTATTAAGTGACGAAGTCCAACATATCTGGTAACTGTCAAACTGGGAAATGCTACCATATATCATGTATACAAAGCCTGTTTCAGATCTCTTCCAAAACTTCAACTATTTATTATTACAATTCACTGGGATAGAATATTGTAGGGAAAAAAAACATCCGTTTGCTGATCCTATTGTAAACTCAGAGTGTATGGAAACTGGAAATTACTTTAAATACCTAGTGTCAAGTTCAAATTTCTTCAAACTTCTGTATCATCCTGGCCAGTTTGAGAAGTGCATTTAGTCTCATTCTGGAACTCTGGAGATTCATTCATTCAGGATATTCTAGGTGGGAAGGTTTTCTCTCTAGATCAGGCCTGTCAAACTGGTGGCCCACGGGCTGGATACATCACACACAGGCCACGTCCATCCCGGCTCCACAAAGGCACAAAATATCACGATACGTCACGTGTTGAGTTTGACACCCACGCTCTAGATTTTAAAAAACCCAACCATATTCTCCTTCAGAAGTTTCCTTCTTCTGTTTTTTTTTTAATAAAGTAACTGAAGACCACCCTGCTGATGCAATCAGTTCCCCTTTTTAAATCCTTCATCTCAAATAGCCAACTCTCTGAAATTATACAGATGCTCATGCTGAAGATGGCACAAATGGCATTATTTGTTTCAAATCTAGAGAAAGGCGGCATATGCTAGTTATTTGAGTAGAAAAAGGCACGTCTAACCTTCTTTTCCATAAGCTCAATTTTAATAGAAACAGAATAACAGAGTTGGAAGGGACCTTGGAGGTCTTCTAGTCCAACCCCTTGCTCAAGCAGAAAATCCTATAACGGTTGAGATGAACGGTTATCTAATCTCTTATTTAAAACTTGGAGTGTTGGTGCACCCACAACTTCTGTAGGCAAGTTGTTTCCCTGATTAATTGTTTTCATTGTCAGGAAATTTCTCTTAAGGTCTATCTAGGTTGGTTCTCTCCTTGATTAGTTTCCATTAATTGCTTCTTGTTCTACCTTCAGGTGCTTTTCGGTAATCTTCAAACTACCCTTTCTGGTTAGAATGACTCAAGCTAGATGGAAGCCCTACTTCTGCATGGCACCTAGTACAGAAGTTTTGTCTTTTAGGCTCTTTTTCTATTTTAAGATTGAACACATGCTGCTATATGCTATATATTTGTTTCCCCTAAAACATTATCTTCCGGAAGTTTTAGACTTTAATACTGCCTGGGAATTGTGGTAATTGAAGACCAACAGATCCGATAGACCTCCAGTTTGCAAATGTGGTTCTATAAAAATGTAGATGTGAAGCTTGCATAAAACCGTTTCCAAAATATCTACTTTTCTTATTGCAATTTTATCAATTTGTAGAAAAAAATTGCAGAGGAGGAATCCATAAAAAGTCTGTAAACTTTACCTATAAACTATTCCTATTTATAGATCAATGGGCAATATTAGGTTTTAGTTATTGATTAATTACCTGATTAATTGGTTGGAGAGCCCTCCCTTCACCTTTTAAACTAATTTCTAACATATTTTAATCAATCTTGCCTTTTCTAAAATTCTAAATTTCTTTAATTTTTAGTTTTTGCATGCTGTTTTTATATTTCATATTTTATTGTATACCCCCAGATTCCTGCCCTGAGGGAGATTGGTGTTTCAAAAATGTGAAAATAAATAAAATTAATGTATTAATTGACTTGCTTTTCCAAGGAAAATTTTTTCCAGCCCAGCTACACATGGGATAAAAAAAGCCTCTATGTTTTTCCCTTGCTCATATGGCTAGGTTGTCCTTCAGCCTTCTAGTCTTGTCTCTTAAAAATACAGAACTATGTCTTGGGAAATAAATATCACATCTGGATTAGGGTATTGAATGGAGTGGCCTTTGAAGAAATGTTCGTAAGATTCAGTGAGTTGAGAATTACTAATTATAAACAGGTTAGTAACTGGCACAAGAAGAATAGAATATAACATACCAGTTTTTTAAAAGTATATTGTTTCTTAGTGTGTTTCCAAGCACAATTCAAAGTGTTAGTAGGGAGTTTTGCATAATCCCACATGTGGATGGAAGGAAATGCATGATGTGGGCAGCAAGACTAATTACGGTAAATTAAGCTAAAGTCTCCATGCTGATAAGTTGCTCTTTAACTACAGCTAATCTTGACTAAGCTTCCACATCTGTGGTTTAGTTGTCTTGTAATTTCTTAGAATCATATAGTTGTTCAGAGTCATTTAGTACATCAAATCAAATCCCCTGCCCAGTACAAGAAAAGTACCATATTTTTCAGTGTATAAGATGCACCTTAGTTTTTGGGGAAGAAAATAAGAAAAAAGCTAATTGGCAGGTGGATTGGCCTCCCGAAATACCCCCAATCAGCTGTTCCCAGAGGTGAAGTTTAGCAACAGGTTCCTTGGTTGTGAGCTCTGTGCCTTGCTTTTTTTTTTTTTGCTTTTTTTTCTGCCTCTGAAATTTCTGAAACTGTTTCAGAAAAAAACTTTTTTCTGCCTCTGAAAGCCTCCGAAACAGCTTCAGAAAAAAAGCCTCTGAAACTCTGTTTGGGGGCTTCTTTTCTGAAGCTTCATTTCTGATGCTTTTTTCAGCCTCTGAAACATCCATTTGAGAAGCTGGGCGGGGCTACATTTGGAGTATGAGACGCACCCAGATTTTCACCCTCTTTTTGGGGGGAAAAAGGTATGTCTTATACTCCAAAAAATACCGTACATTGTACCAAATTATAGTATCCCAGCAATTTAACCTCTCTTGAATCCATTCAGAGATCCACCAACTTTTTGAATAATTTGTTCCACAGTCAAGCTGCAAACTGTGGGAAGTTTGTCTAAAGTTCAATTAGAATTTTTCTTCCTGTAACTTAAATTCATAAATCCATGTCCTGTATTCTGGAACAATAGAGGCAAGTCTCATTTCATTTCAAGTATTTAAAGGATACTATCGTATCTATCAAATTGTTTCTTTTCAAGGCTAAACATGCCTAGCTATTTGAATCTCTCTTCATAAGAAGTGGTTCTAGTCTCCTGATCTGCCCTGATCAGGTTCCAGAAGCTCTAGATATTTCTTAAAGTGTGACATCACATTGACGATGGCACTTGATCAGAGCAGAACAAAATGGAACTGATACTTTTTACAATTTGGAAACGTATTTCTTTAGATGCAGACTAAAAGTTGCACTTCTCCACCTTTGCAGCCAACCCTAAACATTATATACCACATTCAGTGTCTCTAATGAGGAGCTACTGATGAATACTTGTTGTAATACCTGACCCAGCTATATATACTCACTCTCTATTCTAATTGTCATGCCACGCCACACCATGCCATGCGGTCTGCACTTAAATAGTTCACTAATCAGAATGTCATGGTCTGAAGAGATACTTTGTGACTGGTTAAAAACAAGCTATATTATATCTATAGCCTTCCTACAATCTATTAGGTATGGTAATTGATTTAAAAATGAGATAGATTTGGTCTGTGAATGTGCAAGCAGCCCCACCTAAAATACATCATAATGATGCAGAGCTCTGTCCTGACATGAACTATGATCTTTTCCAATTCTTGTGCTCAAAAAGTTAAATGTTGAAATACTTAGCAAGCTAGGATTTCACTTCAAAACATACGCTCTTAGGAGTAATTTTATTTTTTGGAACATGAAAAATAGAAGAACTTTCAGGACCTCACATTTTTGGTGTTGCTCTGGATTTCACACAGCCTTAGAAAGAGCAGCCAATTGAGAATCTGTTAAGGAGGAATGAGGCAGGCGGCAAGGAAGGAACACACAAAGAAGCAGAGCCAGGATGCATTCAAGTCCTCTAAAGTTGTCAAAATGCTCTTTTTAAGCTCAAAATATGAAGGTAGAAAACAAAACCTGTTTTGAATTCAGTCATGGCATGAATTGGCTGGAGTTGGGGGCGGAATCTTTTCTATGGTTTCAGATAAATTTGATTTCTGACCTGTTACATAGCAACTTTTAGAAATCCTACTCACTGACTTAAGCAGTGTGCCATAATATGTACAAAAGTTATTGGTTAACTTATAGACACTACTGTCATTATTGCTCATTTTGGCTCGAGTTTTATTTTATTTTTATTTATAGCATACTTTGGAATGGAGAGTCCAAAACCATGCAGCACCCAGCTCCTTTAACTGAGTTCTGAAAGGCTTTGGCTCAGTCCACTTTCAGTCAGTCCTAAAGAAGACGACAATGGCAAACCATTTCTGAAAATCTTGCCAAGAAAATTGCAAGGATTTGTCCAGACGGTCACCAAAAGTCAAGACTGACTCAAAAGTAAATAACGACAATAACAATGCATACATTAAGCCAATGATATATTTAATGTCTCTCTCTCTCTCTTTTTTTATTAGGACACCCTAAAACCTTAATTTATACAAGGAGCAGAAAATCCCACCCTATTCTTCTTCTGCCTCTCCAGTGCATTCACTGCACCTAGGCAAAATCCCTAACCACAGGCTCCGCAGCAGCAGCTAAAAACACAATAAAAATCCAAACTATAATGCAAGCCCTACTTGCAAACAGTCTGTCTGGTCCCCTGAAAATTGGTCAGGCTGATAAGCGTCAAGCCCCTTTTGAATTCTTGCTGCTTTGTGAGCAGCATCAGGTGGCACAGATGTCTTCTACTTCTTCTTCTTAATTTTTATGAAGTTGAGACTGACTTCATTTATCAAGTTGAGACTGAGATATTGTTACATAACTCCAGAGCTACCTGGACTCTTGAAAACTTGGGTGAAAAAAAATGCATCATGTAAACTGGGGGCGGGGGAGTCCTGATGCTCCCCCCCCCACAAAGATTTCCTGAGTAAGTCAGTCTAAGGGGTCTGCATAAGAGCACCAGTGTGCCTACCGTTCCTGTCCTAATGTTCCCTTTGGTTGTATCTGTTAAGTTCGGGAAGTAACGAGGCTGGAGACCAGGGTAGTGACAACAGCTCTTTAATATAGGGTGAACCCAGCAACAGGCTGGGGGAAAAACCTCTCCTTTTATACAGTTCTACTGGAGGCTTCGTCCAATCAGCAACGTGCTGATTTCCCGCTCAAATATTTAAAGGTACAAACATGAATACATAACACTCCTCCCCTCCCAGAAAACACTTTGCCTCTATTTACATATTTATTTACATGTTATTTTTCGACGTAGTCACGCAAATAACCTGGGCGTCTCCTAGTTCTTTCTGACCTGCGCGGTTCAGTTCTGGGTGGTGTTTTGAGCTGGTCGGAGGGGCTGTTTTCTCCTCCCAGCTCTTTCTCTGAGCCAACGGGCTCCGGATTATTGGCTGACTCTTTTTCTTGGCCATCCGGCCTTGGATTATTTTTGAAACCGTCCCTGCTGTTTCCCTCGGGAACCTGATGGCGTCGCTGGAACTCTGGGACCTCAGCTAAGTCTTGCGCCTCCCCCGGGTCATTGTCAGCTGTGAATTCAAATTGGTATTGGTCATGTTCTGTTTCATTTGGTTCGGTTTGATCAGTTATTCGTTTCCTTAACTGATCTATGTGGCGCCTCCACACTCGGTTGTCTGGTAGCTCTACCACGTACGATTTTGGGCCGGTTATCTTTATTATTTGTCCTGCGAACCAACTAGGGCCGTCCCCATAGTTTCGGGCCCACACCCGGTCGCCTATGCTCATTTCCCTTGTCTTTTCTAGTTCCCCCTTGTAACCCTCTGGTGTGTAATGGGGACTCAAGCGGTCAAGTGGGCATCGGAGTTTCCGTCCCATTAGTAATTCGGCTGGGCTTCTCCCGGTGGCCGTGCTTGGGGTTCTGTGTTGAACGGCTAGGAAAAAGTCTATCTTTGTTTGCCAGTCACCTGGCTTGAGCCTGGACAATGCCTCCTTAGCGCTCCGGACGGAACGCTCTGCAAGGCCATTCGACGCAGGGTGGAAAGGCGCAGAGAGGGCATGTCGGATGCCCTCCTCTGCCAGGTATTCTTCAAACTGGGCTGCCGTGAATTGAGGCCCATTGTCGGACACCAGAGTGCCCGGCAACCCGTGAGTTGCAAATAGGTGGCGCAGGGCTGCGATTACTGCTTCGGCCGTAGTGGATTTCATGAGTATGATCTCCAACCATTTAGAGAATGCATCAACAACCACTAAGAACGTTTGGCCGTGGAAGGGGCCAGCAAAATCAATGTGGATTCTTGACCATGGCCCTTGGGGCTTTTCCCATTCCCTGACTGGGGCCGTTGGGGGTAGAGGTCTGGACTCTTGGCAAGCCTGGCATTTCCCTACCCTCTCAGCAATCTCTGCGTCCATGAGTGGCCACCACACATAGCTTCTAGCTAACCCCTTCATCCTTACGATCCCTGGGTGACCCTCGTGGAGGAGGTCCAATACCTTTCCCCTTAATTTATCAGGAATTATTACACGATCACCCCATAACAGGCACCCCCCTTGAGCCGAGAGCTCATCTCGTTTTTTAACAAATTCTTTGAACCGTTCGCCCGGCGCAGCGGGCCACCCTCTCTGTACCCAACCAAGTACAGTCCTTAACACAATGTGTATGATGCCCGAGCCACTTCCTTAGATGTGACTGGGCCAGAGTCCAAAGAGTCAATAAGTAGGATGGGCGTCCCGGAGTGGGGTCTTGATCGCCCCTGGTAGTGGGCATCGGCTTAATGCGTCTGCATGCCCCACTTCTTTCCTGGTCGATGCTGCAGCTTGTACGAATAAGCGGCTAGAAATATAGTCCATCGGGTCAAGCGTGGCGAAAGTGCCACAGGCGTTGGGCGGTCGCCAGCCAGTATCCCTAGTAGCGGTCTGTGGTCAGTCACGATTTCAAAATTCCGCCCAAAGACATATTCGTGGAATTTTTTAACCCCTGACACAATGGCTAGTGCTTCTTTATCTAATTGGCTGTAGTTCCTCTCTGGGGAGGACATCGTTCTAGAGTAAAAAGCTATAGGGGCTTCTGTGCCGTTTGGGAGTCTATGGCTGAGTACAGCTCCCACCCCATAAGGGGAGGCATCGCAAACCAACACTAGGGGTAGTGAGTTGTGGTATTGGATGAGCAGGCTATCACTTGAGAGCAGGTTCTTTACTGCTTCAAAAGCCCTACTTTCCGACTTTCCCCAAGACCAAACAGTATTTTTTCCTAAAAGCCTATGCAGAGGTTCAGCAATGGTCGCTTTGTTTTTTAAAAAAACCGCGTAAAAATTCACCAATCCCAGGAATGCCTGCAGCTCTGCTTTGTTTTTGGGCGCTGGAGCCTTCCTAATTGCCTTAACCTTGCTCTCAGTGGGGTGAATTCCTTTCTTGTCTATCCGGTAGCCCAAGAAATCGACGGATTCGACCCCTATCTGGCATTTGTTTGCCTTGACTTTTAATCCGGCTGTCCGGAAAATACCCAAAACCTTTCTTAACCGCTCCCCCAATTCCTCCATGTTTTCCCCTGAAATTAGGACATCATCGAAGTAGGGAACTACCCCTGGGAGCCCCTGCAGCAGTCGTTCCATTAGGTTTTGGAACAGCCCTGGTGCCACACTAACCCCAAATTGCAATCGGGTGCACTTGAAGGCCCCCCTGTGCGTTACAATCGTTTGGGCTTCGCCGTGCGGGCGCTCACGGGCAGTTGTTGGTAGGCTTGGGCCAAGTCTAACTTTGCAAAGACTTGCCCTTGCCCCAAAGAGTGCAGTAAGTGTTGCACCACGGAACCGGTAAGCGCTTTTCTGTAAGGCTTTGTTAAGCGTCGCCTTGTAGTCAGCACAAATTCTAATTGACCCGTCCGGCTTTATTGGGGTGACGATTGCCTCCCACTTTGCGTGATCGACTGGCACCAAAATCCCTGATTTATGAGCTTGTCCAGCTCCTTATCGATTTTTGGTTTTAGGGCAAAAGGGACTCTCCTTGCCTTAAGCCTAATGGGGCTACCTGGGGTCTAAGTTGAAGGAAATAGGGGTCCCTTGTACTTGCCCAGGCAGTCCTTGAAGACATCTTGAACTCGTTAAAGAGAATGTCTTTCAGGTTACAGTCACTTCTGTAGATGCCAGTCACCCCATGCCCAGGGCACGAAACCAGTCTAGTCCCAACAGACTGGGCAGAGTTCCTTCGACGATCGTGATGGGCAGGGTCTTCTTGTGTGGACCGATCGACTCGGACGGAGGTGGTCCTCGAACAGGGATGCGATTCTGGTAGTCATGGACTCGTAGCCGTTGAGCTTGCAGGTGGCGCCGCGACGGACGGCAGCGACTTCGCCAAAGTGTCCCAGGACATGATGGTGATCGCTGATCCCGTGTCTACTTCAAGCCGCACCGCACTCTCTATTTTTGGCTTGGTGAAGATCTTCTTCTCCACTGGTCGAGGCGCGCCTATGACCACAGTTGTTTGGTTGGAATCCGCGCTTTTTGTTTGAGCCAATCGCGGGTCGCCTTGCCGATTCCGCCTGATTGGCCGATTTGAATTTTCGGCGAGAAGGTTGGGCGCTCGACAAACTTGAGCTAGATGCCCTTTCTTCCCACACCGCCGCAGGTCGCGCCTTAAACTTGCAGCGTTGGCGCTGGTGTTGCCCACCGCAGCTCCGCATTCATCTCTGTCCCCTTTGTCGCTTTCTCGGTTCGGCAGACCCTTCCTCATCTTCACCGTCGGATTCGGTCTGAACCTCCTCCTGGTGCACCGCTGTTTTGCGCCGCCTTTGGTGGGACAGGCTTCTGCAGTGTCTCCGCCGCTTGGGTGGACATTTCATGTGCTCTGGCTTCGCCCAGAGCGTGGCCAGCGTTAGGTTGCTCTTGCCAGCAGCCGCCGCCGCAAACGGATGTCTTTGACCTCGGATGAGTTGCTCGAGGAGCACCTCGCCCAGGTCGCGTATCCGCAGTCCTTGGACGCTTTTCTTAGGGCGCCATGTAGTCACCGATGGTTTCGCCTCCATCTGCCTTCGCCTCCGAATTCAAACCGCCGCACGTATTTGGACGGCGTGCGTGCGAAATGGTTTTTAGTAAAGTCTGTAGAGTTGGCCATGACACCGACTGCAACGGCGTTGGCTCTGCCAGGGCTTCCGCGATATCAATGACCTCCGGACCACAGTGGCTTAAGAAATAAGCCCTTTTGCGGTTATCTGGAACTCCTTGCAGTTCGTTGGCTTCTAGAAAGCTTTCGAAACGGGTCATATACGTTCCCCATTTCTCCTTAGCCGGGTCAAATGGTGCGGGCGGAGTGTAACTGGCCATCTCCGTTTTTCTGCCCTGAGTTTGCTGGGTTCGGGTCTATCGTGCTTCAGCTCGGTTCTGGTTCTCCTTAGCCTCGAGATCCCACCGCCGCCAATGTTAAGTTCGGGAAGTAACGAGGCTGGAGACCAGGGTAGTGACAACAGCTCTTTAATATAGGGTGAACCCAGCAACAGGCTGGGGGAAAAACCTCTCCTTTTATACAGTTCTACTGGAGGCTTCGTCCAATCAGCAACGTGCTGATTTCCCGCTCAAATATTTAAAGGTACAAACATGAATACATAACAGTATCCAATTTGTATGGTTATTTCATGCTTATACTTATATATATTGTTGTGTTTGACAAATATAAATAAATAAATAAATAAATAAATAAATAAATAAATAAATAAATAAATAAATAAATAAATAAATAAATAAATAAAAGTATGACATGAAAGTGATTTCACAGAGATCAAAAATTCTTTTATTATAGTGTCTGACCCTGTTATGTCTTTATAACTTAATCAAAAGTAACCGTTGTTCTATAAAGAGGATGTGGTCTAATTTTGTAAGTCATTCTTTATAAGTTGGAGAGGGAGCTAAAGTCAACAAACTTGCAATCAGGGCTTCACGTACTGAGTCGGCATTTTTACTGTAAAGAGAAAGTCTGAGTTTCCTTTTTCTCATATTTCTCCCTTCTCCTAATCTAATCCTTTGTATCTTGCTTGTGCCACTGTCACTGTAACTTCTGAGCATAGGCTCAGATTAAGCATCATGTTCAATTTTATTTATATTAATACAGGCCCATTCAGTCATTCTCCCATGAAAAGGGGAAATCAGAAGAGAGTTTTTTTGGTGTCCCTATTTATGTTCCAGTTTTCTTGCCTGTTGCCATCCATGCCCTGGAAGTTCAACATCAACAGTGGTTAACTTGCTTTACTTCTGTAGGCTCCGTGCTTTAGTTAGAAACCACAATCTTCTAGGGAAGCTGTTGTGAACGTTCTGTGCATTAGAGCCACACTTAATTTTTTTCCCAAAATCTTTTTCATCTCAGAAGAGTCAAACCTGATGGGTTTACAGTGCAACTGGTGAAGGTGTGAGAGAATAAAAAAAAGAAGCAAGGGCACAAGCCGTCTTCTCCTATTCAAGGACTACAAGAGCTGCACTAGAACAGGGGTCTCTCAAATGCTCTGCTATAACACAATAGCAGTGTAGTCAGTGTAACCAAGATTTGAAAATATCCGTGAACATCTCATGTGTGCTTGTGTCCTGAACTAGAACCCTGTTAATCCTCCTCCCTCCCACCCCACCCCCAGCTTCCTCTTTTTTCTTGCCTGTTTACTTGGATGCTATGACAATGGTAGCAAAAAGGAAGACTTTCTTCTCTTCCTCTTCCATTGCAAGAACCGAAGCTGGCAAGGAGGAAGACTAGAGAGAAGCAGAACCATTGTGTAAATACTGAACAGATGTTGACCTTCAAGGCTAGGAAAGGCATGGCTAAGAGTCCATTGATTTAATAAGGTGTGGAGGAAGGTCTAACATTTAAACTCTGGGCCACAAAAAGAGTGGAGGAGATTATCCACTCTGTGCATGTGTGTCGGTGTGTTTAGTTTGATGTCTATGCTCTACAGATCTTCTGCACCAAGATAAATGCTACTTATCTAAGCATGCTGTTTTTCTTGCATTTCTGCAAGGTACTGGAATATAAATCACACTTTGCTGAGTCTGGCAGGAAGTCTGGGACCCTTACTGAATGTTGTGTGTGTGTGTGTGTATGGTCATTCCTCGTTGTCCAGTTTTGCTTTGTGATATTCCAATCAGAGCTGCTACTGATTGGGGAGATCTGAATACAATTGCAATAAATAATGTTAATATTTCTCCCACTGTCGTGTAGAACATAAAGAAAATACAATGTTTAAATCATCCAGAATTTTTTAAAATCAATTGAATGAGACAGGATAAGTTAAGCTGACTGACTTCTCAGCAAATTGATTATTTTCCCTATAAGAGAACTAAGAGTGGGGTGAATTTTAATATTTATTGGGAACCTGTTCTGGGTATCTAATAGAGGTCAGTGGTTTGAGGATTCCTGTTTTGATTATGCTGCATAAATGGAGCTGTTTGGCCAAATCTTCTTTTAAACCCTATCCATCAGACCCAACTTCATCAGAGTCAATGAAACAAAATACAACTCAGGTAAAGCCTTGAGGAATGTTACTGTAATGAAAAAGGGAGTAGTAGAAAAATGCAGTGATCAAGCTGATTTTGAAGTCAGACCATTAAAGTAAGAAAAAAGAAAATTCATCTAGAGATAATGGAGATGTGTAAACAAGTTCATCTAAATTTGTCCTTCCACAGCCACAATAGGCAGCAGAGAGACTATAAGATAATAGGCTTTGCAAATCATTTAGGAAAACTGCTTTGAAATATGCAGAGGTGTTGCATTTTTCCCAGTGAAGTAAAGTAGCTCTGCATTTATACACACATGGAATGTCAAGCACCAGGGAAATCAGGAGATTCAGGCAATTCAAATTAGTATATATTGCAAGCTTAATTAATTAATTTATTTATTTATTTATTTATTTTGTCAAAACAAATATGTAGGTATCATACAAAAAGATTATATAGCATATAAACACATATATGAGTAAACATTAGGAGGTATAAGCATATATATATATATATAGGAAAAAGAAAAGAAAAACAATAGGACAGGAACGGTAGGCACGTTTGTGCGCTTATGCACGCCCCTTATGGTCCTCTTAGGAATGGGGTGAGGTCAATAGTAGAAAGTTTTTGGTTAAAGCTTTTAGGATTATGAGAAGAGACCACAGAGTCAGGTAAAGTATTCCAAGCACTGATGATTCTGTTACAGAAGTCATATTTTCTGCAATCTAGATTAAAGCGGTTGACATTTAGTTTAAATCTATTAGTTGCTCTAGTATTATTGCAATTAAAGCTGAAGTAGTCTTTAACAGGAAGGACATTACAATAGATGATTCTGTGAGTTAAACTTAGGTCTTGTTGGAGGCGACGGAGTTCCAAGTTTTCTAAGCCTAGGATTTCAAGTCTGGTGGGGTAAGGTATTTTGTTGTTTTCAGAGGAATGGAGAACTCTTCTTGTAAAATATTTCTGGACACGTTCAATTGTATTGATGTCAGAGATGTGGTGAGGGTTCCAAACAGGTGAGCTGTATTCTAGAATTGGTCTAGCAAATGTTTTATATGCTCTGGTTAGTAGTGTGGTGTTTTTGGAAAAGAAGCTACGCAAGATTAGGTTTACAACTCTTAGAGCTTTTTTTGCTATGTAGTTGCAGTGGGCTTTGGCACTTAGATCATTTGACATGAAAACTCCAAGGTCTTTAACGGGATGGGGGTCATCAGTAAGGTAATGTCCATCTAGTATGTACTTAGTGTTTGGGTTCTTTTTTCCTATATGTAAGACTGAGCATTTGCTGGATGAAATTTGGAGCTGCCAATTTTTAGACCAAGCAGTTAGATGATCAAGGTCGTTTTGAATGATAGAAGTGTTGTCTGTGGTGTTAAATAGTTTGACATCGTCAGCAAAGAGAACACAATTACTTGAGATATGGTCACAAAGATCATTAATGTATAGTATAAAGAGTGTTGGTCCAAGGACGCTGCCTTGAGGAACACCACTCTTGACAGGAACAGGATTTGATAAAGCATTGCCAATTTTGACCACTTGTTGTCTGTTAGACAGAAAAGCGGATATCCATTTGTGAAGGGGTCCTGAGATGCCATAGGATGTTAGTTTTAGGAGAAGTTTATCGTGTACTACTGAGTCAAAAGCTTTGCAGAAGTCTATGTAGATTGCATCTATTGATTTGCCTTGATCAAGATTTGTAGTCCATATGTTTTTACAGTGGAGAAGTTGTAAGTTACATGATAATTTTTTCCTGAAACCAAATTGTTTATTGGAGAGTAGGTTGTTAGTTTCTAAGTGTGAGGTAATCGATTGGTTGATGATTGATTCCATGACTTTGCAGGTGACGCAGCAAAGGGAGATTGGTCTGTAGTTTTCGACTAAGCTGGGGTCTCCTTTTTTGAAGATAGGGATGACTGTGGCTAGTGACCAAAGTTAGGGAAGGGAACTGGTAGTGAAAGCTTTATCAAAGATAATACTTAGGGGTTCAGCTATATTAATGGAAAGTTTTTTTAAGAAGTATGCACATAGTCCATCGGGTTCAATAGATAGCGATTAAGCTCTCTACAAAATCTGAGCTACCAATGGTCAAGAGAAATGAGCAGGAATTAAGAGGCATTCAAGGTGGGCTGGACTTAGATCTCTTGTGGGCTTGCAGGGACTCATGATTTATGATACCTTTGACCCCTCCCACGAGTCCAGCCTGGTCATCTCCTACATGGAGATTGCCATGCACAGCTTCCAAAGCAGCTGCATGCATTTGGGAAAAGATACAGTTGCATTAACAGTATAAAAAGAGATGCTTTCAATGGTTACTACCATGTCAAATTTGGCCTTCAGTGGAGGTTGAATTTCAATCTGTCTTAATAAAAACTGGTCATTTGTCTTAATAAAAGCATTTACATTTTGGCTGCCACAATAATGCAAGTTGTCAAATCCAATAACCCCCTTGGCCTAGAAAGTATTTCAAAAAATGGTGGCTCATGCAGGGGAGAGGTTGAAAGCAAAGAAGAAAACTGGACTGGGGCTTTGCTCTAGAATATAAAGCATGGCAATCGTCCAAGCCATTAACACTGCAAACCAAACATTTCTTCCCAGTGCAGCTGAAAATAAAACATTTCATAAAAGGCTGTGGGCTTTGACACAACGTTGTAGACAATGCCACTTTTATTCTCTACAAACAGTATCGGTTGCTGCTGCCAAACATAAATAATGCAAAATATAAATCACTTAAATTTTCAAGTTGTGTTCAATGAATAATAGGTTTTTGCACCCATTGGAAATAAGAAACAGAAACAGTTGCCAAACTAACTAAGAGTTTATCTATATAGATTCTGTCTTGCAGTTCTGGAATAAGATTCCTATAACCTCAACTAAAATATTCACTTTTTGACAAAATTATCAGCCTGCATAATGGGGCCAGGACAAGTTCTATTAATGGATCAGATCCTTGTTACACTGATAAAAAGGGCACTGAGCGTTCCCCCCCTCCATTTTATGGTAAATCAGCTTCAGCAAACATTATGTTGTTGATGTTTGAACTGTAGTGGCTCAGTGGTTAGAATGCAGTATTGCAGGCTAATTCTGCCGACTGCCAGCAATTCAATTCTCAAGGCTCAAGGCTGACTCAGCCTTCCATCCTTCTGAGGTCTATAAAAGAGGGCTCAGATTGTTGGGGGCAATATGCTGACTTTGTAAATTGCTTAGAAAGTGGGGTAAAGCACTATGGAGTGGTATGTGCTATTGTTACTGCTATCAGTCACTGTTACCTATAAGAGACGTGGTGGTGCAGTGGTTAGAATGCAGTACTGCAGGCTACTTCAATTTTGCAGATCGAATCTCACCAGACTCAAGGTTGACTCAGCCTTCCATCCTTTAGAGGTGGGTAAAATGAGGACCTAGATTGTTGGGGACAATATGCTGACTCTGTAAACTGCTTACAGAAGGCTGTAAAAAGCACTGTGAAACAGTATGTACTGTAAATCTAAGTCCTATTGTTACCTAATGCTAAATATGATATATCATTCACAGATACCTTATTCATTTCTGGATTCTGACCAAGAAAAACCAGTAGCTCATTGAAGATGAAAAGAATACCTTTACAAGTACTTCAATCATCAAGTGGCACACTTCCATATACAGTACCTCCCCACAATAAACCTGTTTGCAAACCAACATGCAGAATTTTAGCTTGAACCCATTATGTTGCTGTCTGTGAGATTTAACTGACAAAGGAGAGACTGTTTTGTAGAAGAGTTACAGAACATTACATAATACACTATATTGATTTGTTTCTCTTTTATTATATTTTATTATTATTCTTTAACACAGAAAGTTCATATGGTAGAGATTAAGAACTATAATGATACTATTACAATACAAGATCCAATGGAATGGGGCAGTCAATGGATTTATATAAATAAATAATAAAATTTTGTTGACAATAAAGAAAAGCAAAATCAAAATGGAAATGAGGATAGGTGTTGTGGTCTGCCGGCAGCCTGCGGAACTGGCAGCAGAATCAGACAGTGAGGAGGCTGGGGAGGAACATGGGCCAATCCTAGAGTCTGGGGAATGCTCGGACGAGGGCTCTGCGTCAGAGGCAGAGATGGGGCCAGGGCCATCTGGGAATTATGTGAGGACTCCGGAGCCTCCAGAGTCAGACATCAGCGAGGTAGAGGAACAGGGGGAGCCTGTTCCCAGTGTGCGCATGCGCAGAGCTGCCAGAAGGCAAGAACAGTTAAAACAAAAGGGTTGACTCAGGAGTAGGGCTTGGAGATGATTGGCCCCTCCCATAAAACATAAAGGAGGAGTAAAGGCATGTGGGCCTTTGCAGGAAGCAACTGTTGTTCATGCTGGCCAGTTTCACAGACTCATCTATGAATGAACAGATTGAGAATGAACAGGCTCTGAATGAGCAGAATTCACAGCCGTTGAAATAAAAAGAGGGTTTTTGGGACTCATTGTGTGCTTTTACTGTATCAGGAAGCCTAGGTCAGAACAATAGGACCAGGGTTGAGAGTAGATATACTCCAGATAGATATACTCCAGAATAATTAGTAAACAAGTCATATTGCTGCTCCGACTTCATCTGCATAGACAAAGTGAAGACAATGGATACATCTTAAAGATTAGTACATTTATTATTGTAAGAACGTCCATAGATCTCAGGAGATTGTAAAGTAAATCCACAAAACTTATGCAGTAATAAATGTGTACAGTTTTAAGGTGCCAGAGATGGATCGAAAGCTGCCTTCTGTAAACTTTTCAGGTGCAGAAAAGGAGAATATTGTGAGATTCCTACAAAGTTCTTCTAATACATGGCTGCTGCGGCGTCACACTGCTGTCACGTGACGTTTCATGACATTTTTCCCATTCGTGGAGCTGGGATGGGTGTGGCCTGTGCATGATGCATCCGGCCCGTGGGCTGCCAGTTTGAGACCCCTGTTCTAATAAGAAAAAATAAAGGTTCTCAACCATTTGTAGTCATAAGCCACAAATCATTAAAACTTAAACAGTGATATTCTTTCATGTGGCTCATCACATCACATTATTACATAGTTTAAAAGTTGTTCATTGAGAAATAAGTATTTTTTAGAGTATAAGACACACCAGAGTATAAGACATACCTTAGCTTTTGGGGAGGAAAAAAGCTGATTGGCAGGTGGATTGGCCTCCCGGAATACCCCCAATCAGCTGTTCCCAGAGGTGAATTTTAGCCACAGGTTCATTGGTTGTGAGCTCTGTGCCTTGGGTTTTTTTTTTCAGCCTCTGAAACTTCTGAAACTCCATTTCAGAAAAAACTTTTTTTTTCTGTGAAAGCCTCTGAAAGAGAGCTTCAGAAAAAAAGCCTCTGAAACTTTGTTTCAGAGGCTTTTTTCCTGAAGCTTCCTTTCAGAGGCTTTTTTTTCTGAAGCTCTGTTTGGAGACTTTTTTTCTGAAGCTTCATTTCTGAGACTTTTTTCAGCCTTTGAATCCTCTGTTTGAGAGGCTGGGTGGTGCTACATTCGGGGTATGAGACGCACCCAGATTTTCACTCTCTTTTTGTGGGTAAAAAGGTACAACTTATACTCCAAAAAATAAGTATTCTTCTTTTTCCCAGATTAAACATGGAGATAAATAGACATTGCCCTTATACTCTGGAACATTCTCTTCTCCCACCCCCCGGAGGTGAGACAGGGGTAGGCTTCAAAAATTTTAGCAAGGTGTTCTCTGCCCAGTTGCTGGGTGGGCGTGGCCTTGGTTGCCTAGTTGGCCTCCTGCACCTGCACCTCCTGTGTTTTTGCCCTCCCTGGGCTCTGGAGGCTTTCCTCAAGCCTCCAGGAGGGCAAAAACGACCTCCCCAGGCTCCAGAGGCATTCTGGAGGCCAGAAACAGGCCCGTTTCCAGCCTTCCTGAATTTTTGGTAGGCCCATTTTTTGCCCTCCCCGAGCTTCCATGGGTGCCCTGCACTTAACCTGCATCCAAAACAGACCGCATGGGGACTCCTGGGAGGGCCAGGGTAGGCAAGGCCAGCCAAGAGTGGGATTTGGGGGTTTTCTGAACTGCACAGAATCTTAGCTAGAGGTTCTCCCAAACCCCTGTGAACCCCCCAGCAGCCCACCCCTGGACGGGCCTCCACTTTCTTGGCCTTTATAAATACTTGAAGACCTGGCTCTGCCAATGTGAATGGAGACCACAGAAGCACACACAACCATGAGGCTGGTAGTGAGGTGAGACCACTACCCTTCCTTTTTAATTTTGAATTGTAATTGACTTATTTTTAACTGCTTTTATTATAATGTTTATAGATGGCTTTCTTGTTTTAGGGCTATTTGTATATTGCCTAGAGTTGCTCTGTGAGAGGGATGGGTGGTTCCTAAATATGATAAATAAATATTACTCCAAATAAAATGCAGTAGATGGAATTGATGATATCTAAAGAGGAACAATTGGTCAATAGATTACTATAACTCTGGAGACACAGAAGAATTGCAAAGAGAGGAACAACATAATTTTGTCTTACTGGTTTTAGAGAGATTTCAGGAAGCCATTCAAGAAATTTCCCCTTGCTTTTTCCATGATGGTACACATTGCCTTTCCCAGGATCAAATATATCATGTTTGCTGTGTTTGTTTTGTTTTGTTTTGTTTCTGAAGTGATCATTTACCAGTGAGTGCTGCTCCATTTTGGTGCTCTTTGCAGACTTTTGACCTTTTCTTACATTCTGCAGAAAGTCCTTGATTGCCAGAGAAAGAAAGCATTGGTATGGGCCAATGCAGTCTCTGAGAACAACACTGCTGTCCCAATAGATGAACCCAAATAAATCATCTGCGTGGAAGGGAAAAGAAGATCTTGTGTTATAGCAGCTTAAGGATGAAGCAGTTTGGTCAAAGAGAGATCTGAAGAACAAATGTGCAAAGTCAGCATGCAAATGCTGGATGGGATGGCATGAAGCCAACTGTGGTTGAAACACTGGAGTAAGGCCCTGAATGTTAACTCAGTACAACAGTATAGTTGGCTGAACAGGCAAGCTCTGAACAAATTATTTGCATAAAAGGAAGAGAAAGAAACTTCAGAATAAATGAGATCTATCAAAGAGGAAGGGAATAAAAAAGCAAGGAGAACAGAATCAAGGCAGCAGATCAAACTGAATCAAGACACAATTTGCGAAGATCTCACTTTTTAAAAAAGAGAATGGGTATAAAGCTATACTGGAGACAATAACGTATTTATCTTTTTGAAAAGTAGCAAATGACAAAGAAAAACTATTTGTTTAAACATTGTATAATGTTTAGAATATATTTAGAAATAATTACTGTGATTTCAGTAGGAATGCAATAGATCTCCCTGTAGAAGGGAGACTCAATCTGACTCAATCTATCAGCTAGATGCTGCTACTCTGTCTTTGAACCAGATTTGGGAGGGACAAACTTTCAAAGACAGAACTCTTTGCAATGGAGGATTGCTTTCAGTAGAGTAAAATAATTTAGTTATAGTTTGTAACTGAAACGTATTTATACCAGCGGTAGTCCATACTCGGGTGACAATTTGGTAGTAGATTTCGAAAGCTAAATGTTTTGTCCACCACACACCAAATAAAACAAAAAAATGTTTTGTCATACACACCACGGTAAATAAATAATTAAACCTGAGTTAGAAATAACAATAACAAGGGGGATTATTTGAAAAGCAAGCCCCAAAAAGTCCACTAAAATATTTTTGGGGGAGTTGAAAGAAGTTTCAAAGGGGCCTCCTTATCATGTGGATTACATTATTTTGGAGCCACCAAAAACAAGATAATTTTGCCCACCTCTTCTGATAGATATTTGAGAGGCAAATACAAAGCAATCATCCCTCACTTTACTGGTTTCTAGGTGGGATTACAGCTCCCATTATTCCCAACCAGCAGACATACATTTGGAGAGCAACAGGATGGGGAACGTGACAGTACATAATTATTGTGGGCATCAGGGAGACCATATTAGTACTGTTTCTTTTTGAGTATTGTCTTCCAAGAATCCCCAATTGATCTTTAAATAGTTCTAAAGAATGCCTTTGTTATTTAGTTAGTTTCATTAGTTTTAAGTTTTGAGGATTGGTCCAAAAGAAGGTTAAAGGACTGCTCTAGAAATGTACAGTAAGTGGTCTCATTCTAGATCTCCAATGTAGTTTTGAAGAAGGATGTCAACAAGTAGTATGAAAATTGTGATAGCAGCTTCTAAAAATAAAAAAAATGTGAAAGTTCACCTGGCTTTGCAAAGTCTATTGGCTTTGGGGAAGAAAGTGAACTGGAAAGGGTCAAAGGCAGTTAGTTGGTCTTTCAGCAATCAAATGTTCATTAATCAAGATTTCATACCATGCTTATAAACCAGCCATTTTTTAATTAAGCAAAGCTAAAAAGAGAGCTGAAACAAATTATTGGATTGTTTCTTAATGCAAGGAAACAAAGTGCTAAGCACAAAGAAAATAAAAGCAGTCAACTTTTTTTTAATAAACCAAATATATGGACTCTTTATCGAATACTGTTATAATGTAGCCCTGCTTTAGGCATGAAACCTGTGTCAGTTTTGGAACCCTGACAACCTGCCTGGTGACTTTGAGCCAGTCAGTCTCTAGCAGTCCATGATCTCAGGCTTGGGTGACAAGCTAGTAGGTCAATTCCTTTTGCAACTAATAATTCAACATTTGGTTGATCTGAAAAAAGTGAACGAGCAGGAAAACACTAGGAAGGGAAAAAAATCTGTTTTAAAACTATTTGTAGATCATTCTGAAGGACAGCTTGTTTACAATCAATGAACTTTGAAGCAATGTTGATATTATAATCATGTCAAGTTCTAGCAGAAGAATACCAAGTTCCTGAGATCATCTATTGCCCACACAGTTTGGTCTGCAATAATTCTTGTCTAACAAGCCAACGATGACTTGGCTGCCTTTCCAGGGTCTTCTGAGTTTTACCCTGAAGATACAGGCTGGACACCAGCATAAGTAGTCTTCAGCCTTCAGATTTCACACTGCAACTAATATTCAGAAAAGGCTTTTGACTAAATAAGGCCAAGACACTCAAGGGTTTCACACACTGAATCCAGATATATTCTGGATTATTTTTTTAAATCAGGGATGTGCAAAGTTTGCACCACAAATTTCAATTTCCCTTTATTTGAAGATGGGGAACTATAGTAAAAATCTAAAATAAAATAAGCAATTCTTTGAAATATATCTTTATATCTATCAGAATAAAGCAGAAAAATATAGGCTCACCCAGATGCATGACCTCACTCACTGTTGCATTCATTCATATGAGGCCACTAAAGGCAGCTCCCAGCCATGAACAGGTTACTCATCTTTATTCTAAATATCTTGTCAGTCTAAAACAATTGTCATTTACAATTGTATCCTGAGTTGTTCTTGTTGCCTTTAAAGCCAAGAAACAAATTGGAGTTCTTAGGAAATGCAATTGAAATATCAACTTTTTAAAATAGAGGGATCCATCTCAATAAACTATGCTTCAGTGCAATATTTTATTCTCTCCGTGTTGGTTTGCCACATTTATATGAACGCAAACTGTACAAGAAGTGACACAACAATATGATCAAAGTTTATGATGCACATTAGTAAAGGTAGATCTTCATTCATATCACTGTGGCCATTATTTTGACTGTTTTTCACCATTCCCTATGGACAATCTTGTCTCATCTATGCTCACCATTTAAATTCAGTAAGTATTTTTATTCTCATTACAGAGAAGTTGATAGTGCCTGTCACATAGACTTCAGGTGAGGAATCTTACAGAAAAACATAATTATAGTTCTTTATTAGATTTGTATCTTCTGAAAGTTCAAAGCAAGTGCCCACATACATACTCTTCCAGTTTTCTCTACAATAATAACTTTTAAGGCAGCTTTGAGGGGTCCTTCTCCTATGATAAATTAATCAAGTAAACCTAGAATCTGTGAGTTTGGCAATATACATGACATATATAAACTGTCACTAGTAAGGAATTAGTTTTCCAGAAGTCAGGCAAATAAAAATAAGTATATTTGTATAATAAAATGAAAGCAATAACAAGAAAAAATGTGGAACAACTGAACAATGATAGATTGCAACCTAAGATAAATGCATATTATTTACTACAAATCTATACGTTGATTGTTGGGGGCGAGTCACTGGCCCCGATGGAGAGGGTGCGCAATCTGGGCGTTCTCCTGGATGAATGGCTGTCCCTTGAAGACCATTTGACGGCCGTCTCCAGGAGAGCTTTCCACCAGGTTCGCCTGGTGCGCCAGTTGCGCCCCTTTCTAGACCGGGATGCCTTATGCACGGTCACTCACGCCCTCGTGACGTCCCGCCTGGATTATTGCAATGCTCTCTACATGGGGCTCCCCTTGAGGGGCATCCAGAGGCTTCAGTTAGTCCAGAATGCGGCTGCGCGGGTGATAGAGGGAGCCCCTCATGGCTCCCGTGTTACACCTATCCTGCGCAGACTGCACTGGCTACCTGTGGCCTTCCGGGTGCGCTTCAAGGTGCTGGTGACAATCTTTAAAGCGCTCCATGGCATAGGGCTGGGCTATTTACGGGACCGCCTACTGCTACCAAATACCTCTCACTGACCCGTGCGCTCTCACAGAGAGGGACTCCTCAGGGTGCCGTCAGCTAGGCAGTGCTGTCTGGTGACACCCAGGGGAAGGGCCTTCTCTGTGGGGGCTCCCACCCTCTGGAACGAACTCCCTCCAGGACTTCATCAACTTCCGGACCTCCGAACCTTTCGTCGCGAGCTTAAAACACACTTATTCATCTGCGCGGGACTGGATTAGATTTTAAAGTTATGGGTTTTAAGGGGTTTTTATTATTTATACTATTTTAAATTTGGGCAATAGAATAAGTTTTTTAATTGTTGTTCTTAATCTGTATTTATATGTATTTTAACTGCCTGTGAACCGCCCTGAGTCCTTAGGGAGATAGGGCGGTATATAAATTTGAAAAATAAATAAATAAAATAAATAAATTGTAGTAATTATGATTAACTTTATTAGTTTTATTTGTATTAGAATGTATGACACCCAGGTGTCACACTGTTCATGTATTGATTTGATACATTTATAAAAAAATAAAAAACAAAAAACTTGGGGAAAAAATTCAAATAACCCACTTCTTACTTGGCACAGTTCTTTCACCTGGCCAAGAAAAGAAAAGAAAAAAGAAAAGAAACTCCCACAATATAAAATTAGATCAGGCTTCATCATCCCAGTTGACGTCAATGTTTTCTATTTTGAATGTCCATTAGATACAACACACACAGAGACACTTACCCACAAACCAAGTGAAAGGTGATAATCACCAACCCCATTCCTTTTAAATATCATGTCGGAGATTCCCTGGAATATAAACAGAAACATATTATTGGCTCTCATAGTTACATTTGGTGCACAAGTCTTAAATCTATTCTATTATAGAACAGGAGACAAAACAAATTCTATTTTTACTTGCTATTAAGCTAGCATAGCTCCCCACAATCAGGGGTGAAATCCAGCAGGTTCTAACAGGTTCTGGAGAACCGGTAGCAGAAATTTTGAATAATTTTGAATAATTTGAGGAAGAGGTCTGTAAGAGGCGTGCATAAGAGCACAAGTTTGCCTACCATTCCTGTCCTATTGTTTCCTTTCGTTATATCCAATTAATATAGTTATTATATACTCATACATACATATATGAGTATATAATAGCACCAGAAGCACGAAGCTGAAGCCTGAAGATGACGAATGAGACTTCGTCGAAACGTTGCCAAGACATTTCCAATTTTACACGGGAGAAAACCCGAACAAGCAAAGACCTACATACAAACACCCGTGAAAACCTCAGAAAACAAATATATATATATATATATATATGCTTATATATATATATATATATATATATATATATATATAAATAAATAAATAAATAAATAAATAAAATAAATAAATAAATTCGGAGAACCGGCAAATACCACCTCTGGCTGGAGGTGTGGAGATTTTGCAGTATCCTCCCCCTGCCATGCCCACCAAGCCATGCCCACAGAACCAGTAGGAAAAATTTTTGGATTGCACCCCTGCCCACAATCTAGTGATTTTCGGAGGAGTCTGGGAAACTTTGACTTCTAACATTCTGAACCAAAAAGGCCAATCCCAATTCAAGAAAAAAGAAATGACTTGTTGAAGAAGCAAGGCAAATTCCTTCAGAATTATCTGCAAAAGTACACAAAATGATTCAACTGCATGATCTCTCTGTAAATACTGGTGGGGAGGTGGGGAGTGTTGCTGTGAGAGGGTTGGTTGGCTATGTGGTTGCATCTTGATTGGTAGATGGAGTGGGTGTTTGCAGATTGGTTGGCTGTTTCATAGCATCCTGAGTGGGTGTGGTCCTGGTCTTTTGTTCCTGAGCTTTGGTGTTGTGCCTCTGGAGTTCTGTGATATGATGTCTTGAGCAGATGGCTGTGATGCAGCATCCCGGATTTTGGTTTGGCTCTGAGTCCGAGGTCTTGTCATGTGTTCCTGGTGTGTCAGCTTGCTTTGTGTGGGGATCGGAGGGAGGCGCAGCAGCCAGTGGTGCCAGCACGGTCTGGCTTCTGGATGGTGGTTGTGTTTCATCTGTGGGATGGGCTTGGGTTTGAATCTGGTGAGGATGATTGGTGATGGCGTTGTGTGTTATCCTGGGTCCGGTGTCAATTTTTGTGGCTGGGACTAGTCAACAAACGAGTTGGTATAAAATGGTTTGTCATAAATGCGACTGTTTGAGGGCTCCTGGATTGGAGCTGAAAGGTGAAAGGGAAGCAGTATGCTCCCTCCCACATTGGGGCAGACCAGGTGCTTCGACAGAAAAACACAGTCTGTCCCTTGGCTCAACTGATAAAGGGAGGAGAACTTGTGGGTCAGAGGTTAATACAACTGCCTAATATGCAGGCAGTCCAAGTTCAAATCCGAGTAAGGGTATGGCTAGCTGATGAAAGCTAAAAAGCTTGAAATAGATCTATACTAGTCTCCCTCCCTACAAACCTTTTAGGATTGGGGTGAGGTCAACAAGGGACAGTCTAAGGTTAAAGTTATGGGGGTTTGGGGATGTAACCACAGAGTCAGGTAGATTCCAGTCATTGACCACTCTGTTGTCATATTTTCTGCAATCAAGTTTGAAGTGGTTTACCTTAAGTTTGTATCTATTGTGTGTTCGTGTATTATTGCAGTTGAAGCTGAAGTGGGGATTGACAGGTAAGACATTTTAGCAGACAATTTTGCGGCATAGTTCTAAGTTGTCTAAGCCCAAAATTTCAAGCCTGGTGGCATAAGGTATTCTGTTGTGAGCAGAGGAGTGGAGTACACTTCTCGTGAAATACCTCTGGCCTTGCTCAATTGTATTAATGTCCGATATCTAGTGAAGATTCCAGGCAGATGAGCTGTATTCAAGAACTGGTCTAGCAAAGGTTTTTTATGCCCTAGTTTGCAGTACAATATTACTGGAGAAGAATATAGTTGAGAACAATTTGGATCCATTTGTAAATGTCATATATACAGGTTTTTCTCAGTAAGCTATTTAGGAGACAATTGCAATGCTCTCTACATGGGGCTCCCCTTGAAGAGCACCAGGAGGCTCCAGCTAGACCAGAATGCTGCTGTGCGGGTGATAGAGGGAGCACCTCGTTGCTCCCACATAACACCTATCCTGCGCGGCCTGCACTGGCTGCCGGTAGCCTTCCGGGTGCAATTCAAGGTGCTGGTTATCACCTTTAAAGCGCTCCATGGCTTAGGACCGGGTTACTTACGAGACTGCCTTCTGCCACCGATAGCCTCCCAATGACCTGTGCGCTCCCACAGGGTGGGCCTTCTCAGGGTGCCGTCGACCAAACAATGTCGGTTGGCGGCTCCCAGGGGGAGAGCCTTCTCTGTGGCAGCACCGGCCCTTTGGAATGAGCTGCCTCCAGGGTTGCGCCAACTCCCCGACTTCTGGACCTTCAAACGTGAACTTAAGACTTTATTATTTCATCGTGCGGGACTGGCCTAAGCGTAATTTTAAACTGAAATTTTAAAAGGGTTTTACATCAGTCTATGACCGTTTTAGTTTGATTCGGCCTATTAAATATTTGGTTTTAATTCTGTTTTGAAATTTGTTGTTTGTATTTTGTGTTTTTAAATATGGCTGTAAACTGCCCTGAGTCCTTCGGGAGAAGGGCGGTATAGAAATTAAATTATAAATAAATAAATAAATAAATAAAATAAATGCCTATTAGCCTTGAATGGATTTTCTTCTTACCAGTTCTTCAAACCAAGGTGCCCTATTATCTATGATGAGGACCCCAGATCTCAATTCTACTTACAAAGGACATTTGCTTTCTTCCAATCTCAGTGGGTCACTGGGTCAGTGATATCATAAACAGAAATAAGTGGATGAAGCCTACATAATGAGAGTACTGTCATATTTACTGCTGTCATACTTTCTGTGTTCTCACATGTGTAAGCTGATACCAAAGCAATATGGGAATACTGATATTACTCCCTAGAGAAAATTATTCTAGTTAACCAGTTCTTACCAGGAAGTAATACACCGCAATTCTGTGAATGTAAAATGAAATGTCCTTGTTTCCTTTTGCTCATTGAAAAGAGGGAAGCAGGAAGGTGAAGAGGGTTCTTGTGTGAACTGTAAGCATTTCTCTAGGATTAGCATGGGAAACTGTCATACATTTTGTTTTGATTTTGTTCTGCAAGCACGGGAGCTGGTAACTTCTATTTTTAAATGTAAGTTCTTATGCATAGTCCATGGAGTATTCGCCCCTAACACAGGTATAATCAGAAAATATATTGTTTTATACTTTTAAAACTCTGTTGAAACTAATAAATGACTTTTCATTAAATAGTGTGCCGTCTCATAATTTTTCTTCTATGGTAAAGAAATGCTCGCAAAGCAAAAATATAGAAAATGATTTGTGAAATGAAGAGAACAATGGAAAGGTTAAGAAATGGAGAGCCCTACAAGTTTCTTGCAGATGTTTCATTACCCAAACTAGGTAATATCATCAGTCACCAACATGATTAGCACTGATGATGTTACTTAGTTGGGTAATGAAATGTCTACAGGAAAACAACCAGAGAGCACCAAGGACGCTGCAGAATTGATACTTTTTTCAAGTTGATGTTTTTCAGCAGAACTGTTTCTTGCTACCTGGTTTGCTCCATAAAGGAATTCCTGCTATAATTGATGTAGTTCAGAGGTGGGTTTCAGCAAATTCTGACCAGTTCTGGAGAACCGGTAGCGGAAATTTTGACAAATTCAGAGAACTGGTAGTAAAAATTCTGACTGGCCCCACCCTCATCTATTCTCTGCCTCCTAAGTCCCAGCTGATTGGAAGGAAATGGGGATTTTTGCAGTAACCTTCCCCTGGAGTGGGGAATGGAGATTTTACAGTATCCCCTGCCATGCCCACTAAGCCATGCCCATAAGCCATGCCACACCCACAGAGCCATTAGTAAAAACTTTTGAAACCCACCACTGATGTAGTTCCTGTACTTAATATTCAGATAACTTTTTATTATTTATACAAGCTTTCTCAAGCTTAAGTTCACAGATTCCAGAATACCCAACCAACATAGAATTTGCTGCTATCAACTTTGCTGATGGTCTCTAAAAGAAAAGAAAAAAAGAACGGGGGTTCAATGTACGAGTTTTTTAATCCCTGTTTATTATCACTAGACTGCAAAGAAGCATCTATTAAATTAGCAGCTGCCAGGATAGTAGTGGTAAAGTTCTACAGTGTGAACACTCTTTCCATGCTTGTGAGCTTCCTGATTGCATTATATTCTTTTGTATTGTGGTTCCAAAATCTTTGAATGTGATACATGTGAGAAGGTTAGTCCGCACTGAGAAGGGATGACTCAAGATTTCAGAGTGTTGCTACACGATCTCCCAAAAAAATAAAGAAGACAGAGGTTGAACATGGGACCTTCTTCAGGCAAAACATTACACATACCTGATGCCTGCTTCACTGCCATAAAAAAATAAATTTTGTTTTTTGCTTCCTGTTTGGCAATGGGTCCAGAACTGGTCTAGGAGCATATCAGCCTGAAGAGCTGGCATTGAAGGCTCCCCATCTGAGCTTTCAAAACTATTCCGCAACAGCAGGATGAATGTTGACATATTAATGACCTTCCAAAACAGGAGGACTAGAAAATCAGGGAACTTACTGGCATATGTCATAAGGCAATTATGTGGTTGCATGATTCCCACTGAAAAAGAGAAACATGGAAATGAACAGAAGAGAAGCTGGAGAGCTCTGACTAGGTCAAAAGAGGGTGATCCCTCCTGAGGTTTGGCAATCAATATTTAAAGTCTGAATGCCTATTTCACTTCAGTCATGATCACAACTCTCCCATGGCCTTTGTTTCCTACCTTGTTTATGCAAATTATATTCATCAAATGAATGTACTGGATGGAAACATCAAATAGATGCTAAACTTAGTTTAACTGATGGCTCATGCCGCAAGAGCAATACAGCTTTATAAATGGGTCCATTTTGCCTTGATCTAATGCCGTGAAAGCAAGACAAATAGCATTCGTGCTTGGAGCCAAATAAATGTTGGGCAAAAATTATTTTTTACTTTGTTGTTATTTTAAAATTTAGCTCAACTATACTCCCCCTCCCCCCTCTCTCTCCCTCCCTCCCTCTCCCTTCCTCCCTCTCTCTGTATGCATGAGAGTGTGTGTGGTTTACAATGAAATCTCAACTGAATGTTACCTGAATGTTACCTAATTACCTAAGATGGCGCCAACGAAGGCTGCCTCGGTGAAATGCTCTCTAATTGTTTCTTTATTTCTAATTGTTCTCTGTGACTCGCTACGGATTTCCTACTCACGAGACCATCTGCTAAAAATTAAGGAACACTTCTTTAAGGAGCAGCTTTCTTTAATCTCACCCCCGCCTGTCTTTACAAACACGGAGGAGATTCTAACACAGGAGGAGGCAATTCCCACGGAGCCATGGATTACTAAAAAAACCAAACGACGGAAACGAAGGAAACGAGGTAAACGATCTGGGATCTTAATCAAGCTAAGAACTCGCACTAAAACTCCTCTGCCTTCAATTTTCCTAACAAATATATGCTCACTTGCAAATAAGATGGATGAAATACTCCTCTTAAACAAATACTATTCTGATTTTCGCAATTCAGCAGTCCTATGCTTCTCTGAAACCTGGTTAAATGAATCAATTGAAAATAGCAGCCTGAACATTCCAGGATTTCAAATTGAACGATCAGACAGGATTCCAGAAACATCTGGTAAAAGAAAGGAGGAGGCTTATGCCTATATATTAATTCAACCTGGTGTCAAGATTTTAACATAATTTACAAATTCTGTGACAACAATTTAGAGACTCTAATTATCAACTGCAAACCTTACTATTCGCCTCGTGAATTTTCCTCATTTCTTCTAATTGCTGTTTATGTCCCACCACAAGCCTGTGTAAATGAGGCATTACGAACTCTAGCTGACCAAATCATGGAGGCTGAAGCCAAACACCCTGATTCACTGGCCATTGTTTTGGGAGATCTAAACAAGGCAAACTTAAGGAAAGAACTACCAAAATACTTTCAGCATGTCAATTGTCCCACCAGAGGCAAGAATACTCTAGACCACTGCTACACAACACTAAAAGATGCCTATCGGTCTTTACCACGTGCAGCTGTAGGACACTCTGATCATTGCATGATTCACCTTGTACCTGCTTACAGGCAAAGACTTAAAGCCATAAAACCAATAATTAAATCAGTGAAAACCTGGACGGAGGAATCAGAATTAAAGCTACAGGCATGTTTTGACTGCACTGATTGGAATATTTTTAAAGATACCTCTGCAGACCTGGATGAACTCACAGATACTGTAACATCATATGTCAGCTTCTGTGAAGACCTATGTGTACCTACAAGGAACTTGCGAATACACAGTAATAACAAACCTTGGTTTACACCTAAACTTAAGCAGCTACGACATTCCAAAGAGGAAGCCTACAGAAAAGGTGATAAAATGCTGTACAATCAGGCCAGAAATGCACTAACAAGGGAGAGAAGAGCAGCAAAAAGAAGCTACTCTGAAAAGCTAAAGAATCAATTCTCAGCAAATGAACCAGCAAACATGTGGAAAACTCTTAAAAATATCACCGGCTATGGCAAACCTTCTTCCCAGGCTGAAGGTTTTTTTTTTTTTTGGTTTTTTTTTATTTACATTTATATCCCGCCCTTCTCCGAAGACTCAGGGCGGCTTACAGTGTGTAAGGCAATAGTCTCATTCTATTTGTATATTTACAAAGTCAACTTATTGCCCCCCCCAACAATCTGGGTCCTCATTTTACCTACCTTATAAAGGATGGAAGGCTGAGTCAACCTCGGTGAAGGTAATCAACAACTGGCAGATGACCTGAATGAGTTTTACTGCAGGTTTGAAAGGAAACTACAGCCACCTATCTCCACAACCCCCATCTCAGACACACCAACAACAGCCAAGCCTCCTACAACTGACCCCATTTCATTGGGTTCACAACCCCTAGTGATCACAGAAAAGGAAGTGCAGGACCTATTTCACAGACAAAAGCCAGGAAAAGCTCCAGGCCCAGACAAGATAACTCCTTCTTGCTTAAAAGTCTGTGCTGACCAATTGGCCCCCATCTTCACCCATATTTTCAATAAATCACTAGAGATGTGCTATGTTCCTTCTTGCTTCAAACGCTCTACCATCATCCCAGTGCCGAAGAAGCCCACCATCAAGGAACTGAATGACTACAGACCAGTTGCTCTAACATCTGTAGTCATGAAAACCTTTGAAAGGCTAGTGCTTTCCTACCTGAAAACCATCACGAATCCGCTCTTAGACCCCTTGCAATTTGCATACCGAGCAAATAGATCAACAGATGATGCTGTTAATATGGCTCTGCACTACATCCTACAACATCTTGAGTCTCCAAAGACCTATGCAAGGGTCCTTTTGTAGACTTTAGTTCAGCATTCAATACCATCATTCCAGACATTCTTCTAACTAAGCTAAACCAGCTACAGGTACCGGAACAGACTTGTAAGTGGATCACAAGCTTCCTAACAAACAGGAAGCAGCAGGTGAAGCTAAGCAAGATCACATCAAATACCTGTACAATTAGCACAGGGCCCCCCCAAGGCTGTGTGCTCTCCCCACTTCTCTTCTCTCTGTATACCAATGACTGCATCTCCAATGATCCATTTGTTAAGCTACTGAAGTTCGCAGATGACACAACAGTGATTGGTCTCATTCGAGACAATGACGAATCCGCGTATTGACGAGAGGTCGAGCGACTACCCTTGTGGTGCAACCAAAACAATCTGGAACTGAACACACTCAAAACCGTAGAAATGGTGGTAGACTTTAGGAAAAACCCTTCCATACTTCCACCTCTCACAATACTTGACAACACAGTATCAACAGTAGAAACCTTCAAATTTCTGGGTTCTATCATATCGCAAGATCTCAAATGGACAGCTAACATCAAAACATCATTAAAAAAGGACAACAAAGAATGTTCTTTCTGCACCAACTCAGTAAGCTCAAACTGCCCAAGGAGCTGCTGATCCAATTCTACAGAGGAATTATTGAGTCTGTCATTTGCACCTCTATAACTGTCTGGTTCGGTTCTGCAACCCAACAAGAAAAACACAGACTTCAGAGGATAATTAGAACTGCAGAAAAAATAATTGCTACCAACTTGCCTTCTATTGAGGACCTGTATACTGCACGAATCAAGAAGAGGGCCGTGAAAATATTTGCAGATCCCTCGCATCCTGGACATAAACTGTTTCAACTCCTACCCTCAAAGCAGCTATAGAGCACTGCACACCAGAACAACTAGACACAAGAACAGTTTTTTCCCGAAGGCCATCACTCTGCTAAACAAATAATTCCCTCAACACTGTCAGACTATTTACTGAATCTGCACTACTATTAATCGTTTCATAGTTCCCATCACCAATCTCTTTCCACTTATGACTGTATGACTATAACTTGTTGCTGGCAATCCTTATGATTTATATTGATATATTGATCATCAATTGTGTTAATAAATGTTGTACCTTGATGAACGTATCTTTTCTTTTATGTAACACTGAGAGCATATGCACCAAGACAAATTCCTTGTGTGTCCAATCACACTTGGCCAATAAAATTCTATTCTATTCTATTCTATTCTATTCTATTCTATTCTATTCTATGTGAAGAAATATCTTACAATCAGTAACATTTAAGCTAGCTGTTTTGGGGAGTGAAGGGATAACAAGAAGCATTACTAAGGAATTTACTATCCCTTCACAGAGCTCCCTTTTGAAGCCGAATGGTCTTTGACAACTACTCCACATAGCCAGGTCCCTTAACCAACCATGTATATATGTCTGAATTAAATATGGCAGTATTTGATTGTTGGAATGATACGATCCAGGAACCATGAGAGTAAATACTAAGAAGGAATAACCCATTTCTCTATTACTCTTTGGAGTAATTACTTTGAAGAGCTATCAAGCACATTGTATCAAAAATCTGGATATATTGCAGAACAGGAGAGGATTTGTTTTCTTTGAGATAGTTATTTGCACTTCAGTGATTTATTGTAGGTCAATTTGTCAATATAATAATAGCAATAACAATAGCACTTAGACTTATATATCACTTCACAGTGCTTTACAGCCGTCTCTAAGCAGTTTACAGAGTCAATCCCAAACAAACTGGGTCCTCATTTTACTGACCTCGGAAGGATGGAAGGCTGAGTCAACCTTGAGCCGATCAGAACTGAACTCCTGGAGTGAGCAGTGAATTAGCCCCGCAGTACTGTATTCTAACCACTGCGCCACCACAGCTCTAAAATCTGAAAATTAGGAAATGTTTAATGGCAGGAAGATATGAGAAAAAAGCTATCATAACCCAAGAAGTAGTTCACTAGGGGCTGCTACTGAGGTTGAAAATGAAGATAATAAAAAGAGTGGGAATTGTTCATCCTTGTCAAAACCAGACAGGCAAATGAGTTAGGGCAGGAATCAATTAGCTGTCCTTGCTGACAGGAGACTGACATCCTTTGCTTGTGTGGAAGGGATGGTTAACTAAATTTTCAACTGTACCCTTATATAGCATGGAGATGATTTCTTCCCCCAGTTCTGTCATTGTTATGAAAGAATCACTTCACACATTCTTTGTTGCATCGGAATACATAGTATAAGAGACCCCATTGGCAGTCTCCATTGTAATATCCAGATTTATTTGAATATTTTAATGTCTATTAAATTATAGTTATCTATCCGGGGCCAGCTCTAACACATATTTAGTGTTAGCACTCTAGAGGTGCCAAATGTTAGGGATTCCCAAAACTGAAAGGACACCTGAAAATCACAATTTAAAAGAGTGAAAAATAATAATAGCATACTCTGTAAACCAGCAGGTCCACTTGAGGGTAAAATATAATTTTGAGAAAAGAGAAAAAAAAATTAGGGGCTGAAAATCATTAGTGTAAAGCTGAAGAAAAAAGAAACAAAATGGTGCTTTTTGAAATTTCAGACAAAATCGCACAATGAGTCAAACCATCGGGGGTACCAGCATAAATCTTTCCTGGGGTACAAAAATGTCTAGAGCCAACCCTGAAATATCGTCCTACATGGAGGGATATTTATAATCCCAATAACATGTATATGTACTTACTTGATTAAGAGAATTTACTGTCCAACCAATATGCACACACATTTTACTGAGATTAATTTACATTAAACTGAGCATTTCTGAGAGCCCAATATAGAAATGGACTGTCAGTTTTCAATAAGGATTAAAAGATTATGAATGTCTGTTCCATTTAACTGTCAGAAATAGCTTTCAGGAACACTGTCCTGATCTGGCAAAGTTTCCCTCTATTTTTTTAATTAAATCCTTAGAGAAATTTTCCACATTTCTGGCCTATGGACAAATCAAGTTTGTACTTCTTTGGATGCAAATACCATAACTTGTAGACTTGCCTCAGATATCAGGATTGAAGTATATAATGATGGAATTAGATGTATGATAACATCTTCAAATGTATAGCATACACTATGTTGCAGATCAAATTCATTTTACATTTCAAAGAGTCCAATGCTGATATTTGTGTGTGTGTACATGTATCTGTGCACATACATGTAAACAGATGACTATAGACAGATAGCAGACAGACAGATATGATAGCTCTTTTGAAGCCTTCACAAAATATATCAAAACAACTCCCACCTATCCCTTCATGGATCAGCTGAACCTCATTCCAAATAATGTTGCCATCGCCTTAGATCAACCATGAATCTGCTGCTGTGAAACATCCATTCATTTTCTGAAGGATCCAGAGCACATTTATTGTTATTGCTAGTCCTCAAGTATATAACTTTCTGTATTAATTGGTATCCTCAGTGGCTTCAAAATACTTTGGAAGGGGGCACGGGTTGATCTCCCAATCACAGCTGCCAGTTTGAGGTGACAGTTGCTGGAGATGTTATTAATCTTGCTTATACAATTTTCACTCTTTTACAGAATATTGTTAGAGGAAAAACTGAAAAAAAAGAAAGAAAAAAGATGCAATCTTTAGGCAGTGAACATTATGAATTTGAAAAACACAGTATGCCTTATTAGCACTGAAGAATATTTTTTTTTAATTTTGGAAACCATTTTTTTCATGTAAGAAGGAAAAGATTCTTAAAATTTGAAGTTGTTCACATTGATTTTCAAGCAGAGGTTCTTAAGGGAGATTTGCAATATTTATTGTTAGATGCAGAAGCAAAGCAATACCAGGTAGACTATTGTGCGATGTTAAGTGTTTGTTGTTTGATATTCGAATTGAATATTGAAGGTCTGTTTAATTCAGCAAAATCTTTTTGTAGTTGACACATTAGAAATAGAAATAGAATAACAGAGTTGGAAGGGACCTTGGAGGTCTTCTAGTCTAATCCCCTAGTCTATAGGTAGGAAACCATATATCCGGGATGGCAAACTTATGGCACGCAGTGCCTCCTCTGATGGCAAGCGAGCCATCACCCCAGTTCAGCTCCACTGCACATGCACGTGAGCCGCCTGCTGGCCAGCTGGTCTTCGGATCTCTGCCGGGCATGTGTGGTGGGTGGGGCATGTGCGGGTGGCATGTGGGAGGTTGCATGCATATGTGAGGGGGGGGCTGCACACGCATGCATGGGGGCCACATATGCATTGCATTTGGGGGGCTCTTGTGCGTGCTTTGGGCACTCAGTCCAGAAAAGGTTCACCATCACTGCCCTATATCATTTCAGACAAATGGTTATCCAATCTCTTCTTTAAAATTCCAGTGTTAGAGCATTTACAACTTCTGGAGGCAAGTTGTTCCATTGATTAATTGTTCTAACTGTCAGGAAATTTCTCCTTAGGTCTATCTAGGTTGGTTCTTTCCTTGATTAGTTTCCACCCATTGCTTCTTGTCCTACCCTCAGAGGAAGGAGTATACAAATTAGTTGAATATTAGTCTGAATTTTTAGAATGTTGTTTATTAGTATTTTAAGGTAATTTAAATATTGATACCATGTTTCCCCGAAAATAAGATCCTGTCTTATATTTTTTTGAACCCTGAAATAAGCGCTTGGCCGTATTGCCATGCACTCAAAAGCCCGATTCAGCTTATTATCAGGGGATGTCTTATTTTGGGGGAAACAGGCTTTGTTATTCATTTAAACTTAGAGAGAGGTTGTTCTATTATTATCTGTACTGAAAAAAAGTCAGAGGATATTTTTTGTCATATATTTGTTTGATGTATTTTTTTTTCCTGACACTTTTTTATCCCATTCCCTTTTTTCCTTTTATGTTAGCCTCTTTTTACTGGTTGTTTTTGAAATTTTGGAGGGGGGGGTGAGGGAGAGAGAGAGAGACAGACAGACAGACAGACAGACAGACAGAAGAATGAATTGGGTAGAATTGTCCCAGGATGCTCCTATCTTCCCTCAGGGATCTTCAGTTTCTTTGCTCTCCACCACTTTAAAAGGCTTGCCCTTGGTTCTCTTGAAGACAACAATAACCTGTCTAGAATCCATTTTTCTCTGCTAGGCATTACCCTTCTGCCCTTTCTCTTTCTTTTTTTCAAAAACATTTTCCTTAAATGTCCACATTTCTTCTCCTCTTACCAACACAGTGGAAACCCTCCTTTGCTTGAAGAAAGTATAGTCTCTTTCTCTACTCTCTAGATATGCTGTCAGCTAAAAAGAACAACCAGTCTAGATGAATGTATACATAACAAAATAGTAGAGAGTCATGGATGATTTACATGCTGCCCATATAGGAAGTCCTCATTTAGCAGCCACAACTGGAACCGGCAGGTTGATAATCAGTCAAAGTGGTCACTAAGTGAAGGCACTATGATTTTTCAGCTTTCCTTTTTACAAGGATTGGTTGTAAAGTTTCTTTTCTATTACTGCCATAACTGTGAATGGCTGCTGTACAAGGTAATTGCTAAACAAAGGCTACCTGAACTTCAGTTTGGACTTCAGTTTGGGTTCTTTAAAAAGGGGCGCGGTGGCTCAGTGGCTAAGCTTGTTGATCAAAAGATTGGCAGTTAAGCAGATCGAATCCCTAATGCAGTGTAATGGGGTGAGTTCCTGTTACTTGTCCCAGTTTCTGCCAATCTAGCAGTTTGAAAGCATGTAAAAAATGCAAATAGAAAAAATAGGGACCAGCTTTGGTGGGAAGGTAACAGTGTTCCTTGCGCCTTTGGCATTTAGTCATGCCAGCCACATGACCATGGAGATGTCTTCGGACAGCGCTGGCTCTTCAGCTTTGAAATGAAGATGAGCACCGCCCCCTATAGTCGGGAACGACTAGCACATATGTGCAAGACCTTTACCTTTACTTTTTGGGTTCTTTAACATAATTCTTAATATATTCACCTTGATTTGACATTAGTTCTAAAAAAATCATGTATATGTCACCCTCTTAAAGAACATTTTGTGCGGTGGGGCCAAGCGTTACAGGTAGGCTTACTGATCACGTACCTGGCTCCCTGCCACGTGACAGTAGCCCTGCCTGAGCTGCTCGATGTGATAGCCGAGTCGGCAGTTGATACCCCCAGGCTTATGGTCATGGGGGATTTCAACTTGCCGTCGGTAGGCGAGACATCGTCGACAGCTCGGGAGTTCATGGCCTCCATGGCAGCCTTGGACCTGACCCAGTTAGTGAATGGGCCCACACACACTGGGGGACACTCGCTGGACCTGATTTTTGTCTCGGGACAGTGGCTGAATGATCTGGAAGTGGGGGATCTAGCCATTACTCCCTTTCCATGGACGGATCATTCGCTTCTTTGCCTGGACTTTCGAACCGCAAACCCACACCGCAGGAGATGGAGCCAGGACGGTGGTTCCATCCCAGGCACCTGATGGACCCTATGAGGTTCCTGATGGAGCTTGGGCCGATTCCTGAGGATCTAGCCCACGGCTCAGCCGAAGAACTTGTTGCTGCCTGGGATAGGGCGGCGACGGGGGCTTTGGACCGCATCGTGCCTTTGCGGCCTCTGACCCGGCACTGCTCTCGACCAGCTCCTTGGTTTTCCAAGGAGCTGACAGAGATGAAGCACCGGAAAAGATGCCTAGAGAGCGCCTGGAGAGCCAGTTGTTCCGAATCTGACCGAACACTAGTACGGTCACATATTCAGGCCTACCTAGTGGCGATAGGGATGGCAAAGCAGGAATACTTTTCCGCTCTTATTGCATTGGCAGATAACCATCCATCCGCTTTGTTTAGGGTGACCCGCTCCCTTCTTTTTCAGGGAGCTCAGGAGGACCCCTTGCAGGGTCGTGCTGAGGAATTTGGAAGGTATCTGCATGATAAAATCGCTCAGATCCAGGACGGGCTGGATGCTGATTGGATTGATTCAGACGGGACGACGAGGCAGGTCTTGAGAATATTGTTTGGGCGGAGTTCGCCTCTGTGACTCCCGAAAACATGGACAGGATACTGGGAAGGCTGAACGCTACCACATTTTTACTGGACCCGTGTCCCTCCTGGCTGGTGCTGGCCACTCAGGAGGTTACACAAGGCTGGCTCCAGGGAAGCTGGCTTCTTTGATGGAGGGAGTCTTCCCAGCTGCCTTGAAAGAGGCGGTGGTGAGGCCCCTCCTTAAGAAGCCTTCTCTGGACCCGGCTATTTTGGCTAACTACCGTCCTGTCTCCAACCTTCACTTTGTGGTGAAGGTTGTTGAGAGTGTGGTGGCATGGCAGCTTCCCCAGTACCTGGAGGAAACTGTCTATCTAGACCCGTGCCAGTCCGGCTTCAGGTCTGGGTATAGCATGGAGACGGCTTTGGTCACGTTGGTTGATGATCTCTGGAGGGCACAGGACAGGGGTTGTTCCTCTGTCCTTGTCCTGTTGGATCTGTCAGCGGCTTTTGATACCATCGACCATGGTATCTTGCTGCGAGGTTGGAGGGTTTGGGAGTGGGGGGCACCATTTTTCGGTGGTTCTCCTCCTACCTCTCTGACCATTCGCAGACGGTGTTGACAGGGGGGCAGAGGTCAACTGCTAGGCAACTCACTTGTGGGGTTCCGCAGGGGTCGATCCTCTCGCCTCTCCTGTTCAACATCTACATGAAGCCGCTGGGAGAGATCATCCGTGGTTTTGGGGTGAGTTGTCAACTGTATGCTGATGATACTCAGCTGTACATCTCCACCCCGAACCACTCCAACGAAGCCATTGATGTGATGACCCGGTGCCTTGAGGCCATTTGGGTCTGGATGGGGACGACCAGACTCCGACTCAACCCATCCAAGACGGAGTGGCTGTGGATACCGGCATCCCGTCACAGTCATTTAACTCCATCTCTGACTGTGGGGGGTGAATCATTGGCCCCCAGGGAATCGGTGTGCAATTTAGGCGTTCTCCTGGATGCACAGCTGTCTTTAGAAAACCATCTGATGGCCATCGCCAGGGGAGCTTTTTATCAGGTTCGCCTGATTCGCCAATTGCGCCCTTTCCTGGATCGGGACTCATTACGCACAGTCACTCATGCCCTTGTTACTTCCCATCTGGATTACTGCAATGCTCTCTACATGGGGCTCCCCTTGAAGAGCACCAGGAGGCTCCAACTGATACAGAATGCGGCCGCGCGGGGATTGAGGGAGCTTCTCGTAACTCCTATGTAACACCTCTCCTGCGCAGGCTGCATTGGTTGCCGGTGGTCTTCCGGGTGCGATTCAAAATCCTGGTTATCACCTTTAAAGCGCTCCATGGCATGGTACCGGGATATTTATGGGACCGCCTACTGCCGCCAGTAACCTCCCATCGACCTGTGCGCTCCCACAGAGAGGGCCTCCTCAGGGTGCCGTCGGCCAGACAATGTCAGCTGGCGACCCCCAGGGGGAGAGCATTCTCTGTAGGAGCTCCAGCCCTGTGGAATGTACTACCTGTGGGGCTACGTCTTCTCCCTGATCTTCGGGCCTTTAAGCACAAGCTCAAAACCTTCTTTTTTCACCAAGCAGGGCTGGCCTAACGATACAGTTTTTAATTGAGTGCTTTAATGGGGTTTTAAGGGAATTAATTCTATTTTATTAATTTTTTACCTAGAAATTTTTAATTCTTCAGCTTATTGAATCAGATTCTTAATTGTTTATTGTATTTTAATTTTTTTTTTTTTGATATTTATGTTTTATTTCTGCTGTACACCGCCCTGAGTCTTCGGAGAAGGGCGGTATAAAAATACAATCAATCAATCAATCAATAAATAAATAAATAAATAAAACATCTCTTCTGTAGCCTAGAAACCTTACAATTTAGATTAATAATATCAAAGATACCTCAGCCAGAATCTTGGATTCCATGTTGCTTAGTAAAAATATGATGGAGATGATGAGAGAAAGGGCCATGGATTCAGACTTCTGGATAATTTTGAAAGAAGAATAATGAGCCATATTTACACTTCAAAGACATGCCAATTATTTCTCTTGGTCCACTGAAAAAAGAAACACTTTGTGCCCAATATTCTTATTATGCAAAAAAAAAAAAGCCATATTAAATTGTCTCTTAAGGAAAGCACTGTTTTTTACTAAGGGTTTTGTGGATTTTTCTTTTAAATGCAGATTTTTTTTCTTTAAGTATCCCTGAGGGTTGAACATTTGAATTTCATCCCAGACATAATTAATAGACCTCTTTGTTTTTCCTAATTGTAAAAGAATGGCCCTGGCAGCTTCAATACAATTGATTTGTTGCTGTTTTATCAAATCCGGAGTACTTTTCTTCACCCTGGATCATTGTTTTATTGTCATTAATTTGTAACATTTTGTACACAGTGTCATTGAGATGACTGGCCATACAAATTGTTTAAATGAAGATAAATACTCTCTCATTCTCTCCTAGAAGATATGCAGCCCATATCTCATAGTGCTTCCATTGGGGACTGTATCTTTGGACAAATCTTCCAATAAAACTGATCAGCAAGCTTGCTGTATCAAGGAACTGCCATGTTATATGAATTTGCTGCTAGGAAAGAGTCACAATATGGGAGCCTGAGCCATATTTTTTTGCACACGGTTCTATTTAGACAGAAAAATGATTGTCCCCTCAAAAGAGCTGAAAGTTTTCTCCTAGAAAGCATAAAATAAAATAAAATGCACCAGAATTTTACAATAATTACAATAATAATAACAATAATTAAAAATTATTATTTGATGATGATAATAATAATAATAATAATAATAATAATAATAATAATAATAATAATAACAACAACAATAGTAATAATAGTAATAATACAATCAGGTAGAACAATCTACCTGATCCTGTTGTTAGTCTCTCTATTCCCCATGCCTTTTACTGTAAACTGTCCAGCATGGACCTTTCATGTTTCTTAAAAGGTCCCTAAGGGTGCAGTAGGCACACTGGTGCATAAGCGCACCAGCGGGCCTACTGTCCCTGTCCTACTGTTCCCAATTATATGTAATCATTCTATGTATTTATGGCTATGTTTTGCCAATTTATATCTTTTTTTTTTGTGCCAAAAAATTTTTGTGTGTCCATGTCTGTGCCTACTCTGTTACTTGTTTTCTTGTATTTGTTGACAAATAAATAAAATAAATAAGAATTTGATTCTATCCCAGTGATGGCGAACTTTTTAGACACTGAAAGGTGCATGCATGGTCATGTGCAGACATACATGAATGTGCACACGTTCATGCATGCACAGACATGGGAGCATGCACAGCAGAGACCTGAAGACCAGCTGACCAGTAGGAGACAGGGCATCCCATCACCGGCAGCGCAGCAAGATCTCTTTCTTTCATGAGCTTCTGTTTTGTCGTTTGCAGGGAAACAGAAGCTCACGAAAGAAACACCATGGAGATAAGACTTGGGGTGATGGCGCACCTGCCAGCAGAGAGGGCTCTGTGTGCCACCTCTGGCACACGTGCCATAGGTTCCCCATCATGGTTCTATCCAATGCATTGGCATTTACATGTTGCATTTTGGACACAAGGGACTACCTTTGATAGTTTGGCCCACCTTGTACTTGGATGTAGAAAACAGATGATGATACATAAGTTACTTTTCAGATATGATGGAACTGTAACCTCAAGAATTCACAGCCCTTGATAAGTATAGTCCAAGATACCTGGAAAACACCTGATATAGGAAAACCTGCTTCAAATTTTTGGCAAGTCATGAGAGCCATTTCTTTTTTTTCCATAAAAAAGTTTTATTTTTACAATCATGTCAAACAACTCATTCAATGTACAGTTTTATACAATTAGTCGGGCCTGCCCAGTCACCACCACCCTTTTTAACACTCTTCCCTCTTCTACCTTCTTTTACTTTCCAGACCTTCCTCTCCTTCTCTTATCTACATCCTGTCCTCCCTCCACCCTACACCTTCCTTCTCCCTCTTCTACCCCTCTTCCTTCCTCTTCTTCTCTTTCCTACCTCCTACTCTCTCTTTTCTCCCTCCCCACCGTTCTAAAATGGTAACTGGGCAGACCCTACATTAATTATATTTATACATCTTCAATAATCCCTGTACATTAACCATCACTCCATCTCTAGCCTCAACCCCCCAATTCCCCTCCCCCTTACCCCCCAACCCCAACCCCGACTTCCCAGAACAAAATGCAGGGTATCAAAACTAACAATCATAATCTAAAATAATTCCTAAATTATAATCTCTAGTCTCTCCACACTTAATCACACTCTCAATTCCCCTCTCCTTCAGAAATATATCTAATACAAAATATTTCCTAAATTTACTCATATGCTATTCGATATTTTTTTATCTGATACTTATTTTGAATATAATCAATCCACATTTTCCATTCTAAAATATATTTTTCTTGTGTATAGTCTTTCAAGTAAGCAGAGATTTTTGCCATTTCTGCCAGATTTGATACTTTAAGTGTCCATTCTTCAATTGTAGGTAATTCTTCTTTCTTCCAATATTGAGCAATCAAAAGTCTTGCGGCTGTTATTAAGTTCAAAATCAATTTAGTCTCTATAGCTGTACAATCCATAATTATTCCTAGTAAAAAGAACTGCGGGGTAAACTTAATCTTCTTTTTCAAAATATTCTGCATGATCCACCATACTTTAATCCAAAATGCTTTAACCTTTTTACAAGTCCACCATATATGGTAATAAGTGGCATCTTCACAATCGCATCTCCAACATTTAGCCTGTACATTAGGATACATACATGACAATTTTTTGGGGTCTAAATGCCATCTATAAAACATCTTATAAAAATTTTCTCTCATATTTTGCGCTTGTGTAAATTTAACATTCCTCACCCAAATTCTTTCCCAAGTTTCCAACATTATTGGTTGCTGAAAATTTTGTGCCCACTTAATCATACAATCCTTAACCAATTCAGTCTCTGAGTCTATTTCTACTAATACATTATACAACCTCTTAATATGCTATTGGCCTTGATCTCTCATTTGTTTTAACAAATTATCCTCAATTTGCTTAACACCTATTTTTTGATCTAATTTCCATCTAGCTTGTAATTGTCCATATTGGAACCATGTATAATTTTTCCTTTCTTCCCCCATCTTTTCTCTAGATTTTAATTGTAATTCCCCCTTTTCCATACAAGCCTTGTTTGTTTGTCATGAGAGCCATTTCAATAGTAATCCTCATCAGGCGCAGAACTGCCATTTAACATTCTGTTCTTTCCCCACATGATGCAACAGAACACTGGAATTATATGTGTTTGCATGTGATATATGAAACTCCAACAGCAACCTATAAACAGGAGCTATATTCTGTTAACTTACTTTCATATTATTTACTACAGTTTTGTAATAAACCCATCTAGAAGAAACCCCAGGCAATACACATAATTTTTTTCATAATGGCTGTGTAAAATAGATGAAATTAATAAAGAATATGCCTGGTCTATTGTAACCTAGTGAACTTTATGGATTAATTGGTTAGAATCTGGATATATCATATTCAACAGTCTTTATCAGGGATGAAATGCGACTGGTTCAGACTGGTTCAGGCGAACCGGTAGGGACTGTTTGAATCAGTTTGCTGAACCAGTAAAAACCACCCCTGGTTGGCCCCTCCTGTGCCCACCCACTCACCCACTTGCCACTCACCCATTCAATGTGAAATGCTGCAGCAGAGAGAATCCAAACTTTTCTCCCTCCATTCACAGTGGAGCTGCTACAGCCTGTCCTTTAAGGTAGTCCCCAGGAGGGAGGGGGCCAGGGAGACCATAAAGGAAGAAGCAGCTCCGCTGTGAATGGAGGGAGAAAAGTTCGACTTCTCTCTGCCACAGCATTCACTATGACCCTTCTGGTGCTCATACACACATTTTTTCCTACCAGGTTCTGTGGGCATGGCTTGGGGGGGGGGTCATGTGACTGAGTGGGCAAGGCCATGAGTGACATTGAGTTGGCCATGCCCACTCAGTCACAGGACCCATCACCACCAAGCCACACCCACAGAACCAGTAGGGAAAAGTTTGCTGATCTTTATACTGCAATATATTGCTCTGGTTTTCTGTGTATACCCATCATGTATTATTACGCTGGGCTATACAGTCTGCAAGGACATTTTGATTTAAATGGAAGTTGTTTCTACTCTCTTCTCTAACATCCAACATCTGTGGCAGATATAATATCTGAAAAGCAGGGCTTCTGAATAATTTTGTAAATCTAAATCCTTGACATGGATGAAACTGACACCAGATGCAGATCATGTATGTGGAAATATGAGGGTATGATACAAATGTTACAAACCAGGCAATGCATTAAACAGCGCATTTGAGAGATGCCTTGTATGATTTTTCATACATATTCCTTTACAGCCTAAAATTTTGCCAGGATTTGGGGAAAAAATTGTGTGCTGAATAGTTAATGGGGAAAACTCTGCTGCCAATGATTTTATATGCAAATACCTTGCTTCACTCTCTTCCTCTTACTACACAACCATTACTTCATCTCCAGTAATATGTTGATTAGGTTGCAGGCTATTGACTAGAATTAAAATATGATTCAATCTATAAATTGTAGCCAATCAACATGACTTGTGATCAGGCCTCAAAATTCTCAATAGGATTGAATAATAGAAGGGAGGTAAATCAAAGCTAACAGCTCTTAGCTCCAGCCAGTCTGTCTCCACTTAAGGCTTTCCATTCAGCTGGGAAGCATATCAAAATTTATAACCTAGACATTTATTGTGTGGGGCATTAAAACGATGAGGAACCGTACACTCATGCCATGAGAGCCATTAAGAGGAGATATGGCCTATATTTGCCTCATGCTAAACAATTGCTCAGTTGCCAAAAGCAGCCAGGGGAACTCAGAAAACATTTTATCTACAGGCTAGTTGGATTTAATCTCTCTATAGTGACAAAAGTCTTCTTTAAAAAAAAAAAGAATACTACAATCCAAAGCATTCTATTCTAAAGGAAAGTCCTACTGAAGGATTTACTGACGGGAAGGTTGATGGGAAGCTCAGGATTAAGTAAAACATTTACAGAATATTAAGAACTTTCCCATATGGATCTTATTATGGAGCAACCAGTAAAGGGAAATCTTGAAACAGGTTTATCACAGCAGATACTGTATGGTGGATGTATGATACTTCTGGGAAAGGTCTTAATGAGATGTCCTAACTATGCTTATGCTTTTCATATGCAAGATCACCATCTTGAAAAGTACACCCTTGTTTTGTTTGCTTAATAAAGTTGCAACAGATTATAAAAATAAGATTAAAAAATAATCACTGAAATTTTCAAAGCCAAAGTTTACCTGAATTCAGTGCTTTGTTTTGCTATTAGAAGCACTATCAATTGTAATTGAAAGGAGAGGTACAGGGGCTAATCGCTTACAACCAACATTGTGATTTTAAAAAAAACAAGAGAAGGAAAGAAAGTTTTATTTTACATATATTTTGCAAATCCTAACATGAGCATATAACTGGGAAGACCCTGGATCACTGGCCAGTTCTCCATTCCAGACTGGGTTAGAAGTAAGAAGTGGTAGGAATGGCAGATGCTCTTTGATGCAAGGACAGTCATAACCCTCTTCACACCTGGATATTCAATAGGCATACCAACCCTCAGGCTGAGTTAGCGTTTTGAAGCTCATTTTATAGCAGGCATATATAAATTGTAGTTCTGAAAATTCTCAAGATTGGGAGCACAATGGTACTCCCAAAGTTACTGCCAAATTGCAACAAACAGTATAACTAGAAGGCAAAAATTATAAAGGCATGAAAAGTACAATTTATGTGTGTTCACTTGACTTGAATTACATTAGTTTTCCTTGGTTCCCACCCATATTTTTGGATGCACCTCAAAGAAGAACAAGGTTGCTCACTCTCCTTTCCCTCATTTTGGGAAATACTGTGGGATGAAACAAACCTGCTCATCTTAAAATGGATTTTTTCCAATCAGAACAGAACTAGAATTAACAAGATACAGTATAAGATTTATGCACCAGATTAGAGAGAAGCTTAATCCTCCTTGATCTGTGCAGTTTCCTTCCAGAAGTTGATTTGAGGGAGTCCTTCAGTAATTGTTTTGTGATGTAACCCACAAGGCCATTGACAGCCTTAGAGAGAAGGGACATTTCTTACAGAATTCAATACTTTTAAAACAGAATTTTTATTACACCAAAGAGGCTTTTTAATGTATTTATTTTAATTGCAATGCACATATTGCCTCAATAAATGTAGCAATTATTTTTCAGGACAAATCCATTCTTCATAGTCAGTGGTCTATTTCAACCCAGACTGCATTCTGCCAAAAAAATTCTACAACAAAGTGAGGAGTAGCACATACATCCTCGATTTAAAATCATAGGGGAGTCCATATTGGAATTATGGCAATCTGAATTATAAAAGAAATCAAAACTCAGCACGAATGTTTTCCATTTGCATCCGAATTCTTCACAGTATTACAGTAAATAATGTAACCAGCAGAGGTGGGCTTCACATACTGTAGCAACAGGTTCGCCCAGCACCAGAAATGTGAGCGCGCACTTGCTCGCATCCGTGCATGTGTGCGGCATCACAAAAATGGCAATTCACTTGCGCGTGCCATCTGCACATGCATGCGGCATCAAAAACACAGTGATATAGGATGGGATTGCACCCAGACAGGTGGGCGGGGCAGGCCCACCCACAGGTCACCACTACTGGTTCGGCCGAACCAGTCCGAAACATCTGAAAACCACCTTTGGTGACCAGATTACCTCATAATCTGAAGCAGTAGAAAATGTTAATGAAAATGTATTTCTTCTCATTGCACTACCATCTGCTATAGTGTCTATAGATTATGTAGCCTGTTGTGGTCCGCCAGCAGCCTGCAGAGTTGGCAGCAGAGTCAGACAGTGAGGAGACTGGGGAGGAACATGGGCCAGTCCTGGAGTCTGGGGAAGGCTTGGACGAGGGCTCTGCATTGGAGGCAGAGAGGGGGCCAGGGCCATCTGGGAATGATGTGCGGACTCTGGAGTCCCCAGAGTTGGATAGCAGAGAGAGAGGAACAGGAGGAGCCTGTTCTTAGTGCACGCATGTACAGAGCTGCCAGAAAGCAAGAGCAGCTAAAGCAAAAGGGACAACTTGGGAGTAAGGCCAGGAGATGATTGGCCTCTCCCATAAGGCTTAAAAGAAAAACAAAGGCACTTGGGGCCTTTTGCAGGAAAGCAACGTTGCTAACTCTGTTTCCAGTCAGCATCTCTTGTTTGTTTCTAAACTTCGTGGGGCTTTGCCAAGTAAAGCCTTTGGCAGGGTGTCAAAGAAGATAAAGGTTGGTGATTATCCTGAAGGACTTCTTCTGAAGGACTTTTGTTGAAAATAATTGGGACTTAGCTGGGAATGAACTCAGCTGTTACAATAAAATAGGTTTATTTAGGACTAATTGTGTCTTGTAATGATTCAGTAAGCCTAGGTCACAACATAGCCTGTCTGAATTGAGCAGCTTTTTGCTCTGAGTTAAAGAAACTTTAGGACAATGGTTCTGTCCCTGCTTAATACAAGGTATAAGTACAGATAGGCAACCTCCCATTTTTGGGTTAATAACTTTAAAGTATTATAAAACACAATGACTTATTTCCAGAAAACTTTGCCAGGCAATGCAGTCAGCAAACAAGGCTACTGCTACACTTTTCTACCATTATATTCTATGCATGCCTCCTCAGAAACAGATATCAGTGTTTTATGAAGATTAATTTTCAGATTACAGTTGCAGCCTTAATGGAATGATCCTGGAGGAGTGGCTGAAAACATCTGAAGATGTGAAACTGATTTTTGCCTCTTGAATTAGGTCAATTGCTAAAAGCATTTGCACTTACACCCTTTACCAGTTCTGTCATAAGGTGCACCACAACCAGGATGTGTGAGATAGATAAATGATAATAGATGGATAGATAGATAGATAGATAGATAGATAGATAGATAGATAGATAGATAGATAGATAGATAGATAGATAGATAGATAGATCCACTTGAAAAAAAGTGTGCATGAAAGAGACCTAAAACAAGATGGATTGATGACATCAGTATGTACTGCCCAATTGGTAAAAGAAAGCTCAGGACCATATTGGTTGGAAATATGTAAAAGAGGCCTTTATCCTGCAGTGGATAGACAATGGCTAAAATGATGAGATATATTCCAGCATTTTACTTCAGTTTCAAAAAAAACTTGAAATTATTTAAGTTATTTAAATTTGTCTGACTGGTTTGACTGATTGCTTTCCTTGAAACAACTTTTTCTTATATAGTAACTATTCTCTTTGTAGGTAGATTTCAGAAAAATATTTCCTGAATGAATCCTTGACAGAGACAGGTAGTCATTGGCAGAATCCAACCATTGCTATAATCTGTGCTGAGAATTCAATTTCTTTTACTGTTTCCATATTGTCTGTACTTCATCCTGCAGAAGATTTATCTATGAATCGGCACTAATTTGATGCTACCTAATCAGTCATTATCTAATATTCTTCAATGTGTTTTAAAAAGGAAAAAAAACAAGGCACATGTAATCATATTTATTCATATAGTTACTTATCTGCAATAGCCTTGTTGGCTTACTAGTGAATCATGATCTCTTTGTTCTCAGGGCACTTGTAGTAATATGTAAAGTTATGATCAAGTGCTTAATTTTGGGCTGGTTGTTGCTTCAAAAGACACATCACCATAAGGTATATTAATTTTATAAGATAGGTTAGCATGTCTTTTGTTTAAACAAGGTTTATGTCCACATTCAAGAAATTCTTTTTTCAATTTTGTTGTCTAAAGGTAACTAGATTTATAGAATTCTGTGGGTTATTGAGTCCTTCGGGAGAAGGGCGGTATACAAATTTAAATAATAAATAAATAATAAATAATAAATTAATCCCATTCAATCCTTTGCCTTCTATTTGTGCTAGGGTTTGGAATGAAATTATCCTGTCCCTCATTTAGACTTTCTTTTTGAAAAACTGAAAAGAAAAGAAAATATCTAGTCTACTTCTAACTGTCATTGTGGCAGCCTGGTAATTATAATTAATTCATTTTCCTGTCACTTTTACATTGCTTGGAACAGAACAACCAAAATAGCCAGTTATTTTAGAACAGAAAATGAACGATGTGTAGGCGAGACTGGAAAACATGTACAAGATGAACTCAATAAGATCAGCTACCCTGTTTTCCCCAAAATAAGATATCCCCTGATAATAAGCCCAATTGGGCTTTTGAGCGCATGGCAATAAGGCCAAGCACTTATTTCAGGGTCCAAAAAAATATATAAGATAGGGTCTTATTTTCGGAGAAACACGGTATGTAGCCCTGTAAAGATCAATATTACCTTTGCAACAATGGTAATTGATTTGGTTGTTTTTATTTTAATTTGCATTTGCATGTTGCATTTCTTCCCTCCAATTAGTCTATGCATTAAATTTAATTTAGACACTCTTGGTCTAAATGGTGTAGCTAGTAATGGTGATCGTCTCCATAAAGTAGTTGAACTCCATTTCCAACCATTCTTATTATCCAATGAACCACCAGAGAGCAATAGCAATAGCACTTAAACTTATAGACCACTTCACAGTGCTTTACAGCCCTCTCAAAGCGGTTTACAGAGTCAGCATATTGCCCCCAACAATCTGGGTCCTCATTTTACTGACGTTGGAAGGATGGAAGGCTGAATCAACCTACAGCCTGTGAGACTTGAACTTGAACTGCCAAATTGCAGGCAACTAGTGGTCACCAGAAGTAGCCTGCAGTACTGCATTCTATAGGTGTGTGTGTGTGTGTGTGTGTGTGTGTGTGTGTGTGTGTGTGTGTGTGTTTAGAAGAAAATATTTCCAAAGAAGCCTCTGAATTCCAATAGCAGGTGTAAAAAAATAGTTTACCTACTATCTCAAAGTTTCATAATTTTGCTTTTATTCCCAGTTATGTTTTTTCCTAACATAAGTAGTCCCATGTTTTAACACCTTCCATTTCTTTTAAACAAGACATAAAAGGATTGAAAATATTGTGTTTTTTGAGATGATCTACCCTGGGATTTCACAATCCTGAATAGTTTGGTAACTCATACCTCTTTATTGTTCACCTCAGTGGTGGGTTTCAAAAAAATTTTACTACCGGTTCTGTGGGTGTGGCTTGGTGGGCATGGCATGGCCTGGTGGGCATGGCTTGGTGGGCATGGCAGGGGAAGGATACTGCAAAATCCCCATTTCCTCTAGATCAGCTGGGATTTGGGAGGCAGAGAATAGATGGGGGCGGGGCCAGTCAGAATTTTTACTACCAGTTCTCCAAACTACTCAAAATTTCTGCTACCGGTTCTCCATAACTGGTCAGAACCTGCTGAAACCCACCTCTGGTTCACCTCTGATCTTTCACAATCATGTTTGGAACTCGTGAAGATGCCTTCAAAGAACTCGTGGATGTACAGCTTCAGATGTATAGCTCTCTGTATGAAGCCTTCTTCACTGCAGACAGGCTGTATTTCTGTAGGATTAGCCTAATCTTTCTTAAGATGGGAGGGGCTGCTTACATAGTGAATTCAGCATAGGGTGTGTCACTGATGTGAGATATAGTATCATAGAATTAGAAAAGGCTACAACTATCTCTTTACACAATCCAAGAATCCTGATTAAAACATCTCCTAGAGAGGTCTGGCCATGACACCCAGTGAAACTAGGGCTACCAAGTCTGGGTTGAAAAAATCATCGCAAGATGGCAGGAAAGAAATATTTAACTTGTTGCTGCCATTGTGTCATTATCCATAATTTTGCAGTGCAAATCTGGTAGTCCTAATAAAAGCTCCTAAATATTGGATCCACTGTAGATAATTTAAGCGGAATCAGCTTTCTGGTTTTTATGTCTATACATGAAATGCCATTTTGCATATAGTCTAGAATATATTAGCTTTTTTACAACAGTCTATACCATGCATAGAATCAGGGGGTACTTAGATATACAGCCGTGCGAAGGAATTTAGCAATGCCAGCTGGCCCTACTTTATTTTACATTACTTATTATGTGTATTTGCTATATTTGCTGTTAGATAAGGCATGAAGGTATTACATTGATAAAGCCTTCTTGTCACCTGTTACATTTTCAGCCATATAAAAGAGATGTTTTAAGTGCATGCATTCAAAAATGGCAACTATTGATACGCGCACACACACTTACTTAGGTACCTACAGAAATATTAATTAAAAATCTTATTGGCACTCCCAGCAAGTATTCTGGAAATTTGAAGAGAGCTCTGATCTTTTGTACTCCCAGACATCATCAATATTGGAGAGGTAAAGTGATATATTTCAGGCTCAGCTTTAGACCGCCTAGTTGGAAAGGACAGGACTTCTGAGCTCCAGGGGATCCATTTTTCCATTTTTTTGCTCTAGGGCAATGATGGCTAACCTTTTTCAAACCAAGTGCTCAAAGCGCAAACGCCCCTGAACCCCCAAAATGCAATGTGTGCATGGCCCCACACATGTGCCCCGCCCACCGTGCATGTGCATCCCCCGATGTGCCCGAATCCCCAAAATGCAATGCATGCATGGCCCCCTCCATGTGCAACACCCCCCACTTGCCTGGATGCAGCCTGCATGCCCCCCTCCCTCTGCACATGCATGGCAGAGACCCAAAGACCAGCTGGCCGGTGGGAGACGTGCGTGCAGAGCTGAACTGGAGTGACGGCTTGCGTGCCATCAGAGAGGGCATTGTGTGCCACCTCTGGCATAGATGCCATAGGTTTGCCATCACAGCTCTAGGGCTTAAAAGAAAAATGCTAGCATGAAGGCTTTGCAGTCCTAACCTGCTAATGAATATTTATGAAGTAAAAAGATGGTTATGTAGAAATGCCCACAATCTGTGGCTCCCTGTTAAGTCTTGTTTGAGAAGCAACCGTAGGTGTCTGTAGCAAGCCAGAATGATATATCAAAGGGATACCATTGTGCAAATGCCATGATTATAAAATATTCTTGTAACATCTGATGTAAATTGTGACATTTGTGTCATGATTTCATGATGCATGTGTTGCCATTTGGTCCACTCAGATGCATATAAGAACAGCCCAAAGTCGACTCCTGTATAATGTATTCCAGCGCCCAACATATTAAATTAATTACCAGCAAAGACTAGAATTCACAATATATCTTTCAATAAAACTATACTACTATGTTATCAATTGAAGATTCCATCTATGTCTTATCAACTTTGAGAAAGCCCATTCAGTAATGTTAATTTTTTTAAAAAAGCAACTCATAGGTATATTCCTCCGAAGACATTTTAAAAAACTTTACTGAGACTGATTACCTGGCAACAGTCTCAGTCCAGAGCAGTAATCAAAGGATGAAATCCTTCAATTGGATTTGCTGTCCAAGCCATTTCTTACAAATATGTGGGTTATAGCATTATTCATTTTAGAAAACTATACTTGTTCCTTGTTTTAGAATAAAAAGGATGTTACATGTAGAAGGAATAAAGATACACATATACACACATAAAGATACACACAAGGAGATTGACTCATGGTGGTAGAAACCATGGCGATTGTGATTATCTTAATGTAGCAATAGCACTTAGACTTATATACTGCTTTATAGTGCTTTACAGCTCTCTCTAAGCAGTTTACAGAGTCAGCATATTGCAAGACCAGTACCCTCAGCTTTCTGCTGAAGTAGAAGAGGGATGGGTATGGACTAAATAAATGAAACACAAAAATGCTGCAATAAGATATGTTTGTTCTGGCACTAGTAGAGTGCTTTAAAACTTCACAAATGGGAAGGACTTCTATGCACGAGCTTAATGAATAGCTTGATAGAAGCATGTAACTTTTGGATGCAAAAATCTGGGCTACCACTAGATGGAAGTAAAGTGTTACAGAACATTAACTCTTTGCTGTCTTCTAGCAGCCTTTCAGATTTTTGCAGTATTGGATTTGCCAGGAAGCACCTTGTACCTTTCCCCTCCCCCTTTGAACTGGCAGCAATTCAAGTATTATTCTCTGTGCAGGAATTGCACTTTCCCTGGTAGAAAAGGCAGAAACTGTTTGCACAACATACTAACACTGACTGGCTAAGCCAAAACCAAACAAACCACATAATGTGAGTGAGACTTTTACACTGTAATAAAGCATTTTGTTTGTTTTGGCTTCATATGCTAAGTCAAAGGAAAACAAAGTACAATATGACTAAGTGTGATCTGTGAATTAGCCCCCGGAAAAAGTGTGCATGTGTGTGGTAGGCACAGGATCATCCTCAGGAGAAGTTTTAAAAAGCCAAGATAGTAGCCATGACAATGAAAACCTCTGCATTGACTTGACACACCTCTGGGTGAATAACATTTGAACAATCATGGACAGCAATCCAGCCTCTCAGCCTTTCTCTAGAACATGAGATGTGGCAACCAGACCAAAAAAAGATGAGATTAAATTTTTCAGTTTAAGATGAAAAATTATATCGTCAAAATTTGGTTGCCAAAAGGGTGATCAGGGTGTGTGTGTGTGTGTGTGTGTGTGTGTGTGTGTGTGTGTGTGTGTGTGTCAGAGGCCGGTTCATTGTGCACTGAAAATGCATGCCTTCCGTGTATGCCTGCGGCCTTTCACGCATGCACTTTGCTCGCATGTGGGCTTGCACGCATGAACGCGGCTTAGAAAATGTGGCTAAATAGGACGGCATAGCACCAGGGTGGGTTGGCAGGCCCATCCACAGGTCACCACTACCAGTTTGCTCAAACTGGTCCAAACCGGCTGAATACCACCACTGGTGTGTGTGTGTGTGTGTGCGTGCGTGTGTGTGTGTGTGTGTGTGTGTGTGTATGTTAGATTTTTGTATACAAAGAAAACACAAAATAAAATTCATGACACAATATTTGGCTCTTTGCAACCAAGTCTTGGGGTTCTGGATGGAGGGAATATGTAGCTCAGAGTTGCTGACATGGAAACAGTTTGATGGGTATTATTATTATTATTATTATTATTTATTGAATTTTTATACCGCCCTTCTCCCGAAGGACTCAGGGCGGTGTACAGCCGGAGATAAAATACAAAATATGTACAATTAAAACAAATTAAAACATATCAAAATTACAAAAACGGCTAATAATTAAAATTAAATTTAAAATATTTAAGAATATTAATAAACCCCAATTTAAAATCAAACTATTATGCCAGTCCCGCTTGAATAAATAAGTATGTTTTTAGCTCACGACGGAAGGTCCGAAGATCAGGCACTTGACGTAGGCCAGGGGGGAGTTCATTCCAGAGCGTCGATGCTCCCACAGAGAAGGCCCTACTCCTGGGGGCCGCCAGCCGACACTGTTTGGCGGACGGCACCCTGAGGAGACCCTCTCTATGAGAGCGTACGGGTCGGTGGGAGGCATAGGGTAGCAGCAGGCGGTCTCGTAAGTACCCGGGTCCTAAGCCATGGAGCGCTTTAAAGGTAGTAACCAAAATCTTGAAGCGCACCCGAAAGACCACAGGAAGCCAGTGCAGACTACGGAGCAGTGGTGTTACGTGGGAGCCACAAGCGGCTCCCATTACTACTCGCGCAGCCACATTCTGGACTAACTGCAGCCTCCAGGTGCACCTCAAAGGCAGCCCCATGTAGAGAGCATTGCAGTAATCCAACCGAGACGTAACCAGAGCGTGAGTGACTGTGCATAAGGCATCCCGGTCAAGGAAGGGACGCAACTGGCGGACCAAGCGAACTTGGTAAAAGGCCCTCCTGGAGACGGCCGCCAGATGTTCATCAAAGGACAGCCGTCCATCCAGGAGGACGCCCAAGTTGCGAACCACCTCCTTTGGGGCCACTAACTCACCCCCAACCGGGGTGCCGGCATCCACAGCCACTCCGTCTTGGAGGGATTGAGCTTGAGTCTGTTTCTCCCCATCCAGACCCGTACAGCTTCCAGGCACCGGGACAGCACTTCGACCGCTTCGTTGGGGTGGTCCGGGGTGGAAAAGTACAGCTGAGTATCATCAGCGTACAGATGATAACTCACCCCGAAACCACTGATGACCTCACCCAGCGGCTTCATATAGATGTTGAACAGGGTAGGCGAGAGAATCGACCCCTGAGGCACCCCACAAGTGAGGCGCCTCGCGGACGACCTTTGCCCCCCTGTCAACACCGTCTGTGACCGGTCAGAGAGATAGGAGGAGAACCACTGATAAACGGTGCCTCCCACTCCCAATCCCTCCAACCGGCGCAGCAAGATACCATGGTCGATGGTATCAAAAGCCACTGAGAGATCTAATAGGACCAAGGCAGAGGAACAACCCCTGTCCCTGGCCCTCCAGAGGTCATCCACCAACGCGACCAAAGCCGTCTCCGTGCTGTAACCGGGTCGGAAGCCGGACTGGAACGGGTCTAGATAGACAGCTAGTAAATATAAATATTTTTTGAGATTAAAAACAATTTCAATTTCATTAAACCCTTAACATAACAGATTAGACGGATAGTTAAATTAGTGCAAAGTGTCAGTGTGTTTATTTATGGAAATGTTTTTAGATACTTAGGCAGTAGCTTAATTGAAAAACATTTATGGTAACATTTTCATATAAAGCACTGCATTAGTCAGAAAAATATGGCATATTTTTAAAAGGAAATTAACATGCAAAATCTTGATTTGGATCGGTGCAATACTTTGTCTTAACTAGAAAAGGAAAGGAGTTGACTTTGTTTACCTAATTAATTGTCATTACAATATACTAGGACAGCATCTAGCAAAATAGGCATACACATCAGATTGTGACATGCTTGTCAAGACTCTCAGAGAAGCTGAAAGTCTGCTGAACTAATCAAATCAACCAGACTTCTTGTTAACATGTCAGGATTGCTTTTTTGATAAGCACACAGTCAAGTAGAGTAAAGATAGAAGTTCAATAGCTGTTTCTCAGTTTCTATTCTATGTAATATAAGTGTTAACCCCTTGTGAATATGCAAATCTCCCATGACTATCATTTTGTGAGCATGTTCTTAAAAATCTAAACATGACCATAGCACAAAATAAAACCTACAATCATAAAGTCACCTCCGAACCACCCATCACCCATAACAATCAACCAGCCATCCCTGTATTCAATCAAGTACCCATCCCCCTACCACCCATTCAACCAACCATCTTACCAGCCATTCATCCAACAGCCATCCAACCAGCCATCCCTGTATTCAATCAAGTACCCATCCCCAACCAGCCATCCAAACAACCATCCAACCAGCCATCCAAACAGCCATCCAAGCAGCCATCCAATCAGCCATCCAACCAGCCATACAAACAGCCATCCAACCAGCCATACAAACAGCCACCCAACAATCCACCCAACCAGCCATCCAAACAACCATCCATCCAAACACCCAAACTACCATCCAACCATCTATACAACCATCTATTGTACACAACCCCCAACCTACTAACATCCAAAACTAGGTATGCACGCCCCTTACCTCTTCAACACCAATCATATCAGATCTCAAATGCAAATTGATAAATGCAAGAAGCATAGTCAACAAATTACCTGAATTTATCCTCTTATTAAACAGTGGCACATTTGATATCATTTTTGTTTGTGAAACATGGCTGAATTCATCCCTTCCCGACTCCATTATCTCAAACAAAGAATATCAAGTCTATCGATCAGATCGGGAAAACCGAAGAGGTGGTGGAGTGGCTATCTTTTACAAAAAGTCACTGAATCTAAAAAATATCCAAGTAGCACATAATCTCTCTCTTCCTGAAACCATAGCATGCGACCTATCCCTTGACACTACTCTTCGATTCTTACTATGCTACAGAGCCCCCGACTATGACTTTACCCACGCAAATATGCTCACCTCAATGCTAACATGGGCTGCCTCTTGCCCATACCCTCACATTTTCCTGGGTGACCTAAATCTACCTCTCATTAACTGGACAACTAATGAATGTCCAACCGACCCAATCCATACTACACTATACAACGCTGTTACAAACCTAGGTCTTGAACAACTTGTAACTAACAATACAAGACTCAACAACTGCCTTGACCTCATCTTCTGCAACAATCCAAACTCAATTTACGGACTACAAATTAAAGAACCTTTTTCAAACAGTGACCACTGCATGATTGATTTTCGTCTCAATATACGTCCATACTTAAATCGTCATAACAACAGAACTCCCAACTACAACTTCAAAAAAGCCAATTACGACCTTATAAACAACGATCTTTCATTTCTGAACTGGCAAAATCTGTTTGCAACCTGCATAAGTTGCTGAGGAGTTTAACGGTTATCTATACGATAAAATCGTTCAGCTTCGGGATGGTTTGGACCAAGATTGCGGTGATACGGGTGAGACGTCTGAGGGTGGTCTTGGTGACATTGTATGGGATGAGTTTGACCCTGTCGCTCCCGAGGACATGGACAGGTTGTTGGGGAGGCTGAATGCCACCACATGTTTACTGGACCCGTGCCCCTCCTGGTTGGTGCTGGCCACGCAGGAGGTGACACGAGGCTGGCTCCAGGCGATTACGAGCGCTTCTTTGGTGGAGGGTGTCTTTCCGGCCGCCTTGAAAGAGGCGGTGGTGAGGCCCCTCCTCAAGAAGCCTTCCCTGGACCCGGCTGTTTTAGGTAATTATCGTCGGTCTCCAACCCGCCGCGGCGAAGGTTGTAGAGAGTATGGTGGCATATCAGTTTCCCTTGCACCTGGATGAAACTGTCTATCTAGACCCGTTCCAGTCCGGTTTCCGACCCGGTTACAGCACGGAGACGGCTTTGGTCGCGTTGGTGGATGATCTCTGGAGGGCCAGGGATAGGGGTTGTTCCTCTGCCCTGGTCCTATTAGACCTCTCAGCGGCTTTCGATACCATCGACCATGGTATCCTGCTGCGCGGGTGGGGGTTTGGGAGTGGGAGGCACCGTTTATCGGTGGCTCTCCCCCCACCTCTCCGACCGTTCGCAGTCGGTGTTGACAGGGGGGCAGAGGTCGGCCCCGAGGCGCCTCACTTGTGGGGTGCCGCAGGGGTCGATTCTCTCGCCCCTTCTGTTTAACATCTACATGAAGCCGCTGGGTGAGATCATCAGTGGTTTCGGTGTGAAGTACCAGCTGTATGCGGATGACACCCAGCTGTACTTTTCTACACCGGACCACCCCAACGAAGCTATCAAAGTGCTGTCCCGGTGTCTGGAGGCCGTCTGGTCTGGATGGGGAGAAACAGGCTCAAGCTCAATCCTCCAAGACAGGGTGGCTGTGGATGCCGGCATCCCGGTACAGTCAGCTAAATCGGCGGCTGACCATCGGTGGCGAGTCACTGGCCCCGATGGAGAGGGTGCGCAACTTAGGCGTCCTCCTGGATGAACGGCTGTCTCTAGAAGATCATTTGACGGCTGTCTCCAGGAGAGCGTTCTACCAGGTTCGCCTGGTGCGCCAGTTACGCCCCTTTCTGGACCGGGAGGCCCTATGCACGGTCACTCACGCCTCGTGACGTCTCGCCTGGATTACTGCAACGCTCTCTACATGGGGCTCCCTTGAAGGGCATCCGGAGGCTACAGTTAGTCCAGAATGCGGCTGCGGGTGATAGATGGAGCCCTCGTGGCTCCCGTGATAACACCCATCCTGCGCAGGCTGCACTGGCTACCTGTGGCCTTCCGGTGCGCTTCAAGGTTTTGGTGACCACCTTTAAAGCGCTCCATGGCATAGGGCCGGGTTATCTACGGGACCGCCTACTGCGACCAGATACCTCTCACCGACCCGTGCGCTCTCACAGGGAGGGACTCCTCAGGGTGCCGTCAGCTAGGCAGTGTCGTCTGGCGACGCCCAGGGGAAGGGGCTTCTCTGTGGGGCTCCGCCTCTGGAACGAGCTCCCCCCAGGACTCCGTCAACTTCCGGACCTTCGAACCTTCCGTCGCGAGCTCAAGACACATTTATTCATCTGTGCAGGACTGGCTTAGATTTTAAATTTTATAGGGGTTTTAAATTGATTTTAATATTTATATTTCTATTTTTAATGATAGGGCACTGGAATAAGTTTTTTAAAGATTATTTTAATTTTGTACACTGATGTTTTATATGCCTGTGAACCGCCCTGAGTCCTTTGGGAGATAGGGCGGTATATAAATTTAAATAATAAATAAAAAAATAAATAAATAAATAACCGCTGATGACCTCTATAGAGTCTTCCTACTCGAAATCAATAGAGTCATTAAATTATATGTACCACGAATGACTACCATGTCCAAGAAAAACAAACTACCCATATCAATAAAAAAGCTTCAATCAAAAAAAAAATCCCTCTGGAAAAGAAACAAAAAAGGCTATGTTACAAATTTCAAAAACCGCTACAGAAACATATGCAACCAAATAAAAACTGAATGCACAAATTACCACACCAAGCAAGAAGAGAACCTTCTACGCACAAATTCCAATCGAGCCTTTTATAATTTTGTCAACAATAAACTTAAAGACTCAAGATCCATCCCACCACTAAAAGATTCTAACAACAAAGAATGCAATGACGAAACAGTCAAAGCAAACCTCTTCAACATTTTCTTTGGCTCAGTTTTTGTTAACTCCGATAACACATATCCAACATTCATAAATGAACCAGCAATGACTATGATGATTTAACTCATATAGATTTCACAGAAGACAACGTTGGTAAAGCTCTACACAACTTAAAACCATCGCTTTCTATTGGACCTGATGGACTTTGTGCATATTTCTTAAAAAAACTTTCCATTAATATAGTCGAACCCCTAAGTATTATCTTTGATAAAGCTTTCACTACCAGTTCTCTTCCCAAACTTTGGTCACTAGCCACAGTCATCCCCATCTTCAAAAAAGGAGACCCCAGCTTAGTCGAAAACTACAGACCGATCTCCCTTTGCTGCGTCACCTGCAAAGTCATGGAATCTATCATCAACCAATCCATTACCTCACACTTAGAAACTAACAACCTACTCTCCAACAAACAATTTGGTTTCAGGAAAAAGCTATCATGCAACTTACAACTTCTCCACTGCAAAAACATATGGACTTCAAATCTAGATCAAGGCAAATCAATAGATGCAATCTACATAGACTTCTGCAAAGCTTTTGACTCAGTAGTACATGATAAACTTCTCCTTAAACTAACATCCTATGGCATCTCAGGACCCCTCCACAAATGGATATCTGCTTTTCTGTCTAACAGACAACAAGTGGTCAAAATTGGCAATGCTTTATCAAATCCTGTTCCTGTCAAGAGTGGCGTTCCTCAAGGCAGCGTCCTTGGACCAACACTCTTTATACTATACATTAATGATCTTTGTGACCATATCTCAAGTAATTGTGTTCTCTTTGCTGACGATGTCAAACTATTTAACACCACAGACAACACTTCTATCATTCAAAACGACCTTGACCATCTAACTGCTTGGTCTAAAAATTGGCAGCTCAAATTTCAACCAGCAAATGCTCAGTCTTACATATAGGAAAAAGAACCCAAAACTAAGTACATACTAGATGGACATTACCTTACAGACGACCCCATCCCGTTAAAGACCTTGGAGTTTTCATGTCAAATGATCTAAGTGCCAAAGCCCACTGCAACTACATAGCAAAAAAGCTCTAAGAGTTGTAAACCTAATTTTGTAGCTTCTTTTCCAAAACACCACACTACTAACCAGAGCATATAAAACATTTGCTAGACCAATTCTAGAATACAGCTCACCTGTTTGGAACCCTCACCACATCTCTGACATCAATACAATTGAACGTGTCCAGAAATATTTTACAAGAAGAGTTCTCCATTCCTCTGAAAACAACAAAATACCTTATCCCACCAGACTTGAAATCCTAGGCTTAGAAAACTTGGAACTCCGTCGCCTTGACAAGACCTAAGTTTAACTCATAGAATCATCTATTGTAATGTCCTTCCTGTCAAAGACTACTTCAGCTTTAATTGCAATAATACAAGAGCAACCAATAGATTTAAACTTAATGTTAACCGCTTTAATCTAGATTGCAGAAAATATGACTTCTGTAACAGAATCATCAGTGCTTGGAATACTTTACCTGACTCTGTGGTCTCTTCCCATAATCCTAAAAGCTTTAACCAAAAACTTTCTACTATTGACCTCACCCCATTCCTAAGAGGACCATAAGGGGCGTGCATAAGCGCACAAACGTGCCTACCGTTCCTGTCCTATTGTTTTTCTTTTCTTCTTCCTATATATGTTTACATGGTTATATACTATATAATCTTTTTGTATGATGTTGTGACAAAAATAAAAAATAAAAATAAAAATAAATAACAAACACATTTTCCACCTATATTTTATCGGCAGTTATTATGGTATGGGACAATTGTTATGTACCATTTATAAGCTATAGGCTTCACTCAGGTCCTCCAAAAAAGGTGGGAAAATACTTAAAGTTCATTGGTTAATCCGTCTGGCAGCCCTCTATAAAAGGGGACACTGCCAGACAAGCAGGTTGTTGGGTTGTACTGGTCTACTAATAAAGAGCTGTTATTACTGAAAGAGCTGTGTCCGTCTCTTCCATCATCAAATCTAACAATAATTATTTATGCTTCCTTTTATTTCTACCCTTGAAATTCCCTTTACATTGCTTCTCAGTTAGTCCTTAAGGTTATTTAGGTCAGAGTTTCCCAACCTTGGCAACTTTAAGGCGCATAGACTTCAACTTCCAACATGCTGCCTGGAAATTCAAGTCCATATATCTTAACATTGCCATGTATCTTAAAGTTGCCAAGCTTGGGAAAGCCTAGTTTATGTTAAAAGAACACATAAATGCCCTGCTGCAAAGGGAGAGGAGTCTTGCCTTGATGGAAGTTAGCAATTCTAGAGCAAATTTTATTATTTTTTAAAAAATCTTCTGTTTCTTATGCAATACTGTAATACAACATTCAAACTGCTGTTTTTCCCAATGGATAATTTCACACATGGAACCTGAAGTTCTGTTGCCATATGGTACAGTCTTGATTACAGAATACCTCAGCTTTAATTCGCTTGGCCTATCTCTCGGTTTGATTTTATGCGAGATTTAATTCACGTAATCCACTTCATTAGCTTGTGTTCTGACTGGTTCATCATAAGAATGCTGTCCACTCTATCATGACCTATATGCAAAATGCTTGTAATCTCAACCTGATTGTGAAATGAATGGGATGCTTCGCATTTATATCATGATAGGAATTGTGAGATCTCTGCTTGTTATAATTTATAGGTACATCCTGACTTCTATTTGTCATTTCTATGTTGCAAAGGTTTCCATGAGTAATCCCTCAATTCAGAATTTACAGAATCATCCTGGCTGCAAAACCAAGTTTAATTTGTTCCTTTTATTAGTTGAACTAAAACTCCTTTCTCTTTTTATGGAGATATTGGTTCCCTGGGGAATATTAATTATTGAATTAAACTTTAACTTTAGTTACAGAGGTGTGAAGGAAAAAGAAAGGGAGGTGGAGGCAAAACAAGTCAATATGCCTAGCCAAAAAGATTGATGACGATCTGAATATTAAGAAAAGAAAACATGAAATAATGGAAAGAGGCCAGGTCATAAAAGGAAATTACAGAGGTGTAGCCCAGAACTATCATGATGCTATCAGAAAACAAAAGCTTTTAATAAATTGAGGTTATCCAGTAATGCTGAAAAGAGCTACCAGTTGCTTGGAGAAGGTAAAATGATAAGTACAGAGAAAAGGCAGGGGCATCTTGGTTCCATTCTTGCAAAAGAAAAAAAAAAGCATGTTTGTTCTACCAAGAAATGTGAACAGCAGCTTGAAGAGATAGGATTGAAACTTGCGAGCTATAAAAACATGGTGTAGGAATAACTCTTTAATCTCAATGAATTTTAATTTTTAGTATCAGATGAACTGCATAATAGGGTATGAAGGGAATAGAACCTTTATGTGTTATTTCTGGGAAAGCCTGAAAGGTAGATTTCTAGTATGGTTAATTAGACATCCCTAAAGGAGCAGGGATGGTATTATAGCAGAAGCTGGTGGCTAAGAGAGTGGGCCCTGGCCAGCAAAATCTCTCTGGACAAAGGAGAGATTGTGATATGACACCCATGTATTCTGGACAGCTGTGCCTCACAAATAGACTGCAAGAACTGAGCAGTCAGCTAGTGTCAAGTGACTGGGAGTCAAGGGATTCCAACCAGGGGTGGGCTTCAGATCCTTCAGCAACGGGGTTTGCTGCCCTGTTGCTGGGTGGGCATGGCCATGTGGGCATGGCCTAGTCGGCCGCCTACACCACTGCGGGGAGGGGGGTGTTTTTTGCCCTCCCCATGCTCTAGAGTTTTTTTTGAGCCTCCGGAAGGGCAAAAACAGTTTCCTCAGGGGACCAGAGGCCCTCCGGAGGCCAGAAACAGGCCCATTTCCTCTGGTAGGCTTGTTTTTTGCCCACCCAGACCCTCCATGCAGCCCCTGCACTTACCTGGAATGATGAACGGGCCGCATGGAGATTCCTGGGAGGGGAGGGGAGGGGCAGGGTGGGAGGGGCGGGTGGGCATGGCCAGCCAGGAGTGGCATTTGGGGGTTCGCTGAACCTCAGTGATCCTTGACTAGAGGATCACTGAACCCTGCCGAACCCCCAGGAGCTCACCCTCAATTCCAAGTAAGCTTATAGTTGTAATGGACATTAAATTTGGTTGAGCTTCATTTCTTAATGTCTTTTTGAATTACTACTCATTTTTGCTGCTTTTCATATATTAAAACTCTTCAGACCAGCAGGTTTTATTGCATTCACTAGATAGGTTTCCTTTAACTCTTAATGAAAGAAGGTTTTTTTAGGGTGTAGAAAAATTATTTGGGGGGAGGGATAAATAGCAACGAGTTATTGCTAAGGGTTCAGGTAGATTTGAGGTAAGATTTTGAAATTAATTATAAGAATCCATCCCATAGGAAATGGCTTTGTTTTGAATTCCAAAAAGACAAAAAAAATGATAGGATGGGACTTTGAATGCTGGACACTAAGTGGGAGTCAGGAGGAATTAAATATTACAATTAAAAGAAAAAAAACTTAAATCTACTTGCTGACAAAAGAACAAAATACTTTAACATTTGATATATTGAAAGATATTTGTGAACAATAGACTCAGAAGTTAATTTTAAGAATATCTGCCATCAAAAATAGACAGTGTAAATGATATAATAGAAGAGTTTTATCGGACAAGACTGAAATAAATTTGAATGTAATTTAAAAATGGTAGGTTACAATAATGTTCTGGAAAAAGGCAATATACTATATGTACCAATGAAACCAGCTAATGTCTTAATAATTAAAAGAGATGTACAAATAACAAACCAGAAGAGTGAGTTGGATAATTTTCCTATATTGGCTTTATGAAGGAGACCTGTTAAAATTATGAAGCACCTGATGAACAAAGACAAAGAAAGGAAATCAATCTAGTTTTAAGATATCATTTGACTGGATGAAACATCAAGATTGTTCAAAGGGAAAAAATATAAAGTTGGTTTACTTGATGAAGTTTAAAGTAGATATGTTATTATTTCTGGTAACCTTTAATAGGTTTTTGCTGACTAGGATTAAATGATGAGGTTTTAGGGATTTGTTAATAAATAAAAACTGAGATATGGGATGTAGAGAATGTTGAATTTTAAAGGAAGGTGATAAACTGTTACAATTGTCTATATTTATGAAGTAATTATAGTAATTACTTCTTTACATATTTCTCTTTTTTTCTATGTTGTTACTTTTTCCTTTTTTATTTTTCTATTCTTTTCATTTATTTATTTTTATACTTTATATTAGCTTTTATCTGTATAACTGTGGTGCTTAATAAAATTATTACAAAATAGAAATGAACTGATAACCTCTCAGATGACTGCAGAACAAATATTACCAATGATTTCAAAGAAGGCTAAAGGAAAAGCCCAATCATTATAGTTCTGAACACCTGGAAAGATAATAAACAATCAGTCTGGAAATTACAATGAGGAAATTTACAAAGGTCAGCATGGATTAGACAAAAAGAAATCTTGCCAAGTTAATCATTTAATTTATCGATTGGGCAACAATTGTGGGAATGTTGGAGACATAATATACCATGACTTCAATAAAGCACTTGACAAAATATCCCATGGCATGCTGATGACACTTCTAGATGAATGACACGACAATTAACTTGAAACATACTTGGCTCAAAAATCATACTCAAAGGGTACTCATCAAGTATCACATGGGATGTTACAAGGATTAGATAACCCTATACCAGTGATGGCAAACCTTTTCGGCACCAAGTGCCCAAACTGGAACGCGTGTGCATGTGCGCACACTGAAGCTCTGGAAACCTGAAGACCAGCTGGCTATTGCGTTACCTGAAGAGCAGCTGGTGACCGCACACGTGCCCACAGAGAGATCTCTGCATGCCACCTCTGACACGTGTGCCATAGGTTCACCATTATGGCCCTACACACTTTATTATTTTTATTTATAAAATATTCAAAAGATATATAGGAAATGCTTTGCAGATGATATAAAACTAATTAAGATAACTGAAAATCCTAATGAACTTTATACACTGTGAAACATTAGGGGAACAAATGCCTTTGTAAGGGGGAAGAAAATAGAGAAATAAAATTCAAAACAAGTTTGATAAGTTGGAGAAATAAGATGAAAATAACAAAATGAAATATGAAATAGAGATAAGAGCAGAAACCAAATAAGTGAAAAAGATTTTGTAACAGCAGTTCATTTGGCATAGTATAAATCTGCAGTGTGATATTGCTGCAATGAAGGGAAATGCAATTTTAGCTGCATCAACAGAAATAAATGTCCAAACTATGAAAAATAATGTTTGGTCCAACCTCACGCTCAATATATCTAATTTGGGATGCCATACTTTAAGAGTGGTTTGAGACAAAATGGAACCAATTGAGGAAAATGCAAGAAAAATTACTAGAAGACTAGAAATTAAGTTCTATAAAGAGAGATTAAAGGAATTTTGTATGTTTACCCTAAGAGACATGAGAAGGATGGGAAAATACTACTATACAAATACCTGAAAGTATGTCACAAAAAAGATAACAATCTAATAGTGGATTTTAGCAAGGCAGATTTTAACTATAAACTGGGGGGTGGGGGACTTTCTAACACTAAGAGAAGTTCAATAGAAATCAATGATCTCGAAAGTATCCAGGCACTTTTTTCAGAATATATTCAGGAGACATCTAGAAAGTCATTTATTTAGGATGAATCAGTCTGGATTCCTGTACTGAGCAGAGAGTTCTGTTCATTGAATTTGTGGCCTCAAACATGTCATCTAACTCCATGATTCTAAGAATATGGCCCCAAGATGTCTATGGCCTCACCAGCTAGGATGATAAATTTCACTGACTCAAAGATTAACCAGTCATATTTCATGTGGAATGAATTGATATAGTATGGTTAATGGATAAATATATCATGTCGTGTGAACCTAGAATATTTTTAAATTAAATACATAAATAGGTGGGTGTAAAAAAATCTCATTAGTTTGGCCTCTTTTAATTAGTTTTGGGAGATCAAAAAAATTCTGATCATTTTGATGGGTACTTACCGAGATGTACTTTTTAAATTATGAGCAGCCCATTTGATTCCCATCGGTCATTAGAACTTTGATGCATTTTAAACTACAAGACTTACTAAGTTTCCTTGTTTCCTTTTTCCTTGCCAGTGATTTTTCTTTTCTTTCTCCATTTTATCTTTTCGAAATGCTGACCCTCAGGTAAAGGGCTCTTCTCTTTCTAATAGGTGCCTTTTCAGCTTAAATTGTTTCAAAGAAACCTTTTAATACATAAAACAATTCATTCCAGTGAAATGTTCAATTTTTAAAAAGACCTCTCATGCATAAACCCAAATATAAGAAAGAAAGAAGCTGCTCCTTTTACCATAGTTTAGGAATGCTATGTCAATTATTCTCATAATCCGTTCACTCAGCCATAAGAATTACAGAAAAGTTGCTCAGAATTCCATTTGGAGATAGAAATTAAAAAAAAAAAACCACACACCTGAAATTCTGGATAGAAAGTTACCTGTAGATATTAGATAGGAAAATAGAAATTCTGGATGGACAAGTGTGTAAATAAGGTAAAAATACCTTATGCCACCAGACTTGAAATTTGGGGCTTAGACAACATAGAACTCTGCTGTCTTTGGTCTGACCTAAGCCTAGGTTATAAAATCATCTTTTTTTTTATTTTGTCACAACAATATACACAAGCATCAACATAAAATAACTACATATCATATAAGCATATATATGAGCAAAAGTACGCAATAACTATATTAATTTGATATAATGAAAGGAAACAATAGGACAGGAATGGTAGGCACTTTTGTGCTCTTATGCACGCACCTTATAGTCCTCTTAGGAATGGGGTGAGGTCAATAGTAGACAGTTTTTGGTTAAAGCTTTTGGGATTTTGAGAAGAGACCACAGAGTCAGGTAGTATGTTCCAAGTGTTAATAACTCTGTTGCAGAAGTCATATTTTCTGCAATCAAGATTGAAGCGTTTGATTGCTACATTGTCCTACCAGCCAATGACTACTTCAGCTTCAACCAAAACAATACAAGAGCACACAATAGATACAACCTCATGGTAAACTGATCCAAACTAGACTGCAGAAAATACAACTTCAGTAACAGAGTTGTCAATGCCTGGAATGCACTACCTGACTCTGTGGTTTCTTCCCCAAATCCCCAAAACTTTAACCTTAGACTGTCTACTCACCCCATTCCTAGGAAGTCGGTAAGGGATGTGCATAAGCGCACCAGCGTGCCTACCATCCCTGTCCTAATGTTTTCTTTTATTCATATCCTTTACATGTATTTATAATTATGTTTACACTTGTATCTGTCATAAAATACATGCTTGACGAAATAAAATAAAAAAAATCTAATTTGTTTCAAGTAACTTATTTATTTCCCATTTTATTTTATTTTTAAAATTAAAATGAAGTATGTATGCGTGTTAATAGGTAAATGTTCATGTGTGGATATTGTTGTCATTTATATCAGGGAGATTAGTTCCCAGAATAGAGGCTTGCGTAAAAATAGAAAACTATATTACAAGTCCTGGACACATAGTATCTATCCCCAAAATATGACACTCTTCCTGGCATCCAACAACTGGGCTTACATAATGAACACTTCCAGTTCTGTTGAATAGTCATTGACTGCTCAGAGAAAAGAACGTTTTTGGTGGTAGCTGATGAGTGAATCTCTTATTAAAATGTATAGCCGTTAACTGAAAAGGTCACAGTATGCTTGTTTTGTTCTAGAATGCGGTTAACTTAAGTTCACTTCACTTTGGGGTGGTTTTTTTATTATTATTATCAAATTACTCCATTTACAATTAACGTGATAAAAACTAATACCAAAACCCCAAAAAAAATAGAAAATGCAGAAAAAACTAAAGAAGAAAAGAAATATATAAAGAAATGACTTTCCTCTTCATCACAAGTATAAATTATTTAAGTAGCTTGTCACCTTCTCTTTTTTTTAAAAAAAAAAATTCCCATATCCCATATTTTATCTATTAAATAAATCCTTAAAATCTATTGTTTCAGTACTTATCAGCAAAATTCCATTAAGCTTCATCAGCAATAACAACATATCTCTGTTTAACTTTGATCAAATACAGCAATTTTATATTTCTTTTTTTTATTTGATTTTTAGTTCAAATAAGGTCCTTGAACTTGATTTCTATTAATATTTTCTTTGCCCACCCCCCAAAAAATTCTTCAAAACTTTAACAATCCTCTTTTGTAAATCAAATATGAAAAAATATTCAAGTTGCTCTATTGCTTTGTTATTTATAAAGGTAAAGGTTCCCCTTGCACATATGTGCTAGTCATTCCCAACTCTAGGGGGCGGTGCTCATCTCTGTTTCAAAGCTGAAGAGCCAGCACTGTCCAAAGATGTCTCCATGGTCATGTGGCCAGCATGACTAAACGCCAAAGGTGCACGTGAGATTTTGTTATTTATACATCCTGTTTAATTATTAAGACATCCGCTGGCTTTTTTTTTTTTTTGTATGTTCAGAGTAGCATCTTTTTCCATATCATTTCTGCAGGTGGTCATTTTTAAACCCATTTTCAAATTAGTCTTAATCTTATCAGATATAATTTTTGTTCCTCTACAGAGGAATTATTGAGTCTGTCATTTGCACCTCTATAACTGTCTGGTTCGGTTCTGCAACCCAACAAGAAAAACACAGACTTCAGAGGATAATTAGAACTGCAGAAAAAATAATTGCTACCAACTTGCCTTCCATTGAGGACCTGTATACTGCACGAATCAAGAAGAGGGCCGTGAAAATATTTTCAGATCCCTCGCATCCTGGACATAAACTGTTTCAACTCCTACCCTCAAAACGACGCTATAGAGCACTGCACACCAGAACAACTAGACACAAGAACAGTTTTTTCCCGAAGACCATCACTCTGCTAAACAAATAATTCCCTCAACACTGTCAGACTATTTACTGAATCTGCACTACTATTAATCGTTTCATAGTTCCCATCACCAATCTCTTTCCACTTATGACTGTATGACTATAACTTGTTGCTGGCAATCCTTATGATTTATATTGCTATATTGATCATCAATTGTGTTGTAAATGTTGTACCTTGATGAACGTATCTTTTCTTTTATGTACACTGAGAGCATATGCACCAAGACAAATTCCTTGTGTGTCCAATCACACTTGGCCAATAAAAATTCTATTCTATTCTATTCTATAATATATTCTGAAAACAGTCACTTTATAGAGGCAGACATTCTTAAAATTAACTTTGGGGCCATTGTTCAAAAATACCATTCAAATATCCAGTGGTAAAATATTTTGCTTCAATCTGTATTAGTAAATCAAATTTAAGAGTTCTTATTCTTCAATTATAATCTTTAGTTTGTTCTGGTTTCTTCTTGTGTCCAATGCTTAAAGGCTCATCCTTTTTTTAACAAGAGTATTCAAGCACTTTCCCATGGGAAGGATGCTTACAATTCATTCCAAAATCTTATTTCAAATCTATCTGGACCTTTAGTCTGCGCATAGTTTTTCAAAATCAAAGTTATAATTACCATCTTGGTGTTTATCCCATTTTTTTCTAAAGTCTCTACCCTTGTGTTTATTTTTTTTCACTGAAGATCAAAGGAAATTCACATGGTGCTCTAAAATATACTAATCCAAAAATTCCTAATAGCTGAAAAGTAGTTAACAATCAAGATCCAAAAATGAGTAGGAAAGAAAGTGTGCAAATCTAGTGTCCTTTTTCAAGGTGCTGAGGGTGGTTACAGTAAGATGGATATTCCCTAATCTTCCAGAGCTATCTGGGTTCCCCCCCCCCCCGCTGGAAATCCAATACTCGTTCCCCGCCCAGTCAGCCCATAGTCCCCTCTTGCTTCGTGCACCAATTCCCCCAGCGTCCCACATGCACAATCCCCCAAAAGTTTTAAGAATTAGAGCTGTGGGTAGGCAAGGCACACTGATCTCTGTCTCCTTCTAGGACCAGCCTTGGAAAAGCCCACCCTCACAATTGGGGCCAGCCAATCGCAGTGGTGCAAATTGCTGGTTCTCTGAACTGCACAAAAAATTAACAACTGGTTTGCCCGAACCGGTCCGAACCGGCTGAAACCCACCTCTGGTTCTGCCACCTGCCTTGAGGTGCCAAAGGTGTGTGTAGCATTCTGGAGATGGTTAATCCTCATTTCTTCCCAGTGAACATTTTGCTGCTTTTCTCTCCATTTTGGCCAATTTAATTTTCATTGAATTTTAAATTTCAGATCTGTATTTATTGTTTTAATGCTTTATATGGCATTTGTATTAAATAAACGTAAGGCACCTAGAGTCACATTTGGTAAGATGGGTGGCATATAAATTTAATTAAATAATGAATTAAAGATTGGGTCAAACTAAAAGGAAGAAGGGTTATAGAAATATGCGGTTTGCATGAGATGGCTAAAAATGTTCATTACAGAAAAAGCAGGAATAATCTGTTCAGTGGTTAAGCTGGAGCTATTTTATCTATTTCAAAAACTGGCTGAAACATCCAGAGTGAAAAATTAGACTCCTGGAAAGCAAACTAACTTCTCTTTGAGTTGAGTCCAGTCCTGAAATGATGTTGCAATTAGCTATTGCCTGAAAGCTGTGTGGGTTGGTTGCCTAAATCAAATTACTACAACATGGTTTGAATTCAAGAAAGTTAACAAGCAATGTTCTGCTATAAAGAATTATGCTGCAAAACTGCAGTAAGACAAAACAATCCTGATGAAGTTATTGTGGCAATCATGTTTACAGCCATTTAATCAAAGGGCTTGAATTTAAGAGGTTACTTTCCTTTGAATTATGTTTTGAATCCAAGACAATGTTTTTACAGGCTCTGAAAGCAGATAAAAGAATGCCTAAATTATTTGCTTTAGCTGCAGCTTGGATTAGGCACGCATAGGCTCTACATTATTAGACTCCTTCATAAACCATGTCTCTCAACTTTCTGTACATTTCTGGAGGGGAAGAGAATTGTAAAAGCTAGTCCTGTCCTGCATAACCTAACCCTGTGCGTTTTGAATGCACTTGGATGAATATAGTTGGAAAATTCTTCCTGCAATTGGTAACTCTACTCCATTGGGATATGGATAATAGTACAGAGATGTGTCTACTGAACTCTAAAAATGACTGGAGGGTCGGGCGGGGGATTGGTGGGATTGGCAGGAAAAGAATACTGGAAGCAGGTCTATTAGCCAAAAACCTTAATCCTTTACCCGCTGAAGATATTACCTAGCCTGGTAACGAAATGTTTGGATACCAATCCACAAGCTGGGAGAACGAACCTTCACTCTCACCTTAATCCTTTTCACAAATTCTTTGAATGTGAAAGTTATATTGTAAACTGCATGATATCAATGTGTTAAAAGTCATCTCTCCTGATACCAGAAATGCTACAAAGCAAAGGGCCAGCCTCTAGTACCATCTTTATTTGTTAGAGCATGGGTGTCATGTCAGCCCGTGGGGTGCTTAGATCTGGCCCAGGTAGACTCATTTTTCACTCTTCCCAGGCTCCAGAGGCTTTTTTGGAACCTGGGGAAGGCGAAAACACCCCCCTGCCTCCCCCAGAGGCCCTCCGGAGGCAAAAAATGTTCTCCCAGAGCCTCTGCGCAAGCTCTTTACTTACCTGGCATCTAAAACGGGCCACGTAGAGACTCCTGGGAAGGGAGGAGCAGTGTGGGCAGGGTCAGCCAAAAATCAGCTGGCTGGCACGCGCATTCGCGCTGGAGCCAAGCTAGGGCAACAGCTCGCATGTCCGCAGATATGGTTCATGTGCCACCTATGGCCATCACGGGCCTAGACAGAAGATTGGCTAATGATTCTGGATATAAATTTTGGATATAAATACAAGAAGAAATAGGTTAAGTTATGAAACCCAAGGATTTCAGTGTCTCTGTCAGTATACAAAATATGAGGAATGAACAAGAAGAATCAAAGGTCTTAATGTAAAAAATATAGATACAACTTAGTATACATTACTAAAAGCCAGTGGGGAAAACCATTGGGATGAAAATATTAATGTAACTTATTAAATTGGAAATCACCAGATAATGGAGGAGGAGCAGTGATTTTATATGTGATGGCAATTCACACTTATACGAAGAACCAGGAATCTGAACATTTGGAATCTTTGGAGCATAAGGAAGGGGAAAAAAAGAAGATTATATCAATATGCTATAGACCACAAGCCAGGTAGAAGATCTGGATAGTGCCTTTCTGGACCAGATTACAAAACTTTCAGGGAGTAGAGACAAGTAATAATGGGAGCCTTCAAAAATCCAGACAGTTGGAAAATCAGTTCAGCCAAGACTTCAAGATCCCATAAATTCTTCAGAGATGCTACTGATTATTTTATTTTCCAAGAGGCTAAAATAGAAATAAGAAGAATATCTCTCCTATATCAGATCCTAACCAATAGGGAAGAGACAATTGAAGTGGGAGCTTTGAGGGGAAGTGACAGTATTATCTTGGGCTTCAAGACACTACAGAAAAAGAAGTTAAAATTCTAGTTTCCATGAGAATCAGTAATAAGTGAATTTATGGACAGAAATTAAAGTTCAGACTGGAGGATGGGAACAACTAAAGAAAAATATATTGAAAATAGATTTGCATAGCTTTCCAATGACAAAAAAGATGGAAGTTAGCGTAGAAAAAAGTTGTGGATAAAAATGAAGTTAAAAGGGACAAGTATATAAAATGAAAGGCAAGTATAATTATCAAGAAGGAATACCATAAATGTTTCAGGAGAAGACAGAGAGATCTTACAGTATATCTCTCTGCTGTTCATTAAACAATCTGCATATTTTCCTGTCTCATTTACAAGTCCCCCCCCCAAAAAATGGCACCCCTATTTTAAGAATCACATAAATCTTAATGAGTGGTGTTAAGTTTGGGTATTGACGAGGCAGGAGACCAGGTTAGTGACAACAGCTCTTTAATATAGTGTGACCCAGCAAAACTCTGGAGAAAAACCTCTCCTTATATACACTTCAGCCAGAGGCTGTATCCAATCAGAAGCGAGATACTTCCCGCCTAAAACTCCCGCCAAAACTTACAGTAATACATTACACTCCTCCCCTCCCAGAAGGCACTTTGCCAATATTTGCATATTACTTCTCTACGTAGTCCCGCAGGTACGTGGGGCGTCTCCTGACTCTCCCGGACCTGCGCAGTTCACTTTCTGGAGTTGAGTCGAGCTTGCCGGAGGGGCTTTTCGTTCCTCTGAGCTCCTCCTCCCGGCCATCCGGCCCTGGATTATTCGCCGGCTCGGACCTGCTGTCCTCTAGAGAGACCTGAGGGTGTCGCTGGACCTCGCCTGACTCAGATAAGTCTCTGTTTGGTTCTACGCTTTCTGTTTGTTCTCTGCTCCAGTCAGCTGTGGGGTTAATTAAATCATAGTCAGGGCTGGTCTCGCCTAATTCTGCCTTATCGCTCAATCTGTTTCTTAATTGATCTATGTGGCGCCTCCAAACTCTGCCATCGTCTATTTCCACTAGATAAGATTTGGGGCCCGTTTTGTCTATGACTATTCCCCTCTTCCAGCTTGGGCCGTCGCTGTAATTATGTGCCCACACTGAGTCTCCTCTGTTTAATTCCCGGATTCTATCTGGTTTTGTTTTGAACCCGTCCTGCACGTAGTTCGGGTGTAGCCGGTCTAGCGGGCACCGTAGCTTCCGTCCCATTAATAGCTCGGCTGGGCTGCGGCCGGTGGCCACACAGGGGGTCCTGTGTTGGACGGTTAGGAATGCGTCGATCTGTGCCTGCCAATCGCCGGGGCCGCTTCGTGATAGCGCTTCTTTCGCACTCCGAACAAAACGTTCAGCAAGGCCGTTCGACGCAGGGTGGAACGGCGCTGAGAGGGCATGTCGGATGCCCTCTTCAGCCAGGTACCCTTCAAATAATGCTGCGTGAACTGTGGGCGTTATCGGACACGAGGGTGTCCGTAGCCCGTGCGTGGCGAAAAGGTGTTTTAGTGCTGCAATGACAGCTCCGCCGGTTGTGGATTTCATTAGGATGATCTCCAGCCATTTGGAGAATGCATCCACCACAATTAGAAATGTTTGGCCGTGGAAGGGGCCGGCAAAATCAATGTGTATGCGGGACCAAGGGCCTTGGGGTTTCTCCCACTCCAACACTGGGGCCGTAGGTGGTAGTGGTCTGGATTCCTGACATACCTGGCATCGGCCAACCCTGTCACCGATTTCCCTGTCCATTAGGGGCCACCAAACATAGCTCCTGGCTAGCCCCTTCATCCTTACAATTCCTGGGTGACCCTCATGCAGTAGTTCCAGGACTTTTTTTCTCAGCTTCTCTGGAACTACCACCCTATCCCCCCAGAGCAGGCACCCCCCTTGCACAGACAATTCCCCTCTTTTCTTTACAAACTCTCTAAAACGGTCGCCCGGCACAGCGGGCCATCCCCTTTGAACCCAACCGATTACAGTTCTTAAAACAACGTCCCGGTAGGAGGCCCGAGCCACTTCCTGCGATGTGACTGGGCCAGAGTCCCAAGAGTCAATTAGTAGAACGGGGGCGCCGGAGTAGGGTCCTCGATTTCCCCGGGCAATGGGCATCTGCTCAATGCGTCCGCATGCCCCAGCTCTTTTCCAGGTCGATGCTGCAGTTTGTAAGAGTAGGCGGCCAGAAAAATAGTCCATCTGGTCAGCCGGGGCGATAGTGCCACTGGCGTTGGGCGGTCGCCAGCCAGTAATCCCAATAGCGGTCTGTGGTCAGTGATAATTTCAAAGTCTCTCCCAAAAACGTATTCGTGAAATTTTTTCACCCTGACACTATTAGAGCCTCCCTATCTAGCTGGCTGTAATTTCTCTCAGCCGGGACATTGTTCGTGAATAGAACGCTATAGGGGCTTCAGTGCCGTTTGGGAGTCTGTGGCTAAGTACGCTCCTACTCCATAGGGGACGATCACAAACCAATACTAACGGCAGTCTGTTGTTGTATTGTATTAACAGGCTATCGCTTGATAGCAAACTTTTACTGCCTCAAATGCCCTATTCTCTGACTTCCCCACGACCAAGCAGTGTTTTTCCAAGCAATTTATGCAGCGGTTCAGCAACGGTTGCCTTGTCTTTTAAAAACACGGCGTAAAGTTTACCAGACCCAGGAAAGCCTGGAGTTCTGTCTTGTTTTTGGGTGCTGGGGCTCTCTTTATCGCCTTGACTTTGCTCTCAGTGGGTGAATCCTTTTTGTCTATTCTATAGCCCAAAATTCAACAGATTCGACCCCTATCTGACACTTGCTTGCTTTGACTTTTAATCCTGCCGACCTAAAATGGCCAAAACTTTCCTTAATCGCTTCCCAGTTCTCTTAAATCTTCCCTGATACCAACACATCATCGAAATAGGGTACGACTCGGTAACCCTTGTAGGAGCCGCTCCATCAAATTTTGAATAGCCCGGGCCACACTCACCCGAACTGTAACGGGTGCACTTAAAGGCACCCGGTGCGTTACAATGGTCTGGGCTTCAGCTGTGCTAGCATCTACGGGTAGCTGTTGGTACGCTTGTGCCAAGTCTAATTTGGCGAAAACTTGTCCGTGCCTAGTGAGTGCAATAAGTGTTGCACTACTGGAACTGGGTAGGCGCTCTTTTGCAATGCTTTGTTCAAGGTAGCCTTGTAATCAGCGCAAATTCTTATGGACCCGTCTGGTTTTATAGGGTGACGATTGGCGTCTCCCATTTGGCATGGTCAACTGGCACTAGTATCCCTGGCTGACTAATTTATCTAACTCTTTGTCGATTTTAGGTTTGAGTGCAAAGGAACCCTCCTTGCCTTTAACCTAATGGGAGCTATTTGGGGTCTAAATTGAAGGAGATAGGGGTCCCTTGTACTTGCCTAAACGGTCCTCGAATCGTCTGCGAATTCCTCCATTAGGGCGTTTTGCAGGTTGCATCCGGTCCGGTGGGCGCCAGTCATCCCCATTCCCAACGCCGGAACCAGTCTAGCCCCAGCAAGCTTGGCAAGGTTCCTCGACTAACGTGATGGGCAGGGTCTTTTCGTATGTCCCGTGACTTGACCTCGACGGTCGTTGTCCCTCGAACAGGGATGCGGTTGCCCTGGTAATCCTGCACCCGGGCCGTTGTTTCTGTAGCTTGCGCTTTGCGATGTGCGGCAAGGCTTTCACAAAAGTGTCCCAGGACATGATTGTGATAGCTGATCCTGTGTCTACTTCCAGTCGGCACGGTACGCCTTCAATTGTCGGGTTTGTGAAGATCTTTTCTTCGATGCGGGTAGCTGCGTGGTCTATGGTAACAGTCATTCGGTTTGACTTGCGCTCTTTCTTTCCTGGCCAATCGCGGGTCGCCTCGCCGATCTCGCTCTGATTGGCTGGTTTGAAATTTCGCGGAATGTGGGGTTTGCATCTCTGACTCAGAGCCGCTCTGATTGGCCGATTTGAATTTTCGGCGGAAGGTTGGGGTGCTCGGCAGACTTGAGCCAGGTGCCCTTCCTTTCACACCGCCGGCAAATGGCGTCCCTGAACTTACATCTTTGGCGCTGATGTCGCCCGCAACTTCCGCATTCCTCCGGGTCTTCCTTGTCGATTTTCCGGTGTAGTGGACTTCTTCCTCCTCTTCGCTGGTTGACTCACGATAGGTTTCTTCGTGGTGGACTGTGCTCGGCTTTGCGCCCGCCATCGGCGTGAGTCGCTTTTGTAAGGTGTCTGCTGCATGGTTGGACATCTCATGGGCTCTGGGTTCGTCCCGGGCGTTTGCCAATGTCAGGTTGCTCTTGGCTAGCAACCGTCTCCTCAAACGGATGTCTCTGACCCCCCGTATAAGTTGTTCCAGCAGCTCTTCGTCCAGATCGCGGTACTCGCAATGCTTGGAGGCTTGTCTCAGGGCTGCCATGTAGTCGCTGATAGACTCGCCTTCTTGTTGCCTGCGCTCCTCAAACTCGTACCGTCGAACGTATTTGGACGGGGCTGGTGCGTAGTGATTCTTCAGGAGGGTCTGAAGGGTCTGCCACGATACGGAGTGTAGCGGTGTTGGCTCCGCTAGGGCTTCTGCGACGGCGATGACTGCGGACCCACAGTGGCTTATGAAGTAAGCCCATTTACGGTTGTCGGAGACTCCCTGTAGCTCGTTTGCCTCCAGGAAACTTTCGAAACGGGTCATATATATTCCCCATGTCTCCTGGGCAGGGTCAAACGGAGTGGGTGGCGTGTAGCCGGTCATCGCTGCATTCGCCGTCACCTTGCTGGGTTTGATTCTCGTAGTGAGTTCAGCTCTGTTCTGGTGCTCTGCCTCAAAATCCCATCCTCGTCGCCAATGTTAAGTTTGGGTATTGACGAGGCAGGAGACCAGGTTAGTGACAACAGCTCTTTAATATAGTGTGACCCAGCAAAACTCTGGAGAAAAACCTCTCCTTATATACACTTCAGCCAGAGGCTGTATCCAATCAGAAGCGAGATACTTCCCGCCTAAAACTCCCGCCAAAACTTACAGTAATACATTACAAGTGGATTCATTAAAACATTTTTAAAGGCTCTCATGAAAGCCCCAGAAAATTCTGGTTAATGAATGGTAAGGGAGTGCTGCACTCACATTAGGTCTCAAACTGCTTCTGAATCATTTTGGAAGTGTACACAGCTGTACTGATTAGTCATGCATAGAGTTGGATTATTAGTGAGATCTACCACAATACCAGTCTTTCCACTTGCTAATAATTCTCAGTTCAATAAACCACCCTGCAATTTGTTCATAATGTTTTCCTCATCTGCAGACTTTAAACAGATTCAATCCAGTATTGTCTACATATTGCAAGTCTGGCGCTTGAAGAGAGATTTTTTTCAGCCAATCACTGCTCTGTTCAGACTAGCGAATCAGCTGAGTGCAAAGAATATTAACCAATTATTGCTCTCTTTTTTTATTTCAAATTGACCTATTGTTGACTGTGCAGCCTTCAGACCATCCAGCACTGAGATTTCTTTTTTTTTTAAAAAAGTCTTTCCCCTTCCATCACGATGAAGAGAAACAAATACATTCCTAAAACGATTCACATCGTTCATGTATTTGTCCTAATGTACTTGTGAACTAAGGGACACGGTGGCTTAGTGGCTAAGACACTGAGCTTGCCGATCGAAAGGTTGGCAGTTCAGCGGTTCGAATCCCTAGTGCCACATAATGGGGTGAGCTCCCATTACTTGTCCCAGCTTCTGCCAACCTAGCAATTCGAAAGCACATAAAAAATGCAAGTAGAAAAATAGGGACCATCTTTATTTTATTTATTTATTTGTCACAACATCATATTATAAAAAGATTATATAGTATATAAACATATATATGAGTAAATATTAGGAGGTATAAGCATATATATAGATATATATATATAGGAAGAAGAAAAGAAAAACAATAGGACAGGAACGGTAGGCACGTTTGTGCGCTTATGCACGCCCCTTATGGTCCTCTTAGGAATGGGGTGAGGTCAATAGTAGAAAGTTTTTGGTTAAAGCTTTTAGGATTATGGGAAGAGACCACAGAGTCAGGTAAAGTATTCCAAGCACTGATGATTCTGTTACAGAATCATCAAGGTAACAGTGTTCTGTGTGTCTTTGGCATTTAGTCATACCGACCACATGAGCACGGAGACATCTTCCGACAGCGCTGGCTCTTCGGCTTTGAAACGGAGATGAGCACCATCCCTTAGAGTCGGGAACGACTAGCATACATGTGCAAGGGGAACCTTCACCTTTTTACTTTATCTGTGTACTGTAAATTTGTTTGATAGTTTGTAAAATATTTCTGCTAATAATCTGTAACAAGGGTGATTTCAGGAAAATACTTCATTGATTTGTGAAATTATTGATAAATCATTGTACAGCCCCAAAAGCTTTCTGTTCCCTATCATGCAGGTAAGGTTTTTACAGGTAGCCCTGTTAAAGTGTTATCTATGCAAATCCAGAGAAGATTGTACAAAAGTAGTATACAGGAACAGACTAAACCTCTGGAATTGCCAGTTAAGCAAAGCAACTGTACATGAATGAGCATGTTAAGATGACCTAAGAAAACCTTTAAAAAGCCACATCAGGTTCTTCAGAGGATTGAAGTGTTGCCTGAGCGCTTCAAGGAATTGTACTTGGTTCATACCAACTCACTTTATGAGTTCAAATACTTTGCATGGCCCTATTTTCTAGTAATATAAATGTAAATATTGTGTTGATTGAAGCCTGCATTCAGCACTGTGTTCTCATTAAAAAGCTCATTTAAAAAAAGTGCTGTTAGATGAACCATCTGCATACAATGTGGTAGAATGGAATGCCTTATATTTTGAATATCTGCTTCCATAACGATAGCCCCCAGGAAGTAGGCAGTCTTTTTTTTGGCAATATCCTTTCTGAATTTCTTAATTCAGGCCAAATTCCCATGATGTTAGTGAGCCACTGGACCTGCCCTTTATCAGTAGTTCATGCTTTTGCATCATATTGATATATAGATAGATCGATCCATTGATTTCAGCTTCCATAAAAGATCAGACTGACTGCTCAAATAGTCATTTCAAGGGGAAAAAACAAGATGAAAGCAGTGAGTGAATAAATGATTCCAAGGGAGGAGGAGGGGGAGGGGGAGGGGGAGGGGGAGACATCAGTTACTGACATGATAAAAAAAAGCTCCCATTTAGCACTAATTCCATTTGGAGTTTGGAATTATTTGCTTATTCCCATCTTTTAGTCTGCTGGGCTTTAAAGTAAACCCTTTGTTTTATGAACTGGAATGAATTCAAGTAACCATAGGTTTAATATGAACAGCAGGAATGGGGTGGCTAACAGAAAAACTCTGGCATATATATGCATATTATTCTTATAGTCAAAAATATATAACCACTGGTCAAAATATATTTTTCATAAGTCTTTTGTCTTATTTTTTGCATGTCTTTTTCTCTCTGCATTCCTTCTACAATACATTCCTTTGGATTTATTTTAATAACATTTCATATTGCTTTTTATTAATTTCTCATAAATCACTAACATTAACTTTTCCTTAAACTAGTTGACCTTGTGTCACCATACTTGATCCAGAGAATTTGCCGTGCTTAAAGTGCTCAAGAGTTTCTGGTCGGCAGGGGGCAGGGGGTGGGTAGGGAGGAGATTATTACTTTTTTTTTAATACTCATATAAATGCCAAAACTATCATCACTGTCTGAAAAGAAGAGCATATCGGTTTATATCACATTATTTGCTAAATTGTTTTCAGATGATCAATGTGGTTGTTTTATATCTTGGAAGAAAATTCCAACGCAATAGATATTTCAAAATTTGGATGCATATAATGTTTCATGCTGTTCCATTTACAACTTTCTGTTCAGCAGTTTATCAAAAGTGTGTCCCTTTCTAAAGGCCAACAAGATCTCAAGGTTCCTAGAAGCTGGATTTGTTGGGAACATGCCATGGAAACGATAAATGCTATTCGTTCTTGTCAAAGAACAAGGCTGCTGAAGCTCCTTGAAATAGAATTATGTTGCTAATAAATATATAAATCAATTAACCATTTGGAAAACACCAATTCAGAAATTAGAGATTCTACACGGTTAGTATAATGCCATATAGAAAACAGCCACATAATTCCACCACAGTAATACAGTGGTGGGATTCAATTTTTTTTACTACCGGTTCTGTGGGCATGGCTTGGTGGGCGCGGCAGGGGAAGGATACTGTAAAATCTCCATTTCCACCCCACTCCAAGGGAAGGATACTGTAAAATCTCCATTCCCTCCCCACTCCAGAGGAAGATTACTACAAAATCCCTATTTCCTCCCGATCAGCTGGGACTCGGGGGATGGGGGCAGAGAATAGATGTAGGCAGGGCCAGTCAGAGGTGATATTTACCGGTTCTCCGAACTACTCAAAATTTCTGTTACTGCTTCTCCAGAACTGGTCAGAACCTGCTGAATACCACCTTCGCAGTAATAATCCATGCAGAGAGATTTGCCTAACATTCATCTGGTGATATTTTTAGTACTAAACAATCACCTTTATATTTTTATCAAATTTTTTGTACATGTTTGCTGCTATGCATCATTGTGATACAATTTTATTTCTAAACATTACACACACTTACATAAATATAGAATAAAATTCTCTTTTGGAATACGAGTGAGAACTCTTGTGATCTCCAGAACTATCTTGCTGTGATACCCCAGCAAACCTGATTTTCCTTTATAATACTATATTTTGGACATGGGATTCTGGAAAATATATGTCTTACAATAACATTGATATGATAACAACAAATACTGATCTTCCAAAAGTTCTACGATAAAAATATTACTTTCCCCATAAGATTAATGTGTTGTTTATGGGTTATATTTTTCTATTGGTTGCATTTGCTTGAACTGGATCCTTACCACCAGCAGAACCTTAGGAAACTGGATTTTATAATCCTCTCATCTGTGTAATCTATTTCAATCTAAATGCAGCAAAGACTGAAGCATTCCACATGTCAAATTTAAACTTTATAGACATAAAACTTCCACTGTAATGTGCTTGGGCAAAGTTCTCATTATAAACTTAGCATTTAAAAATATAAATTCAAACACTACCAAATCAATTAGGCAAAAGGGGATTTCTTCATCAGATGTTAGTCATCCCAATAACATTTTTCCAAGAAGTCAATTTCCTTGGATTAAATCAGTTCTGAAACATTAGCTATAAGCTTATTTGACATTGTGTTGATAAAACAACTCTCGGAAATGACATTGGAGTTATGCTTTATTACCAACACTCGTTTTTCAGGAGACAACTATTTCTAGCATTGCCCAATGTATTCATTCTTAGACTAGTGCGCTACCTACCAATATGTATCGAAAATGACTCATAAATTAATGTCAACAATAACAAAAGGGGTTTTGATGATAGAAAATGTCTACCAGAGAATGTAGCTTAGGACTGCAGTGTTAGGTTGCAGGGGTTTTCTGAGTTTGGTTTCCTATTGGCAGATGTTAAAATACCTGCCAAGATAACATCTTTAGTGCTATCATCTTGGGAAAGTGAAGTTAGTTGGTCAAGTGTAGAATGTATAGTTGTTTGTCCTACTAGTCTTGTATGTGACTAGGTATATTGTGTTTTTGTTATTGTTTTATAAATTATTGACATGTTATCTCCTTCTACTGATACAATACCCTTTCTTATTTATCCAAGTGTTGGTTAAAAGTCATGCAATAAAGGGGGAATTCTTTAATGCTATGGGTATCCCTACAGCAAAAATTAGTGCACATAAACTTAATTCTTTTTAGATTCTATAGCCATTCTACAGTAATAGACTACTTTTATAATGATTAAACCACTGGCTTAAGGACAGACATATGCAAGTTTAAGTCTACACTCTGCTTGCACTACAGATAGCCCTCACTTAGCAATCATTTGAAGTTATGATTGCAATAGCACTTAAACTTATATATTGCTTCATGGCACTTTATAGCACTCTCTAAGCAGTTTCCGGAGTCAGCATATTGCCCCCAACAATCTGGATCCTCATTTTACCAACCTTGGAAAGATGGAAGGCTGAGTCAACCTTGAGGCAGTCAGGATCAAACTCCTGGCAGTGGAATACAGAATTCGCCTGCAATACTGCATTTTAACCACTGTGCCACCATAACTGTCCAACAGCTGACAATGCAGTTCTAATATTCCAATGGCTGAACAAACCTTGTAGTCACATAACCATATTTCAAGCACTTGGCAAGCGGCTCACATTTACAGCCAGTTGCAGCATTCCATGGTCATTGACTGTAATTTATATTTTTTTTACTTGTTTCCAGTTTTTGGACATGTTTTTGGCAAAGATGCCCATTGGAATTAAATGCCCATTTAATGACTTCTTCCAAAAATCATTGTGCCTCAACTTACAAGCACCATAGAATATAGAATAAAAATGTTGGAAGGGAATTTGGAGGTTTCTAGGCCAATCTCCTGCTCAAGCTGAAGACCCTATACGATTTTAGACAATACTCCTTGAAAGCTTCCAATGATGGAACACTCACAATTTCTGGAGGTAAGGCATTCCACCATGACTTATGATAGAAATGCTAGGCTCCATTATATAAATTAAGGATTACCTGTAATGTTCATTGGATTAGTCATTTTCAGCCCAATGCACTTTGCAAGGTTGTTTTACCTAATTTCAGAAGCTACATGTGGATAAGTAATATAAATCTCTAAAGGATTTTTTTTTCTTGGAAAGGAAAAAAGGAAAAAGACCAAGGGAAAGAGAAAAGGGATTTATCAGGGAGAAGGAGAAGGAGAAGGCAGGGATAAAGGTGGAGGAGAAGGTGAAGGTGAAGGTGAAAGAGAAGGAGAAGGAGAAGGAGAAGGAGAAGGAGAAGGCAGGGGTGGAGGTGGAGGTGGAGGTGGAGGTGGAAGAGGAGAAGGAGGAGGAGGAGGAGAAGGAGAAGGAGAAGGCAGGGGTGGAGGAGGAGGAGGAGGTGGAGGTGGAGGTGGAAGAGAAGGAGAAGGAGGAGGAGGAGGAGGAGAAGGAGAAGGAGAAGGAGAAGGAGAAGGCAGGGGTGGAGGTGGAAGAGAAGGAGATGGAAAAGGAAAAGGAGGAGGAAAAGGAGAAGAGAAGGCAGGGATGGAGGTGGAAGAGAATGAGGAGGACGAGGAAGAGAAGGAAGAGGAGGAGGAGGAGAAGGCAGGAGTGGAGGTGGAAGAAGGAGAAGGAGAAGGAGAAGGAGAAGGAGAAGGAGAAGGAGAAGGCAGGGGTGGAGGTGGAAGAGAAGGAGAAGGAGAAGGAGAAGGAGAAGGAGAAGGAGAAGGAGAAGGAGAAGGAGAAGGAGAAGGAGAAGGAGAAGGAGAAGGCAGGGGTGGAGGTGGAGGAGGAAGAGAAGGTGAAGGAGAAGGAGAAGGAAAGGGAGAAGGAGAAGATCCCTATTTTTGGCTTTTGGTGGGGAGGAATCAAACCATACAATGTTTGATTCTTCCCCACCCACCACTGATTTACCCTGAAAGGAATGTCACTTTTTACCAAAACAAGTTGCCTCTGTAAATAAACACATAATGAAATATTTCTCAAAATTACATCTCTTCCACAAATGAACACATATTACCAAGGAAACCAGTGAGTGATTCAGCAATTCACATCTATGTGAGAACTGCGGTTGCCTTGGATTAATTTACACTTCTTTAAATGTTTAAAATACTCTTATTAACCCTTTCTTTATTTTTTTTAATCCATCCCAGCTTTTGATGGAATCAAATTTAGAAAGGTCATCAACCACTAAAAACAAATGAAACCACCAGATAGCTGAGAAGGACAATTCTCAGGTTTAGCTATTTTATCTAAATGCTATAAACAAAAGTTTATAAGGAATAGATGAGACATTCAGGTCTGACAGTTTATATGAACTTAGAAAAGAAAAGAAAAAGAAGGCCATCTGAATTTTAACGCTTGTTTTTCTTTCATGTTAGCCTGAAAATGTATATGTTTTAAAGCACTTACATCCAGTTTTATTATATCCTTCTTTAAAGAGGAATTGATCAAATTAGTTGAAATAGCACTCTGCTTACAAAAATGCATTTATGTTGTGGTTTGTTCTTCTTGGGTGGCAGGAGACATGGATATGCATGGTTAACAACTACACGTTTTGAAATGCATTATTTATTTGCTGCAGACCAGCTATTATGTTCTATAGATGTAACTCCTGCATTTAAACTCTAGCTTTGTGCTATAATTCTACAGTCACAAACTACTTTTTAAAATAAATATTTTGTAAAAGGAATCATTGGGCCTCACTCTACCCCACTTGTTGCCCTTACATAGGTCTTTATGGAACTCAACACCTTTTCATGCAGATTTTTAAAAAGTCTAAGAGGCTGTTGGCTAATAAATTTACTCCTTGTATTTTTCAAAGGCACTTCCTGTTGGACAAAGAGAGATGAAGGAATTTGACAATGACAGCAATCAACCAATGGAACAGCTTGCCTTCAGAATTTGTGGGAGCTTCATCACTGGAAGCTTTCAAGAAGAGACTGGACTGCCATCTGTCAGAAATGGTGTAGGGTCTGCTTGGGTGGGGGGACTAGATCAGGGGTGGGATTCTACCGGTTCGGACCAGTTTGGGAGAACCGGTAGCTTCAGCTGGGATCGATGGGCACACCTGCTTGCCTGATGTTCTGTCCTCCTCCGCCTCAGTCCAAATGATGGCTTAATTAGCCGGCACTATCAGCTCTGGTGACAAAACAGCCAGCGTCTGCCAAGAGCCCTCGTTATTTTCCACGACGCTGGTGAGTCACAAACTTCAGCTCTAGTCAATCAGTGGATTTGCCTGATACAAAGAGACACACCAGCCCTGGCTGCCTTTTATATCCTGTGGGGGTGGCTCCATGACTCAGCACTTCCTAGGCCTGCCCCACCCTTGCTTCTGTTGTTCCCTCCTCTCCTGCCTATGAAACCTAGGATTCAACCATGCCTGATTGATGTCAGCTGGGTCTGCAGGCGTGGCCTGGGGGGGGAGAGTCAGGGGATGGAGGCTCGTTATCTCTTTCACCTGGCCTGCTTCTGGCTCCTGGAGCTGAGCCAGGGAAGCCGGTGCTCCCGAGGTAAGTCCTGATGGCCCTTCCCCCTCACTGTCCAAATCACTTTCTGGCAGCAGGCCCGGCTCTGAGTCACTTTCTGGCAGCAGGGCTGGCTCGGGGGGCGCAGACACAATACCTGTGCTATTTTCTGACCTTTATCTTCTCAGCTAATTCAGGCAATAGAGCAGATTGCTGCGCGAATCAGCTGTGTTATTCCTCCAAAGAAACCAAGAAGTGAAGATTTCTTCAAACTGTGTGCGCGCACACAGCCCCCACACACAAATTGCATGATCACTGAATTGGTTGTTAAACTGGAAGGATACCACCACTGGACTAGATGACCTACAAGGTCCTTTCCAACTCTGTTAATCTGAACTTGGTGTTTCCAATTTTGTTTTTGTGGACAATGTCAGCCATAGAAGACCACTGACCAACTATAGGATTATTTTTGTGCATCAGAATAGTTGGAGCTGGCTAGTTCTGTTAAGATGGACATACATACACATCTGAAGGATCAGGTTGTTTCCTATGTGAATTTCTCTTTAAAAATTACCTACTCCAAACAATTGGAATGCAGATTACCCATAAATCCAGCTGGATGCAGTTATGAAGGAATTTAGACTAATACTCCTACATGGATACAGTTGTATCATCACTGTAAAACAGTATTGTAATCTTGAATATGAAACATTCATCTTGACATGCCAAAAATGTCTAAAGGCAAAAAAACTGATTTTCAGAAGCATGGATCTTAGACAGTGACTTGAAATATACATTTCTTAAACATATGAATAATTATGTTGGCATTCTACATTGGTATTGTTTGGCAATTGGTGCACTTTTAATCTAGATTTCATAGCTAGAGATGGCATTGTGGCATTATCTGTCATACCTAGTTTTAAAAAGCTGGATGGCTATTACACTCACTCAGGATATGTGGTTTTCTATGCAGCTGGGTTGGGGAAAGAATGGGTCCACATAGAAAAATCCTGGAACTGAATTTGAATTTACAGGATGGGGGAGGGGAGTAGGTTGTTTCTTGTTTCTGCTTAACAAACAGAAGTAAAAAATTTTACATACTTTGTTCCTTGTCAAGGATATTTAAAATGTCATGCGTGGTCAAATAATAGGTAAAGGAGAGTTTTTAAATGATATTAGGAAGCACTTGATAAAAGATTGGGAAATTCACGGGATCCCATGCAAATATAAAATTCTCTTGTTTAGTTTTTAGTGATGGCTATGATGGGGCACTTCACTTTGATAATATAAAACCAGGATTCTTAGAACCACAAGGAAGCCATCGTGACCTGATGACACATAATATTAAACTAAGACTTAGGCAGGATGCAGCCTTGCTCCTACTGGCCACTTGAGGCTGCTGTAGATGTGCAGACTCACAGACTATTATTTTCAGGGCTGTTTGGCTTTTAGCAAAGCAGAGAGTAAGATGTCTCAAATTTTACTGTATATTCCACATCTCATGCTAGCCCTCCACATCTGGAAGCAGATCCCCAAGGGAATTGCATGACGGGGAAAACCCTTAAGCCACCAATTCTATTCTGCAGTTCTTCCATGGGATCAGAGAATTGTTGGGACAAGAGAAGTATGGAGAAGCAACTCTTCATTTATTTATTCAGATCTATAGGTCTCCAAATCCAAAGACTCCTTCGTTGCTTCCTCCATGTTAAAACTGCTCACCAAGCTCTGCTGGAGAAGGCATAGAAGTGCCTGATTGGTGAGACAGGGTAGGTCCAGGGGTGGGATTCAGCTGGTTCGGACCGGTTCATGTGAACTGGATGCTAATTTTATATCTGGTTCACCGAACCGATAATTGCAAGGACTGGCTGGCCACGCCCATCCCGCCCCACCCCTCCCAGGAGTCTCCACATGATCCTGTTTAGTTGTCAGGTAAGTGCAGGGCCCATGTGGAGGCTCTGGGAGGGCAAAAAACAGGCCTCTTGGAAGTTCTGGAAGTCTGGAAATGGGTCTGTTTCTTGCCTCTGGAGAGCCTCCGGAGCCTGGGGAAGACCATTTTTGCCCTCCTGGAGGCTTGAGGAAAGTCTCCAGAGCCTAGGGAGGGTGAAAACGCAACACCCCCACTCCCACCCATGGTGCAGGAGGCTGAGTAGGCCATGCCCACCATGTCCTCGTCCACTCAGCAACCAGACAGAGAACCAGTTGCTAAATTTTTTGAATCCCATCTCTGGGTAGTCCACTGAACGCACATCAAAATAATGCTCTCAATTGTGGATTAAATTGTATAGCATTTAGTTGGCAACTCTACTACCAGGAAGTAAGCTGAGAGCTTGCATCAAAGAATCATTTTGTTTCTGCTTCTCTGGTGATGCAAGGCAAGCTAGATCTTTTGGTCTTCAGTTGTCAAAACCCACAAAACTGGGCAAGATCAAGACAGCAAGAATTACATGATCTTCAGGAAGTTGCCATTAATGCAAGTATCAGGGATACTTTTTGGATGAGGATGAGGCTTGTTCAGTGGTGGGATTCAAATAATTTAACAACTGGTTCTCTGCCCTAATGATTTCTTTCAACAACAAGTTCACCAAACTGTTACGAAAGTTAACAACCGGTTCTCCCGAAGTGGTGCGAACTGGCTGAATCCCATCACTGGGCTTGTTCCTTTATAATATTCATATTCAAATTTATTTAGAGGCATTTTTTCAATATGTTGGTTTCATGGGATCTTTCCACCCTTGAAAATTGATTTTATAATTAGGATTCCAAAGTTAAATGGGTGTTTATTGTTTATATTCCTCCCTCCTCCAGGAATTATACATGATATCCCTCCTGGAAGGAGTAAAATATTATATTCCATATGCTTCGCCAGTGAATTCTCCTTGTGTGATCCAGTTCAGACAATAACCCAAACAATTGGATTCTAAACTGAAACAAAGCTTTGTATTTATTCTTCACTCCCCATGTGGGTTTTAAAATGAGATTTCTCTCTCCCCCATATCAATCTACTGCTATTTAAGGCAAGCATTTGGGATAATTCCTTCCTCCCTTCATTTTGCACTTTGTATCTTTCTGTGTTGATCCAACTATGTCTTGGGCTGAGCCATGATTTCATTCTCCTCAGTGCTTAGATGCGAAAAAGAACATTGTGTTCCTGAAAACAGCCCAGCAAACATACTTCAGGGCTGTGCCAAGTTTGCAGCTGACCAACTGGCCCGCATTCGGAGAGGATTCATTTTCAAAGCTGTCTTTACAAATAAGTAGAAATGCTGGAAGATTCTTTGATTTCATTTTGCTGAAGAGTCAGATCTGATTCCCATCGACAAATTAAATTTTAGATTACTTTCCCAGCTCTGTAAGCAACCTGGGTGAAAAACACTATCAAGACAGTTTCTGAGATGATTGGATCTATTGTATGTGAGTTTTTTCTCTGGCAGCATGAGCCTGGAAAAATAAAATCATTCAGATCCAATGGGCTTTAAAACTTATAGTCAATTTATTAAAAGAGAGAGATCAAAGGCAATTTTGTTTTATTAGTAAAGCTAAGCTAGCTGCAGCCCAATTTTGACTTACCTGAGTGGGCAACAGTTATCCAACAGCTGTTTTCATCTCACAGTTGCATATCATCATCATCATGATGATAAGGTAGACCAGGGTTTCTCAATCTTAGCAAACTTTAAGATGCATGGACGCCTGGGAGTTGAAGTCCACGAGTCCTAGTAGTTAAGGCACCAGGCAAGAAAGCAGGAGATTGTGAGTTCAAGTCCCGTCTTAGCCATGACTGCTGGCTGGGTGACCTTGAGCCAGACCATCTCTTTCAGCCCAACTCATCTCACAAACAATAGGAGAAAATAGGAGGAGGAAAGTGTGTGGGATATTTTGCCACCTTGAGTTATTTGTAAAAATAATAAAGGCAGGATATAAATAAAGGTGACTTTGGACAGTGTGGACATGCAAAAATAAATATTAATCACTATTAAAAGCAATTAAGCCTAAAAATCAAGACTGAAGGACAATGGACCACATCCTACACACGCACACACACACACACTGGTGGGTTTCAAAAAAATTTACTACCGGTTCTGTGGGTGTGGCTTGGTGGGTGTGGCAGGGAAAGGATACTGTAAAATCTCCATTCCTTCCCCAATCCAGGGGAAGGTTACTGCAAAATCCCCATTTCCTCCCGATCAGCTGGGACTTGGGAGGTAAAGAATAGATGGGGGCGGGACCAGTCAGAATTTTTACTACCGATTCTCCGAACTACTCAAATTTTTTTTTTTAATTTGCATTTATATCCCGCCCTTCTCCGAAGACTCAGGGCGGCTTACATTGTGTTAAGCAATAGTCTTCATCCATTTGTATATTATATACAAAGTCAACTTTTATTGCCCCCAACAATTCTGGGTCCTCATTTTACCTACCTTATAAAGGATGGAAGGCTGAGTCAACCTTGGGCCTGGTGGGACTTGAACCTGCAGTAATTGCAAGCTGCTGCTGTTAATAACAGACTGTCTTAGCAGTCTGAGCCACCAGAGGCCCTTAAAATTTCTGCTACCAGTTCTCCAGAACTGGTCAGAACCTGCTGAAACCCACCTCTGACACACACATAGATATAGATATAAATAGTATAACCATTTCATGAGTTCCATGTTCCCATACCCAAATTGCTAGGGAGGGAAAGCGCGTTCTAAGGGCTTTCCAAAAGACTGGTAGAGATAGAGTAAAGGTGGCTCCCATCTTTTCCATGCCAGGTAGGGCTTTGAAAATCAAAACCAGTACTTTGCATTGACCCCAAAAGCAAACTGGAAACCAATGCTGTTCATAGAGTGGAGGTGTAACATGTGCCATCCTAGGAGCACACATAACTGCTTGCACTGTTGTATTTTGTACAAGTTGAACTTCTGAGTGCTCTTCAGGTTGGGGAGGATGTAGGATAAGTTTACTGCATAAGGCAGTCAGATAGAATTATAATTGGTTTGGCTCATTCTTATTCTGACTTCACATTGTTTATATCTGTGTTAGGTTTAAAATGTATCTATTATTCAGGATATCCATAGTGGATCCATCTAATCGTAAAATTAGGATACATCTTTATAATCATGACTTGTTTTTGTAGTTACCTGGTGCCCGAAAAAGCAAAACAAACATCTGGCCATTACTTCTCTTTAAAAATAGATAAATAATTCATCTGGTAATGTAGAAGAGCATTCATAATTATAAAGACACCTGACGCTTGCAGAAATGACTCAGGGCAATTTGTTGTCCAAGCCAAATTAAAACATGGCACAGGGAGACACATACATACATGCAACGATTGACCAAGAAAAAGTACATCTTCCATTATACACTGAAATGGCAAGCTAGTTCAGGGAGTGCAAGGCTAATGATGTAACACTAATGCTCTGTCCTTCCCTACCCTGTTGCTGATTGTCTCCTTCTCTCCCACCCAGTCCCTCACAACTGCTACCTGAGGCAACCTTTGTAGTCAACTTCCTGCAGGTTCAGCTCAGAGTGCTGGAATAATTCAGAATTGTATGGGGAAAACAATTGAACTTTCACAAAAAAATTCCTTAGAAAGAATTTTCTGATACAGAAGAACATCATCTTCTTGCCCTTGTCCAAGGCATCCTGGGATAGATGCATTATTAAGAGTATTTCCAAGTCAGTAATCCATTTGCTTGCAGGCCCAGAGTAGATAGCTAGCTGAATTCATCTGCTGTTACTTTTCAGAGTGAAATTACTATTTGTCAGGAGCATTTACCCTCATTTCAGCAGCGAGTGAAGAAAAGTGTTACAGAAGTCAAGAAAGAAATAGATGAGGACATCAGCTAAAGAGGGGGAGGAGAACCGAGTCAAGAGGGTCTGACCTATAAGAAGGTCAGTGTCTTCCTGACACTGCCAGCTTGTTTAGGGTTATAATACTGCCCTACCCCAGAGATTTACCCAGCATTCTCTGTTAGCTGGCAAAGATTAAGAAATCCCCTGAGAAGCAATGAAAGATTGAACATGTTCTTTCTACATCATGACTCAAATCAAACACTTGGCATATGACACAATTTGAATGCTGTAGTGCAGATTCCCTTGACTGAACATTGACAGATATGCTGCATTTCAGCTCCCAGAATTTCTGTTCAGTCTGACAAACATCAAATTGGGAAAGGTATGTTACAACATCTGAATACATCTAAGATCATAGTTTTGAAAGTATATATAGCATCACCACTTCCATGCCATGATTTAATAGCAGGTTAGATTTCAATTGAACATTTGAAGAAGTGTCTTAATTGTAAGTAGCAATCTATCCTTTCCTGTAATGTGAGAGCAGACTCCAAGCATGTCGGACCACTGTTCATAATTAATTAATTAATAGGTTTGTACGTTTAACTCTGTATTCCCCATACTAGGAAAGGGAATGAATTAGTGAGTCAGAAAGGCTTGGCCAACTGTATGAATATATGAATGGATCAGATCAAAGTAGAAATAGGAACAGGAATAATTTGAGCCATCATTCAAACAAGGTAATTTATACCACTGAATGTCTTAGTGAAAAAGCTGATGCTTTTGACGTAGTCTCCAAAGCAGGGGTGAAATTCAGCAGGTTGTGACAGATTCTGGAGAACCTGTAGCGGAAAATTTGAGTGCTTCGGAGAACTGGCAAATACCACCTTTGGCTGGCCCCAGAGTGGGGTGGGAATGGAGATTTTGCAATATCCTTCCCCCAGGAGTGGGGATTTTGCAGTATCCTTCCCCTGCCACAACCACCAAGCCACGCCACGCCCACCAAGCCATATCCACAGAACTGGTAGTAAAAAAATTTGAATTCCACCACTGCTCCAAACTTTCTCTATAGGATTGGACCAAATTCTATTGAAATGTTGAAGAATTTTTAGCAGTGTCAATAGTGCATTGGTCTAAACCAGGATTTCCAGAACTGCGAGATGTACCTCCCATGGGTAATGTAGACAGAGTCCAAGGGAGATGTGAAGAATCTTTAAAAGGTGGGCTTCTCTTAACAACTCCTTGTTCAATGACTGTTTGCACTTCGATGGTGCTAAACAATGAGGACTTATTACTGTTCCTCATAGTTGCAGCCATCCAGTGGTGGGTTTCAAATTTTTTTACTATCGGTTCTTTGGGTGTGACTTGGTGGGCGTGGCTTGGTGGGTGTGGCAGGGGAAGGATACTGCAAAATCCCCATTTCCTCCTGATCAGCTGGGACTCAGGAGGCAGAGAATAGATGGGGACGGGGCCAGTCAGAATTTTTACTACCGGTTCTCCAAACTATTCAAAATTTCCACTGCCGGTTCTCCAGAACTGGTCAAAACCTGCTGAAACCTATCTCTGCAGCCATCACAGCATCTCCATAGTTGTATGACCACAATTGTTGGCAAATGACAAGCAATTATAGGGTTGCAGCATCCCACAGTCACACGATTGCCTTTTGCAACTATTACTGCCAGTTTCTGACAAGCATAGTCAATGCAAAAGCCAGTACTAGGATGCAAAGTGACCAATGATGTCATGTTTAACAAGAGGGTGGAATTTATTTAATACTAGTACCCAGAATGGCCAGAACTGTCATTCCTAAGCAGTGCACTCATGTGATATCACCCTTTATGACTGTTGTTTAGCAAAATAAATTCTAGTCACAATTGCAGTTGTTAATTGAGGACTACCTGTAGTTACATTGCTACATAAATCCGCTTTTCCCAAAGTTTCATTATATTATTTTATTGTTCATTTGTGTATGTTTGGATGTTTGGATTTTTAGGGGAGGTGTGTGTAATGAGACTACACTGAAAGGAAATGTGATGGCAAAATGTTTAGGAACCTCTAGTGTAAACCAATATGAGATCACTTCCTTTAAACTTCAGCCTAAACAGCAAAACAGTTCCCACATTTTTTTTTCATATCACATGCTGTCCTCATTAATGCTTTTTATGTTTCTCCATTTGTGATAAATATTAAACCACATGTTCCTTCTAGTTAGAAACAGAGAAAGATGAGCAATATTATTGATCTCACACTAAGAAATATGCACTTGAAAGGACTTTAGAATGTTTAATTATTCTGTTTCTAGTTCCCTAACAATGCTGGATGCGCTCTGTAGAACCAGTTTTTCAGAATTGGAGAAGAGTTGATTAAACAATCAATCTGGATGTGAAATAAACATCAGTTGCATAAATTTAGTCAATTGTGCCTTATTCAGTACACTGCAGTTAAAAAACAACAACCCATAGCTTGGTGAGATGTGCACATCCTAAGCTAGTTTATTTATTTATTTTATTTATTTATTTATTTTATTAGATTTTTATACCGCCCTTCTCCCGAAGGACTCAGGGCGGTGTACAGCCGAAATAAAATACAGAGTATATACAATTAAAAGAAATTAAAAGAAACTATTAATAAATGGCCGATAATTTAAAAAATTTACAAATATTTAAAATCTCTAAAACCCCAATTTAAAATCAACTATTTATGCCAGTCCTGCTTGAGTAAATAAGTATGTTTTTAGCTCACGACGGAAGGTCCGAAGATCAGGCACTTGACGTAGGCCAGGGGGGAGTTTGTTCCAGAGCGTCGGTGCTCCCACAGAGAAGGCCCTACCCCTGGGAGCCGCCAGCCGACATTGTTTGGCGGACGGCACCCTGAGAAGGCCCTCTCTGTGAGAGCGTACGGGTCGATGGGAGGCATACGGTAACAGCAGGCGGTCTCGTAAGTACCCGGGTCCTAAGCCATGGAGCGCTTTAAAGGTGGTAACCAGGATCTTGAAGCGCACCCGAAAGACCACAGGAAGCCAGTGCAAACTATGGAGCAGTGGTGTTACGTGGGAGCCTCGAGCGGCTCCCATTACCACTCGCGCAGCTGCATTCTGGACTAACTGCTAGTTGGATCTTATTTTTGGATAGAGGACAGTGTAAAACAAAAACCACTAAAAGGAGATAGTTATCCAAACTGGAAAAGGATGGTCATGTGCTCCAGCCTCATAGAGGAATGTTTCAGGAAAAAATCATTCAATTTTTCTACCTCTTCACTCTTCAGCCTAAAATGTGAGCTTTAATAGCAACAGCAATAGCACTTAGACTTATATACCACTTCACAGTGCTTTGCAGCCCTCTCTAAGTGGTTTACAGAGTCAGCATATTGCCCCCAACAATCTGGGTCCTCATTTTATGAACCTCAGAAGGATGGAAGGCTGAGCCTTCCATCAATCTTGAGCCTGGTGAGATTCAAACTGCCAAATTGCAGGCAGCCAGCAGGCAGCAGAAGTAGCCTACAGTACTACATTCTAATCACTGCCATACTGCTGCTCTTAATATTATATATTGAACATTTCTATACATGACAAAGATTCTGTACTTCAGATGTATGACATCTTGAGACTCTAAAGGTGCAGCAATGAAGCAGCAGAAGTATGTCATAATATTGAAAATGATCCCATGGGGTCTTTTTAATTGTTCAATCTCATAGCCTCAACTACATTCATTTCAAATTCTCACCCTCCTTATAAAATATCACAGTATACTAATGAGGAGTAAGATCACAGGGGTGGGATTCAGCCAGTTCGGCATGACATGTTTTTGTTCAAAAAAAGTTTTTATTGGTCAAAAAAGGTATATACAAATACATATCAGGTATGGCAAATTTTCATTTTTCTTATCCAAGATAAGAATTTTGCTCAAATTTTTTAACACATACAACAGCCATATGGCAAGCAGGTGACACGAAGTATCTAAGTTTACAAATCTTACATACGCAATAAAGAAGGGTCAAGAATAAACAGAATATCATACAAAAGAGAATAAGGAAAACCAACACAATACCAAATATCTTTATCACTTCCTAGTTTTGGATCTCAGAACTCTGGGTTCAGCCTGACCCAACTCCAGGGCCGCAACAGCGGCAGCCGCCACCGCCCCATGGTCTATAACCTCCCCTTCTTCAATTCCTGGGTCATCTGATTCCAGGAGGGCTTTGTGTTCCTCCACGTAGGCCGTAGCCTCCGCAATTGTACTAATTTTTTTCGTAATGCCCTCCCGGAAAATCATCAATCCCTCTGGCATCAGCCATCTGAAGCCCACTCCCTTCTGGTACAATTTGCTTGACAAAAAGTAATATTTCTTTCTCATTTCACGTACCTGTCTGGGAATCTGCCTCAGAATGGCTATCTCCCTGCCCCTGTAAGTCAATGCCCCACTCCTATGTTTTCTAAGAATTTCATCTCGTCTCTCTTCTCACAAATTTGACATGAACCTCTCTGGGAACTGCATGCGTGCATATTGTGAATTAACTCTATAAACTCGATCCAGATCCCAATTCATGAAATCAGCACCTCTCCCAAGAAATTCTCCCAACAATTTAGTCACAACATCTCTCAAATCTTCTTGGTCCACTTCTTCCAAATTTTGAAACCTAAGGAAATAAGACATTTTATCCATCTGTAGTCCAAGCACAACATTGCCTGTCGTCTCCTCTCTTTTCTGCACTGCCCGCATCTCACCCTCAGACCTTCCACTTTCTGCTTGTTTTCTGCTGAGACTTGTTGAGTATCCTTTAAATCCTTTTGAATAGTCACAATTTCTGCTCTTATTTCCGTTTGGCCTCTTTGCAAATCATCCAGTTTCTTGTCCATATTGGATAACTTTTCCAGAATTCTCTCCATCTCTCCAGCAGTTGGTCTCTGACCTTTTGCCATTTGGAAAAAAATTCAAAATCCTCAGGCAAGCACAGTATCCTTGTAATTTCCTCCGGATCCACCAGGGGGGCACTCACAGGAGCAACGAGTCCAGAGTACAGTTAGTCAACCAGGAAGCCGAAGGGAAGTGATGTCATCAAGATTCTCATAGTGAAGGCGGAAGCTGGACGCCACCACTGTTCCCCAGAGGGAGGGGGGGCCTCAAACCCTCCCTCCTAAATTTCTCCATCACCTCTTCTCTCCAGAGCTCCACAAAACCAGTAATCTTCTTATTTTAAGTTCTCCTCTCTCCAGAATGACTCGTGCTCCTTCCAGCCGCAGGGGAGAAAAACCCCCCCGCACTCCGGAGCACTCCACTCGCGTTTACCGATATCCCCTTCCCTTCTCCATTCCTCAATTCTTCTCCGTTCCCTGTTCACCACCAGGCTGCTGCAGTTATAAATCCAAAGCCCCGGTGTCACCGGGCACAGCGGCCCAGGCGACGACCAAAATAATGGCCGTGGCCCGTGGCCTCCAAACCCCGCCGAGCCTAGGACGCGCCAGCATCGGTCCCCCCAGTCCTGTATGTCGGCTGGGAGACCCCTGGCGAGCCGTCCGTGCGGCAGGTGTCCTTTTCGGAACACCTGGCCCCTGGGGGCCTCGGCGGCGGCCGGATTCGGGCGCTGGGGGCAAGAGAAGCCTCCAGACGACCGTTGCCCCTGGACACCGGAAGTCCAGTCTCGGCATGACATGTTTTTGAAGCAGCTTGCATGTATGTGCACGCTCACATTTTCGATTCTGGGTGAACCGGTTGTTAAATTATGTGAAGCCCACCTCTAAATTAAAATGCACTGTAAAACATTAAAACAATAAATAAGGTTCATACATTTAAAATTCAATTAAAACAACACTAACCCGGATGGAGAGGGAGGGAGCAAAGTGCACACAAGGTGGGATGTTATCTACTACATTAGCCCCATGATGGAAGTCTATCATTATGGAAGTTAAAGTCCTGCATAACATCAGGTTGGGAGAAAGGGCTTCAGATTCTTTCTCTTCTCAGTTCAAATACGATGGATAGAAAAACAAGCAACAAACAAGCATTTTGTGAAACGGTTTTTCAAGGACCTTTTTTCTTTTTGTCTATGTGCTTATACATGTTCCCCATCTTGATTAGTGCTGAGACATCTGGGGCAATGCTTACCTGGTTTTAGTGGCTCTGTTTGAAAGAGAAAGCACTGGAGGCACTCTGTATTTTGCGATATTGGTCCACCCTGATACCATTTGCTGAGATAGCGTATAATAATGCAGTACATTGTAGTATAGGATTCATCGTACTGCACCACAACCATTTATCTGTGAAGAAATGGTTGAGCATGTGTGGAGGCAGACTACATAACATTCGCAGGTGCATTCAGATTACAGCATACTGCTTACCATAATTCATTTTCTGATTCTCTCATTTTCAAAACTTCTGCTTCTTTCATTCTTCAACTGAGAGATCTTTTCTCTCTCATTAGCTTCACAGGGAATGACTCATCTTCACTAAAATTATTCTTAGTTTAAAGATGTGTTCTTTTCCAGGATGCTTTGCTGCTTGAAACAAAGGAGTAATGATGATGTTTTCTTTTACATTAGATGACTGGGTTGGCTCATGAGTCTAGCAAAGGCACAGAGGAAGTTTAAGAGTTGCAAGGCAGGTACCTCTTTTCCTCCCAGTGAGAAGAATATGAGAAGAATGACCAAGGTGTCCCAAAAGAATAGCTGCCAATGATGGTTCCCAACTCTAACATCTGTAGCATGAGGTACTTCCAATACACAGTCAAACTATGCATAATTTCCCTAACAGAATATGCTGTGGTCACCTTTGGTTGAAAAAATAAATTGTTGGGCCTCGCTCGCCCCCCTCTCCGCAGCCGGGCCCCTCTCATCTCCTGTTATCTCAGCCAGAGACTGATAGTGCAGAAGAATGTCCTGGCATGCTTCCAGCCCCCAGCCCTGGCACCATGCCCGGACAAACCGAGCAAACAAACCTCCCCCCAATAGCATGTGCACCTGAAGCCAGCCACGAGCTGGAATTACCGGCAGCTGGGGACGAAATGATGCAGTGGATAGATCCACGCTTCCGGAGAATGGAGAGGCGACGTCAGCAAAAGGAAGGGAGGGGCAGGCCTGGATAAGTGCTGAGTCATGGAGCCACAACCCATGGCCTATATAAAGGATCTGCTTTCTGGCATTCTTTGTATCAGGCAAAGTCTAAATTGAATTGCTGAAGTCACATCTTAGACTCCTGCCTGCCCTGAGAACTCTGACAGAACTTTGGCAAAGCTGCAGAGGCTTTGCGGCCACGCTTGATACGGACTTCCCCGACCCAACCGTCAGAGGAGGAGTGGGACATGACATCAATTATATTTCATGATTTCCTTACACATCTTTTGTTCAAAATCCTTTCATTCTCATGGAACAGTATAACTCTATAATTTCTGTGAAGGTAGGTCATTTCTCATATATGTAGTAAAAAAAAAGCTACCGGTTCGTCCAAACCAGTATTTCCAACGATCAGCTGTGCCGCACAGTTTATAAGCTAAATCACGCAGCACAGCTGTTCCTCCCCTCACTGTTCTACTTACCTAGAGAAGTCTTCTTTTTCCGTGTGAAGTGTGTGTTTGGTGCGCGCTGTGCATGTACACACAGAGTGCTTTTTGTGTGTGCTGTGCATGCATGTGCACGCACAGCATGCTTTTTGCATGTACTGCACATGCGCATGCACACTGCACATAAAGCGCACGCTTGGTGCACACCGCACATGCACGGACAGCAAACCAGTGGAGGATTTCACCACTGAGGCAAATACTAATCTTCTCAAATCTTCCATCTAATCCAAAGAATAATTACTCATTCAATCTAAGCTATTATGTAAATAAAATAGCTGAATTAATAATGCCATCTATAATCACATTTGCAAAAAAATCCTGATATTAAATAAAAGTTTAATAAATCCATGTTGCTTTTGTTGCAGTTTTCATTCTTTATGACATTTTCTTTAGAAAAGACATGCAAAGCTTTCAGCTGAAAGCTTACTTAATAGATCAATATATTTTTATACAACAATACACTAAAATAAAAACTTAAATTCAGCTAAGAAGGGTCATATTCATTCTTTCTGACCAATACCCAATAACAATTTCCAACAATAATAATTGAGAGACAATCTGCAGGAGTATAAGAGTAAAAAAAATGTTATAGAGAAGTGTAAACAACAGATCTCTCTTCCATTGCTGCACAATTACAATGTGGCTAATATCAATCCAAGCGTGTTGCTTATTTTTAAAACAACTCATTAGTAATCTGTTAGTCTTAATAAATCTTATCTGGGTTACTCTGCCAATTTAAAATTGTTTCCAACTCCCACTTGCATTACACAGAAGGAAACAAAAGATGAAATATTTTGGCATTTTTTATTTGTACTTTCCTGCGTACTATCCAATGAGATGTGAGAAATAAATTAAGCTAGCTGTGGCACTATTATCAGGGAAATATATAATGTTAATACAGCCTGCTTTCCCGAAACAGCCTATCTTCGCTATAGAAGATGACTCACATCTGAAGTGGTAACTAGTTTTTCTGTAAATAGTCCTTACAGAATACTAATCTGCAGAGATAAATGTACTTGTAAATCTAGTCTAGATGTTCTCATGATAAATTAATATTCTGTTCTTTGTCAATAATGAAATTAGTCTTTCTTCTTCACACTTTTGTACTTTGGTATCAGAGCAACAGACTTAATTATTCTCACACTCTATTATACAAAAGCAAGCAGATCTTTTTGAAGACAGAATTGCTAAAATAACAGAAAATTTCAACTGCAAAGGAAATACCACTATATCAGAACTATAAATTTATTATCAAAAATGAAAAGGTTTTTTGTTTCTCATGAAAAGTTAGGGCATTCCATTTTACAGAGCAGTTGAACGGTTGCTTGCTTATCATTAAAAAGTATGTGCAGCTTCAGTTGTTTATTTTCACTCTAAGGCTTTTTTTTTTAAAAAAACTTAGTAATTAGATAAAGATAAGTACATAAGTCTCATGTTCCAGACTTGTCTTAAGGTAACTTTACTGAACATGACCAGTGGTGGGATTCAGCCAGTTCGCACCACTTCGGGAGAACCGGTTGTTAACTTTCTGAGCAGTTTGCCAAACTGGTTGTTGGAAGAAATCATTAGGGCAGAGAACCGGTTGTTAAATTACTTGAATCCCACCACTGAACCTGACACTTTTTGAGAAATGAAATCAAAACAAGCAGAATGGCTACAAAGTGACTGTATCTTTTTATGTATGAGAGAAAAGAGATATCAGCTATTAAGTCCTTGTTGAAACAAGCCTTTTATGAAAGATGAATTCTAATAAACCTGTAGTCAAGTAATTCCATCCTCTGACAAACAACTGTGACAATCTTCTTGATATTAAGGTTCCCATCCAACCAGGAAACAATACACACATACATTTCCTTGCTCTAACAGAATATTAAGAGCAAAGAACAAAAGAGAAATTATTTGTTCTATCACACATTTATGTACATTAATGTGCATACTGCATTGGAACCAAATTATATTTTTAATCTTCAAATTCATTAGAAAGCTACCCCAGTTCTTCTCCATGGTCTGCACCAGTATTTGCACGTTGTCCACAGATGAGGGCATCATTCTCACATTTTATATCCCCATCAGTTAAATACCCCAAAAGGTTTAATCATTTCAGGTCAGGTTTCATACTGAAAAGTTGACCTTACGTTCAATAGTAGGTAGCTGCAACCTCTGCGCAGATAGTAACCTTTCCACTGTTTGGTGGTAATCTGCTACTATAATGAATGGAGGAGTTATGTTTCCATTGTTTTGGCCTTCATCATTCCCACAAGTGAGACAAGGAAGGGGGTAGCACTTGGAACCTAGCTAGGCAACAGAGCCCAGAAGCTGAAGAGCACTCAAATCTTGCAGTGCTGCTGATCTCTGATTTGTTTAGTTAGAATAAAGCAACTTTCCCTAAACTGGCAACTTTTAGATGTGCTGGGATTACAATCCCCAGTATTCTCAGTCTTTGTAGTTGTGAAGAGATGGCATAACGAGTAGTCAACTTTATTTGAAGGTGTATTAGATGCAAACCTAGTGGGATATAACTAGTCTCAGCTAAAATTTGATGTGCTTTGCCAAAACAACCATTTTCAGCTTCTTTCTTGGCACAAATCATAACACAAAGATTTTTTGTGGATGTTGAAGGCTTCTCTGGGAAGAAATTGGGAATCTAGTGGGAATTTTCACATTCAGGATTCAGGCCAGTCCTTCATTTTCACATGTGTCCATGTCTATTGACCGAAAGGGAGAAAGAAACAAGAAAATAGAACAACTCCCAGTATTCAGAGCTTGAGAACAAATACAATAAGCTTTCAAATAATGAGACACTGACATTGTTTTAATAATAACTATATCATTTGTGTGTATTTAGAGCCCAAATAGTATAATCTAGTAATTTCTAAAAAAGGTAGAGCTAAATCTTAAATTAATTTCACAGTAGGGTAAGGAAAACACTTATTCTGATTAGAATACAAATTTCTCCAATTTACATTTTATGAATTGATTTGAAAATCAGAATGATTCACATGGCAACTTTAGTGAATCAGTTCAGAACTTTAAGAATACATGCTTAAGCACATGGATGAAATGTTCACAAAATGTATATATTAAGGTTGCATGGAGAAGATACTGGCAAATTATTTCAAATCATGTTGGTGTTAAGTTTATAAAAAGTTTATTATTAGGAAATAATGTATATAAAATGCACATTTTAGGGCAAATGTACAGAAAAACGTGGAACTGCAAAACAGACGAGATTGAATTCAATTAACATAAAATTGGTGAAATGAAAATTGCAGAAAATATTTCAATTTTACAAATGGTTTGCTGAGAGGTACACAAAATATAGGCATGAGGGTTACAGTCAACTATTAGTAGCACAAATATAGTATCTAATCCTTCCCCCATTTTTCTTTTATTCTGTTCACCTTTAATAATCCCTAGTTTGCATTTTCTACATAATAAGAAAAACAAAATGTGACTGCAGGTGACTTTATCCATGCATCATTTACTTACACATATATGGAGCTCAGTACAGTTTAGCAGTAGTTAGGAACACTATCAAAAGTAAAGGACAGAGTTTCAGTCTTATCTTTCAATTTCCATGTTTTTCTTTATTGTTTTATTACGGTTTTTGCGGTTTGACTGATAAAAAACAGCTGGTAGGAAGTTGTACTACTTTGTATGTGTTAAAAAGCATTAAATCAGTTGGTTATGCTGTGCATTGCTGATATTGTGAAATAGCAGCTGAACTATGAGGATAATTCTACTCCCAGTTTATCATTAAAAAGAAAACAAAATATTTGTGGTCTGTTGATCTCAGCGAAAACGTCCCTACCATGTTCTGTTACATTATGTAACACTGAATGAACTGCTGCTATAATAACACTTAACATTTTCACACTTTTTATTAAATACTAGTATAGAATTCTTAGAAGAATGATACATGATCAGGGTAATTGGAACAGCAAACTTATGCATTCTTACTTTGAACTCTAACAGTAGCTCTATAATTTTGCTTGCTTTCAGTGGTTCTGTGATGATTTATTAGGACTTAAAGGAGGAGTAACTAGGGTAATGAAAATAGGGAATTCCTTTCTCAAATGAAATATAGGACTTGGAATTTATTGAAAGAGTCAGAACATGAGGTCCACTCAAGTAACATGTGATTACATAGCATCAAGTTGATGCTAATGATATGTTGGGAAAGTAGAAGAAAAGTGGAGAAGAGGATGACCAGCAGCAAAGTGACTAAACTCAGTAACAGTTGTGGTGAATGTACTGTTGGGAGACTTGAAAGAACATATTAGGGATAGATCATCATTGGGAAGATCCATCTATGTAGTTGCTAGAAGTCAAAAATGACTTGATTGCATATATTTTATTTATTTATTTTATTTTATTTATTTGCATTTATATCCCGCCCTTCTCCGAAGACTCAGGGCGGCTTACACTATGTCAAGCAATAGTCTTCATCCATTTGTATCTTATATACAAAGTCAACTTATTGCCCCCAACAATCTGGGTCCTCATTTTACCTACCTTATAAAGGATGGAAGGCTGAGTCAACCTTGGGCCTGGTGGGGCTTGAACCTGCAGTAATTGCAGGCAGCTGCTGTTAATAACAGACTGTCTTACTATTTCTCATGGAAGACATTGAGTTGTTGAAGGATTTCCATTTTTCCTAAGTTCATTCCACAACTTGATATTGTCAATACAATCAAAGGCCTTCCATAATCAATGAATATCAGATAGTGATATTGATTTCTTTTTGATATTCTTTGGCTTTCTCAATTGTCCCGCATACTTCAGCAATGTCTCTTGTTCTCTGGCTTTTTCTGAAATCAATTTGAATAATGTGGCATCTCCCTTTCCATGTAGGCTCTAATCCAAATTGGATCATCCTAAACATCATATTTTTAGTAATGAAAATAAGTATATTGTACAATAGTTTGTACACACTAAATCATTTTTCTTTGGTATTGGTATGTAGACTGATGTCTTCCAAACTGTGACCACTGTGTTATTCTCCAGATTTTCTGACATTGTTTGGTTAAAACCTTTATTAATTCTTCTTCCATTATGGGTCATATTACTAAAGTCAATTTTCATCAATTTTTGTAGCTGTCTGACTTGGCAATGAACAGAGTGCTAATATATTTTTTAGTATTATAGGTTCTTTTAAATAGGACCTATCATCTAAATTATTCTAGTTGTTGGCAACCAAATGTATAGAGTTTCAGTATACTTTTTCCAGCTTTGTTTGATCTGATTAGTACAGTTTGATTCAAATTACTATCTCTCCTTTGGCATCTTTTAGCATGCCTATTTAAAATTGGAACCATCTTCTGAATGTGGCGATCTTTTGGAAAACTTTACTTGTTTTCCATGTCTGTTTCCATTTTCAATATCTTTACATCTGTTATTGTAATATTGTTTGGTGACTCCCCAGGAGTCTCTGAAATTCTTTGTTAGACCTTTGTTAGACCTTTCCTAAGGTCTACTCTTTCTTACCTTTGGCTACTCCCTTTTCTTGGCAATTTCCACTATTTGTTCTGATACAGAGTTTTCTTCCTTCTCTCTTTTTACATTCATTCTAACAACATAGCTTTAATATATTTGTTCTTGTTAGTTGTGAAGTCGTGTCCGACCCATTGCGACCCCATGGACAATGTTCCTCCAGGCCTTCCTGTCCTCTACCATCCTCTGGAGTCCATTTAAGCTCACGCCTACTGCTTCAGTGACTCCTGTCAGCTATATTTGTTGTCCCTTTCTTCTTTTGCCCTCTAACTTTCCCAGCATTAGGCTCTTCTCCAGTGAGTCCTTCCTTCTCATTAGGTGGCCAAAGTATCTGAGTTTCATCTTCAGGACCTGGCCTTCTAAAGAGCAGTCAGGATTGATCTCCTCTAGGACTGACCGGTTTGATGGCTTTGCAGTCCAAGGGACTTGCCGGAGTCTTCTGCAGCACCATTGTTCAAAGGCCTCAATTTTTTGGCGCTCAGCCTTTCTTATGGTCCAAATTTCACACTCATACATTGCAACTGGGAAAACCATAGCCTTGACTATACACACTTTTGTTGGCAGGGTGATGTCTCAGCTTTTTAGTACGCTGTCTAGATTTGCCATAGCTTTCCTTTCCAGGAGCAAGTGTCTTTTAATTTCTTGGTGCAGTCCCCTGCAGCTTTAATACATAGCAATTCTCTAATATTAAGTCCAACATATTTAAATGACTATCACTCTGGATAAAAGCTGCTTTTGACCTTCCTCTCCTGTCTATTGATTCAACTATTATCAATTAAAAAACAGCAACACTCTTAAGCTAGGCAACTTTTGCATTTTTTTAAAAAAAGTGTTTTTACTTTTCTTTTTAATTTACACACTTAAATTATATATTCCCCACTTCAATACATATTGAGACTCTTTGGGGCTATGCTTTTCTGGCCTAGATGGCTCTCTTTGGAGAAAGGGAACATTGGAAACAAAATCCATTTTCCAATATTTGGTTTATTTACAATTACATTACTAAGGAAACAGTATTGGACAATATTTTATGGGTTAACATATTTTAATATTCTTGGATTATTTTTCAATTCTGGTCAAGTTGCTCAGACTATCAAGTTTTGGTGAAAGTGATTTGTGAGTTTATCCTTAATATTATTGTAAAAAAAGACTGTATTACTCACCCTAAACTTTCAAAATAAGACAAGCAAAAAAATGAAATAAACCACCATAGCAGAATCCTAAATTCAGTTATCTTGAAAACGATGGCTTTATAAATATATATTACAGCAGTCTTATAAAACTGGCACTAATTAATTATTTTGTCTTCATCCTATCTATTTATGTTCTCTTCCCATTTTGACAGTTATCATGATGAACAATTAAATAATTTTTATCAACACTTTGCAATGTTTCATAGCAATATATTTTTCTTTAAATATTTGTTTCACATGTACATGTGCTTCCTGTTTACAACTGTAACTGCTAAATGCACCATCTAGCAATTTGCATGTTTTATGTACATACACAGCAACACATATTTTTGAAGCTGGGTAGAACATTATTTTATAATATCTGAATTTGTGAGATGATGTGGTACCCTCAGTCACATATAGTATCAATCAAAAAAAATCCCTCTGGAAAAGAAACAAAAAAGGCTGTGTAGCAAATTTCAAAATTCGCTACAAAAATATATGCAACCAAATAAAAACTGAATGCACAAATTATCACACCAAGCAAGAAGAGAACCTTTTGCGCACAAATTCCAATCGTGCCTTTTATAATTTTGTTAACAATAAACTTAAAGACTCTAGATCCATCCCACCACTAAAAGATTCTAACAACAAAGAATGCAATGACGAAACAGTTAAAGCAAACCTCTTCAACATTTTCTTTGGCTCAGTTTTTGTTAATAGCAATAACACATATCCGACATTCCATAAACGCACCAGCAATGAATATGATGACTTAACTCATATAGATTTCACAGAAGATAACGTTGAAAAAGCTCTTCATAACTTGAAACCATTGCTATCTATTGGACCTGATGGACTATGTGCATACTTCTTAAAAAAACTTTCCACTAATATAGCAGAACCCCTAAGCATAATCTTTGATAAAGCTTTCACTACCAGTTCCCTTCCCAAACTTTGGTCACTAGCCACAGTCATCCCTATCTTCAAAAAAGGAGACCCCAGCCTAGTTGAAAATTACAGACCGATCTCTCTGTGCTGCGTCAACTGCAAAGTCATGGAATCAATCATCAACCAATCCATTACCTCACACTTAGAAACTAACAACCTACTCTCCAATAAACAATTTGGTTTCAGGAAAAAATTATCATGCAACTTACAACTTCTTCACTGTAAAAACATATGGACTACAAATCTCGATCAAGGCAAAACAATAGATGCAATCTACATAGACTTCTGCAAAGCTTTTGACTCAGTAGTACACAATAAACTTCTCCTAAAACTAAAATCCTATGGCATTTCAGGACCCCTTCACAAATGGATATCTGCATTACTGTCCAACAGACAACAAGTGGTCAAAATTGGCAATGCTCTATCAAATACTGTTCCTGTCAAGAGTGGCGTTCCTCAAGGTAGCATCCTTGGACCAACACTCTTCATACTATACATTAATGATCTTTGTGACCATATCGTTCTCTTTGCTGACGATGTCAAACTATTTAACACCACAGACAATGCATCTATCATCCAAAAAGACCCTGATCATCTAACCACTTGGTCTAAAACTTGGCAACTCCAGATCTCAACCAGCAAATGCTCAATCTTACATATTGGAAAAAAGAACCCAAACACTAAGTACATACTTGATGGACATTACCTTACAGATGACCCCCACCCCGTTAAAGACCTTGGAGTTTTCATGTCAAATGATTTAAGTGTCAAAGCCCACTGTAACTACATAGCAAAAAAGGCCCTAAGAGTTGTAAACCTAATCCTGCGTAGCTTCTTTTCCAAAAACACCACACTACTAACCAGAGCATATAAAACATTTGCTACACCAATTCTAGAATACAGCTCGCCTGTTTGGAACCCTCAACCCATCTCTGACATCAATACAATTGAGCGAGTCCAGAAATATTTTACAAGAAGAGTTCTCCATTCCTCTGAAAACAACAAAATACCTTATCCCACCAGACTTGAAATCCTAGGCTTAGAAAACTTGGAACTCCGTTGCCTTCGACAAGACCTAAGTCTAACTCATAGAATCATCTATTGTAATGTCCTTCCTGTTAAAGACTACTTCAGCTTTAATTGCAACAATACAAGAGCAACCAACAGATTTAAACTTAATGTTAACCGCTTTAATCTAGATTGCAGAAAATATGACTTCTGTAACAGAATCATCAGTGCTTGGAATACTTTACCTGACTCTGTGGTCTCTTCCCATAATCATAAAAGCTTCAACCAAAAACTTTCTACTATTGACCTCACCCCATTCCTAAGAGGACCATAAGGGGCGTGCATAAGCGCACAAACGTGCCTACCGTTCCTGTCCTATTGGTTTTTTTTCTTTTCTTCTTCCTATATATATATATATTGATGCTTATACCTCCTAATATTTACTCATATATATGTTTATATACTATATAATCCTTTTTATATGATGTTGTGACAAAAATAAATAAATAAATAAATAAATAAATAAATAAATAAATAAATAAATAAATAAATAGTAGATATCACTAATGCAGTAAAACCTCAGTTTAGTGAATTATTTGCAGGAAAGGGTGCTCATTAAGTATGAATGTCCTTTACATTCAAATTTATACCATTCCTATACATTTATATTTCATAATTATGTAAATTTGATCAGTTGTCTGGAATTTAATTTGGATTTAGCAAACTTTGTTCACTAAATGGTGGCGATCATCTGCTAAATGGAGGTGAAGACTAAAATATTGTCCATTAAATCTGAAATCTGTTAAACTTTAACCCCTTAAATGAAGGTGTTTCTACAGTATCTATGAGTGGCCTTTAGTGCAACTAAAATGAATATTATTTCAACCTGCTTTTCTTCTTTGCCTCTTTTTCTGCATCAGTCATCCTAAATTTGGGGATTTTTCAGATATTTGGACCCAATTCCAGAATTCTTCAGCCAAAATTCTGAAAATTCAACCCCACAATTCTGGAAACTTATCATGTTTTGGGGAAAGCTGCATTTTGTATTCCCCTTTTATTAACTGACTTGATTCTCAGTGAGATTGCAAAAACCTTCTCTCAAATGGTCCAAGCTCCGGACGTAATCCAGTAGGAACAACACCAGGCATGTGGGTAGGTGATAACTGGGTTTAATAAGCCAGACTCAGGCACACAAATAAGCTCCAAAAAGCACTGGTCACAAAACAGATGCAATCCAGAATTAAAGTTAGTGCTGGGAGCATTCCCCTCCCAGCGTGGTTATATAGGCAAGCCATGCCCTCCGCTGACACAGGCCTTAGCCAGAAGTCGTTCGCCCGGCTCTGCATCACAAACTTTCCCCCACCACCAGGACCTCTCCCCCCCTCCCGCGGTAAGGCAAATCCTGATATTTTACACCTTCATCAAACCTCAGTTGTTAGGATTTTGAGTGAAGGAGAGATAGAGGAGACATAAAGTGGAGGAGACTCTTTATAAAAAAGAGTGAATCCATTCTATGTCATACAATAGGTTGGCTCTAATCATTAAATGGAGAAAGGAAACAATTTCCAGTCTCAGATGTAGTAGAGAAGCTCACCCATACGCTCTATCTGTGCACATGGCTTACTCTATAACTCTAAATGAAAACTGAATTTTCATATGTGCAGAATACTCTGCATCATTACAAAGCTGAAATCATATTACTTTACCGGCCCCTTTTGTGCATGGTATGAAATATCAATGGTGCCTTTGTTCTTAGACAATACTATTTGATGACACTAAGAGCTTATGCACTGAAGACAAATTCCTTGTGTATCCAATCACACTTGGCCAATAAAGAATTCTATTCTATTATTGTAAACACCTTAAGATTCTAGTAATCAACAGTACAAAACTGCAATACATTAATTCATTAATCCGAACACTTAGGAATGTATATTATGTGTCCACAGTTTTTCTTTTATTTTTTATTTTTTTATTTTCTCTTTTCCTTTTCTTTCCTGTCCTGTCCTGTCCTGTCCTGTCCTGTCCTGTCCTGTGTCATTTTATTATTTATTTATTTATTTATTTATTTATTTATTTATTTATTTATTTAATTAAACTTTTATACCGCCCTTCTCCCGAAAGACTCAGGGCGGTGTACAGCCTGCATTAAAACAATTTATATACACACTAAAATAACAATTAAAAAACTTATTCCATAAAGGCCAAAATTAAAACCGTCCAATTGACCATATAAAATACCCAATAAAATACAATTAAAATTTAAAATTTAAAAATTTAGCGTTTAAAAATCAGGCCAGTCCCGCTTGGATAAATAAATAAGTCTTCAGTTCCCGGCGAAAGGTCCGAAGGTCAGGCAATTGGCGTAAACTGGGGGGAAGTTCGTTCCAGAAAGTAGGTGCTCCCACAGAGAAGGCCCTTCCCCTGGGGGCCGCCAGCCGACATTGCTTGGCGGACAGCACCCTGAGAAGACCCTCTCTGTGAGAGCGCACGGGTCGGTGGGAGGCATGTGGTAACAGCAGGCGGTCCCGTAAGTACCCGGGCCCTAAGCCATGGAGCGCTTTGAAGGTGGTAACCAAAACCTTGAAGCGCACCCGGAAGACCACAGGTAGCCAGTGCAGACTGCGCAGGAGTGGTGTTACCCGGGAGCAACGTGGTGCTCCCTCAATCACCCGCGCAGCTGCATTCTGGACTAGCTGAAGTCTCCGAGTGCACCTCAGGGGTAGCCCCATGTAGAGAGCATTGCAATAATCCAGGCGAGAAGAACAGCCTGGATAAGTCCCTGCTGTTTTCCCGACAACATTTTCAGAAGTAGTTTGCCATTGTCTCTTAGAGAGAGTGACAGGCCCAAAGTAAGCTTCATGCCTAAAGTGAAACTAGGATTCCCAGTCTCCTGATTTATAGACAGATATCCTAATCATTACACCAAAGTTGCTCTCTACAAATCATCATACACATAATAAAATAAAATTGTGTTTGGACAATAAGTCTGGAAAAAATGGAATATACATATACATAAATACATACCCATGTTTCCCTGAAAATAAGACCCTGTCTTATATTTTTTTGCCACCAAAAAGGCACCAGGTCTTATTTTTGGGGGGGAGGATGTCACCCACTGACTCACCTCACCTGCACATGTCACCCCTGGCCTCTTTTTCGCTGTCAGAGGCCTTCAGGAACTTCTTCTGCAGCCAGCAAGGCCATCAAGACTTTCCCTGAAGGCCTGTGCAGTGAATAACAGAGCTCTGGATCAATCCAGAGCTCTGTTATTGGCTGCAGAGGCCTTCAGGAAAGCCTTGCCAGCCTTGCTGGCTGTAGAAGAAATGGGCCGCCAAGGTAGGTGTCAGGATGTGCCAGGCCTGGCTGCAACTGTCTGAAGTTAAGTAGTAGGGCAGCTCCATCCCCCTATCCCCACTCTAGATTAATTTTTATCTATGCACTCTGGAGTGGGTGGGGTCTTAATTAGGGCTTATTTTGGGGGGTAGGGCTTATATTGGGCGCACATGTAAAAACCAAGCTAGGACTTACTTTCAGGGTAGGTCGTGTTTTCAGGGATTTCCAAATTTTCTGTCCATCTGCCACATGATTCTTGGCAGGAAAAAGCTTTTTTTTCATTGTATGCCCAGCTTTAAGATTTTAATTTAACCATAACAGAAGACAGGAGAATGACATAGAATACATTGCAATTTCTAGAGGAGGTTCTGGCAGGTCATACTTCACGCTTTCTTTAACAGATAATATATAACTTTTTTAAAAGTGCTTCTTCTGTCACAGATAACTCTAAAATGTAGACTTTTGTCTCTGTGATTGTCAAACATATACAGGCCTTAATTAACTCTCTGATAATGGGATTCTTGTTTTATTGTGATTCTGTCGGCAGAAAAAGCCCTTAGTCATATTTAAGTCAGATCTCTTATCACCATTTTACAAGGCTGAAAAATAAACACAAATGTCACACTTCCAGATAAAGTTTGTAGTCACTGCATTTCATACTTGCACTGATTCATCTAATAAAGATTTGGATATTGTATTCAGTTATCAGTGTGCAAAATGCTCAGAAGCAGTAACCTCTGAAAAATTCTCAAATTTCTATTGTGATAAAAAAGATAAGTGAATCTTTATTGTGAAAAGATACAATAGCATATGGTAAGTTTTGTTAAATGAAACATGAAGAGATAATTCTATGCTGATCCACTTTTAAATTTCACTTGTATCTGACTGTGCAAATCCATGGTGAGCAGTTGTTATATGCAGGGGCTTGAGAATTTCTGTATTTTATAGATTAAAATACAATGATCAAAAGTGGCATGTTTATTTGTTGCCCAGCTCTAACATCAATGAAGTCATTATGTTCATGCTGGAGATCACACAATTATTTTTTAGGAGTTGAAGAAGCTGTTGACAGCAGCAAGAATACTCTATGCACAAAAATAGAAGCATACTTTGATTCCCACAGTGGATGAATGGCTGCAAAAGTTGATGAAGTTAGCAGAAATGGTTAAGTTGACTGCTATGATTAAAGAAAAAGAATACAATTAATTTTGTTTTTACTTGGAAACCGCTTCTGACTATGTGCTTGAGATGGAAAAAAAATGAAACTTTGATTTTGGGTTTTGCTGATTAGATAAGTTGTATGTTATTACCTTATTCTACTGTGCCAAGAAGAGATGGAAGTCAATGCTTTTTTTTTTTGTATTTTATATGGTAATTCAAACTTTGAGAACCATGCTACAACTTAATTATAGAGTATCACCTTACTATAATTTAAAAAAAAAACCCACCCACCTTTAAAAGTATGGCTCCATCTAGGCTACAAAAACCAAAGCCACCAGTTGAAGGTAGCAGAGAACCTACATTTTTTTGTGCATTTCTTTATTGTCCTCTAATGGTCATTTAGGTTTTTGCTGGAAGAGCTATAGCTAATTTTTTTTTAAAAAAACTGCTTTAGTGTTTTGTCAAGACTAGTAATTAAATGTTCCTGCAAGTTTGAGCATCTATCACTCATTCTAAACTGGCAAAAAACAAACAAACTCTAGTGTTTTAGATTTTGTAGCACAGACCTTTTCAAACAGAGACGACAGTTTTTAGGAAACAATTGCCCTTTTGCATCATGCTGTTAGGGAAGCCTAATTGTGTCTGGTAATGTATCAGACATGACATGTTGCAATAAAAAAACCCCTTTTTTAATTCAGCAGGTACAGAATCTAATTGTTTTACCTTTTTTAATTTCTGAAATATTATAAGCTGCCCAGTCCTAAGTTGTATCTCCAAGCAGTTATATACCCTCATATAAAAAAAAATCCAAATGAACCAACCATCAACTTAAAAATTACTGATAGTTTCTGACTTACAACCAGTTATTTAACCATTCCAAAAGATACAACCTAGATTCATTGCTCCAGCAGCATGGCCCTGGAAGTCGTGATTGCATTTTGGGTGCTTACCAGCCAACTCTCATTTACAGCCATTTGCCGTAAAGAATCAATTGCTGTAACATGACTCTGATTTATGACTTTTTTTGCTGAAAACCAGGGTTTACTTTCAATTTCTGACAAAAAAATGCCCATTGCCAACAATAGGTTTCCTTAAAGATTCACTTAACAACCAGTGTTTGTTTTACAACTAATATGCTCGCCTAACAACTGTAATGTATCTTTAAAAGTTTTGGCGGGAAAATAGCACGTTGCTGATTGGTTGAAGCCCCCGGTTAAACTGTATATAAAGAGAGGTTTTTCCCAGCACTGGCTGCTGGGTTCACCATATAGTAAAGAGCTGTTGTCACTATCCTGGTCTCCTGCCTCGTTATTGCCCGAATCTAACACTGGCGACGAAGGTGGGATCTCGAGGCTAGGAGCGCCAGGAAAAAAGCTGAACTCACCAGGAAGACGCGAACCCAGCAAAACAAGGGCGGAAAACAGCGATGTCCTGCTACACACCGCCAGCGCCATTCGACCCAGCTAAGGAAAAATGGGGGTCATACATGGCTCGCTTCGAGTGTTTCCTCGAGGCGAACGAACTTCAAGGAGTTTCAGACAACAGGAAACGAGCCTATTTCCTGAGCCACTGCGGTCCAGAAGTGTTCGACACCGCAGAATCCCTGGCTGAGCCAACGCCGGTACAGTCGGTACCGTGGCAAACTCTGCAGACTTTACTAAAAGCCCATTTTGCACCAATGCCATCCAAGTATGTGCAACGGTTCGAATTCGGGGAGCGCAGACAGCAAGAAGGCGAGTCCATCAGCACATACATGGCCGCCCTGAGGAAAGCCTCAAAACATTGCGAGTACCGAGACTTGGACGAGGCATTGCTGGAGCAACTCATCCGCGGGGTCAGGGACATCCGTTTGCGGAGGCGGCTGCTGTCTAAAAGCAACCTAACGCTGGCAAACGCCTTGGACGAAGCCAGGGCTCACGAGATGTCTACCCAAGCGGCGGAAACCCTACAGAAACAGGTCACACCAACGGCTGGTGCGAAATCAACCCTGGTCCACAATGAAGAGGTCCAGGCCGAATCGGACGGTGAGGAGGAGGAAGGAGTCTTCCACACCGGGAGGCCGGAGAAAGAAGACCGGGGCGACTGCGCGAGTTGCGGAGGGCAACACCAACGACAACAATGCAGATTTAAAGATGCAACTTGTCGGCGATGCGAAAGGAAGGGACACCTAGCACAGGTCTGTCGAGCTCCCCAACCTTCCCGCCAAAAATTCAAACCGGCCAATCAGAGCGCGGGAACGGCGAAGCGGCCCGCGAGTGGTCAGTTTAAAAAAGGCGCGAAGTTGAATCAGACTGTCGTGAGAGTGGGTCACGCATCAACTCGCGTAGAGAAAAAAATCTTTACAAAGGCAAAGATTGAGGGGGTGCCATGCCGATTGGAGGTGGACACCGGCTCATCGATCACGATCATGTCCTGGGACACTCTCGTGAGAGCCTTACCCGCCATCGCAAAGCGCAAACTGCAACCACAGAAATTAAAGGTACAAGACTACCAGGGAAATCGCATCCCCGTCCGAGGGGTAACGTCCGTCCACGTCGAGTATGGACAATACAAGAAAACTCTGCCCATCACCATCGTCGATGGGACCCTGCCAAGCTTGTTGGGACTAGACTGGTTCCGAGCATTGGGCATGGGAGTGACTGGAATCTTCAGAAACGAAGTCGACCTCAAAGACGCACTCGTGAAAGAATTTGGGGACGTTTTCAGAGACTGCCTGGGCAAGTACACGGGGACCCCTATCTCTTTTAACATAGACCCCCAGGTTGCCCCTATCCATCTAAAGGCTAGAAGGGTCCCGTTCGCCCTAAAGCCCAGGATTGACCGGGAACTGGATAAGCTAGTACACCAGGGGATTCTAGTACCAGTTGACCATGCTAAGTGGGAGACCCCTATAGTCACCCCAGTCAAACCGGACGGGTCGGTCCGGATTTGCGCTGACTACAAGGCAACGCTTAACAAAGCGTTGCAAAAGAGTGCTTACCCCGTCCCGGTGGTACAGCACCTACTGCACTCAATGGGGCAAGGGCAAGTTTTTGCCAAGCTAGACTTGGCCCAAGCCTATCAACAGCTGCCCGTAGATAGCAGCACAGCTGAAGCACAGACAATCGTGACTCACAGAGGGGCTTTCAAGTGTACCCGATTACAGTTTGGGGTTAGTGTGGCTCCAGGGTTATTTCAGAACCTAATGGAGTGGCTATTGCAGGGCCTACCAGGCGTGGTACCATACTTTGACGATGTACTGGTATCCGCTGAAAACCTAGAGGAATTAGGGGTAAGGCTGCGAAAAGTTTTGGGCATTTTCTGGTCTGCCGGTCTCACGGTTAAACTGAACAAATGCCAGATCGGGGTTGAGTCTGTGGAATTCCTGGGCTATCGGATAGACAGGGAGGGGATTCACCCCACTGAGAGCAAGGTACGGGCCATCAGGAAGGCCCCGGTTCCAAAGAACAAAACGGAGTTACAGGCATTCTTAGGTCTGATCAACTTCTACGCAGTATTCTTAAGAAATAAGGCAACAGTAGCCGAGCCGCTGCATAAATTACTGGCAAAGACGGCTGCATGGTCTTGGGGAAAGGCGGAAGCTAGGGCATTCGAAGGGGTAAAGAATCTCCTAATGAGTGATAGCCTCCTTATCCAATACAATGGCACGCTGCCATTAGTGTTAAGTTGCGATGCATCTCCCTATGGGGTGGGGGCTGTGCTCAGCCACAGGTTACCAAATGGCACAGAAGCCCCTATTGCATACTACTCCCGAACCATGTCATCCACTGAAAGGAATTATAGCCAGCTTGATAAGGAAGCCTTGGCTATAGTCTCAGGAGTAAAGAAATTCCATGAGTATGTATTCGGTCGTGATTTTGAAATCATCACGGACCATAGACCTTTGCTAGGTCTGCTGGCAGGCGACCGCCCAACGCCCGTGGCACTTTCGCCAAGACTGACCCGATGGACTATCTTCCTGGCAGCGTACTCTTACAAATTACTACACCGGCCAGGAAAGGAATTAGGGCATGCAGACGCCCTGAGCAGATGCCCGTTACCAGAGACTATTGAAGACCCCATTCCGGGGATACCAGTCCTGCTAATTGACTCTTTGGACTCTGGCCCAGTCACATCCAAAGAGGTGGCTCGGGCTTCGTATAAGGACATTACAATAAGAACTGTAATTGGTTGGGTACAAAGAGGTTGGCCCGCTGCACCGGGCGAGCGTTTTAAAGAGTTTGTAAAAAAACGTGGGGAACTCTCGGCCCAGGGGGGGTGCCTGCTATGGGGGGATCGAGTGGTGATCCCGGAGAAATTGAGGAAAAAGGTATTGGATCTCCTTCACGAAGGCCACCCAGGGATCGTGCGAATGAAGGGTCTAGCAAGAAGCTATGTGTGGTGGCCCTTAATGGACTCAGAAATTGCTGAAAGGGTAGGGAAATGCCAGGCCTGCCAGGAGTCCAGACCGCTACCCCCAACGGCCCCGATTCGGGAATGGGAGAGACCCCAGGGCCCCTGGTCTAGGATCCATATCGATTTTGCCGGCCCCTTCCACGGCCAAACCTTTCTGGTAGTAGTCGATGCCTACTCCAAATGGCTGGAAATCATTCTCATGAGATCCATGACAGCCGAGGCCGTGGTCGCAGTCCTACGGCACCTATTTGTAACCCATGGGTTGCCCGACACTTTAGTCTCCGATAACGGCCCGCAATTCACGGCAACCCAGTTTGAGGGGTACTTGGCAGAGGAGGGCATCCGGCATGTCCTCTCGGCGCCTTTCCACCCTGCGACGAACGGCCTTGCAGAATGTTTCGTTCGGAGCGCAAAGGAAGCATTGTCCAGAATCAAGCCGGGCGATTGGCAAACAAAAATCGATACTTCCTAGCAGTCCAACACAGAACCCCCTGTGTCACAACTGGCCGCAGTCCGGCCGAACTATTAATGGGTCGGAAGCTTAGGTGCCCACTAGACCGTCTAAACCCAAACTACACACCAGACGGTTACAAAGGGGGACAGGGTAAAACAAGAGAGATGGCAACAGGCGACCTAGTGTGGGCACACAACTACAGCGAGGGCCCGACCTGGCTAGCAGGAACAATCCTAGAAATAACAGGACTAAAGTCATATCTAATAGAGTTGGGGGATGGCCGGGTATGGAAGCGCCACATAGACCAGATAAGAAAACGCATAACAGGTAACACAGAATCAGACGAAACATGCCCTGACTATTCAATGTTGGAATCCACAGCTGACTCAAACCCGGGGCTAACGCGGGACTTATCTGAATGCCGGGAGGTCCAGCGACGCCAACTGGTTCATCCTGAAGACAGCAAGGAAAACTCTGCAAATAATCCAGGGCCGGATGGCCTAGAGGAGGAGCTGAGAGGAACAAACAGTCCCTCCGGCCAGCTCGACTCACTCCCAGAAAATGAATTGCGTAGGTCTGAAAGGGTCAGGAGACGCCCAGTCTACTTGCGTGATTACGTCGAAAAATAAGATGTAAATAATATGTAAATAGTGGTAAAGTGTTGTCTGGGAGGGAAGGAGTGTAATGTATCTTTAAAAGTTTTGGCGGGAAAATAGCACGTTGCTGATTGGTTGAAGCCCCCGGTTAAACTGTATATAAAGAGAGGTTTTTCCCAGCACTGGCTGCTGGGTTCACCATATAGTAAAGAGCTGTTGTCACTATCCTGGTCTCCTGCCTCGTTATTGCCCGAATCTAACAACAACCACCACAAAAAATGTAAAATCAGGTTGATCATGTACGTGCCTGACTTATGACCATCATTACATATGATAGAAATACTGGACTCCATTACAATTGTAAGTTGAAGACTACCTGTATAAGAAACACTCAATATTAGTCTTTTTGGATAAGAATCTGGTGGATTATGCAGAATGTTTTGAAGAAGAAGATAAAGTTCCTACCGCAATTTTTCCTTTTGGGAATAACAACGGACTGTACAGTGATTGAGACTAAGTTGATTTTGAACTTAATAACAGCAGCACGACTGTTGATTGGACAATATTGGAAGAAAAAAGAATTACCCACAATAGAAGAATGGATATTGAAAGTTTCCAATTTGGCTGAGATGGCTAAAATCTCAGCCTTCTTGAAAGACAGTACTCAAGAAAAATATTTAAATGAATGGAAGAACTGGATTGATTATATTCAAAATAGATATCAGATTAAGAAATTTCGGATCGCTTTTGAATGAAGGATGTTATTTTTGATTTTAATGGAAGAAGTCAGGTTATGTGAGAGAGAAAGACTATAATTGTGTTAGATTTTAAAAATTTAATGTATGAATGTTTTGTTTAAGGAACTATACCTTGTGTTTGCTCCGGGAAGTCCGGGGGGGGAGGGGGGTTTAGGAGGGAGGGGGGGAGGGGGGAAAAATTTAATTGTTGTAAAACTATTTTAATAAAAAAAAAAAAAAAAAAAAAAAGAAACACTCAATATTCATTTTTAAGTGTACAGTCCAGAACAAGTGAAACAAGTACAAGTATTCATTTAATTTTACAGTGGTTCTGTTTAAACTTTATATTAACCTTGAACCCAAGACATGAAAACAGTTACATTTCTGATACTTTTAGGACACCTAACACATTAAATGGCTTTGGAAAGAGGACCTATACATTTGTGTATTATGATTAAACACCCCCCCCCCATTTTTCTGTATGTCATGAACTTTCTTTCTTTTTGCCAAGTTGTTATCTAGGGTTTCAGGTAAGTTTCCATATTATATGGTTGTGCTTTATGTTTTTAGATGTTAATGTATTTTTTTAGTATGATAAATTTACCATTCTTCATCTCAATTATGCCATATGTAGCCTTCCAGGCTAATTAGACACAAACATAGTTAGTTTTGGCTAGTAGATTGCAAATACAGTCAAATCCATTTTAAACCAAGCAGGTTCATCCTATTCTGTACAAGCTAGGATCTCTTATCTGGATATTTCCTTGCAAGGAAACTTCACCTCATATCCCACCTATGGAGGAGGCACATACACACAGATATTTTAAGATATTCACTCATAACAGTGGGCAGATTGGCATGTAGTTTGTTGAGAGGGATAACCGTCAATGTCAAACTAAGCAAAATGCTTGTTCATAAAAGCACACCTCTGCCCACTTTGTTATAAGATGATGAGAGGTAGATTGTCAGAGAGACACTAAAGTAAGCTGAATGCAAGGTAGTGAATTATTTAAGAATGCAAATGGTGGAACAAAAATAGATCAAGAATAAATGGGAATGAATAAATATGGATAGAATAGAAAACTGAGAAACAAATATAAAAACTATATTGAGGTGGTTTGGTGAAAGAAAAAGAAGGTATAAGAATAAAATTACAAAACAAAGATAGGAAAAGATTTAGAAAAATTCTGAAAGAGTTATAGTTGGATGGAACGGATGAGGTCTCCAAAAAGAGGTGAGACGTCTAAAGATTAAAATATATTCAGATGCAATGGAAACAATAATGAGCTTCAAGGACAGAAACTATGGATAGGTACTATACTGTATAGTGAATAATGTTGGTATAAATTAGACTGGTAAAGATTTTCTTTATTTTATTCCCAGAACCTGTTTTTAATTTCTTTTCCTTATTACTTCCTACTCTTTTTAGGCACTTTGCATGATGTTGTTTATCACAAAAGGGAATAATATGATGGTTAGTATGAATATATATTTAAGTGTAATTGAGGGAGTATTGCCTCTGTTTGGATCAGGAGTGTTATCTGGATTTTTTGCATGTATGTTTCTATGTATATATGGGTTGAAGAACACGTTATAGAATTATTGTGCATATATCATTTACTACTGCATGTTTTTATGGACAAGTTTTCTTTTAAGACCAGTGTTCTTTGTAAGGCTTGTTTTCATTTGTTCCATTGGGGACAAGATTTTAAGAGGCACCCATTCCCCTGACAAATATATGCTGTAAATACTGGGCTTCAGCAGTGGATGGTATCCCTCAAGTAGATTACAATAGGTGTCTTGAACTATACAGTTGCCACACCATTCCAATATATTATGATGAATAAGAATTAATGCAGCTGCAAAACGTATACTTGAAATAAAAATGATTCTAGATTAGAAAAATGTGTATGTTTTGACTTCACAGTTTTTACAAAGGGAATCTATGCATATGCTTGATCATAAAGAAAGCATCCCTGGAACTTCATCGTAAATTGACGTTTTCATATTTTAAATACCTATTTCTTCTATAATCAGAGCCCTCTTCCTAGAAACAAACATGATGCAGGAGATGACCCAGATGACCCCGAGGGCGGGGTCAAATGGATCTTCAGTTTGGAGTCACTATGCCAGCCAAGAGACTTAAATCCAGCTCCCCTTGAAGTCAGTTCTTGTGGTGCCAATTTGCCTTATTAGTAGATCAGATTCTTGTGCATGGAATAAACTCGTAATGCTTTTGAATTCTATCTTGGCTCCCAATTTCCTGCACCTGACACAAGCAAGTGGAAAGGTGTACTGAGATTCTTCTACAAGATAATAATCTGAAATAAATAGCTTTTTCCTCCCTATTGGATGTGCAACCACCATCTTTCAATAGCTCCTTGTCCACCGCTGTCACCTTCATTTGCTTCCCCATCCTAAATGATGGAATATAAGTTCTCTTCAACTTCCAACAAATTATTGAAAGAATTTCCTCCCAACTACACAATAATTTATTAGAGGAATGAACTCAATGAGGTACAGCTTCAGAAACTTTTTTGGGTTTTTTGAAGTAGAAGTTCTAACATCACGTGACAGAATGCCAGAAAAAAGCAAACCTGTTTTGGATTTGGTAAATGAGAAAGTTAAGAATGGGGCTTCTAGTTGTGATAAATCAGTATGAGGAAAGTAAGAGAATGAGGAATGTAATAATGAAAGCCTGATATATATTTTTTTACTGGACACAATCCTACAGATGTTTAAATGGCAAGATCCCTTTGCCAGATTGTTCACATTTCTCATTAAAAATGCATTTCAATCCAATATTTTTGGTATTCTCCGATAGAATAGAATAGAATAGAATAGAATAGAATAGAATAGAATAGAATAGAATTTTATTGGCCAAGTGTGATTGGACACACAAGGAATTTGTCTTGGTGCATATGCTCTATAAATGCACAGGATTGCACACCCTACTGGTTTGTGTAAAATGTGTATATTCAGTCATAATGACCTGATGCAATTGAAAATGTACAATCAACTCATCTATATATGTATCTTATTTATAAAGATTTTATCTCACATTGAATCTGTACTTTAATACTCTATGAGATGGTCTTCCATTTTCTTAGATTATTTATAGAGCTACAGGCCATCTTAAAACCAAGCTTTTTGAAATTTGTGTTTTAGGGCCATATTTGCAGAGTACAGGTAGTCCTCGACTTACAACCACAATTGAGACCAACATTTGTTGTTAAGTGAGACATTTGTTAAGTGAATTTTGCCCCATTTTACAACCTTTCTTGCCTCAGTTAAGTAAATCACTGCAGTTGATAAATTAGTAACATGGTTGTTAAGTCAATCTGGCTTCCACATCGATTTTGCTTGTCAAAAGGTTGCAAACATGGATCACATGTCCTTGGGACACTGCAATGGTCATAAGTTTGAACCAGTTGCCAAGCATCTGAATTTTGATCACCTGACCATGGGGGAATGCTACAAAGGTTGTAACTGAAAAAATGGTCAGAAGCCATTTTTTTTTCAGTGATGTTGTAATTTTGAATGGTCACTAAAGGAACTGTTGTATCTCGTAGACTAGCTGTACCTTCCAGCTGTATTGTGCCACACAGGTCCCAAAAGCAGATTAGGGAAGGCTGTTTTGATTCTTGTGCCATATCTATCGTTGGCGACCATGTTGGCAATCCTCAGTGGCTTCGGGGTGAGATATCAGCTGTACGCTGATGACACTCAGCTGTACTTTTCCACCCCGGGCCACCCCAACGAAGCTGTCGAAGTGCTGTCCCGGTGTTTGGAAGCCGTACGGGTCTGGATGGGGAGGAACAGGCTCAAGCTCAATCCCTCCAAGACGGAGTGGCTGTGGATGCCGGCACCCCGATACAGTCAGCTGCAGCCACAGCTGACTGTCGGGGGTGAGTTATTGGCCCCAAGGGAAAGGGTGCGCAACTTGGGTGTTCTCCTGGATGCACGGCTGTCGTTTGAAGATCATTTGATGGCCGTCTCCAGGAGAGCCTTTCACCAGGTTCGCCTGGTTCGCCAGTTGCGCCCCTTCCTCGATCGGGATGCCTTATGCACAGTCACTCATGCTCTCGTTACCTCTCGCCTGGATTATTGCAATGCTCTCTACATGGGGCTCCCCTTGAGGTGCACTCGGAGGCTTCAGTTGGTCCAGAATGCAGCTGCGCTGGTGATAGAGGGAGTTCCACGTAGCTCCCATGTAACACCTCTCCTGCACAGACTGCACTGGCTACCTGTTGCCTTTCGGGTGCATTTCAAGGTTTTGGTTACCACCTTCAAAGCGCTCCATGGCTTGGGGCCTGGGTACTTACGGGACCACCTGCTTTTACCTCATGCCTCCCACCGACCCGTACGCTCACACAGAGAGGGACTTCTCAGGGTGCCGTCCGCCAAACAATGTCGGCTGGGGGCCCCAGGGGAAGATCCTTCTCTGTGGGGGCTCCTACTCTCTGGAATGAACTTCCCCCTTGTTTATGCCAAATACCTGACCTTCGGACCTTTCGCTGCGAATTGAAAACACATTTGTTCATTCGCGCGGGGCTGGCTTAAGTTTTTTCTTAAATTGCTTAAATTTTTAAATTCTAAATTTTATTCATGTTTTAAACGGGGTTTTTTAGATTTTAAATATTTTAATTTTTCGGCCAATTGTATAATAAGTTTCTTAATTTAGTTTTTTTAATTGTATATTGTTTATGTTTTATCCTGGCTGTACACCGCCCCGAGTCCTTCAGGAGAAGGGCGGTCTAGAAATCCAATAAATAATAATAATAATAATAATTATTATTATTATTATTATTATTATTATTATTTTGTCAATAGCCGCATGAAAAAGGGCTGCTGAGTTTTGTCCAAACCAGTCCCTTAGGTTTTGAAGCCATAATGTTCCTTCTGCCTGGACCTCGTTTGCCTTCAATCTTTCCCTGTTTTGATACCTATCCTATGGAATTCCACTATACGAGAAAGTTCGGCTTGTTCCTTTTTAATCCCTAGCCCTGGTCCCCTTGGCGTATTATTTCAGTCACCAAACTTTTAATGCGAAGACATGCCGCCACAGACGCCAACGTCGCAACGCACGAGAGACCGACTACTAAATTAATGTGATTAAGGCAGCGGGCTGTGCGGGGGCGCGCGCACGTGTCTGCCTGCGTTGGAATTTCAGCTCACACACACACAAATGCTCTGCGGCTGCGGCTGCAGCGCAACCCCGCATGAAGCAACCGAGGTTCTGGCGTCGCCTTGGCCAGTTCCGTTCCGAGCCTCAATACCGAGTGAGGAAGGGCCAGAGGAGGGGAGGGAGACATCCAAGTTTTACGCTTTCCAACGCCCTGCCCACTGCCCCCCCCACGCGGGCGGGCCCCCTTCTACTGCGCTCTCCGGGGCCACGAGCGCCCCGTTTTCTCTGCTGGCCCCTGCAAAGGGGACGCGGTGCCAAAGCGCGAGGGGAGCAGCAGGCGGAGCGCTCCAAGCCGGCACCAGCAACCAGCCCGCCGCCTCCTCAGCCTGCTAGCAGCGCGACAGCCCAGCCAGGCGGGGAGGCGGTGCTTGGGTCCCCAAGGCGCGGGGCGGGTTGGCAGGGGCGACGGAGCGGAGGAGGAGCGAATGGCGAGCTGAGAGGGCGGCCAGCCTTTGCGCGGCTCGGGCTGCCTTGGCTGGGACTGAGGCGGCGGGAGGGAGCGGCGCGGCTGCGGTGCAGGCGAGGGAACGGGCGGCTTCTGCAGAATCGCCTCCTTTCCCCTGCCTCGGTGGGGAGGCGCGCGGACACAGGCTCCGGAGAGCTGGCCGCAGAAGGTGAGGGGGGTGCCTGCCGCGGGTATTTGGGCGGCCTAGCGAGGGCAGCGCAAGGGGACCAGGACGCTGAACGGCTGGGCGGTATCCTGAGCGGCTCAGCGAGGCCTCTTGCAAGCCCGGGGCTGGAAGGGGCGCGCGAGGCCGCGGGCTTCGCTGCAGGCTGGGCTGCTGCTGCTGCTGCTGCTGCTGCTGCTGCTGCTGCTGCTTTTCTCCACGGGCGGACTTGGGGCTGCAAGCGCGGCGCGTGGAAAGCGGCTTCCTATTTCTGCCTGCCTCTCCTTCTCCGCCCGCGCTTTGCTGAGCAGAGGAAGTTCCAGGAGCCTCTACAAGCGCTGGAGCCCCGACCTGCGTGGGGTTCCGTGGAACCCCCGGGCCCTGCGTCTTGGAAGCGGAGGCAGGTTCGGGAAAAAATGGGCTTAAGCGTTTCGCCGCCGTCATAATGGTTGCGTTACATGGCAGCTCCTAACCCCAGGCACGCGGGACTGCCGGAGACTGAGGGCAGACGGCGCTGGCAGCCCAGGGGAAGATATTGCAGGAATGCCCACATTCAACACGTTTTTTCCTGTCCGCCGAAGATAATACGGCCTGGCCGCAGTCACTGTAAATTTCCCTGAATTGCAACACGAGTAGGCGAACTGTTGAAAAGGCTGTTGAATCCGATATATGTCTGAGCGTCTCGGGGGTGTTTTATTTTTATTTTTTATTTTTTTGGCTCTGTAGTTCAAGATAGACATTAACTGCCCTTCTGATATTCTCTACCGTTTCCCCTGTTCTTTTTAATCCAACTCATCTTCTCTGGGCACCAGTGGCGAGGAAACTCATTGCTAGCTTATTAAGTTGTATTATTATTATTATTATTTTAACAATCCAGAAGTGGGTGGCCAGTCTTTCTTGCCTAGCAACAGTCTGCAGAGGCTGTAAACCGAGGTGCTAGGCTAGTAAATGCTAAATAAAGCTTGGTACTAAAATTGCACACAACTATAACCATCACAATTGGGGGGTGGGTGGAAAAGATTTGATTGCTGCTGTGTACAGTGGAGGTGCCATGGGTTGAATCAATAGCAAGTGATATCTAGAAGGCCTGTGTAAATTTCAGTGAAAAAGTGTACTGAGCTGTTGAGAGATCTTCTTGTGCTGCTGAGAACCCTGCTTTGTCTTTTGCTGCTTGATTAGTGGCATTTGGGAAGAATAGCTCTTGTTAAGGAGTATTGTGACTTTCTTGGAAATCAAGAGTGGTTGGTTCTGAAAAGAACAAATGAGTGGGTGAAGGTTTTGAGCGCATGGGAGGGACAAAAATCTGGTGGGTTTTTAATGCCAAATTCTTCTTCCCAACCATTGGAATAGCTGCATGTGCAAATTGTGTCTGACAACTGTGAGGCAAGGAGCTGTGATACCAGTTCTGGCCAAAAATCTTTGGAAAGCAAGTGGCCTCTCTCTCACTGTTTTGGCTGTTAGGAGACCTTATGACTCTACATCTGTGGCATATCTTGGGAGGACTGTTTGTGAAATAATGTATGTATAAGCTAACTAAGTTGGCAAAAACTAAAAATTAGAAGGATTATTCAAACTGTAGGAATTAATTGTATGATAAACCAGATTGCTGGGATTCCTGGTTTCATTTACTCCTGAGAAATTCCACATCAATACCAAGACAAATAAATTGTCTCGTAACACTTAAAAAAAGTCACTGGATTGAAATTTAAGTAATACATGGTTCCTAATTATTGTATTTTTTTATTGTAGAAGTAATTAAAATTCGGTTCTGAATCCAAAACATATTGATGTAAATGAAAGTAGATTACTTGAGTAGGAGTTCTGCTTAAAATAACTTTCAGAATTGGAATGATTTTAAATTTCGATTAAATATCCACTTTCCTACATATGCGTTCATTGTTTTGATACATCTTTTTCTTCTGGTTGCCGATTTTTTATTATAACTTCACAGGCTCCGGAAAGCTCTGGAAACTGTGTTAGATTAAATTATGAATAGTCATAGAAAAAAGTTTTAGGATGAGTGCAACAACTGAAAATGTAAATACAACTTTTTGGTTTCAGGATGGCAAATGCAAAACATTGTGAATTGAAAAAAATACTTTAAGCGAAATCAAGTAGTTTAACATAGTTTGTGTGAACTGTCATTTACTAAATTGCTAAGAAAATCAGAGATTGGACAACTATTTATCTGAAATGGTATAGGGTCTTTTGCTTGAGCAAGGGGTTGACTAGAAGACTCCAAGGTCCCTTCCAACTCTGTTATTTTGTTCTGTTCTATCATAATCTTAGGAGCCCTGATATGGAAGTAACTACTTGGGATATGTATAATATTTTTTTTAAAAAAAATAAAAATAGTTTGAATGTGTATATGAAAAATAAGTTAATATCTCCCTGGTGTGAACACTGATTCTCATAATACAATCTTGTCTTCTCGGGCATAGGTTTTATTGAGTTCACTGGGATTTATAATCAGGAAAATAGATTTAAGATTGCAGTCTTAATCTGGTGGCATTCTATTGATTTCAGTTACATTCTGTTGTTTGTTTTTAGAATAATTTATAATAAAGCAGATCTTTGCAGAGATGCAATTGGATGATCTCCATTACTTAGGATCATGTTAACTGCAGATAGATAAAATGTGAGCCATATTTATTTAATGGAGGCTCTGTGTTTCTCTTTGACTATTCTAAATCCATAATCCTACATGTATTATCTGGCATTCATGTATATGAATAAGCTGTGTAAAGATTTCTATAATTAATCAGTTCTAGACAGTTTATGTAATCATAGCTATAGGCAATGGCTTAGGGTTGGATTAAATAGGACAGGTCTGTGTGTCTTCCTTCAAAAACTTCTGATTTTGTTTTCTAAATATTAGGTCATGCAAATGTGCTTAGGCAGAGTACTTCAGCATATCACCAGAAGCAGAACATTGATACTAAGGCTATTGCCCAAGAATATAACTGGGCTTGTCACGCGAAAGTCACTTTCCTCTCTGATGGGCTGCAGACAAGAGAGTGCTGTAAGGCTGATAACATGGTCAGTATTGCCAGCTGTGCTAAATACCAGTATATAGAAATAAAGCTGAAGAACCAAAGAGGAGTTGGATAAGAGAATGGTGGTAACGGGAGAAAGGGAAATCTTTCATAGTAGCTCACTCTGGGCTACAGATATTCTCCTTTGTTGGTATTTTCATAGTAGGCAACATACTAAAATTTACCATGAGTGATTGGGTGTAAGAAAATACTTGTACCTAAGAAAGTAAAACATATTCTTTTTCTATATTACATAATCATTAATCCCGATGGGTTAGAGTTTCTAATAAACTTTGTTTATATTATAATCTTTTATGTTTTAACATATGGGGGACTGAATTGTATCCTATTGTAGCACACTAGGGGACAAAATCTCAGTAATTAGTTTTTGTAGTGTTTAGAGAAGCTATTTGACTATCAAAATACATATGGCAACAAAAATAAACTGAGAATACTTGCTGACACCCCCATTGAACTCAAAATTATTTCTCAACAAGATAAATATTCCAAAGCATTTAGAATATTTGGGCAAGTGTTAATTTTCTGGTACATAGTGTACACATATTAAGTTGAATGTTGGCAGTGTTCCAACATCTCAAGGCAAGGTGTATTTAAAAGTATACTTTCTTGTTTGCTGCAGAAGTTAGGAAGCAAAACAATGCAGTTAAAAGGACTTCAGAACAATTTAATTCATACTTATACGTTCTCATCCCTTGTGTCCAATTTCTGTCACGTATTTTTGTGTAGTGTGGAAGTTCTAAAATAAGCAGTAGATTGATAAACTTTCAAATTAATGTGAAATACTTTGGTGGTGTGCTTTAAATTAAGCTACAACTTTAACCATGAGTTCCAAATCATTGAAATATTCTCCAAGAATCTGAGTGTAATATAAAATAATTATTATAGGATGAGGATACAATATATTTGTGTGTGGCTGCATGCACATGTGTGTAAAATTTAAAAAAATCTCTTTAAGATTTCAGTGATGCTTTGGTCTCAATACTTCTCTGTATGTTACTGCCTCTGGATTCTTTTGGTACACAGTTTGCCATTATGCATAAGTCTTTAAACAAAATACTCTTAGGGAGTGTCTAGAAATGGGCAGAAGTAACTTATCTTAACAATGCATGTTAATTCTTTCAGTTGCAAAGCATAGAAAAACAATGGAAAAGAACTATTGAAGAGAAACTCTGCAATGCACATAGATAATTTACCTGTGACTTCTTTAGATTAAGAAGGTAAACCTTGCAATAAGGAGAGACGGACAATAGGTACCTGTAAGGAAAAAACTTTGCTGTTCATGTAACACTTGCTTTGGCAGGCCCTGTTTGTTTTGGTTTTCTGCAACAAACTTTTCTGTTGTGTTAAATAGTTGGTGATTTGTACAGATGTACTTTCTGATATTTTGTATTCATAGGACATTTTTCTAGAAGTAACAGCTTGCAGAGGTAGGATGGTATAGTGGTTAAAGTACTGAATTAGAGCTTGCTTCTAATTAATTTCAGGTGATGGAGCTTTGGGGCAATTAATTTCTAGATTTAAATTTCTAGATTAAATTTAGAATTTCTCTAAATTGCTTTAGAGAACTGTTTTAAGGAACATTGGAGGAGAAATGCTATAGGTAGTCCTTGATTTACAATCCTAATTGAACCCAGAATTATGATTGTAAGTTGTGGCAGTTAAATGGGGCGCCACATGACCACTCCTAATTTTCTGACCTTTTTTGCAGCTGTGGTTAAGCAAACGCCGCTGTTATCCCCAATGAGAGTGTTTTGCCAGAAACGGGAAGTAAATGCTGGAAACTGGCAAAAATCACTGGAAATGTGACTGTGGGATATTGCAAAGCCCATAAATGTGAGCAGTGGCCTAGTGCCTACAATGCAAACACATAATTGTGGGGTGAGAGGTGGCTGCTATTGGAACTTCGAAATCGGGTTGTAAATACCTTTTGGGGAATTTGTCATAATTTTGAATGGTTGCTAAGCAACTAGTTGTGGAGTAAAGACTTCCTGTGTGCTGCCTTGAGCTATTAAATGAATGGCATACAACTGCTGTATCCAAATGGTAACGTAATTGTTTTGGGATTTACAAAAAAATGATAATAAATGGTAATATGGGAAAATTAACTAATAATTATTGCCCATTCTCCCCAAATCTGCATTTCACTGGAGATGCAGGTGATGATAATGAAAATTAAAAGCTATTATGATTGATTTATGGATTATAATTTAAACATAATTGTCTATTTTAGCATGAGTGATCAATGCAGATTCATAAAAATAACATCTACCTTCAGTTGAACTTGATGGATGCAATCAGTTAGATATCTTGATAATAAGACAGAGGATCTTGGGTTCCAGCCTTTTAGAATGTGTGTGTGTGTGTGTGTGTGTGTGTGTTAGTGTTAGTGTTACCTACTAATCTAATGTAGCATTCCCTGGAGGTCCCCCATCCTAGGACTGACCCTGCTTAGCTTTTAAACCAGGTAAGATCAGCCAGGTGCTGCCACCTGCTGGGACACAAAACATGTACTTGAAACTATAGAAACATTTCTACTGAATATTAATAATGCTGCCTTACAGAATAGTATCTCCAGAGTTTGTTCTCTGGTGCCATTGTTCTGTCTTTAGCATTGTTGTTGCTTATGAATTGGTGATAAACAAGTAATTATTAATTACTGTGTTTCTCAATAAAAGTGTCAAAAGCAGTGTTGGACTTTGCAATATTCAGGTACTGGCAAACCATGCATAAAACTACCCTGTTTCCCCCAAAATAAGACATCCCCTGATAGTAAGTCCAATTGGGCTTTTGAGCGCATGGCAAATAAGGCCAAGCGCTTATTTCAGGGTTCAAAAAAATATAAGACAGGGTCTTATTTTCGGGGAAACACAGTATGAATGAAATGGTCATAGGTTTCTTTTCACCAATAAAAATAATTTTGTTTTGCTTTTAAATTTTGTTTGCCTATGACATACTGTTGAAATTTTTCCTAGTTTGGTCTGTCAGTTTTTTCAGTATTCCATAGTCAAATCAGTGGGTTTTTAAGATTTGCCTAAAATTTCTTCAAATACTACTACTTTGTAGGTGTGAATGAGCAAACACAGATTTGCATATGACTGCATATGGGTGAGTGGTTCAGTGGTTAGGCGTATGGATGGATACATGACAAATGAATATAAAAAAAAGAAGATAGGCTTCATCTAAGGAGAAACAGTTGTATGGAAACCATGCTGCTTTTCAAAAGTTTCATCTTGGAGCAACAAGACGTATTTGCACAGACGCCAAATGTTAAAAAGGTTATTCTGATTAGAAAAGAAAAAAAGAAGTGACTATAGTTCTATGGATTGTTCTTAGTGCAACTCTGGGGAAAAGATTACCAGAGAAAAGAATACTGAAGTATAGCAATATAGTAGTTCTTTAAGATAAAGATCCTAGCCATATTAGTGAAATTTGTCAAGAAAATATATTAATATTTTTATAGTTATAGTGTGATTAAAATATGAAAGCATTTAAGTATGAATCAACACAAAAGATTATCTAATTGTGTATTGTTCTTGGATGTATGGACAAAAGGAGAAATGTTGGCTTTGTCAGTTTGATGTTCAAACACAGTTGACCAACGAAGATATGAATTACTGTAATCATATTGTTTACAATATAGATAATAGTCATATTGTTTACAAAATAGAGGGACATGGTGACTTAGTGGCTAAGATGCTGAGCTTGTCGATCGAAATGTCGGCAGTTCAGCGGTTCGAATCTCTAGTCCTGCGTAACGGGGTTAGCTCCCGTTACTTGTCCCAGCTTCTGCCAACCTAGCAATTTGAAAGCATGTAAAAAATTCAAGTAGAAAAATAGGGACCACCTTTGGTGGGAAGGTAACAGCATTCCGTGCACCTTTGGCATTTAGTCATGCCAGCCACATGACCACGGAGATGTCTTCAGATAGCTCTGGCTCTTCGGCTTTGAAACAGAGATGAGCATCACTCCCTAGAGTCGGGAATGACTAGCACATATGTGCGAGGGGAACCTTTACCTTTAATCATTGTATTGATTAAAAGTATTTATGAATAGGCTGATATAGTTATGTTTGTCATTTGGCATTACCCAATTATGTAGGGAAGAAGGTACCTATATGTAGAGAATTGTTGGCTTTGACAGTTTCATGGTTTAGTAGAAAAACAGTTTTTTCTTGACTCTGAAGAAGAAATGAAGTATTCATTTTGAAGCTATTTTGTTCCTGTTGATATAAACAGCTGTCTGCACCTCTTGTGTCAGTGCAAAATAACACCATCATAAAATATGTTGTCTTAATTGTCAGTCCTTCCCCTGTAGTCATTCATTGTCCAAATTGCAAATGTATCTAATATTATAAGCAAGTTGATAGAATAGAATTTTTTATTGGCCTAGTGTGATTGGACACACAAGGAATTTATCTTGGTGCATATGCTCTCAGTGTACATAAAAGAAAAGATAAGCAAGTTAATTGGTTTCCTCCTCTTATTTCATTGCCATTTTTCTCTCATCATCAAAATAGCCACCAATCAGATAAGGTTAAGTTAGCATTATTCTATAATTTTGAAATGTATATTTAAATTTAAAATTATATAAAATAAAGAAATAATTGGGAATAAGGTTTACAAATATGTACTTAATAAAAATTAAAAGTTAACCGAGCGGTACCAAACATATTTTAATTTTTTATACTTTATTCCATATTTTTAGTAGACAGGGTGCAAAAAAACCAAAACTAAATTATGCAAGGAGAAGGAGTCCACATAAATTTGCATTTGCTCTGGGAATTTGAATTACCCAAAAGGAATTGAAGTGAGTAAAAGAAGAAAAATATCCAGAACTCCAGTACTGAAAAATTACCAATAGAATTCTAGGGCTCCATGCCGGTTTCAGAATGGTTAAGAATTGTATCTGTTTTTTTAAAAATCAGAAATGTAAATGCAGACATAGGTAAAAGAGGAGAGAGAAAAAGGCTACAGGCAGCTCAAGTACATATTTGTCCTCATTCTATTTAGTTGCATTTCAATAGATCCCATGGCTACGAAACCAGCAAGCTTCCAGGCCAGGGTGGACAATCCACCTGCTGAAGGGGAGAGTCTGAACTCATAGAATAGGTGTTCTCCCCCTCCCCCCCCCCCCCCCCGTCCCAAAGTTATATAAGAAAAGGGCAGAGGCCTAATTATCCTCACCAAATTTGAGCATCTAAGTCACTGGAGAGTATTTTATTTAGTTATTTATTTAAATTTATTGGCTGCACATCTCCAGTGCAATTTGGATTACATAATTGAGCCCATAATCATGATTGTAAGTTGTGAGGATCACTAAGTGGAAACTGGCAAAAATTGCCAAAAATCACATTCACTTGATCATGGACACTGCAAACAACCATAAATGTGAGCCAGTTGCCAAGTGCCCAAAATACGATCACATGGCCACAAGGGGGGACCCAGTGCGTGCCATCAGAACTCTGGGACTGGGTCATAGTAGCTTTAATAAGATCTGTCATAACTTTGAACATTGTTTAGTGACTAGTCATTAAGTAAAGATTAGGTGGGTGGGTGCGTGCATGCACGCACACGCACATTAACACCTACATGCAGTAGAGAAACCTGGCAAATAATTTTCCAAAACTCAATAAATTTTCTATTATTTGAGCTATTGTATTTTAGGATATTGAAGAATGTGCTGCAGCTACATATAAAAGTTCTTCATATATGACATTTAAAAGTTGTCCAAGTATGCCCTTTCTTCTCTCCAGATAGAAGGGTAGTGTAGTCTGGGATCCTCTTTTCTATTACTTTGGAAGCCCAAAGTATGCTTGATTTTAAAAATTGAATGGGTGGGCTAAGGGGTAGGTGATAGATGAAAACATAAATAAGCCCAAAGTGAGAGGACACATTTTGGGAGAGAAATAGCTGCACAAGACTGCATAAATATCTCCAAAATACATTTCCTGCCATAACTACCATAAATCACATGACCTTACTACTAATAGTCAGCAAAAAGTTACAGATTTTACGTAGCTTGAAATTGGTGGGAAAATGTTGGATTGGGGGTAAGTGAGAACTACAGTAATTTTTTTTCCAATATGTAAAGTGATGAGATATGGCTATTTAAATCATGGCTGCAGATAAGATGAAGCCACTGTTATATAATCATGGGAAAGATTTGGGTTTCATGTTGGGAAATAAGTGGACAGCCTGTGATCCACAATTGACATCTTTGGGAATATGCTACAACAGCTCAACTTCTTCTTACACTACCCAAGGAATGGGTTACCTTGTGGGAAAATTAGGAAGAAAAAGCTGCAAGTTTGAACCATTGTGACAGTAAAAGCTATTAGATTCCCAATCACCTGGTTTGCTTGGCTTCATTCTTGTTTGCTGTAAAGATTCTTATCTAGCCACATATTATCTGTGAGATTTCTGCTTAAGTTTTAACTTAGGGAATGAATTTAGCTGCAGTGTGTAAATCAGGTGGTCAGTGATTTGCTGATTAGCCATGGCATTATGCTGCTGTTATATATTGCATGAAGTGGAAGACCATGAAGTTCTGTAGTTTGAGAAGAGAGTTGCATTAAATAGATACAATAATGGCTTAGCCATTAAGAGACAGTCTTCCATGCTTCGATTAATGTGGCTTCATAGTTATATTTTGTTCATTTAGCTCTTAGAATATCTTGGAAATTCGCCTTAAATCAGAGATTAGCATCTGTAAGGTATTGATATGCGATAGACAAGTCTCCTTGAACTTGTTGCAGGTTGTGTGTGGCGGGGAGAGGGGGGTATTTGTTGGACACATGTACAATTTTGAGAGCATATTACTGGCATTCTTAAAAAAAGGATACCATGATGATATACCTAGTTACAGAAGACAGTTACTTGAAGGCATAAGCTTAAATGGCTCTTCACTGTTTCATCTCTTCTACATGTTTGGTCTCTGTTAATTAACTAAACCCTTTTTTCTGGCAAGTGGGCAAATGTGGGAAGTATTAGTTTGCAGCCATCCACCATTTTAGTTTCTAAGAATCCCTCAAGGCAGGGGTCTCCAGTGCCCAGGCCGCAGCCAACTACCAGGCCTTGAGCCCTTCAGAACCAGGCTGCGGAAGTGGTGGTGAATGCACATGTGTAAGAGGTCCCCACTTGAGCAAGCAGCAGGCAAGTACAGGTGATTATGCAAATTGAGCTGCTCACCGCTTACCTGGTGCTTACACGGAACCATCCCCTCTCCCCACCCCTCACCCCCAGGCCAATCTGTAAAACTGGAAAAGTTGGGGAACTCTGCCCTACAATCTGAATGGATCCCAATGCATTTTTGGAAAAGATACATTATGCATCCCAGATTATGCTTCAGGATGTTTTTGCTTTGTGTATATTTACTACTCAGTTATCTATATGGTAGTCCTTTGAGTTTGAAGAATACATGTTGCTGGACAGTTCCTTTGGATACAGAAATGGCTCTGAAGTCCAAGTCTGGAAGCACATAGTTTAGTACAAGGAGGGAACATAGTTTAGTACAAGTACTGGAAATCTACTGTTGTAGGTATTATTCTGTGACATCGCACATGGTTTTGTATCAGTTTTTGGCAAAGCTTGTCTTGGAAGCTGGTGGAAGCTTCATAGTACAGGGCTCACCACAGTATCATTTATTAAAAACTTTTAAAGCAGCTTGACATCAGGGAATTGTCAGCAGACATGTATTAGTGTTGAGAGTAGCTGAAAGGATTTTTATCCTATCTGATTTGTAATCAAAAGAATCTTTTTCAGACCTATTTGGAATTAAATATGCAAACTTTTTTTAAAATATCAGAACTTTATCTTCTGATTTGGTTTTTATCAAATGCAGTGTTCTTTGTGAAAAAATTATCATGAAGAAAAGTTGCCACTGTGGCCATACAAGTATTGTTGTCCTCCAAGTCTTAACTCCCATTAGTTCTCTCCTGCATTATCCATAAATTAGAAAGATTGAGATTTGTAGTGTATGAGCATTTGAATGGCCATCATTGATGCCTGAATAATTGCACTAATTTTGTGTTTCCTTATTTTTTTCTCCATAGGTAAAGTATGTGCAGAATTCCACAACAAAGGTTTTAAGAAAAGTGAACATTATGGCAAAGTTATCAGAAGGAAGTTTAGCAAAAAGTAACTTTCACCCCACCTTGAAAAACTCTGCCATTAAGTGCCAAACAGATCCGAAAAAGAATTACTGGTAACTGGGAATCTAAATCACAATTTCTCCTGATCTAAATACAAAGAAACAACAATAACATCAATGCACAATCACAGGTTGTGGTGCCTTTTTCATATTTGAGTTACAGTCCTCATAATTCATATGTATCGCTGTGTTTAGGACTCCTTTAATTGTATATACAATAAATCCAAATTAGAACTGGTGTGCTGTTCGTTAGAATAATTGTGCTAAAAATTTGCCAAAATGAGTGCAGAAGGATACCAGTACAAAGCTTTATATGATTACAAAAAAGAACGAGAAGAAGACATTGACTTACATTTAGGAGATATTTTAACTGTGAATAAAGGTACTTTAGTTGCTCTTGGATTCAGTGATGGAGAAGAAGGAAAACCTGAGGAAATTGGTTGGTTGAATGGCTACAACGAAATGACTGGGGAGAGGGGAGACTTTCCAGGAACTTATGTAGAATATATTGGAAGGAAAAAAATTTCTCCCCCTACTCCAAAGCCTCGTCCAGTTCGACCACTACCCATGGCACCAAGCCCTGCAAGAGCTGGAACAGAGAGTGATCAATCAGGTTAGTGTTTTGTTATTATAATTGCCCAAACAAACGGAATACTAATTACCTTGCTTCTTTCCCCTCAGGTAATTTTGATTCTTTAGCACTTCATGCTGTAGAATATTAACACTATAGGTGGGAAGAAATTAATTTAAATATTGAGTTGGGTGTTAAACAATGTAAATGAATGTAAATGTAAAAGAAGCAAGTTCATTTGATAACAAATGTGACTAGAAATTATTTCACACTATCTTCATAGTTCTTTTAAGTAGGCAAACATCTATTAAAATTAGGGAAATATTTACCACTCTCTTCTAAAAAGTTTCTTCTACACATGAGGGATTTCTGATGCAAATGTGGGAGGAAAAAGAAGCCCAGTATTGTAAGGCACATAATTAAGCTGCAAAGATGGCAGATCTGACCAAGCCCTGAGTGCCCAATCTCAGAAAAATCAAGTCCCGTAAAACATTCCGACAGACAAGTAGACGATTGTTCCAGTGTATAGAAAAGAGAAAATTCTGACAAATTTCTGTTTCTGAGTTTATTTAAAATCATGGCTCCATCGCACTATAAACATGTAAAGGTTTTTTCCTATAACTTTGTTGTTTGTAGTAACAGTATGTGCATATTGGTTTCTATTCAAAATCTTATAATAACTTGACTGATAATTAGGCTGGGATAATTAAAATTGAAAACTTGAAATCAAATAATGTGGGTGGCTTTGTGTATTACCAATTAAAAGATAAGAAACCTAACATTTAAATAGAGTTAACTAATTATGGAATATGTCAACATTACCCAATTTGAAGTCAGTGGCAATATACTTATGTAAGTGGTTATTATCTTTCTCCTGTTTCTCTTCCACCATCCTTCTGCTTTAAAATAAAACAATACCCTGTCCAAAGTATATGAACAGATTTCTAAAATGGAATTTCCCCTCCTTTTCTTCTCCTTAGTACCATGTGTCCCCAGATTTATTCCAGAAACTTACCCAGTAACGTTTGGGGAGGAGGATGCCTAGAAATGGACTCTCCATTGAATCTGTCTGTTGCATGTGAAATATTATACTGGTAGGCAGATTCTTCCCAAACTAAAAGAGATCATAGAGCATGCACATATTGGTAATCCCTGAGTTATGATCACTCACTTAGCAACAGTTCGAAGTTGCGAAATAACCCCCAGTACTTACGATGCAGTTATGAATGTTGCAGCACCATGGCAGTCGTTCACCCTTATGAACAACTGCAGAGGGTCTGCAACATTCGCCCTGCCTATTCCCCCCTCCCCCTGCTTGTGGATACTCAAGTTGCAAAAAACTAGCAAGCCTTTGGTTTCTTGGCCTGCTTCAGTGCTTCAGGCCATTGGTGCATTTGCAGAGAATGGAGGCCTAAAATACAGCCAAATCAAGCGAGATCAATAGCACGAGATTTGAATATAGGGAGCATGGTATAAGACCTCCTTGACTTTATTTGGTCAAGTTTATATTTTCTAAACTTCACAGTTTCAAACTGCTATGTACCTCTTAAGTGATGAAGAGTCTGAAAAAGTATTTTCTTTACTGCTTGGAATTACCATATTTTTCGGTGTATAAGACACACTTCCCCCCCCAAAAGTGGGTGGAAATGTCTGTGTGTCTCATACAGTGAATGTTCCTGAAGCCCCACCCATCCACCAATCCCCACCCTTTTGCCTCTGCCTCCCAGCAATTTGCCTCCTTGCAGCAAACAGCAAACAGCCTGGTCAGCTTCAGCACAGCCTGATTTAGCACAAGCAGCTGATTGACTGTTGGATCTGCCTCCCAGAATACCGCCTATCAGCTGTTCCAGGCTGCAGAGATTGTCACCATCTATCGCCACTGCTACCTATCGCCACTCTGCGTGCCCCATTTTCAGCCTCCAAGTGTCCCATTTTTGGCCTCCGCGTGCCGAAAATGGGCATGCCGAGGTGGCAATAGGCAGCAGCGAGGGGCGATGACAGTGGCGATAGACAATCCCAAAGCCTGGAACAGCTGATAGGTGGTATTCCAGGAGGCAGATCCAATCGCCAATCAGCTACTCGTACTAAATCAGGCTATCTGAAGCTGACCAGGCTGTTTGCTGTTTGCTGCAAGGAGGCAAATTGCTGGGAGGCAGAGGCAGATTTTTTTTTTCTTATTTTCCTCCCAAAAGCTAGGTGTGTTTTATAGTCCGGAACGTCTTATAGTCCGAAAAATACGATAGGTTGAAAAAGCCATTTGTGTGATTTACAAAGTACATCTCTGTTGTGGTTTCTCTCTGATACATTAGTTATGATACATTTTCTACAAAGTTTTCCTAAACATATAAGGTTTTCTATAAACATGTTCTACTTGTGTTTTTGCTTATGTTAATCAAACTGAACAGCTTGTTGTTTTGGTTAATCAGACAAGTGTTTTGTTGTTTTTAGGAGCACTTAGGCTACTTTTCATCTGATTGAAACTCTAATCCCATGTTTGGAAGGCTGATGTTTCAATTAAGCTATATTTACAGTTGAGGTGATTTTAATTCATAAAGTTGACACAGTAATGCTGTTAAAAACAGTTTATTCTCAGCAGATAAATTCCAAGTAGTGTTGTAAGTTTTATGCAGAACTAAGATTGATACAGAAACTGTTGATTCGCTGTAACAAAAAAAAAAATGTTGTGGCAGCTTTAAAATCTTAACAAATCGTTTAGTATCAGATACTCACCATTGCCAGTAACATGATCACTATGATTTGTACTGTTTGCATTTCATTTTCTTCTAGTCTTGGAGCTTATAATTCCCTTGATTGTAGGGCTTTTCATTCTGTTCATATTATGAAAGAAGAATCAAACAATGTGCATAAATATTGTAGCTTTTAAATACTAGAAGATTTCTTCCAGTGATGCTGATAACTGGAAATAAGTGGAAATCCCACGTATGACTGTTACTTTGTTGCTTGTATCCTTGCGATTTATATTGATATTGATTGTTTCCTGGTTGCTTATTTGTACGCCATGACTATCATTAAGTGTTATATCTTACGATTCTTGATCATTCTTGATACTTTGAGACTGAAGGATGCCGATAGGATTATGGTTCTTGATGAATGTATCTTTTCTTTTATGTACACTGAGAGCATATGCACCAAGACAAATTCCTTGTGTGTCCAATCACACTTGGCCAATAAAAAAATCTATTCTATTCTATTCTATTCTATTCTATTCTATTCTATTCTATTCTATTCTATTCTAATCAAATTATTTATTCAGACACTATGATCTCTGTTCTTGGACACTGAGAAAGTAGTCAATATTAAATGGCATCCACCACTGCTAGACTTCACTAAATAAATTTCTAGCATGTCATAATTTATATTAAAGTTTTAGACCTATAAGTTTTGTATGTTGTCTTGCTGATTTCGGCAATCTTGAGAGAAAAATATATATCTCCTCATTCCGTATTCATATGCCCAATATCAATGTTTCCTTATTCCCCCATAGCCAAATGATCATATATGGCAAAAGTTGGCAAAAGCAAATGCTTAGCAAGCCTCTTCAGTTCCTCTTAAATATAATTATATAGAAGTCATGAGACTTTATTGCACATTGGATCTGTTTCCCAGGCAAGCAGTTTTTTTAGCCCATTCAGTGAGATTTTTCAAAATATGGTTTTTAAAAAGGGAGAAATGTATTTCATTAGTTTTATTTAGTCTATTGATAAAATAAAGGCAACACAATATTTTATAATATTCTGTTCAAAGGATTATTTTAAAAATGTGGTTAGGAACATTATAGAGAGTGGGTAATCCTCAGTAAGCATTGCCAATATATATTATCAGGAAAAGTCACAAATTTACACAAGTAATATCAAGCGTAGTTTGGAAATTATATATTAGAAAAAAATACCAAAGTCATTTTTGCCTATTTATGAAAATTTAAATACAGTATAATAATACTGTTGAAAATGCATAGAAACATCCACTTCCTTCCTTTTTTTAAACTCTGTTTCTTTAAATAGAGAATATTGAGTAATTATGTGGTTTTCTAAATGTATTGATTTTTCTTTAAGAATTAGATCATTAAAGCCCATGATAAAGGAATGACATCCTATCTTTTGTTCCCTGGGCGTAATAAATATAATACAGTTGTTTATGCAGTAGCTGTAATCCATCCACTAGAATCTGCAGGAATACTAAAAAGGGCCCAGATTGCTGCCCAGTTCTGCAAGTGTGAATATTGCATCACAAGTATAACTGTTTACTGATGTGGCATGCTTGGTAGTTTATTTCAGTTGGGCTAGTCAAAAGATGAAAAGAGTATAAATGTGTGTGTGTTTTGTGTGTATATTCATTCTATATAGAAACTGAAAATAGTCTGCTGATAAGGAAGTCAGTTCATGGAGGAAATTAGAAAAAGAAGAAAGATGTGCATAGATAAACGTCTGTGGAGATTTTCAGCCATCTTGGTCATAGTTGTCCCAAAAGTGCTTTTTCAAGAGGCAAAGCTGAAGAAGCTTCTTGGATGAGAAGTGAAACATCTTCTTTTTGGGACAAAAAAAAAAGAAAGAAGAAAGATGTTTCCAGAGGCATTGTTGGAAATGAGGCATTGGAAAATGGGCACACTGAGGTTAGGAAAAGGCAGTGGATTCCCCCTTTATGCTTCAATTATAACTTACATTAGCCTTTATTAGTAATGATGGTAGTTAATTTCCAGCAAAAAAAAAAAGTCCATGGAGTATATTGGATTCACTTAACCAAATTGTTCCCTCAACAGCCATTGTAATTGAATCAGGTCACCTGGTGACTCACATAACAACTATCCTAACTTACAGCCAAAATTGTGCACCCAATTGTGATTGTAAATCACAGATAAATCACAGATACAGATTGTAAACTATCTGTATTCTTTCAATATACAAGGAAGCAACAAAATTGCCACTCTGAATAGCAACCAAGAATGAGAAAACATACATATATTTTATGATATATATCAAGAGTCGGGTGAGGAGAGGATTGGATATATATCTAAAATTGGGTGAGAGAAGGATGCTGGGAAATATTAAGAATATGGCATGTGGGAGGTTGAGTCAGTTAAAATTACCAGTAAGAAATGACCATTCACAATAAGCTTTTTTTGTGAGTGGCATGTACTTTTGTACTAGTGAGTTGATCGATGTGTATAGTAGGATAAGAAATATTAGATTTAATGAGAAAGAAAGAATGTTAATTTTTAACAACAGGTTTTTTTAGTACAACCTTTTTCCAGTAAAATTTGTTTTTCAGTAAAGATATGACTAAGGCCTAAAATTGATTTCTCACTTTCCATGCACAATCTGTAGTAAATTGGTAACTATCTTTAAACTGTTCTTTGACTCCACCTCCTGGTTAATACTGGAAATACATCTGATGCCAAATTAATGGATTTTTAAATTAGTAAAGAAACGAAGGCATCTTTTTTTCCAGATTTGAAAGAAATGTAATTTCTGTAATACAGTGATGCTTCGCCAACCACTGTAAATAATGGTGTTTAAGTTGGTAATTCCTGCTGAAACAAAACATACACAGATTTTCAACTTGTCTGTTTTTGGATTTTTTTTAATGTCACATTGAATACACAATTAATAAAATTTCATCTCACTCATTCCTCCCCCGGTGTAGGGCTTAATCATTATCTGAAAAAGCTTTTAATTGTGGTAATAGTTACTACCAGGAAAAGCCAGGAAAAGCCAGGAATAGGTTAGTTATGTTTCAGTTAAAAAGATTTAAAAGGAACACCTTTTTTTCTGCAACATGTGGTTGTTCACAACTGCTGAATTCTTGCCAAGGATAATTCTGTACCATTCTGTCCTGTTAAATCTTTATTTAATGCTATTTACAGATATGCTGCCTCTTGTGAAAGAACCCAGATGTCTGCATTGCAGCTGCTTATAAACCCTTTGCATGTTCAGCTTGCTTAAAATTTTGTGTTTAGTTGAACGACCACGAAATCAGTTTGAAGGCTAAAATCTGAGGAATTATAAAATTTTAATAGCTTGGAATGAAAAATGTGCTTGTGTTATATTTAATAGAGTTTATAGATTCAAATCTATTATGTTGTAATACTTTGTCAGTTAGAGAATTGAGATACCTTGTTTCAGTATAGCTAACAGTACTTGATTTAAATATATTTCAAAAGAAAGGCTGTACTGTTACATATTGTAATTGATTATTAAAATTGCTAAATCCTACTCCAGAATTTATTGCAATAATTGTATCTTTGCACAAACATTCATACATAACACACTATTCATACAAGAACGCTTAAAAGCTCTGTTGACTAAATATAAAAGTCTTACAGTGCTTAAATTGACAATATTTTTAGCATAAGAGATGGGGAATTTCCCAGGGGTTACACAGCCACTTGTAGCACAACTTTAAAAGCCTTTTTAGTCCCACAGTCATAAATAAAATAGGTCCAGACAATATTCTGATGCTCTAACTTAATTAATTGCCATAAATTAATATAATTAATTATAACTATCATATTTAGTGATAGTTAACACTTTTAAAAAGGACACCGCAATAATTTTATGTGCTACATGAATATATATTCCAATAATTAAAACTATTTCAATGTATTTATTTGATTGTTTATTTTAGAAGTAAAACACTTTGTGTCAGGCATGGTAATCCAAGAACGACACAGGTAAATGCTCTAAGCAATTTCTTTATTGCTGTTTACCTATAGACAAAACCTTGCCAAATTAAAGCTCATTCTGCATAACTATATGATAAATGCCGAGAAGAAATTAGGGAGGATCCCTTCCATTCTGCTTCCTGCATAGCAGCAACTCAAGGTTGATTTTTCTCTTCCCCCTCCTGTAATTCGACATCAGTTTCCACCAAATTTAAATTACTACTCAGAAGCAAATCCTTTTGTGATTTTAGTAAGACTTATTTCTAGGTAAATGTAGCTGCCCTTCCCCATATTTTGAAATACCAAACTAGCATGGGGGGGGTATCTTAATCCTAATAGATCTGCATCCCACCAGGGTAGAGAAAGTCTGGCAAAAAGAAAGGACATACACATTTAGTAGATTATTTTCATTAAGTAGGAAATTGTTTCTTTTAATTTACGAGCCTTGTACAAGTAACTCCTCTGTATTCAGAACCGTAGAAGTGTCATTGAAAAGTTTCAGGCTATGCATTTCCCAAGCCCAGATGAGATAGACATTGGGGAAGTAAAGCACTGTTTATATGTTGCTGAATACAAAATTCTTTGCCACTGTAGTTAGCACAGATCTTTCATTCATCATTGGCACTAACTGAATATTATAAGGTTCCTGATAGGTGACAAATAGATGAATAGCATAATTTGTTTGCCTGATTACTTTTTGTCTAGGTGGTAATTTTGCCATAATTGCACTGAGCTATACATTCAGGATTTCTAAGTCAACAAGTTTGCATTTGTGTCTCATTTTATTAATAGTAAGAGTTTGCCCCTTTGATTGCATGATCCTGTTGTAACCATCTCAAAGGTTATTTCTGAGAATGGAAATCTGATAATTCTTGGAAACTAGCAGTCTACTCCAACTGTTGCTGGGGTGGAAATTACCCTGTACTGACCAGCCGCAAAAATGTAGAAATGAACACCGCCTTCTGTCCTTTTGTGTAAAAAGTCTACAATGCTCAGAGATTTATTCTTGAAGTACAGGACTGCATTATAAGATAGTCTTATGGGATTTAGTGAAAGAGAGATTTCAGTTCTGATTTCAAATTGGAACATTCCATATCCAACTCTAGTTAAGCCTTCCTCCTTCAGTGTTGCTTAACAAATGAAGTCTGATAAAATAATTATCCTCTTTTTATGTTCTTAGCAATAATGTGGATAGATGCAAATTTAATCATGGAATTTTTCTTCAGAATATTTATGGGAAAATTCCATTTAAAAAAAGAAAGCCTACACTTTCATAAGAATGTTGATGCTATCAATATTTTCCTACATACTGAATAATGCTAACATTTGGATTTTTCTCTACTGTTTACTTTCTGGTGCCCTGATTCTTTATCACTCTGAAATATCAATCTATCCAAGTCAAAATCATGTAGGAATATAATTTAGATACTATTTATTCATACTTCTCCTGTATGGCTTTTTGCATATAAAAATGTCATTGCCAATGGTTTTTTTTTTCCTTTTTAAGAAACAGAAAAAGTGTGTATGATTATTTAAATCTTAACACCTTTGGAACTGTTGGAAGAAATGTCCATCTGGGTTCAGTTCCAAGTGGGGAAAAAGACAATGGAAACATGGAGACTGTTTGGAAAGATGGTTTAATGGTGGACAGGATCACATGGTTTGAGTTCCTGAACAGAAAAGAACTGAGATGGTTTTATGCCCTCTCTGGGCTTTGAACTTCCTGGGGCACAGGAAGAGTACTCTGATTGGTTGTCAGACTCCCAGGGGATGGGGGTCTTAGCTAGCCTTGCTGGCTGATGTAATCTTCCCAAGTGCCATGCGGTGAGTTTCTGTTGCAAGATGGGTCTTATTGTGTTGCCAATGATGGTCCATTGACAAAGGTGGGGAGAATGAGTTTCTGCCTCTGGTCCATTGACAAAGGTGGGGGGAGGCAGGAAGCTGCAGGGAGCTGCTTTGTCCTTAAAACATGTTTCTCCATTTCTCATCCAGGGAAATATAATATTCTGCCCTTTTTAATATTTTCTAAAACGTTTCATTCTTCTAGGAGTGGGGTGGGTGCTAACTTCCTACAGAACAAAACAGCAAAATTGTACAGTTTCTAGTTAAAATTTTACTATTATATCTATACATTTATTATTATTTTCTCTTGAGACAAACTCAAGAAATGGTAAGTTGTTGATCTTAAGCTTTTGAACATATTAAACTAGACCTGAATATCTTGTAAATTCATGTGATGCTTCAAATTCAAAATAGCATATAATTGGCCTATATAAGCAATTTTATGAAAAGCATTATTGAGAGTTTTTTTCCCCCAGCAGCATTTAATTTTGACTTGACCTCTTTGTGGGCTTCAGAGACTTGCCTGGTAGCAGGAGAAAGTGCTGACGAATGCACATTCCAACAATACTGGTAAATATCAAGAGTTGTTTTATTTTACAATAGATATTTAATCACCAAGTAAAGGGACTATCAAGTTCAGTGATGCTGCATATTCTGCTTTTATTTTAAAATTTTTGTTAAAAAGAAATTAAGTACCGTACTAGTTCGGGTTTTTTTGCAATTTCTTTTCTGCTACAGTTTTTTTTATAGTCATAGTAATAACCCTCTTTAAACTAAATAATTTTACCTGCTAGCTTGTTCTGGTTGCACACTGAAAAAGCGATCTCATGTAACACATTTCCTGTTTATAATACATTGGCAACTGTCTTCAGTGATTCAATCTTCAGAGTTCACACAAAATGCATCTTTAAATTAGTACACTATCGATGGAACTTCTAACTTACAGTGCATTATTGACAGATCTGCTAACTTATGTACACTATAAGATGGATCTGTTAAACTCTTGATAATTCTTAAGGTAAGTGTTGTGGTGAGATATTGCAGAACAATTTGAATGAGGAAGGGAAAGCATGTGAGACACAGCAAACCAGAACAGATCCTTGATAACTGCAGGTGTGTCTCAGCTCCTTAAAGCACGATTGGCTAGAATAGCCCTGTTCATCGAACTGTTCTAGATAGCCTAGAGGTCAGTTTTGGCTGCTATTTAATCAACATGTCTGTCATTTGAGACCTTCCCCCACTGCTTTCTAATAAGACATGTTTTACTATCTTCCTGAGTTTTAACTAGTCATTTCTCTCATGAATGAAGGTGAATATATGTGTCCCGGGATAATGTTGTAGAATCCAATCTGGGTCGGTCACCAGGACCAGAAGTTTTGGATGGGCTCCAACATGAGTCCAAAAGTTCGGAAGACAAAACCTCTGGTCACAGTGACTCACCCAGATTGGATCCTGCAGCCATTTCTTTGTTTGCGACAAACAATAATTCTTGTTCTGCAATATGTTTTTGTGTGTGTGTGGTTTTGCAGAGGTTATGTTCCCTCTTTTCTTTCCCCAATGTAAAATGATATAAAATGATATAATGGTGAATTAGGAGTAGTTGGAGGCAAGACAGTAATAATTTTTGTGTGATTGTCCAAATTAAATCACCTTTAGAAACAATTCATAAAAGCTCCAAGTCCACATCAAACTTCACTGTGTAAATTTTCTATGCCTGAGGGCAGAAAATTCTTCTATTGTATGAAACTATATATCTCTGTTTACTATCCTTATTGAAACATAATACTTCAAATAACTTCAAATTGAGGTATTTTAACATTAATACATACATACTGTAATTGTTGAAAGCACCATTAAAATAAAAACCACTATCAACAGATCTTCATTCAGATTGCATTACTAACTTGAAAAGGGGAAGATTGATATAGGTTGGTATAGGTTTTTACACTCCAGATGTTTCCTCCAAAACACACATGTGAAGTCAGTTTATCGAAGAGAAAGGCAAAATGTCTTTTTTTTAGCTTATGTAACATATCTTTCATGTACTATTTTAGTTGAAAGAATATATTTAAAAAAAAAAAAGCCAAAGATGACATTCTCTCTTTCCTAAATCTCAGTGGCTAAAATACTTTAATAACAAAATTATAAAAGATTCTTGTTTTTGTTCTCATCTGTTTCATAGAAATTTGCAGATTTTGTCTGAGAAAGCAGCATAAAATAGGACTTCAAAAATAGTCTTGGATTGCTGTTAGACCTAAAAAAACAAACCCAGGATTAATTATTGCTATTCCCATGAATAATCATTTTGAGTTCTATATTGTATTTTTTGTAAAATATTATTAAATACTCCATAGGAGCTAAATGGTTGACTTTTTTTTGGTTCAGCTAATATTAATGGAAAAACCTGTGAAAAACATCTATGAGAGTAGTTGCTTAACTAGCTAGTTGCATAACTAGCTCATGTTTGCACATGGATTGAAATAGTTATTTCTTTGGTATGATGCATAAATTAGTTGTCTGCACAAGTCTTTTGAGAAAGTGATATAAATACTTAATAAAGTGATATATACTTAAATAAAAAGTAAGTACACATACGCACACATACACACACATATACATACTTGTCTACTGGGAAATTAATGTCAAGGGCTTTTTTCTATGTAGCTAGAATTGTACTATATCAGCCTTTGAAGGCCAGGTCAGGAACAAAACACTATAAAGTTGACTATGACAATATTACATAGACTGTAATAACAGAATCTTGAAAGTCTGTTACATTCTCTCTCAAACCCCAGTGACTTAGAGTGAAGTTTTAACTACTTTCTCATGCATTTCCTGGACTTAACACACACTTGTTTTTGTAACTATTTCTGCATATTTACTCCAAGGTCATCTTTGTGGCTCTCCTCAAGTATATTGGTAAAAGACCATAATTGCGTGTAGCATGACATTTCAAATTCTCCTTCTTTCATATATCTTTTATTGGGGATGCTGCACCAGATACATGGTGCAGCAAGCATTTCTGAGATATTTTGATTACTGATCACCTATTTTTTTTCTCAAAGTGAGTGACTATGTGCTATACTATTCACTTTATGTACCATATACTCTTTTATATCAGTGGTGCATTGCATACTACGTGTTGTTGTGGGCAATTCTCCAAAGCCTTGTGGCTTGTCCTTCTGACTCTCATATAGTATGTCTTTCCGCACTGCCATTTGTGTATTTAAGAAACTGTATTTAAGAAAATTAGTTCTACAATCTCCCTTGGAATGTATGTCTCCCTGTTTGTGTTTTCTAAAACAATCTTTAAAACATCCTTTCTTGGTCAGTTGTGGAGCCACATGACCTTCTTCCTTTCTTCCTTCTTCCTGTCTTCTTCCTTTGGAAATTGAAACATCTAATGACAAAAGCTCTTAGAGAATTGATGGAAATGTTCTGACATTGTAACCTTCCATCCCAGATTTAATTCTATCTGATCTTGGAAAGTGGAAACTAAACTCCTCGATATTTTTGAGTTACTACAGTGCTGTAACTGGAATAGAGTACAGATAGTCCTCAATTTATGACTGAAACTGAGTCATATATTATTTTGATTGTAAGTCATCGTGGTCGTAAAATTAGATTCAAAGTTAACAACCATTTCTTATGAAGGTCATTAAAAGAAAGCACCAAAATCATTAAGCAAATCCATTTTCCCAATGGGTGAGTTTTTTTGAGAAACAGGAAGTAAATACTGCCAACTTCCCAAAAAACGTCACAAATTGTGGGATGTTGCAAATAGCCATAATGGTAAATCAGTTGCAAAGTGCCCAAAATATGATCACATGACCATGGGGGCCATGTGGCTGTCATTAAAATGGGTTGTAAGTAAATGTGAGGAAATCTGTTGTAACTTCAAATGGTTGTTAAATGAATAGTCGTAAGTCAAGGACTACCTGTATAAGGAGTTTCTAGGTATAGCCATGAGAAATCCAATTCATTTTATATGCTCTAGATTTTGTAATACAGAGAGAAACTAGACAGTTTGTAGCCACAGAGCAGCATGTAGCCTCCAAGTTCCCCTTTTTCTGGTGAGGGCTGCTGAAAACTGACAATAGTTTCCCAGAATTTTGAGATGGGAAATACATAGCAACTATATTATAAACCCTAAATAAGTGTATCATACTTAAAAGCAACACAATTGATATATTATCTGCCATCAAGTTGAGAGCAATTCTTAGCAGCCATCTAGATAGATTTTTTTTTTATGACACTCTGTCCCTAAACTGGTCTTTCAGGTATGACCCCCAAAAGGTTGCCTCTCATTGAAATGGATACTTTTAATACTATGGACTAATACTGTTTTTGAAATCAAGGTGCATTTCCTTAGATCAGCGGTTCTCAACCTGTGGGTCGGGACCCCGTTGGGGGTCGAATGACGATTTGCCAGGGGTCGCCTAAGACCATCGGAAATATGGGAAGTATACTTGTGAGTCGAAGAATTGCGCTCCAATGGTTGACTCCACAAGCCAGCTGCAGGCTCTTCAAATCGCTAGCCTAATTGGGCTTCAGGCGCGATGAATTAAAAAAGAGAGAAATCTTTGCTCTGACGTCTCCCTCTCAAGCCAGCTGCAATCACTCCCAATCGCTTCAGGCGGGATAAACTTAATAGGGGAGGAGTCTCCGCTTTAATGCCTCCATCCTCAAGGCAATCGCAAGCAGTTCAGATCGCTAGTCAATACTGCTTCAGGAGCGATAAATTCAAAACGAAAATAATTTTATGGTTGGGGTTGCCACATACTGGGGAATTGTATTAAAGGGGTCGCCACATCGTGGGGAATTGTATTAAAGGGGTCGCCACCTCGTGGGGAATTGTATTAAAGGGGTCGTAGCACTATAAAGATTGAGAACCACTGCCTTAGATGCTTCAGAACACTCAAGAATGTATACAAACAATCATATATACTTGAACATAGCTGAATTTTTTTTCTGGGCTCCTCTCCACTCTTTGGCAACTGCTTTTTGGCTGCCTCTGTGTACAAGTACATGCACAAATCATTTGACTTCATCCAGGAATAATTTCAGATAACCATGTATATAATAAAATATAGTTTAAAAAGTCCGTCAACCTATAGTCAAAGCCAAAAACAGTGTTGATTCCTGGAAATTGTCTGTACGAGGCCTTGCATTTTACTTAGCAAGATTTTTGAAAGGAATTTGCTATTGCCCTCTTCCTAGGATTTAGAGCAGGGGTGTCAAACTCGAGACCCGTGGGCCGTATCCGGCCCACAGGGTGCTTAGATCTGAGCCGCAGGGCCATCCTGGAAACAGCGAAGGACCGGCCTGTGGTGCCGTCCCAAGCTCCGTTTTCACTGGCAGAAGGTTACAGGAGGCCATCCCAGCTGAAAATGGAGGTTGGGAGCTGTTTTCGCTGGCAGAGCAACTGGGGCATCACAGGGGCCCCTGACACAAGTGACATCAGCTGGTCACACCCACCCTGGCCCCCCACAATCCTGATGCGGCACTCAATGAAATTTAGTTTGACACCCCTGGTTTAAGAGAGAGACTGGCCCAGCTGCCTTTGTATCTAAAGCAGCCTGGAACTCAGTCTCTCAAGTTTCTAGCCTGATGTCTTAACTTAACCAAACTGGCTCTTTATAAACTTTTAACAATGTGGACTTGAGTTCAGAACAAAAAATAATGTGAATATAAGGATAATAAAGGGATGTTTCTAAATACACTATATCATGAGTAAAAAAGAGCCAAAATGTCCCCGCCATACATTGAAACTTTATGCAAGATGTGAAGTGCCTGTTTTGGTCTTTCAGCTCTTCAATATCCTGAGAGTATCTTTTCAAATTAGACAATTCCGTGTCAGATTTCTAAAACTTTTTTTGCCAATATCTTTAAACTTTAACGTCATTTATTTCTTTTTTAAAATAAAACATCTTGCTTTTCATAACAGTGTACAACATATATAATAATCAAAATAGAATTTTACTTAACTTCATTTGTAAATATGGTCTCCATTTATTTCTTTGGAGCGTCACTATATGTAATACTTTCATTTGCATACCTATCTTTGTTCCTTGTTTCTTTCCCCTCTGCCTTTTAAAACTATGACATTGTTTAAAAAAGGAAGGGAGAATAGGAGCTATGAACAAAAGATGGCCGGAACATAATAATAACTATAATTTTTGAATGTCAAGGAATTGTGAATGTAGACTTATATAAAGAGAATTACTGCAGGAACCCATTTGTGCTTGGCAGAGCAAGTTCTGACAGATTATAGGAAAGTACATGTGTGTGCGCTTCGTTATTTGATTGTTTTAGGAGAGTGTTTGAGTTGGCAGATCAACATATTGAAGCTTATCTGCTGATAATATTACAACTTGCTGGGGAATGTGAAAAACCAGAACATTGTCTGTTTAGAAGTCTTCAAATCTTACTGAGTAAAGTAGGTAAAAAACAGTAGAAGTAAATTACAAATTTTGAATCAGAATCATGAAGAATATCTATACTGATTGATTTATTATATTTCTAACTTCTAGAAATATTGGATGGTTCTAAATGTCTGAGCAGGGTTGTTGTTTTTTTCTAAATAGTCAGATAATTTTGGATAAGCATAGTAAAGTTTCCAGTGGAGGTGCTTGTCATTATTTCAAGGTGAGAAGAAGGTAAAAAGGGTCTTCTCTTGAGTTTCTTGTCCACCCATTATGCAGTTACAGGGTATATTGCCTCTTCTCTGACCATTATCTTGTCAATATCTCTTTGCCCAGGATCTATCCCACATACCATTATAGGTAATGACTGGCAGATCAAAATGAATTCTAGGTAGTGTTGTCTGTTGAAGGCTTGTTCTTGATTCCAGGGATCACAGGTCCTAACTTGTTTGAAGATGTCATACAGTCTGGTTTTTTAACAGTAACATTTATGTTCATGGTATGTTACCTACACACGCATACACAGTTGCCCTGGGAAGCTCACCTTATTTATGTATTACTTTGGTTCTTCCAAAATGTATATTACATCTTCATGTTGTTATTTTCCTTTTTGGATTTTTATAAAAGAAAGCTGGTAGAAAAAAGTGTCACAACTTTTGCAAATGAAAATGCTACTTTATCCGCAGTTTATAGAGTAGCAGCACATAACAGATATCTTCACTCATAGTCATATTGGGAAAAAAAAAGAGGTTCCAGTTGGAGCCAATAAAAAACATCTGTTGCCTTATTTATAGCTCCCATTTCCAAGAAGTAAATTCTTTAGCACATGAAAAACTGGATGACAGCTCATAATTCATAAAGTTACCACAGCCTAATCTGATAGTACATCATGTACAAAACTCCTCCCTATCATACAGACAATATCACTTCCTTTTAACACGAGATACTGTGCTGCATATTAAATTGGTAGCCTACATATTTTGGAGCACTCATTATAATAATTAAAAGATAATACAGGACTATAATATTGTACTGTTACAAAAAGTTGACTCAAAATCAGGAACTCTATTGGAAGATGCATTTTATTAGCATATCACCACTGTGTTTTGTTAGAAACCAAATTTTCTTTCATTCCCAAATCTGTTTTGCTTTATATTATATTGATTCTGATTTAAAATATTTGCTAAATCAGGCAGCTGCTTCACACACCCTGATGATTGGCTCTGAAAAAAGGAGGAAATTGTGAAACAAAGATATATCTAATACGTGTACTAGTGGGGAATGGAATATCCTTCATAAAATAAAAAATAAAGTATCCTTCAATCCAAAAAATAAAGTATCCTTCAAATCAATACTGAGTTCAAATTTTATTGGTAGCGGGATGGAAGTGTTTTATATTAAACTTCTCACCCCTCTTAACTGAGCATATTGGGTACAATTATAGAGAAAGTTACATTACTGAATCTCTGTTGAATCATTGGGTACAAATCTCATTATCTATGTTCTTGAGAAGCTTTAATTTCCTTCTGAAGCACAATCTCCTCTTTCTCCTTGGTCATCATCGTTTTCCAGATTAAGTAAACCTGAGCATCTTTTCACTTGTCTGTTTAGTTGAAAGTGGCTGGCTATGGAAGTCTGGTTTATGTTTGTATAACATGAATCTTGACTATAAAATTCACACATCTGAGTAATGTTTATCTATATGACAACAGTCTGCTGAGTAGATGCATATTAATTCTTTTCCCAAGAGTTCTGCTCCAACACAAGTCTCTAAACATAAAAGAATAATTCGGCTTTGGAGGTAAATCATAATATTTGTCTCCTGTATACCTTCTACTAAATGAATCTCTTCTTTTCCTTGCTATGTCCAATTACATTGTAGAGGGCAGATTAAGTTATAAATTTTGTTATATCCACTTTCATGCTTCCTCAGGCAGTAATGAAAAGTTTGAGAACTTGCAGAGCCAATTTTCTAGCTTTAATTTTCCATGCACCTTTGCCAGGTAATAACTCTGAAGATCTCTTTTACTGAGAACTCCTCCAAAATGTGCAGCTGTGTGCTGGTTTCATCTTGCAGTTTGTAACTATGTTGGCAGTGTTTAAATACAAGGTATGTTGTCAGCTCACACGTTGTCATTGCTAAATGCTGTTCAGGCCTGTCTCCATTAGTGAAAGCGGAGAGCTTGTAGATTGGAGGAATCCCAATCTCTTTTTAATTTGATTGGTTATTTCGGTGACAAGATAAAAATAGAACTAGCATTTCTGCCTTATCGTTAAACCTGGGATATATGCTTAATGACCAGTAAAGAAGGCTCACTGGGACACTTTCAGTGGCTTGTACATTTTAGAGACAATATGGCTTAAAATAAAACGGAAGAGTGTGCTTTTTCATGTGGGAAAACTAAGATGATTACGTTAAGTGAAAAATTGATACTGGATTGTAGCAAAGAAATCTGCAAAGTTGTTCAGATTCTTAAGAATGGACTTGGGTCTCCAAATCTTTGGGCAGTTTTACCGCGCACTTCAAAACAGAAGATAGTTTTAAAGTCAGGTACTGGTTGATGACTACTTGTTACGTTTTGTTTTTGTTTTATTTTGTGCATGATCATTACAGATTGCATGTTGGCATTAATATAGTATCTTGATAAACTCTTAGTTGTAGACTAGTTTAGTTAGTTATATTCTTAACCTATTTATTTTTATAGTTTGGTTTTATTTACAGATAGTCCTCAACTTAGCGACCATAATGGAGCCTACCCATTAAAGTCGTACGTCGTGATGGCTATAAAATGGATCACCTCACATGACTGATCAAATTTTATGACCTTTTTTGCAGCAATAGTTAAGTGAACCCGTTGTTCACTATGGGCTAATTTTGCTGAAAACTGGAAATAAATGGTGTTTTTTTTTTAAAAAAAAAAATAAAGCATGGTCACATGGCCCTTGGGACATTGTAGGCAGCTGTAAATGTGAGCCAGTTGCCGAGCACCTGAAATGCAGTCACATATCCTGGGGTCAACCATTGGAACTTCAGAACCTGGTCTTAAGTACCCATGGGGAGGTCTCATTACTTCAGTCATTAGGCAACTTGTATTTCTCCAAAGGGGACACAGTGGCTCAGTGGCTAAGTCACTGAGGTTGTCAATCAGAAAGGTCGGCAGTTCAGCAGTTCTAATCCCTAGCGCTGCGTAACAAGGTGAGCTCTCGTTACTTTCCCCAGCTTCTGCCAACCTAGCAGTTCGAAAGCATGTAAAAATGCAAGTAGAAAAATAGGGACCACCTTGGTGGGAAGGTAACAGCATTCCGTGGGCCTTCTGTGTTTAGTCATGCCAGCCACATGACCATGGAATTGTCATCAGACAGCACTGGCTCTTTGGCTTAGAAACGGAGATGACCACCGACCCCTAGAGTCGGGAGTGACTAGCATGTATGTGTGAGGGGAACCTTTACCTTACTTCTCCATTTAGTTTATTTTGATACATGTATAATTTTTCTGCTCTATTGTTTCTCATCCATATTCAAAGCTTATTTTGCCATTGACAGGTGAATTATTAAACTTTATTCCAATCTGTTACCATATGTTTGCAGCATCATTTTAAAAAGTAAAAGCATCGTAACTAAATCTGGCCTTTTTTGTTTCCTGATTTTTTTTCTTAACCTAAATGAGCACAAAAGGTTTGATTTCACCACTACCACCACCAAAGGTGGAAAGTTAATGTGGAAAGTCCCAATTGTAGCGTACAAGTAGCCCTTGACTTACAACCACAATTGAGCCCAACATTTCTGTTGCTAAGCAAGACAGTTAAGGGAGTTTTGCCCCATTTTATGAACATTTTTGCTTCCTTAATCAAAAACAGTTGTTAATTGAATCATGCAGTTGTTAAACAAATCTGGCTTCCATCATTGATTTTGCTTCTTGGAAGCTAGCTGAAGGTTACAAACGGTGAGCACATGACTCCGGGACAGTACAACCGTCATAAATATATGCCAGTTTGCCAAGTGCCTGAATTTTGATCATGTGACTGTGAAGATGCTGCATTGATTGTTAGTGTGAAAAACAAGTCATTAAACACTTTTTTCAATGCCATTGTAACTACGACTGGTCAGTAATTAAATCGATGTAAGTCGAGGTCTACTTGTAATGGTATAGGAAGTTTATACAATTTAAGCTTTGCAACTGCAAGAGGTTTCTTAAAAAAATTAAAATGTGTTAAAATGCCCTTTTTTGGTAACGTAATAATTTGTAAATCCTGATTTAATTATATGTTTAATTACTATGAATAGAATCTACTGGGATGTTTGTTCACTGTAAGCAGTTTCTGTAAAAGAAATTAGTTCCTTTTGGGTCCCAAATTCTCTGCAATGGAAAAGTGAAGAATATATAATGAATTGCAGACCACAGGGACAAAGAAATCTAACCCTTTCATTTTAGTCTAGTACCGATGATTTTTCCTAGTTTGGATAATGAAACATCTGCAAAGAAACAACCAAGCTCAGAGAGCACCAATTATTCCTCATTTGAACCCTGACCTACAAATACTCTTTATTGGTACCTTCATTTCCATCCAATTTCAATTAATTTTAATAAAACTTATTGGAGTGTTGAACTGGATGAGATGGGCGGGGGGAGCAAATGCAATAAAGAAAATCCTATTTGTCCTAGATAACTTGCATTTTAAATAACATTATTTCGTGTGTGAAACAGATTCATTTCCAGGAACATTACAAACATCTTCTTGGAAGTAAAGATGCCCTATTTCCTTCCCTCCTTAAAATATTATTTTTAAAATCTTGCTTTGTCGAATGATTTTTTTGCAGGAAATTAGAAAGACTGTAATTAAATTGTCCAGCCCATTAAGGTTATCATAGTATGTGCACATTTAGAAATAAGCCCCACTGAACATTGGGTTTATAGCCAAATAAATATAAATTGGATAGCACTTGACATATTTCAGAGCTCAGCTTTCTCTTTATTGTAGCATCCAGGTTGATTGCAAAAATATTTCTAAGTCTGAATCATTTAATTTTGCTAATGGCATATAAAAGAATGAAAAAAAGTTTCTTCCAAAGTATGTTTTAGTATATCTGTTTAATGTAGAAGTTGTGTGTGTGTGTGTATGCATATATATAAAGAGAGGGAGGGGGAGAGAGAGGGGGGGGAGGGAGCAAGAATTATCTCTTGTATTTCTTTCAAAATGTTTGCTTCAAAACTTCGCTGCATTAATGGTTCATATAGAATCACTAGCTAGTTTGTGACTGTAATGAAAGAAAATATATAGCTTTCTCAACCGGTCCTGGATGATAAGATGGATACATAATTTTTTATTCACTTATTTATTATGGGAAGGTTTTATAAAATGTGCACCTAGGAAATCTCTCATTGTGCCCAGTAATTCTGCTTCATCCCAATGACAAGGAAGATGGACAAGAAATAATAGCAAGAATGCTGAAAATTACTACAACATAAATGCAAGCCAGCTGTCTGACCTCAGGGAAATCCTTTTTTTTTTTTAAAGAAGGAAAATTATGACATGGGAATGCCTATTTCATGCTACCACTGATTTGTCTATAATTTGATTTAAATATGAACTTTGAGGTTGCAGCATCAAATTTTATTTTAAACAAAATTATCATGTATATGAAGGATGTAAGGAAAAAACACAAGTACAGTTGATAAAGGGAAGTTGTTCAGTATTTTAAATTTAACCAGTTGCACTATATCTCAGTCTATTTATAGATTTCAAGTGTAGCTGAATTTTGTTTGTTTGTTTGTTTGTTTTACAGTTTTTACACTTTCAGATCTTTGTGAGCAGTTTTCACCTCCAGAAAATGCACCACCTCTTCTTGTGAAATTAGTGGAAGCTATTGAAAGAAAAGGTATGAATAGGGTAAAATATAAATTTTAATAAATTGGTATAATAATCTGTATGCTACTAAAACACTCACATTTATCTGTGTGTAACCTTTCGCTGGACGAAACAGTGCATTGTAGGGCAACAATTTTTGAATTGTGGTACCTCAGCTGTGCTAACTTACAGAATCTGTCCAAAATCTGGAGTCTATGACTCCTGTGGAATTAAATGCAGCTAGTGAGCTAGTGAGTTTATTAACATATTTAACGTTTTCCTAAAACAGCTAAGAAACAGACATAAAACTGAAGACAATGTACTTTGCTTAATTGAAGCAAATTATTTTGTCTTTAAAGTTTGACAAAAGAATCTCTTTTATAAAGTTAATCTAAATTACCTCACATATTTCCTATGCCAAGGAATTATTCTCATTCCCTCTCCCTCCCTCCCTCCCTGTCCCCCTCCCCTCCCTCCCTCCCAATCCTGTTGTATCTTCAAGACAATATTGTATTCTGGTGACTATCTGGACTAGTCCCCACAGTTTTTCAAAAGTGGTTTGCCATTGCTTCCTTCCTAGGGCTCAGAGAGAAGAACTGGCTCCTTCATGCCTAAAACAGGATTTTAGAACTTACGGTGTCTCAGTTTCTAGCCTTAACCACTCCGCCAGACTGTTTCCTCTCCACCAAATTATTTCACTTTATCTCTTCCTACCTTTATTTAAAACTTATTTTGTTAAGTTTTTGAATTTATACTGAAGTTAAAAAAAGCTTTCGCTATTGGTGATGGTGCAAAGAGTGTAAGGGAGTTGGATGAAATTTCTTAGCATTGTCCTTGCTGCCCACAACTTCTTTTGCGTGGGCCAAGTGTTAAATGGCAACAACCTCAAATACTTCCTTTGATAAGAAAATAGCTCTTGCGCTACCTTCAACACATATAACACATGCCTGACTTTGTTTTACACTGACCGAGGTATTCACTCCCATTTTGCCCTAGGTTTTCTATATTTCCAAATGTATTATATGAAAAGGAATAAATGTACAGATAAATTTTTTTGCAGTCAGTTGTTTCTGAAAAACAAAAGACAAAAAACAGTCACAAGTTATATTCAAAACAACTCTTATAAATTAAAATTAGGCTTTCCAGCTTCTAAGATCAGGGTCTCCCAGCTTTTCCAAACAAATATGCAATCAAAGATGTCAGCTTTTCTGAACAAGCAAATGAATGTTCAGAGGCATTCCGTTATGCATTAGTTGAAATATTACTGCAAGTAGGGCAGGTAGTCCTTTGGCTGTTAAGTGCTGCGGTCTTTAACTAAGGCATCACAGGATAGTGACTAGCAATGCTATTTCTGCATTCTCCATTGACTGCTTGTCAGACTCCAGCTGTGTAAAGCACAGGAATGGCAATCATGTGACACCAGAGTAAGGTGACCATTGTAAATGTGATGGTTGGTTGAAAAACTAGGGAGGGGATTATACCATCATAACTTTGAGTGGTCAGTAAACAAGGCAGTTGATAAGAGGATTACCAGTACTGCTGTATTTACAAAATTATGAATGAAGGCTAATTGGGGCAGAAAAAATACCACTGAACGAACAGTCTTGATAATTTCAAATAGTGAGATTGCTGCCTATGAAAAATTTGATTTGATTTGATTTCTTGAATCTGAGCTCTCAGAAACTATTATAAAAATACTTTCTGTAGTCCTCAGTTCCTTTTGCCTTATAACAATGGATATTTGCAGTTCTATCCACTTTTATCTATTACATTTATTCTTTGTCCTTTATTCAGGAGCTCAAGGCAGCGTTCTTACTATTTCCGTTTTCTACCATAGAAACTGGTCAGGGTATATGGTGCTAGGAGTGATTGGCTCAAAATTGGCCTTCCTGCATGTCACAGCAATTAAAGAGCAATTAAAAACATTGTGCATAACCTAGCTGCCCTACACATGTGCAGATGAAGCTCACCCGCCACAGACTGGTACTGGGCCATGGACCAGGGATCGGGGACCCCTGACATAACGAGATCAGATCCTTCTCTTTCATTATTATGATGCTATAAACAGGTCTTTAAAAATTAAAATAAGCTACAGGAGATCCTAAATAAAATCAATGCCTATTGCAATAGAAAATACCTACTTTTCCCTTCTAACTGGACTAGTGTAGAGTATTATTGTAATGGCTAGAACCTTTAAGTTGTAACTTATAGTAAGATCCTCAGCACTCCTTTTAGGAACTCATAAACTTTAAAGGTTTGGTTTGGGTTTGTTGTTTTTTAGTTTTGATATTTGACTTGGCCTTTCTCAGGTTAGGATTATGGATATAAAATTAGATTAATAATGTTACACAATCAAGAGTTTGCAAGAGTGCCATACTGTATCCTCACGGGAGAGATAGAGAACATTTATTTATTTATTTATTTATTATTTAAACTTATATACCGCCCTATCTCCCAAAGGACTCAGGGCGGTTTACAGGCATATAAAAAACATCAATATACAAATTAAAATAATCGTTAAAAGACTTATTCTAATGCCAATAGTTAATAATACCAATTGTTAAAAATAGAAATATAAATATTAAAATCGATTTAAAACCCCTCTAAATTTAAAAAGTCTAAGCCAGTCCTGCGCAAATGAATAAATGAGTCTTAAGCTCGCGACGGAAGGTCCGAAGATCTGGAAGTTGACGGAGTCCTGGGGGGAGTTCGTTCCAGAGGGTGGGAGCCCCCACAGAGAAGGCCCTTCCCCTGGGCGTCGCCAGACGACACTGCCTAGCTGACGGCACCCTGAGGAGTCCCTCCCTGTGAGAGCGCACGGGTCGGTGAGAGGTATCTGGTCGCAGTAGGCGGTCCCGTAAATAACCCGGCCCTATGCCATGGAGCGCTTTAAAGGTGGTCACCAAAACCTTGAAGCGCACCCGGAAGGCCACAGGTAGCCAGTGCAGCCTGCGCAGGATGGGTGTTATGCGGGAGCCACGGGGGGCTCCATCTATCACCCGCGCAGCCGCATTCTGGACTAACTGCAGCCTCCGGATGCCCTTCAATTATAACATAATTATACAAGAACATGGAGGAAATGTAAACAACTGAAAGCTACAGGAAATTTTCAGCATCACAAAACTTAATACGTTCTTTTTTCTTTCTTTCTTTTTTTAAGGTCTGGAATGTTCGTCATTGTATAGGTCACAAGGGTCAAGCAGCAGTGTTGAATTAAGACAGATTATTGAGTGTGGTAAGCACAACTATTTTCAAAAATCAAACTGGGTAATAATTTAATATCAGTGTAATTTGCTTTCAGATAGAAATGCCATTTATTACATTTAAATTTCGTTATACGAGATATATAAAATACTGTGGCAGAAATAGTATCTGGAATAGTGGTAAAGGGAAACCTCATTAAATGGGCTAAGGAAGTGGGGAGGGGTATGCTTGCTATTAATGAGATTCCAGTAAATTGAAAAGTAGATCGTAAGAGATCCAATCATAGAATCTTTGAAAATACCATTATCCTTACCAATAAATTATAGTTTGCCTGTCATCTGTATAGCGAGGAACTCAGTCACAGTAAAAACACATCATCATTGCAAATGTCTCTGCAAGCAATATAAAAAATTCAAGACATACCCAAAAGTACCTACAAAAACCACAATTTTGACCAAAATTTCCATCCTAAGCTGTTGCAATCGTAAGTCAAGTTGGACCCTATTGTATGACAGTTTTTGTTTAGTGAATCCAGCTCATCTTATGGCAGTTTTTTTGCTAAAAATCAGTAAAAACACAATCACATAGCTGCAGGGCATTGCAACTGATCATAAATATGAGTTGCTTATCAAACACCTGAATTGCAATCATATGGCTGTGGGATGGGATGATGGTCGTAAGTAGAAGCACAGATTGTAAGCAGTGGTGAAATCCAGCCGGATCTATCTGGCTCGCATGAACCAGTAGTGCTGGTGGAGGGAGGCTCCACCCACCCAGCAGGACGTCTTTACGTCCCTTTTTGACCCTCTGCACATGCGCAGAAGAGGCAAGTTCGTGCTCCCACACACTTCCGTTCCCGAACCGGTAGCGAAGGTAGGTGGATTTCACCGCTGATTGTAAGTCACTTTTTCTGAGGCAGTTGTAACTTCTATTGGTCATTAAGCGAACAGTATAAGTTGAAGACTGCCTGTAGTAGCATTTTCCAGAATTTACTGATTGGAGATAGAAAGAAAAATGCTGCAAAAAGTGTTATTTACACAGGATTCCCTTCGTAGAAATAATTCTCGTGAGTTAAATGCAGATATTATTCAACACTGTTTGTTGTGGGGAGGGCAAAGGAATGTGGGTCACAACACAAACTTTTGCACTTTTCTGTCATGAGACCCTACTCAACATTTGGATAAAACCTCAGGTTGCTGTAGATCAGGAATGGGCAATTATTTTTCCCAAGGGGCCACATGAGAAACTGGGAATGATATGGAAGACTTCTGTCCCTGCCCCCTGTTGGACAGGGACAGCTGAAGGGCCAGATGTGGCCCATGGGCCATAAAATGCGCCACGGTGATACAGTGGTTAGAGCGCAATACTGCAGACTACTTCTGACTGCCATCTGTCTGCAATTTGGCAGTTCAACTCTCACCAGGCTCAAGGTTAAGTCAGCCTTCCATCCTTCCAAAGTGGGTAAAATGAGGAGCCATATTGTTGGTGTTTTTTTTTTTCATAAAAAAGTTTTATTTTTACAATCATATCAAACAGCTCATCCAATGTACAGTTATATACAATTAGTCGGGCTTGCCCAGTCACCATCCCCCTTTTTAACACTCTTCCCTCTTCTACCTTCTTCTACTTTCCAGACCTTCCTCTCCTTCTCTTATCTACATCCTCTCCTCCCTCCACCCTACACCATCCTTCTCCCTCTTCTACCCCTCTTCCTTTCTCTTCTCCTCTTTCCTACCTCCTACTCTCTCCTCTTTTCTCCCTCCCCACCGTTCTAAAATGGTAAGTGGGCAGACCCGACCCTACATTAATTATATTTATACATCTTCAATAATCCCTGTACATTAACCATCACTCCATCCTCTACCCTCAACCCCCAATTCCCTCCCCTTACCCCCACCCCCACCCCGACTTCCCAGAACAAAATGCAGGGTATCAAAACTAACAATCATAATCCAAAATAAATCCTAAATTATAATCTCTAGTCACTCCACACATAATCACACTCTCAATTCCCCTCTCCTTCAGAAATATATCTAATACAAAATATTTCCTAAATTTACTCATATGCTATTTGATATTTTTTTAGAAGAGCCATATTGTTGGGGGCAATAGGCTGACTCTGTAAACCGCTTAGAGCTGTAAAGCACTGTGAAGCAGTATATACTGTAAGTCTAAGTGCTATTGCTATTGCTAAAATGCTCAAGTCTCATCATTCATTTAAATACACTTCCCTGAGTGAAGAATAGCTCTTGGCAAAATATACTGCATAACATATTTGTGTCTCTGTGTTTTTTAGAGGTTTCTTCAGTGGATTTTGAGGGAATTGAACTTCACATTTTAACAGATGCGTTGAAGAGGTACTTTCTCGACTTGCCAAATCCTGTCATTCCAGCATCTGTTTACAATGAAATGATTTCTGTAACACAAGGTATGTTTATAAATGTTTCTTTTGAGTAGAGTTGGGGGTTTGAGGATCCTTATTTTTACAGGGCATGCTCATGATGCAATGCTACAGTTCATATCATTGTATCAGACATGGCATCTACATGATTACATCATTGTGTGAATATTATTTTGGTCTGTTGTGGGATGCTGCTGCTGACGTGTCTTTTTCCGGTGTAATGTAAAAGGACATTATTATAGCTCCTTCCATGACATGATATACCTAAATTGGGATTATCTGCAGCTAACCCTGTTCTCTGGCATGCATACCTGTAAGACACACATGATTGAAAATATATGTGTACACTTTAAAAACCCAATGTACAAAATAGATCTTAGTGTTAAGAACTCCATGTAACTTGGCAAGTATATTATTTGTTCAAACACTGGTTAACCAATCAAGGATTCGTATGTAGAAAAAGCTAATTGTTAACCTTCTATCTGTATGGACAAGGTAAATGTATTAGCTAGACATGATTCTGAAGTCCATTTGCAATTTGGGATGCAGTGCAATAAAGACTTAGAGATAAGGTTTGTCTCTTCATTATGAAGTCAGACTGTGTATTTAACCTTTTCAGTTTTCAAATTCAGTTGCTTATTATGGGGACAGGATACAACTTTCAAAGTTAGAATTGCGTTCTTGAGTCTTATCTGCTACATCTCAGAAATTACCCAGTCACGTGAGGCGAAGGGGAGATTTCTGCCAGCATTAACTGAACGTTTAGTGGTTTTCATCTAATTATATTTCAGTTTCAATTTGACTTTAGTATAATTGATTTTTTCCCATCCACGGTTGCTTAATTTTTCATTGTTGTAAGGAAAGGTTTTTTAGTTTACATTAAAGGGATTGATGTCTTCTTGCAAAATTGATGCTTTTCCATGGCTGTTTAGAACAATTGCTGGTGATTTCAAGTTGACAAGGATTTTTTTTTTTCCAGAAGTACAGAACTCAGAAGAATATGCTCAAGCATTGAAAAGACTCATCAGATCTCCTAACATACCTCAACAGTATTGGCTCACACTCCAGTATCTCCTTAAACACTTCTCTAGACTTTGCCAGGTCTCTACCAAAAACCCTTTAAATGCAAAATCTCTGGCTGAAATTTTTAGCCTTTTGCTGTTCAGATCTCCAGTAGCCAGGTAAGATATGTGTTCCCGAGTCTTGATAATTATAAAAAAAAATTCAGTGATAATTATAATTTTTTCTTTCCAACTTTTTTTTTATTTTACTGTAACACATGGACATTTTTCTTGTTTTTTACAGCTCTGACAGTGAACAACATATAAAAATATTGGAAGTATTAATTACAAGTGAATTGAATGAGAGACAACCTGCACCAGGTAAGAAAACATGTATTTTGGAAACTTTTTGAAGTTGGCGTCTTTGTTTTCTTTTGCAACCAATGACTCCTACATTTGATGACATTTATGTCAGATGGGATGCATTTTAAAAATAATATATTTATTTGTAGCGTGATTTTTTTTGCCAATATTTGATGTTCTTTTGTCTATCACTTGATACACAGTAAAGATTTCTTTGCTTCATTAAACAGTTAGATGTTTGTCATAGTGTGCAGAAGGGAAATAGCAAGGACTCTACTGAAAGTTGTTTTTCTCATAATACCAGCAGCAAGTGCATCTTGGCACAAGATAGTTCAAAGCTGTAGCACATAACTCCTCTATAAGCTATGTGGAGTATAAAAACTGCCCACCAGGTATCTGTGAGATGTGTTGGACTGTGTCCAATGGTAAAGCCATTTCTTATGGTATGTGAAGATTGTGTATTTCCTGCTAGTCTGGTTTAGATTTTTCAACCAAATACAATTTGAATGTGAATATATCCCAAGTTAAAGTCAACAACATGGTCTTTATAAGTTGTTTTACAATAATGTTGCAGTGAATATGTGTTTGCTCATGGATGTGGCTTTAAACAAATTGTCATAAATATTTGTTACGTACTTAAGAACACAACAGTAACTGCTAGTAGACTACATATTTGATGTAGCACACTGGGTAGTAATGTAAGTTGGATTCAAATAACTTCTTTGACTTGAACTTCCTAGATAGCCATATAAAAGCTATAAAGTTTTTCCAATGCCATCATAAGACTATTGTTCTTACACAATGGCAAAGAACTTGCTTAGGTTAGGGTTAACAGCTGATATTCCGAGTCCTCTGAATACTAATCCTTACATAACTGATGGCCCCACTCAAAAATATACAGGGGGGACATCAGCATATTTGGCGAACCCTTCAGTTTATAGAAGTTCAATAATCCTTAAGGAGAAAAACTGTTATATAACCAGGGAGAGGTGCTTACCCAGAGGTGTAGAAGGGCAGATACATTATGAGGTGCTTCAAATGATTGCATACTGCTTTTTCTTGTCATTGGTTGCATCAGTTTTACATTCTTGTTACTGATTAGCTTATTTCAGTAAAAACATTTGTATATGATATAATAGATTCCTTTTGACACAAATGCAATGCGTAGAAAACATACTGAATGAACTTAACGAAAGATGCCACATTTCACGGCATAAATGTTTTTATTTGATTTTTTTGAGCATCAAACATAAATGTTCCTTTATCTCATTTACTTGTTTGCAGAATGATTTTCTTAAAAGCAGAACTGGGGTTTGACTGATTTTAGATTTTTAGAGAACCAGTGGTATTTTGACAATTACAAGTTGTAAATAATTTATCTCTCTCCTTCTAGATATTTGTGTTGCAGATTTTAATAGTGGTCTATAATTTCTAGAGAAATCATAGGGATTATTTTAATGGTATATACCAAGTAAACACAATCCTATTAATTAACTAAACAAAAAATATTAATTAATTGGGTAGCTTGTTTTTAATAATGCTAATAATATAGATGGCAATAAAATTGCAGATGCCACATATGGTCCTGATATTATGCTGCCATAATAGCAGTAGAGTTTAGACTTATATACAGCTTTATAGACTTCTCTAAGCGGTTTACAGAGTCAGCATATTGCCCCCAACAATCTGGGTCCTCATTTTGTCAACCTTGGAAGTATGGAAAGCTGAGTCAACCTTGAGCCTGTAAGAATTGAACTGCCAAATTGCTGGCAGCTGCCAGTCAGAAGAAGTAGCCTGCAGTTCTGCATTGTAACCACTGTGCCAGCATGGCTCAATACTAATAGTTTTTCTCAAATCAGATAGTGTTTAGTGAGACCTTAAACTCTTCTTTGTGATGTATTGTTTAAATTATTCTTTTCTTCTCCTCTCTAAAGTGTTCTTCTTATCTTGTAGACAGGAAAGTATTTAAAAACAGGTCAGATTATTGGTTTATATAATTTAGTATGGTCCACAGTTGCTCCCTCAGTTTTTAGACAAAAGTGTTTCTCAACCCTACTAGACCAGTTAGTATCCTTCAACATACCTAATTAGAATTATTAGGTATTCCCTCATTTCTAATTAGAAATGAGGGAATATAAGAAAACACAAATAAAGGTGTTCCGTCAAGATGGTGAATACTTTTTTTGGCCTGCTTCTAATCTCTGGATGCCAAATTCTTCTTTCTTAACCTACAATATAGCCAATACAGTTTAATTAATCCAGCATTTTTAACTAACTACTGAATATGAGGATAAAACTTAGGTGAGAAATCTATTTTAGTGTACAGTAAATTAAAAAAAGCATACATGAGTCTTTTTTTTTATTTCTACATATAATATATTTTATGAGATCTTTGGCAAAATGAGAAAAAAAAACCTCTCCCCAAAGATTAAGTTGTGCAGACCTATCTATCCTGTTTCCCCCAAAATAAGACATCCCCTGATAATAATCCCAATCGGGCTTTTGAGCGCATAGCAATAAGGCCAAGCACTTATTTCAGGGTTCAAAAAAATATAAGACAGGGTCTTATTTTCTGGGAAACATGGTAGAATAATCTCTTTGGAATGCAGTAGGATTTACTTTGGGTAAGTACACCTAGAATGCCTTATCAGGAACTATATAAGGCTGCAGATCTGTATTGGAAATACATAGGTGTAATTTGATGCTTGTTCTGCATCAAATTAATAGTTAGGCACCAGGCAAGAAAGCAGGAAAGTGTGAGTTCAACTCCTGCCTAACTCACCAGTGGTGGGCTTGGTCGCAAGGGTTCAGGCGAACCCTTAGTTCTGATCGCTGGCTGGACCCGCCTACCTGCCCCTGTTCTATGCTATCCATTTATAACTTACTTCCTGGCTTATTGCCTGGCCCATCTACATTCCGTGCCACTCCTGCTGTTCTCATCAGAGCTGCCTGAGCTGATTAGGAGCCTGTTTGAAGCTCCGTTTCTCTCCCAAAGAGGTGCATGTGCGCTCACAACCAGTGAACCATTTGTTAAAGAAAGTGCAGCCCACCCCTGAACTCCCCTCACAGGTTTGTTGTTGTGGGGAAAGCAGGAAGAGGAAGGTGCATTGGACATGTTTGCTGCCTTTGTAAAAATAATAAAGGTGGGAAATGAATGAATAAATAACTGAATGAAGAGAAGATATTATGGTAATTAAATGAAGACATAACATATTTTATAATAGTGAAATATTAAAGACAAATCTCAGTATCAACATGAATCATAAGTCATTTGTGCTTAGAATCTAATGTATTTGACATTACATCATTCCAACTCCTTTATTCAAGTTGAAGCTGATCAGTAGTACAATATTTGTCCAGCAGAGGGCTCTCTTTTTTAGCGAATAATAATAACCAAGTTGCATACCATTTTAACATATTCAGTACTAAATTCAGCACTGCACTTTGCATCAGAGGCTTGTTATTCTTTAATATAAATTGTAGATAGAATCACCAAAGCAGCTACAGTTGAATGTTAGACCCCATGTACTAATTCAGTTTCTGCTTTGAGAATTCAGTCATCAAATGTCAAAATTCTGCCTTTTACAGCACTTAATAAAAGAGGAAAAAAAGCAGAAGTTACAAGCTAGTTCCTCTATGCGATGCCATGACTTTATTCTCCTATGTGTGCGGAGCTATATAAAAATGTTGTCTCTACTAATGGAAGACTGGGGGCACATTAAATACCATCTCCAATTATAACACTCCTGATAAAAACTCTTCCATTAATAGTTAAACATAACATGGAACAATTTCTTTGTGTTGTTGCAATCACTGTTTTTTATTGCAGTGAATTTACAAATATTTAGGGTTTTTCTTCTTTCTTCATCCCAGCAAAAGTTGGTTGCTAGGTACCATGAAGATGGAGTAAGGATGCATAACATATTGCATTAATAACTTCTACAGATTGTGGGTTTCTCACTCCTGATTAAAGTCTTAGCCAAGATTGGAGCTAAATAAATAGTGGTTTTCTGCTATTAAAAGGAAACATAAAATGAGCACCCTAGTTATGTTGTTGCTGCCTTGTGGAAAGTGCTAGTAGGTTATTTAATCAGCGGTTATCCAATTTTTCTGTCACCAAAAGCATAAAATGCAAAATGTGTGGGAAAATACTGTTTATGGAGAACTATTTTCTGTCCAATATAACTCATTTACTGCTGGACTATGGTATATGTAGGACAGGGTTCTTCCAAGTATTGCATAGCAGAGTGTTACAAAAGATGTTAAATACAGTTATAAACAGATTGTAGTCGAAGTTTAAAAAGCAAATAACATTAAAAAGTCTGTTCGCTCTTAAGGCTTGATAATTTTTTATGTAAGAAATAAACATGGTTGTCCAAATTGTTCTATTTCTGCTGGTAGGCTTCATTGGGAGCCGAAAAGGAAAAAGAAAACCAAATTAGGTCTGTAAGCTAGCAGTCATGTTAGAGGGCAAGAATTCAAACCAATTTGGCTAGAGGGCAGGAACTCAAAGTCCATACCTACGAAAATGAATCCATTTTAGGGGGAAACCCAAGGGAGGATTACTACCAGAGAAATAGTCTGAGAAATGATTGAAGTCTGGTAAACAGGTCCCTTGTCAATCAATAGGAGTGCTGATTTACCACCAGCCTATCTGGTACCTAGGAGTCAAGGGCATGGTGGTATAAGGAAACAATTAATGACTTAATAACTGACCATTAGCATCCTAATTAACACCTAAAAGTTATACACAACCAGGAACCATATAAATACAATGCACAGACCAGACCAATGCATATATTCTGGAGAGAGAGAGAAGTTCCCCAATGATAGACTCCAGCACGAGCACCAAAGCTTGGAAAAATAAATATTTGGTCCCGCTGGCTAACTCAGATTGGATTCTGCAACATTATCCTGGGATATGTATATTTACCTTTGTTCATGAGAATTACTACCATATAACATCAGTCTTCTGTTGTCAATCTCAAGAATAGTTTGGACATATCTTTTCCCCTGAATTATTTATTAAGTGTTTGTGTGTATGCATGTATGTATGTGTGTGTTTCTCTCGCGCGCGTGCTCTCTCTCTACGAACTGACATACTGTGTTTATTCTCTGCCTCCATTTCTCCTTCAGTATGTCAAGCCAAAAGCATAGTCAGAGGTGAACGTTTTTCTATGAAGCAAAAGCAGCTGGAGAACACTTTTCTGGGACTTCTCCCTCAGCAGCCATTACAGCCGTATCATTCTCAACCATGCCTTGAGTGGATGTTAAGAGCAGAATGACCCAAAGCATAATATAATATGTAAAGAAATAAGGAAAATAATGTTTAATTTCCAAAGAATATTTGTCTGTTTGCCAAGAGAGAGAGAGAGAGAGAGAGAGAGAGAGAGAGAGAGAGAGAGAGAGAGAGAGAGAGAGAGACCAAATAAAACCCACTCATTAAGTCGTAAAATAAAATTGTGCCACAAGACTAATGGATTTATAGATGCTTAGGTACTTAGGGTGTGCCTGGCTGGCTGATATAGGCACTTCTGTAATATTGCTACCGTCCCCTCCCCCTATACCTTTCTGTTGTCGAACTGTAAGAGAATTTCTTATTTTAATGAAAGTTTGTAGGTTCGACATCCATTTATACTGATCATAGGAGGGTAAGCAATTTCTTGTTCAAACTTTCTATCCAGATATAGTGAAATGGACTCGATCAAATAACATTCACTTTAAAATCTTTATCTTGCACAGTGCTATTGACCTCACTTGACCAAAATAATGCCCTTGTTTAGGGATCTAATTTATGGCATATCTGCTTGAGAACAAGCCCCATTGGACACCGTGGGAAGTACTTGCAAATAAAGATGCACAAGATTGTTCTTTATGTTACAAAAGCTCTGTGGAAGCTGAAGCTAGCAAGAGGTTGGGGAGGAGTTAGACTTTAAGTTGATTTTAAATTAACTCAGTAGTATACGGCTTCGTTTGGGGAGTCCTCAGACAGCACCTGTCATTGTGGTCCATTGGAAGGTGGTGTCGTGAATGCTAAAGAGCTTCTGAATTTGTGGGCTTTTTGAGGCACAAAACTTTACAAGGAGGGCTTTCATTCTATCTTCCCCCCCTCCTGAATTAGCTTAGCCACTTCCTGTATTTGGCTGCTCATAATGCTTTTCTTGACAGTCTCCTTCAACACTGCACGGAGCAGCTGGTTATAGAAACTGTTTTAAGGCTACTTACAATGGTCTTCTCATTTGCTTAGCTAAATTGAGACCGGTTAGTCTTGCATTGGCCACTTGTTAGCCGGTGACAACTCTGACTTTGACTCCAGCTCCCCTCCCCCACCTGAAATCCCTTGCTCAGCAAATATTTGAACCTGCCCAAGTTAATCATGAAACTGAGATCTTTATCTTGGAGAGACGTGCAAGCTACAGAGGACTTTTTTTTTTAAAAAAGGGGAAAAAAGCCAGCTAAATTCAGTGATGAAACAGAAATGGGCTGATAGTCTCAGCAAGAACAGAGATTGATTCTTTCCAAAGGGAACAAGACGTGGAGCTTTTCGATTCTTCTTACTGCAGCTTTTTCTTCTGGATTTACCAAGCAGAAGAATTTATTACAGTTTTCGAGATAACTTCTTCCTAGTTGTTTCAGAGAAGATTTGAACCCAAGGAAAGCCTGATTTAATTTGTATTTTAATCTGTGAAGCTGAGCTGAAACCACATTCAGTCTGGAATTTTCAGATTGTGATATACAAGGGTGAATGTGCACCATGCATAGTATACAAAGTAAGTAATTCTTGATTTGATTTGAAGTAATGAGAGAGAGACAGAGAGAGAAACTGATTTCTTTAAAGTAAGGGACTCTGGTATGTGTGTGTATGGATTTACATATACATAGATATTTCTCAATCTCTTATCACAATTAGAATAATATATGCTGCAGCCAAGCAGATTAAATAGTTATGCTTTAATAGTCAAAATGTGTTTTAATGAAACCTGTTCAACATATGCTGGAACTGTGGAAAATCACTGGTTTGTCAAAATCTTGCTCTTTCTGGTTTGCCACGTGATGTCCTAGCAAGCTAGACAAGTTTGGGTTAAGCAGTAACTTGATCATACAAGTGCAACTGTCCAGAATTTAGCCAATAGTATAATTTTAGCAAGAAAATCCTCTTCTTCCACCTGTTAAATATATTTTGTTGAAACCTACTTCAGGGAAATACAATGAGAGAGAGAAAGAAATAACCAATTAATGGTTAGTTGTGTTGCTTTATATCTCACATAACCTATGTAAGCAATGTGCTTCGGCGGCAGAGCTATTTGGATAGCAGGTGGGCTAAACCCTGAGCTTCACTGTTTGAGCTTGTGTCTGGGATTCTCTGAAGTGTCCCATTACTTGAAACAAGTGGAATGAATCTCTGATGTCCATCCACCTAACTGGACAACGAAAGGTTGGGAAAGCGACTTCAAGATGGGTTTAAGCATGGTTGTGGTAGGGTAGTGAGTTTGTAGGTGCATTTGTCAATATGATGCTATAGGTATGCAGTTACAAAAATGTTAGTTCTTTCAGAAGATAAAAATGGATCACAAAGACGGGTGGGTTCTACTTACCTTTACTATCAGTTCTCAATGGGGCTGTGTGCGCAGATTGTCATTTATGACGTCCAGGTGGGTGGGCGGAGCCTCCCGCCAATTTTACTACCGGTTCTATAGAACCGGACAGAACCAGGAACAACCCACCACTGGTCACAAGATGATTCTTATATGCAGTGCTTTGATTGTGAAATGCATGGCTTGTTGCAGGACAGAACTGTAACAATACCAGTGTAATCATTTGTGTGGCAGTACTTGAGTTCAATACTTTCCATGTCTAGCCTTCATATGTGAAACTATGCTATATATTCAAAATGCAACTCACGACAAGTTGTATGATATGAGAGACTTTTCTGAAGGCTAGAAAAGAAATTTTTTTCAAAAAAAAAAACTTCTTTGCTTTTGGTTTGCTTTAGTTGAGAGATTTTTCAGGGCTTGAGGAAGCATGAAATCTGATAAACTGATTATCACAAAGATCTTTTGTTTTAAGAATGGCAAAACTGGCAAATTATGGAATCAAGTCAATTAAATTCATGCAAACCAAGTATATATTGAAAGAGCATTCCCTCATTTCCCCAAACATTTACAGGCTGGAAAGTCAGCTAATAGGCAGTGCGTGGTTGGGTTTCTTCCCCCCACTCCCCCTTGCTGCAGCCGAGGCTTTTTTTGTTTTTTAAAAATAAAGCTATTTGGAATATTAACTCCTAAAGCACAATTGAAATAGCCTGTAAATAATGACCTATGTCGATCCTACTTAGAAACAAATGACATCTTAAGAACATTTTATTAGGATAAAGCTTATTCACAACCAAATATCCATAAAATAGGCATTGGGCGATACCTCTTGAGATTTCTGGTTTCTCTCTTTTTCTTTAAAAGCGCCACCGTCAAAGCTAAACAATGCCCTGATATTGCATTGCTGTGTCTAGAGGGAAGTAGCTCTCCATCCACCAAGAATCCCACAGTAGTAGTAAAAAGGAAGGCTTCCTGCTGCAGCATATCACCCTTTGTCAACCTGCCAGGAGTGGAATGTACCAAATGCCAGACAGAAAAGATTAAGGGGGAGGGGGGGAAATCTGTGTAAACTGAGAAACCCGTTCAGTCTTTTTTAATAAATAAGATCAGGTGCCGATCATTAGTGCCTGCTCTTTCTGAAATGACAATTGTTATAAGATTAACAATGAATAACAAAAATGATGAAATAGGAGTGGTCCAGTGACATTATTTTTGACATGATTGGCTGGGGATTATGATGTAATAGGTTACAGTGCAGCCCCTTAGAGGTTTTAAAATGAATTCCAAGACACCATTACAAAGAGATCCTGACTGTTTCGTTTTAACTGAGCTTTCTTGCTGAAAGTCATACAAATGTACAACACAGTCTGGAACATGGAAGAAGTGGATCTAGAGTATCCTAGGACAGATGTAAATTGTGGCACAGACTTGATTTTTTACATAGAAATGGACCCACCAGGTAATGGTAATACTGTACTGCAGCATTGTGATTGAAAAGGCAAGCATATTCTGAATGTTACAGTTGCTGTTATTAGAGCAGGGTAAAATGTTTAGGAGGAATTTTGTGATATTGTTCAGTTGTGTTTAGTGCATTGAAAAAGGAGTCAGGAAAGGAGTTTGTGCAAATGTCTTTTTTCCTTGTTAGATGAAATTGCAATTGTTGTATGTTTCTGTTTTAGTTTTGTTCTTTCACCTGTAGGTCTGGGGTTATACAGAAAAGGGGGTCCTGTTTTCTGCATCATGATTGACTCAGAATGCAATCAGGGGGCATTTAAAAAAACAACAATGCTAGCATTTAAAATTGTTAGTCACTGTTACAGTTTATTAGATGCAATCCTGTTTATCTGCAAGCATTTAGCACAGGATGAGCAGATTGTTACCTTTCCTTAAACCTCTGAAATGCAATTGTCGTTTTGATTTATATGTTTCATAAATGTGTTCAGTGGGCAAAGGCGTGAGTGAACTTTAATGAGTGAACTTGATGTTTATGTATTTTTTAGAACATGACCCTCTTTAACCGATAAGCCAGGGAATGCTGCAGTCTTTTTTTTTTGCCACCCACGGGTGTATGTATGTAGGCAGCCTTGACATTGAGCAACAGAGAAGTATGTGGCTTGAATCAGTCTTGCCATTTGAAAGAGTTTTATCTTACAGACTGTTCAGATTAAGGCAAGGGATAGCTGGTCAGAGACTGGTTCCCTTAGTGTTTGGGGACAGCACATTACGAAAGGAGGCAGAAGAAACCCAGGTGGTGTGCTAAAGACATGTAGTGGTACTGATGATTTGCTGATTTGTTCTTAAACCACAGCAAGGCTGGAGTTGATAGCAAAGCAATTCCTCCTGAGTAATTAAATTGAGGAAGGAGAGCTTAAAGAATAATTGCATTATATAAAGTGATGCATAAAGAAATTAATAACAAAGGATGTTGCATGAAGAGGAGACTAACTTCAATCTGTATACATTTGGAAGTCTAAATTGTGTTCTGTTCTATATGGAGGGGGGAGGGGCTCTTGACTTGGAAGCATAAGACTGTCAGACAACAGAGGCTGCAGTCTTATGCCCAGGGGAAAAAAATCACCTCCAACTCGGATAAATTAGTGTTGTTATTTTTCTGTTAAGGAATTAATTTTGCATGCATGCTATATGGACTGGTTAATGACAAGTTGAAAACTATGGCAGATGACAAAAAAATGAAAATTCAACTTGCAATAATTTAATAGATGTAAATTAAACATAATTTCATTAAAGCATTTAAAATTATATTGCCTGCAGGCTATATAGCTAAGCTATTTTCTTTTTAAATTTCATTGCAGCATTGCCTCCAAAGCCTCCAAAACCTAATACTGTAACAAATAACGGTATGAATAATAACATGTCTTTGCAAGATGCTGAATGGTACTGGGGAGATATTTCAAGGTGAGACAAAAATATATATTTTATCTTGGTGATGATACATACATGTGTTTAACCTGCAGTATACTATGATAGCTTTAAAGCATTTGTACTACAGTTTCTGATATTTGGACACATACATTGCCAAGAATAAAAAATAACAATTTCTATGCTATTTTGCTGTTATTGCAAGCATATCCAGAATAGATACATCTAGCTAGATGTTTACGTCTAAAAATCATTATGTTAATACACAAGACTAGAAATAGAAAATGTATCTATCATTTTCCCCTTTTGTTTTGTATATATGAGTTACCATCAAACTCTTCCATGATAGAATTTTTTGAGCAAAAAGAATAATTCCATTATAGTAACTCAAACATGCCAGTGTTTACCTTGCAATGAGAAAAAAGTAGGGAAGTTATACAAAAGGGTGTTCTTTATTAAGAAAATTAAATTTAAGGTTGCTTTTGGTTCCCTAATAGGGAAGAAGTCAATGAGAAACTTCGTGACACTGCTGATGGTACATTCCTGGTACGAGATGCCTCCACCAAAATGCATGGTGACTACACTCTCACACTAAGGTAAAAACAGCTGAATCAGGTATCACCTTTACATCACATTGCAGAAGAAACAAAATAATCATGAATGTAGCTGAGTCTTTTTTTCTGAACTTTACAGGAAAGGAGGAAATAATAAATTAATCAAAATCTTTCATCGAGATGGGAAATACGGTTTTTCGGATCCATTAACATTCAATTCTGTGGTTGAGCTAATAAACCACTATCGAAATGAATCTTTAGCTCAATATAATCCAAAACTAGATGTAAAATTACTTTATCCAGTATCCAAATATCAACAGGTAACATATACATCTTATTCCCTTTCTGCTTGCTGCATGAATAGTAATGAATTATATAAATTAAATTATTTTGTAGATGTGGCAACTCAAAACCCTTAAAGTTAATGCTGTGGAAATTATACCAAAAAATGTGTGAACAATAGTCACACTGTGGAAATTCTGCAAACAATTCTTATGTTTAAAATTAATATGTTCATTGTTTATTGGAAGCGAATTCTGGGTTCCTGCCTAGAAGAAAAATCTCAAGTCATGCAATATTTACTAAGGTTAACCAAGGAAGATTTTATTGTTGCTTTTGTTTTTGCAAATTGATAGCTGATATCTTCACACCTGAAATATGTATTCCAGATGTGAAGATGATGAATGAAAAATTATCTTTTTATATTGCTAAGTTTAAGCTAATTTGTATAACATGCCCAATTCCACAGTGACCACTATTAATTTTTAGTACCAAACAGACAAAAATGTATGAACAAAAAAATGCATTCCCATGCAATAACTTATTAGTCTCATAAACTCATACGTTTATCCCAGAGCAAGAGATGTCCTGGAGCCCTGACTGTGGTGGCAACATTATAAGTAATGGTTTATGATCTGTGAAGAAACTATTTTACAAGCTTTAGCGTGATCATTCTTTTGCAAATTATTATTTGATTGATTGCTGTTTTATGAAAAGTGTTAATACTGTAAGAAAGGCTCTGCCTTTATTGAATGTATTTCCATGTATTTATCCTCCTAGGATCAAGTGGTTAAAGAAGATAGTATTGAAGCTGTTGGAAAGAAATTGCATGAATATAATATTCAGTTCCAAGAAAAGAACAGAGAATATGACAGACTCTATGAAGATTATACAAGAACATCTCAGGTTAGCAGTGTTAAATGTCAATTGCAATTTAAAATATAAAGTGGTTCATCCAATAGACCCATTAATCCAGTGAAATTCAGTTTGATGGAGTTTGAGGCTAACTCTTGACCTTTCAGTTTCAGTTTTAAAAGCAACATGGTTTAAAGCAAGATTAGGATTGATTAATAGTGCTAAACCATCCAAATATTACTGATGTATTGCTATGGTCTCCAACAGCAACTTCAGTGGTAAATCAATAATAAATGTTTTCTTTAAAATCAGGTACACTATAACCACAGAATATTTAACGGCTTAGAATTATTTAGGTGAAGTGTTCACATAGTATGTTCACAATGTAACAATATGTCTTGTCTGCTTTTTATTTGCCTGTACACCGCCCTGAGTCCTTCGGGAGAAGGGCGGTATAAAAATTAAATAAATAAAAATAAATAAATAAATATATTTAAAGTAGATTGTAAATTATATCTGTATAAATACAAATATGTAGACCTATTTAAATTAGAGAAGTGCAGTGATCTAAATTATTTCAACTATTTGAAATTTGAAACATTTTCTCAAAGATATTTCTTGAATGCTTACATACTGTATACATTTATATAGAGAGATTGTTTTTGAATGCCAATGATTTAAAAAGTACGATGGTTACTGAGGCATCCATACATCAGCCACAAAGAGGAACTATACAAGTAGAAAAGGCTTTGTGGGAATAGCACATCCTTCCCATGCAGAATCTTCTGGGCTCAATCTATATTATTTCCAGTTAGGCCTGGAAAAGACTAGACTAAAATCTTGGAAAGCTATCTCTTGTTGTAGAAGATAATAGTGAACTAATAAATGATATACAAAGCATCTTTTTTAGTCCTATACTCTTTTTTAAAAATCATATATAAAAGTGCTTTAGTATTACTCAATTAGTCACTTTTAAAGTATAATTAAACAGTTTTTAATTCTCTCCAGGAAATTCAAATGAAAAGAACTGCTATTGAAGCATTTAATGAAACCATAAAAATATTTGAAGAACAGTGCCAAACGCAAGAAAGATACAGCAAGGAATATATTGAAAAGTTCAAACGGGAAGGGAATGAAAAAGAAATACAAAGGTTGGTTATAGTGAGTCAAAAGTATATATTTTAATATACAAATGTCTTCAGAAAAAACCAGAATGAGATGTAAACATGCCAAATTATTTTCTCCAGAATTATGCACAATTATGAAAAGCTGAAATCTCGAATAAGTGAAATTGTGGATAGCCGACATAGACTGGAAGAAGATCTAAAGAAGCAGGCTGCAGAATACAGAGAAATAGACAAACGCATGAACAGCATTAAGCCAGACCTTATACAGCTTCGAAAAACTAGAGATCAGTACTTGATGTAAGTATTTGTGAATTCCAGCCTTTGCGCACTTCTTTCAGTTGAGTTTCTATGAATGTTATCTTGATTAACTGTGTTTTCAAAACTGCTTTCTAGGTGGCTGACACAGAAAGGTGTTCGGCAAAAGAAACTGAATGAATGGCTTGGCAATGAAAATTCAGAAGAGTGAGTATCCAAAATATTTCTAAGGGGGGGGAGGGGAATGTTATCTCAGTTAGATTCTGCTTATTGCATTTTTAATCATTCAATATAAATATTTATAAATATAGATCATTTTATAACATCCATGTTGATAATCCAGTATTTATATTAATTCAAGAGCTTAGCTGATAAATCCATTTGTTTTGCCTAAGAATTGAATCCTACTGGTGATACAAAGAGATTCAAAAATAGTAAATAAAACTTCTCATTCTTTCAGTGCATTGCTTTCTAAAGTTGGAGCTCTTTCTGAAGATAAAATAAGCATGATTTTAAAATAATCATGATTCAGATTTTCTTTGCAACCAGTTCTTAAAATCTAGGTGCAAACTACAATTCCTGCTACCCACTGATAACTTTTCTACACAGAAAATTCTGTTACCCTTCTATTATGTTCAGTAAAGAATATTTTCCAGTAGGAATTCCTTTCATACAAAGCTCAATTCCTCATTTTTAGTGATGTACAGAGAGTAATAACATGAATGCAGTAGTTGTCTATAACTCTTTAAAACAGCTGCATCTTTTCCTGGGATTGTGTAGTTGCCTTTGCAGCTGCAAATATTCTAGGCAAAGGACATGGAAGCATTAAATGTGTAGAGGTTGTTCTCCATGTGGTTTGAGGTATCTTTTTGAAATGAAACCCAAAGTATTGCACTGCCCTACTTATTTAAAGTGGTCTATTCTTTTCCAAAATCTAAATTTATTATTTCTAAGAGTTTTAACCTTAATTATTCGGGTCAAGTGAATAAGAACCACTTAATAAGTTTTCATTAAATTATAGTGAATAGTCCAAAATATATAATATACTATATCAGGAAAGTAAAAAGCAACATTCAAATTTATGGATTGACAAAGAGAGAAGAGTGTCAAGTTATGTAATATTGACTTCTCTGAAAACCTAGCAATGGGACCTTATGGTCAACAAAACTGCCTTGGGTCAAAGTTTGATTTTGATTTTGTTACAAATTCTTATATTTTATTATTTCTGGTTTTTTAACTGTCTCATGTTGCTTCTGAACAGCCAATACTCTATAGTAGAAGATGATGAGGATTTGCCTCATCATGATGAACGCACATGGAATGTTGGAAATATCAACAGAAGCCAAGCTGAAAATTTATTACGTGGGAAACGAGATGGAACGTTCCTCGTTCGGGAAAGCAGCAAGCAGGGTTGCTATGCCTGTTCTGTTGTGTATGTATTCAAATATTTACCCTGTTTCTTCAGCAATGAATTGAACTCCCTCATTCCCTCCCTGTGATGATTAACCAAATCTTGGATCTATGCATCTTATTGGATTGTCCTTCAAAGGATTATTGTAATACTGGTTTTCTGGCTTGAAATAGTTGGTCATGAAGTCTTCAAAACATGGGCAACAGCCTTTCAGCAAATAGTTGTTGTGAAAGTATGGGATTCTGATACCCCCTAGATTGACCAACTGACTTCAGCATATAATAGGTCATAAATATAAATATTCTTTGCAAAGAGCATTACCAGATTACAACTAGTCCTTGAATTATGATGGCAGTTGTGACTAGCATTTCTGTCACTAAGCAATACAGTCATATGACATTTAACTTTACAGTCACTTTGCTTAGTGATGGCAATCCCCACAGACTTGGTTGCCATTGTAACTTTAGGGCTGCACAGGTTGTTAAGCATGACTCACATGACTGCAACATGGGTAGAGGTGAAAGTCCCCAGCAAGCAGGCCAGTGGGTGAGAGCTACTGTTGGGCAGATAGGTTCTGTAGACAGACACTATGGAATGCAGCCAGGTATGCAGGAGCCACAGGTGGGCACCACAGGCAGGAGTTACAAAGCATGGAAAGGTGGGTTTGGCATGTGGGTAGGCAAGCAAAAAGACAGTGGGAACAACTTGGAACATCCTGCCAGCTTCACCAGTGACATTGCTTGTGAGAAACCAGCATGGAAGGTTGCAAATGGTGATCACATGACCATGGGATACCGCAAACATCATAATTGCAAGCTGGTTACCTACAGCCCAAATTGTGATTATATGACTGTGGAATGTTGAGACAGCCATAACTTCATAGATTGCTCGTAAATCCCTCTTGTTCAGTAACCTCATAACTTGAAACAGTTGTTGAACGAGGAGTATATGTATTTTTTCCACCAACCTGCTCTAGCTAACTTTGTTCATAATATTACAGGAGATCCAACTGTATCCCTATTTTGTAATGTTCCTTTTCAATTGAGCTTTTGTTTGCATGATGCCATGTATCTAAATTCTAAATGCCCACCAAATCCTACCTAGACCTCCACGCCTTGTAGCTAAATTTATTTCTAGAGAATATTAATTTATATGCTTTCTTCATGTTTAAAATGGTTTGACTTTGGCTTCCTTAATAACAATTGATAAGCCACGAGAGGCTGTGTGCAGTTGGGTTCCCCCCACTGACACATATTCAGTGGAGGCTTCCATCAGAATGTGATGGTTTTCAGCAGTTTCATTCATCCCATGCAGACTCCTCTTGCAGTTGTCAAAACTCTTTGGAGAATTGAGGAATTCTTCAAAGCAAGTGCAGGGTTGTGGGGTGAGAAACATTTGCCAAAACTGCTTGTCTTCCTACTGCTGATAAAGACAATCTTCTATCAGCCAAGGGGACCAATTTGCTGCAGAGCACTGGTAAATTTGAACAGTGTTGGAATATGATATCTATAAGAAATATTTGGAATGATCCTGGAAGAGTTACAGGCAACTTTTATCACCTATGATGGAAGGACAGAACAATACAGTATTTCTTAGAGAGGGGGAGGGGGAAAGGAAGAAAGGAAGAACAATCTTTATTGGTCAAGTGTGATTGGACACACAAGGAATTTGGCTTGGTGCATACACTCTCAGTGTACATAAAAGAAAAGATACATTCATCAAGAGTCATAAGGTACAACACTTAATGATAGTCACAGGGTATAAATAAGCAATCAAATCATGTTAGGAAATAGTCAACATAAATCATAAGATACAAGCAACAAGGTTACAATCATAAGTGGAAGGAGCTGGGTGATAGGAACAATGAGAAGATTAATAGTAATGCAGATTTAGTAAATAGTTTGACAGTGAATTATTTGTTTAGCAGAGTGATGGCGTTCAGGAAAAAACTGTTCTAGTTGTTCTGGTGTGCAGTGCTCTATAGGATTACAGTAATGGGTCAAAGAATATTACTGTACTGTTATATCAAGAACAAGTTATATAAGAAAATGTCTTAGCAACATTTTTTTAAATCCTTTTTTTCCCCTTTTTAGTGTGGACAGTGAAGTGAAGCATTGTGTTATCAACAAAACACCTACTGGCTATGGATTTGCAGAGCCATATAACTTGTACAACACGCTGAAAGAACTGGTGCTACATTATCAGCATACTTCATTAGTGCAGCACAATGACTCTCTCAATGTCACATTAGCCTATCCAGTATATGCACAGCAAAGGCGATGAAGAAGTTAATCCTTTGGGGTTATCTCTTTTTATTAAATACCCACAAAGTTAATTCGGCAGTCTTGAGGCTTCTGGGTAAAGAAGGCTTTTGAGTTGGAGCTAAGGTGTCAGAGCCTTCAGATGGAACTGAAGCTTTCTTCACAACTGCAGTGGGAGAGGTCACGGTTGAGAGCTATGGACACACACTTCTAATCTAAAGTGCTTTAAAAAAAAACTAAGCAAAAGTAAAAACGCAGCGAAAGAGAGAGAAATGCTACACCTGTCTCCCTGCAGGGACATAGTGGCCTTTATTCATGGTGCTTGTTGACCATCCCTTTGAAGCTTTACAAGCTCTAAAGTTGGAACTTTGAAGACCCCAACGTGCAGCGGGGGGCCATGTAAATGGCAGCAGAATTTCTCAGTCATGACGTGGAGGATGCGGTGTGCAGTGTGCAGTGGATGCAGTTGCCGGCATTGTGGATTGCTGATTTTCTGGTGAATGATATGTAGCAGAATGGCACTTTCAATTTTAAGGGACACTTTAAGACTCTGACAGGGTGTTCGTTGGAGAAATGAACGTGGTAATAGAAGTGCCAGGAAGTGTTTTTGTTTATACCTTTAAAATCTTGTTTTAAGATATTTAAGACTGAAAAGAACTGGACTTTTATGACAAGCAGTATATAATATGTACATAGTTCGGGATGACTAACTATCATAGATGGATATTGTCAGAACCAATTCATTATATTCATTTTTTGTTTGGATTTCTCCCCCCCCTCCCCCCCCAAAAAAGCCGAATCCTTACACTGCTATGCAATATTTCATTTTCTATAGGCTATGTTTGTTTCATGTGTAACTAAAGGATAAGCTGTTTCTATTTTTTTTCTTATGTCATCTCAACATGTTTTCATAGCTCATATTTTTTTGTGTTTTCATGTTGTCCTCTTTCCCTCCTCCCTTTTTTTAAATAAATGTACAGGATATTGGAAAAAGTTGGTTTCAGAATTAAAACTATGAACTATTTTAACAGGGTTTTTTCCCTTTGTAGCATATTGAGCTCCTAGCTCAAGGTTACAATTCAAGATTAATTTCTCAGCTAAATATTTTGTTGGGCAGTGCCTGATAAGCTTAAAAGCTGCTTTATTCAATAAAAATAAATGACTATTGCAAAAATATCACTTGAGTCCAACAATATTGTTTTAAAAATATTTTCACATGGTATCCACTATATTTTATTTAGTTTTTAGATTATTATCTTGATTGTGTTTTATTGGAAAAAAATTCTACTTTGAATGTTGCAGATAAGCAGGTGAAAAACATTGACTACTAAAGTACCAAATTCAATCCTTCAGAGTTCTTTGTCATATGTAATTTTGAACAACCATTTTAGATACTGCATCAAGATACATTTTGCATCCCATGGAAAAATTGCTTTTCAGCTACTGTTTAAAAATATACAATTAGGTATACATTTGGCTTTTATCTTTCATACTTTTCTGAGTAACACAATCAAAATACATTTAGGAAGCTCTATGATACTTACCTCCCAGAATCAATTTCTGTTACTTTAACATTTTAAATGAAGGGGGGGAAATTAAAAAGTCACCCTAAAGAACAAATATACCAGGTATCCATGTAATTAAGTTAATGAAAGAAATATAAACCTCAGTATTACAGTATTTAACCAAATTCTACATTTCTTGACCAACACAATAAAAATCATATAGTTTCACAGATTAATGTTAAGGAACTCTGGAAGTCTTTTATATAGTGAATAAGCAAAAAAAGCAGATCTTTATGGTTTCAACCCCATAGGCAATCTGTGCTTCTAAAGAGGCACTGAAGACTATTCTAGATGTATTTTTATTGTTTGGTAGCACTATGAATAAATTAACTTTAGTCCTCTTATTTTTATTTACCCATATATTTTATATTGGCAACATTAACTTTGCTTTCCTGAGAAATACGCAGACTTGAGACATATTTAAAAGCCAATGGGGTTTTTACAAGCACTGGAGAGCCCAGTAGAGTTTTGTTCGTGAGCTGTAAAGCAGTTGTCTCCTGGTGTTTAGTCTCACAAAAATCAATGGAATTACTCCCAAAATCTACTCCAAAGGAAGTTGACTGGGAATTGCATTTTATTTCACAGAGCAAAGATTAAGCCAAATGTATGCCAATTTTAATTAGTTTGTTTATTCTTCTCACTAGATTTTTCAAGAGGAAGAAATCTGCATTTTGCTCTTGATTATTCTTGAAAGGCAAATTATGACCAGTCACTGAATAGCAAGTAATTTACTAACATGCACTTTGTGTGTGAGAGAGACAGAGAGATTGATGTGCATCAGCAGGTCCTACACCTGATTTGTCATCATCTAATTGGCTTTATCAGTTCTGATTACCTCTAGGTCCCTTTGATGGGGAATAGATGGGGCCTAGCTTCTGTCCTTCCACATTAAAACAAAAGCCAGCTGATCAGCAGTGTTTCATTTACCATTTAGTGCTGTGCCATTGTTGGTATTCTACTGAGAATCATACAAGCAGCCTATCGGGAGCTAGGTTGAATATGGTGATTAAGCCTTGAGAATGGCACACACAATTAATATAAGGTTACCAATCCAACATTTGGTGCATACACAAAATCATTGTGTGTGCATGTCCCTCTCTAGGATGCAGAGAGACAAACCCAAAACTTCTGAGCTACAACAATAAAATAACAGGGCTTCTGAAATATGAACTACCATGTTTATACCACGAATACAGCTACTTCAGACAAAACAAGTTATGGATTCTGTAACTTGAGGCTTAGTTTTGTGGTTTTGATGTACTTTTGTATATGTGTTTGTGAAAGAGAGAGCGTGTATAAATGGGCCATGTTCTGATTGCAGTTTTCAGTGAATCTAAATGCATGGTGAAACTTTTCTCCAAATTTCCCAAGTCTCTAAATAGCCTGGAAGAAATTAACATTGACAGGGTCTTTCAAAGCTTAGTTATTATTCGTGTTAACAATTACTCTTAAGAATTCTGTAATCTTATTTTTCATGTTAAATGAAATAAAAATCATTGGAAATTTTAATTCAATTCAGAAAATTAAAATTTTATTTTATAAATGATACTTGAATAAAGAGAAAGTTTGCTGTACATGCAATTCTCGTATTAAGGTCAGCATATTTTAACTTTTATTGAAAAGAAACATGCAAACTGATATCTCTTCAAACTAAAGCTTCACTAATAAAAAAAAGATTAATGATATATGCATGTATGCAGGCTTAGACTGGGTAATAAAAGAAAAAAATCCCAGTGGCAAACTAATTTGGTAAATGTCCAAATTATTGTCTTGAAAGTTATATATGGTTGTTTCCAGAAAATTGCCAAAAGTCAATCTGGTTTCATTGGAGACTTGACCTTATCTTATTTGAAAGGTATATGGAGCTTGGAAAAGATCATGTTTCTAGAATTTGTTTTAATGTGTAAAGCTAAATCTTATGTTTCAGTGTCAGCTGTTATGTAGAAAAAGTTGCTTTGTCTTGTAGTTAACAATGAGCTATGATGCTTGGGGGAAAATATCATTGTGATGTTTTCCACTGGGGAGAACATCAGTTAGATTTAACACAGTGCTTTTGCTATGCATGGTATTCATTTGAGAAAGCAATTCCAGTTGTGACTTTTATTCAGGATTGCTTTTGAAATGGGCAATTCCAAGCACAATGCCTCCCATGGGACATGGCTCAAAATATAATATTTTTAGTTTTTGTACAAAACAATTTTAGTAAAAACTGATGAAAACAGGTCACATACAAAATTAGGGAAGAGCTACAGTGCCATTTGTCCCTATGAGACTGCATTAGCTGCCCAAAATGCTGCTATTTTTATTCTTGGTTTCTCCCCCTTAAAAAATAAACTCTATTTTGTTAAATGTCTTTAAAACATTAAAAACATTTCTTTTTTTTTTTAGGGAGGCAGAGGCTAAATGGATGTTGCACGTCTTTAAAAGGCAATATTAACAAATGCGCCTCCTTAAAAAATGTTGTTGGCTTTCTGAAATTGATGGAGCTGTGTCCTGTTCTTAAGTTGCTTTAAAAATTGTACTAGGTCTTCAACATGAATAAAGATTGTTTTGAAACTGCATTTTATGTGTTAACTGCTCAATAATAAGTGAGGAGTGGGTTGCCTTATATTTATTTATATTTACACCCTTGTTTTCTAATGTATAGATAGAAGACTAAATTCCTTGTGTGTCCAATCACACTTGGCCAATAAAAAAATCTATTCTATTCTATTCTAAAGGTAGTAGAGGATTCCCTCCCCCCACAATTCCAAATATGGGAGAAAAAAATAACTCATTGGTACAACAAACTTACCTAGACTAAAGACCCATCTCAAAGGTTTCCCCATATCATCAGGGAGAGCTATAAGTTCCTATCTCCTTTGCCACATCAGGAATATTTCAACCATAGTACTGTTGGATTTGGATATTTTGTCTCATATCAATAATGCTCCAGTTCCCTTGAGTGTTATCTCCTGCCTGGAACAGAAAAAAATTCACTGTTCCTTAAAAAAAAGGTGCATTCCTGTTACACCTCTCATTTCTACCTACTACTATTGTGAGCACAACAGACTTCAGATTTAACTGCTCTTTTGCCAAAAAATCCATATATTTTTGACACCGCAATACTTGGAAGAACTCCAAAGAATGTTATGTGCATCTTTTCATTTTAAGTATAATATAATGGTATTATAATACAACCGTTGCACCCAAATAAATTTTAGGTAAAACAAAATGAACTTATTCAAGTTTTTTTTTCTCTTCTACTCTAAAACCACGAGTTAAATCTAGAGTCATGGGATATCATACTTTCCTAACTCTCTTTGATAATATTTCTCCAACCCTTTTTGATATGATAATTTTATCATTTACCAACAGAGTACATCATTTCTGAAATTTGACAAACTTCCATACAAATTGTATATAACATGATGACTAGTCATGGTGGGTGAGGGGGAGATTCTTGGGAGGAGGGGAGGAAATTACACACTAAAGTAAAAAAAATCCAGATGACTGCTAGATGTCACAGAAGAGTTCTGCATCTCTGCTATAATATGGTTGTTTGGATTGTGACTGCCAGTTTTGGTAACCCTATCCAAGTTTCTATCAGGGTTGACATTATAAGCTTTAGGGCAGAGAGATACCCCAATTGGGACTATCAATGTCTTCTATATGCCAGCCTTTTCTAGATATCACTGTTGTTTTGTTTTTATTCTAGAATAACCCCAGGGTATTTTTCCTGAGGTTTCTCTATGGAACAAGGGGAACAATATGTGAAGAGATAACAAGGACTGATAAAACATAGTTCAGCATCAAAGAACATGTTTTTGATAAAAGAAACATCAGCCTCGGTCACAGGAATCTTCTATTTATTATTATAATTGCTAATATTATTCACAACCTATCCTGCCTATTGTTAGCTCTTAAACTGACTAACATTACAACATAAAACAATTATAATCTGCCATAATTCAAATCAATATTAAACTAATTCAATTTTTTTTAAAAAATCCTGACAATTAAGAATTGGGAGTTGACAGAAAATATCTTTCATAGCCTGTAGAACTACATTGAGGACCCAGATTGTTGGGAGCGATATGCTGACTCTATAAACCACTTAGGTTAGCACCACTTAGGTTTACCACGCTGTAAAGCACTGTGAAGCAGTATATATATCTAAGTGCTATTACTATTGCTACTTTATCCTAGCAGAGGTGGTGTAACTTCATGTTTGGGACCAAAACCGAAAGAGTTCCCAATTTGAGTCTTTATTCAGTCAGCAACGCAGTAGATCATCTTGGGTTCGTCTCTTATTTTTTGAAAGATCAGAATCTATATGTGACAGGATTCAATCATAAGTATGTGTTTGGTTCAGCTTGTAGTTTGCAACCCATGGTTTATAACTTAGCACAATGTGTGATCCTAGCCATTGTAGCTTATTCAATGAACTATCATTAACAACATATATAGTACAATGTGAGAATCCAGCCTATGCTTCACATAGTGAGCTAGACCTCTGACATTAACAACACAGTTGTGGTTAAATGAACAGACACTAAAAGACAAGGACCATTCTACATTTTACTAAGTTGCCTCATTTATCCCAGCTAAAATTAAAAGATTAATATATCTGACAAAACAGCCTCTCTGGAGCATTTGCACTTCGTGATGTGAAATGGTGTGCACCCAATTCTCTTTCGTTTTCTGTTTTTATTAAGCCTTAAAATACTTTATTCCTATAGCTTCTCACTTGATCCTTTCACCTGTTAAAGTACCAGAAAGATATTATTGGTGTTGGAGCTTAAAAGTTTAGGTAAGTATTCAAAGAACAGCAATCTCTCTAGCACAGGAAAAGGTGGAAGTGAGAGACAGTAAAATCAGACATCTGATTCAGAAATCACATATCTGCCAAATCACATTCTCTGACCAGAACACACCTCTATGCTTAGGTTATGTTGTAGTTATCACTCCTCTTCTGGGACATCCTTGTTTGTATTTGGGTTTTCTTCTGGGGCTATGAATTTTTGTTGTTAGTTGCGAAGTCATGTCCGACCCATCACAACTGTTGTGTATTGAGTTCGAGGAATTACTGAGGCGACTACGAGCGTATTAGCAAGCAATCTTTAATGAAAACCAACTTCGAATAATAACGGCTCGGACCTTGCGTTTGACAGCTCTTATATAAACCTGCTGTCAACAGGAGAGCCAATCAACATACTAAGAATTCCCGTGCATTGGGTTGCCATGCATCTTAACCAATAGGAGACCGCCTCTTATTTAACATGGCGGCTCACCGAACACAACACTCCTTCCCCCCCGGATCGCGCATGCGTAGTCCTGTAAGTAGGCCGGGGGCCGACGCGGTCTGGTGGATCGCCGTAACTCAGGAACGGACGGCGGCTGGACACGAATGGAAGGAGGTTGGACCTGCAGCGCTGAAGAGGCCCCAGAAGGTGGAGCCACAACGATGGGAGGAGTTTCACCCCCTGGTAGGTCAGGCGGTCGGTTGTTGCTGACGGCATCATGTGGAGGGCTGGAACCCGGAACAGAACTAGAGGGAAACGCACACCAGGCGGGCATCGGGTGTTCCCTCTCGCCACGTAGGGGGATGGCTAACGGTCGTCCTCGTAGTTGGTCCACGTGGCACCGCCACGTCCGGCCGTCTTCGAGGCGGACCCTATAAGAGCAGGGACCAGTTATGCCCGAAATAATGCCAGGTAGCCAACGCGGTTCACCCCCATAATTTTGCACATAGACGTGGTCCCCCTCTGCGAAAGACCGGGGCGGCCGGAGCAGGTCAGGGGGTGGTCTGGGTGAATAACCGGGGTGGAGTCGGTCCAACGTGGTCCTAAGGCGGCGGCCCATTAATAACTCAGAGGGGCTTCTGTTAGTACTGTGTTCGGCGAGCCGCCATGTTAAATAAGAGGCGGTCTCCTATTGGTTAAGACGCATGGCAACCCAATGCGCGGGAATTCTTAGTATGTTGATTGGCTCTCCTGTTGACAGCAGGTTTATATAAGAGCTGTCAACAGGAGAGCCAATCAACATACTAAGAATTCCCGCGCATTGGGTTGCCATGTGTCTTAACCAATAGGAGACCGCCTCTTATTTAACATGGCGGCTCGCCGAACACAACACTCCTTCCCCCCCCCCCTCCAGTTTTACAGTCAATGACAGCTTCTTCGAATCAGCTGAACTATGCTGATGGAATACGACCTCTGTGGCCCCATGCCCATGGGCAACATCACGACGGTTCTCACCCATAGGGGGCTTCCCTGGGGCGCGATACTTTAACTCATCTGGCGGCTGCCCAGCAGAATGGCAAACTTTGGCAATATGCCCCGACTTGCCACAGCGGCGGCAAATAGCGGAACGGAACCGGCAGGATGAACGAGGATGAAACTCCCCACAGCTGAGGCAGGCAGCTACTTTCTTCTTTTGCAGCCTTTTCTTTCCGGGAGGTGAGGTCTTCAGGCGGTCCACTTCTGTCTCCTCATCCGAGGTTTCAGCAGGATCGTCATCCTCGTGATGCACCCCCGTGGACTGACTGGTAGAATTTTGGAAGCGTCGGATGTCAGCGGTAGACCTTTCCGACATCTCGGCAGCTCGTGCTTCGTCTAATGCCATCGGGAGAGTTAAATCTTTCGCCGCTAACAGGCGCGCTGCAGTCGAAGATCCCTCACGCCACAGACTAACTGCTCCAACAGGGCGTCTTCTAAGTCCTGGAATTCGCATTCCAGGGCAGCGGTTCGGAGGGAGGCTATATATTGATTCAGGGGCTCCCCTTCTTCCTGTAAGCGATGCCTGAATTTAAACCTTCGAGCAATTCGGGACGGGGTTGGCGCGTAATGTGCCTTCAACTTCTCCCTCAAGATATCCCATGGAACAGCATGAACGGACAGAGGAGCCACCAGAGCCCGGGCAGTGGCAAACACTTCAGGACCGCACGCGTTTAAAAGTGTGCCCGCTTACGGTTGCTGGACAGACCGGTGTAATCGTGGGCTTCCAAATAGCATTCAAAACGATCTTCGTATGCTTCCCACGTCTCCGCGCTGACAAGGAACGGGGCAAACACAGGCGGAGCCATCGAACAGCCGGTTCGAATCGGAAGAGGGCAATTCTCGACGGTCCGAACGCTAATCACCTCAGTATCCCACCTTCGTCGCCAGTGTTGTGTATTGAGTTCGAGGAATTACTGAGGCGACTACGAGCGTATTAGCAAGCAACCTTTAATGAAAACCAACTTCGAATAATAACGGCTCGGACCTTGCGTTTGACAGCTCTTATATAAACCTGCTGTCAACAGGAGAGCCAATCAACATACTAAGAATTCCCGCACATTGGGTTGCCATGCGTCTTAACCAATAGGAGACCGCCTCTTATTTAACATGGCGGCTCGCCGAACACAACCCCATGGACAACATTCCTCCGGGCCTTCCTGTCCTCTACCATCCTCTAGAGTCCATTTAAGTTCACACCTACCGCTTCAGTGACTCCAGCCAGCTGCCTCATTCTCTGTTGTCCTGTTCTTCTTTTGCCCTCTATCTTTCTCAGCATTAGGCTCTTCTCCAGTGAGTCTGTTGTGTCTTGCCCGCCCTCAGAGCAGCCGGGGCCTTCTTACCTGCTCCCGCACACTGAGGAATGTATGCCTCCCGGTCCCAGTCCTGGCTCCATGCCCACACAAACTGCAGAAGGAGAATCTCCCTGCCCCAGCCCTGACTCCATGCCCAGGCAAACGGAGCAGCTAGACCCCTCCCCCTCCTCCACAGCAGGTGAGCCTGAGGAGGGTTTATTACCAACAGCTGATTGGTGTGACCCTCGCATCAGAAGATTGGAGAGGCGGAGGCTACAGAGGGAAGGGAGGGGCAGGCCTTAATGAGTGCTGAGTCATGGAGCCACACCCCATGGCCTATATAAAGGATCTACTTTCTGGCAGTCTCTGAGTCAGGCAAAAGTCAAACTTATCTTGCTGAAGTCACTTACTGGTCTCCTGCCTGCTCTGAGGACTTTGCTAGGACTTTGGGCAGAGCTGCAGAGGCACGCCTGATTCGGATTTCCCGGACCCAGCCGTCAGCGGAGGAGTGGGACACGACAGAGTCCTTCCTTCTCATTTGGTGGCCAAAGTATTTGAGTTTTATCTTCAGGATCTAAAGAGCAGTCTGAGTTGATCTCTAGGACTGACCGGTTTGATCGCCAGCACGAGAGTTCAAAGGCTCAATTCTTTGATGCTCAGCCTTTTTATTGGTCCAACTTTCACAGCCATACATCGAACTGGGAAAACCATAGCCTTGACTATATGCACTTTTGTTGGCAGAATGATGTCTCTTTTTTTTAGAATGCTGTCTAGTTTGCCATAGCTTTCCTCCCCAGGAGCAAGCATCCTTTAATTTCTTGGCTGCAGTCCCCACCTGTGGTGATCTTGGAGCCCAGAAAAATAAAACCTGGCTACCTCCATTTCTTCCCAATCTATTTGCCATGAATTTAGTGCCATACATTTACACAGGAAACTCTTTTTTTCTCTGCCTGGTTTTCCCAGCTTCCTTCCTTCCTTCCTTCCTTCCTTCCTTCCTTCCTTCCTTCCTTCCTTCCTTATTTATTTATTTATTTATTTATTTATTTATTTATTTATTTATTTATTTATTTATTTATTTATTTAATTCAATTTGTATACCGCCCTTCTCCCGAAGGACTCAGGGCGGTTCACAGCCAATAAAATACATATAAAAGACATATCAAACAAGTTAGTTTCCTTACCCATCCAGCACTTTTCCTTTTACATCTGTTCTTCAACTTACAACCATAACTGAGCTCAGAATTACAATCATAAGTCATGCAGTCGATAAACAGGTTACCGGATAACTCTGTCTGATTTTACAACCTTTTTTGCAGTGGTTATTAAACACTGCAGTAGATAAAACAAACCCCTTATTCCCAAGGGGTATTTTTTGCCAGCAGTCAGAAGTAAAGGCTGGTTTTTGGCAAAAAATGCCAAATGTTGCAGTCACATCACCATGGGATGCTGCAAACAATCCCAAATGTGATCACAAGACCCATATGGGGGCTGAACATTGAACAATAATGGAATATTGAAACTGGGGCATAAGTATCTTTTGGGAGACCCATTATAACTTTGAACTGTCACTAAGCAACCAATCATAAGTCAAAGATTATTACATAACTGTAATAAGTTAATGATTTTGAACATATTATGTTTTACCCCTTAAAATCCAGTGCACAGTCAAGTGATTCTTTCCATATGGAATTTCATGAAACAAGTCCTTGATACAGCAAGATAAAGCATTTTAGTAAACTAGACTCTACTTCGAAGCTATTACAGGATATAGAAGAGCTGATGAAGATGATGATGGAGAAGGTCCCCAATTCTTTGAACTGGTGAACATATCTGAATTTTGAGAAGTTGTGGATACTCTGCTGGGGACAGTTTGCTTAGTCACAAAATAGTTGCCACAATAGACATGTCGTCCCTTGCAGATTTTACTCTGCTAGTCATTGTCGTCTATAAGGGGTGGGGCTCATCTTCATTTCAAGGCCATTGAGCCAGTGCTGTCTGAAGATATTTCCGCGGTCATATGGCCAGCATGACATCATTGAGAGCTGTTCTCTTCCCACTGAAGTGGTACCTATTCATCTACTTGCATTTGCATGCTTTCTAACTGCTACGTTGGCAGGAAATGGGGCGAGGATTGGAGCTCACTCCATCACATGGCACTCAGGTCTCAAACCTAAGCTGCTGGCTTTCCAGTTGACAAGCTCAGTGTCTTAACTGCTGAGCCACTGAGCCGCTTCACAGTAGTCATGACTAGGTACAAATCCTCAATTTACTAGAATGCCAGCTTTCACCCTTTAGCCTGCATAGATTCAGAGGTTTTCTTTTTTGACAAGTAGTCAAATGCCAAAGAAAGACCTGGACTTCCCTTTGCCCATCATTTTTATTTTTTGAAGAAACTTTATGAGGTCTTTCAAGGATTTGAGTAGTTTCTTTAAAAAGAAAATAATGCTGGAAGCTGGCACTTTGGTAGTAATTTTATTTAAAAGTTAAATGTCCTTTTTTTCAACAGAATAGAAAACTTGGCAGAAGGTATCTATGGTCACTTACTGTAGATACTGAAATTTTTAAAGTCTGCTTTATGGTTTAGCACACTGTGTAAACTTAGCCAATTGTGATTTATGTAAGAAATGAGCAAAGATTTTCGAACGCTTTCAGACTGTGGATCCCACTGGTTTAAATATAATATCTCAGAATCCCCAACCCAATTCCCAGCCCAAAGGCAAATCTGCTGTGATAGAAAATTAGCTACTTTCAAGTGAATATTATTTTGTTTGTGCATGCTTTGAGATTGTTGTTGTTGTTGTTTTTTACCTCAGTCTGTCACATAAGCCCAAGGGCTCCATGGAACAGTCTGAAAAAATCCTGGATTAGATAAAAAGCAGCTGAATATGGAAACCAGTGTCACTTTTGCTATCATCGCACAACGTTTGTCCATGTTGAGACCTGATTGAATTTCATTCTTAGAGAAGTGGTTATGAAGAGTAATTTCACCAATGACTCCTCTTACCTTGGTAAGGGTTAAAACAGTGTTTTTCAAACTTGCCAACTTTAAAATGTGTGGACTTCAGTGCTGGCAGAAGAATTCTGGGAGTTGAAGTCCACATATCTTAAAATTGCTAAATTTGAAAAACACTGGCTTTGCCTAAGTCCAGCAAATAAGATGCAAGATAGAGAACAGATAATTTCCTTCCTTTTGTTGAGAGGGAAATAAGGAAGTATGTTTGCTGTGACCTTGAGGTGGCTCATTGTTTGTTATTAGATTTTTAACCTTTCTTTCCTCTGAGATTTTAAGAGAGTTCTCCTCTCATTTTTTAGAGCCTTGGTGGCACAGTGGTTAGAGTGCAGTACTGCAGGTTACTTCTGCTGCCTACCGGCTGCCTTTCAAATGTCAATTCCCACCAGGCTCAAGGTTGATTCTACCTTCCATCCTTCCGAGGTAGTTAAAATGAGGATCCAGGTTGTTGGGGGCAATATGCTGACTCTGTAAACCACTTAGAGAGGGCTGTAAAGCACTGTGAAGCGGTATATAAGTCTAAGTGCTATTGCTAAATGCTATTTTATTCCCACAATAACATTCCTTTGAAATAGATGGTGCTAACAGAAAGTGGATTTAGAATAATCCAGTGAATTCCGGAAATGAAGACTTTTATGACTAACCTCGTTCTATGTTTGGATCCAGTGGTGCTGGAAGCTTTCTCATTTTAATCAACTGCATCAGGCTTTGACAATTGGTTTGGTAGCAAACCCTAAATATGTTTTTGTTGGGACATGCTTGCTTGACCAATTGTGGGAGCATTGTCCCCAACCATGTGGCATAGTTCCGAAATGCAGCACTATCTTAGAGAGAAATTGGACAACTTATTCAACTCATCATTGGTGAAAACTGCCTGCTTTCTCTACTTCAAACTCTTGACTAGTTGAAGCTCTCATGTTAATTGGAGTAGTAATGATATGAGTACCATTGTACTTCCTTGTTCTACATACTTTTGATTTGCCCATGTCTTCTTCTCCCAGAATTGAAATGTAATCTCTAATGTTTTAATGATGCTTGTCTTCAGGTTGCATAACTGTTCTTTTCCGCTAGAACAATGGAAAGAAACTGGTGATCCTTCAGATATTGTTGAACTTAATTTGCATCATCTCAAGTGTCTGACTATGCTGGTTTCCAGGGAGAGTCCTTGCCAGAACCTGCTTTTATTTAAGTTGCCTGGGGAAAGAAGGCAATTTTTCATAGTCTGGATGAAAGGGGTTGCGAAATGTGATTGTAACTACCATACCCTCAGTGACATTCACTGTAATGTAGAAAGATTTCAAATTTGAGCTTAGAAAACCACAAATTTCTTTGGAAAAGAACTTTTGTAACCAAACTCAGTATTGTAGTATCCTTTTAGTAGCTGTTGTTGGATTACTACTGCTATGTAATGTAAGTTTAACTGGTGCACAATTGAATCCATGGCCCTATTTTTAAGTTATCTCAATGACTAGATTGAGGGTGTGCTTGGCTATGCATAAATGCTCGAGTCAATCTCCAGTTAACTGAAATTCATCCTGGAAAATCCTCTTAGAGAGCCAGTTCCAATTTTAGAAAGGAAAAAAATTGTTAAGACAGACTTAACCAAATGATTTGTTCTCTATCAACTTTTTGTGTCCTTTGCAGGTAAATTTAACAAGGTGCCTTGTTTAATGAACGTGTGGGGAAATTAATCCAAGAAGTTTGGAAATGAGAGAGAGAAAAGTTTGTAATTAGTGAAGACCACAGCCAGAAGGAAGGATTTAGTCCCAGCTATGGGAGTTATAAGACAAGTATGGTTTCCTCTAATGAAGTATCAGATGCCCATTCTCACTGGGTGGTCATTGTACTGGTAAAGCTGAGATTTCTTGTTTGACAAACAAAAGCAGATGGCATATTTGTATTGCCATATCCTTATTCCAACCTAGTTTTGAATCTAAGATAATAATTTTGCTGAAGTCCTCTCAGTCTAAGTTGATAGAACAACACAGATCTGAATTTCAAATTTGCCCTGTATTCCTCTAAATCAGCCCTTATTTTTCTTCTATGCATAACATTCAGTATAAGGGAAAGTTAAATTTGTAACTACAGAGGAATCTGCGGAGGACATTAGAAACTCTATGGAGACAAACTAGGACAAGGCTGCTGGAACAAAGCTATTAGAAGGAAAACAGCTGTTGATGTCCTGGGAAAGGATAACACAGGCAGGAAAAATTTGAACTTTCCAAAGCTCTTGGAAGACTAATAACATTTGAATCCCAGGATTACTAGAAACATCCATGAAAGATCTTCAGAATGTGTTAATTGTTTGTCATTGCCATGTGCTAGGCAACCCATGAAGTTGAAAATCCAAAATGGTTCCTAACAGCCCTAAAAGACTACGTATATTTCAGAACCATGAATTCAATGGATGCTTTAAAGAAGTGTTGTAATTGGAGGGGGAGGGAGGGAATGTGTTTATTATTGTTTGTTATTACAATAACTTATTTTAAAAGCCACCATAGATGTTTTTCTTAAGTTTCTCTATACACAGAGAGTATTGGAGATATTTAGTTTCCTACAACAATACATTTTGAAATCCAGAGTGCAGACAACAAGCATATTCACCTGTTGTCACTATGTGGAGCAGGAATTTCATTGCATATTTCATATCTAAATGCCCATTAAAATGCAGCATTCTCCTTGATAGTTGACTGCTCATATGCAGACTAGATATTGATCATGATGATCATGACAATAATAATAAAAATACTGCAGAAGTCGCAAGGTGAGGGCACAAAAGGTAATACAGACTATATGAGAATTGGTCTTATTTATCTGAAAATGAATAATGCTAACACAAAATAAATTATTTGAATCAATAAGCTCCTAAACCATTTTGCAAACACCTGGCTGAAGATATTTAAGTACAATATCCATGCAGTAGAGAGATTTTATTTTCCTGGGCACCAAGATCACCGCAGATGGGGACTACAGCCAAGAAATTAAAAGATGCTTGCTCCTGGGGAGGAAAGCTATGGCAAATCTAGACAGCATACTAAAAAGCAGAGACATCACCCTGCCAACAAAAGTGCGTATAGTCAATGCTATGGTTTTCCCAGTTGCAATGTATGGCTGTAAAGGTTGGACCATAAGAAAGGCTGAGTGCCAAAGAATCGAGGCCTTTGAATTCTGGTGCTGGAGAAGACTCCTGCGAGTCCCTTGGATTGCAAGGCAATCAAACCGGTCAGTCCTAGAGGAGATCAACCCTGACTGCTCTTTAGAAAGCCAGATCCTGAAGATGAAACTCAAATACTTTGGCCACCTAATGAGAAGGAAGGACTCACTGGAGAAGAGCCTAAAGGAGCTGGGAAAGACTGTGGGCAAGAGAAGAAGGGGAGGACAGAGAATGAGGTGGCTGTATGGAGTCACTGAAGCAATAGGCGTGAGTTTAAATGGACTCCAGAGGATAGTAGAGGATAGGAAGGCCTGGAGGAATGTTATCCATGGGGTTGCGATGGGTCGGACACGACTTCACAACTAACAACAACAACATGCAGTAGAACAAAACTTGGCATGCGTGCCACAGGTGACACGCGGAGCCATATATGTGGGCATGCAAGCGTTGCCCTAGCTCAGCTCCAGCCTGCATGCGCATGGCAGCCAGCTGACTTTTGGGCCTTCTGGCCCACCAGAAGCCAGGAAACGACTTCTGGCCTCCAAAGGGCCTCCGGGGGTGGGTGGAGAAGGCCATTTTCACCCTCCCCAGGCTCCTAGAAAGCCTCTGAAGTCTGGGGAGGGCAAAAACCGTGCCAACCGGGCCACCATGCCATCATGTGCCAAAAGGGGGGGAGTGCAGGGGGTCATGTGTGCATGCGTGCGAGGGCGGGGCACATTGAGTTATGGGTGTGAGTTATGTGTTCCCCCCGCTTTTGGCTTGCAACAGCAAAAGGCTTAGCCATCATTGAAGTGTATCATCAGCTGCAATCTCATTGTCTTTTCTAAACTGTCTTAATTTCAATAACAGGGGTTGCTGGCAGCAAACTCTTCAGATATTCATCAAGCTTTATGTCGATTTTGAGGAAATATTGACTTTCCTGATATTACTGAATTACAGCTACACGTTTTTAGATGCATGGTCAATAATAAGACCCACATCCCTGATTAACACTCTTCTTAGAATTTTGCTTAAAATCACAGTGATTGAAGATAGGAGGAACAGGTGTTAGTTTGATCCCTTCTTGCTATGTTCAGGGATGGGATCGCTTCCTGAATAAGACAAGCTATGTTATTTTATGGAAGATATCCTTGAAAACTGAATAGATTCTACACCAGGAATTTCCAAAATTATTATAAAATGACTGCAATGGAGAATTAAAATGCAAAATCTTTGGTTTACTGAAATACTACTTGTAACCCCCTCAATTTACTTGTATCACCCATCCTGGATGTTTCCTACATCACTAATTATTTTGGGGTATAAAGCATTCTGAAAAATAAAATAAAAAAAATAATTGGAAGCTGACATTTTCTGTGTAGAATGATACACACCCTCCTTTTATTCTTTATAACCTTTCTAGGAAGCTAGAAAGAAATTAAGTCTATGTGCTCAGGAGTCTATCTTTCTGTCCGTCTAGCTACCAATAGAAGAAAATATTTGTAGCTCAAGATTGAACTGTGAAATCCTTGGTGCTCTCTGAGCTTGGCTGTTTTCTTGCAGCTGTTTCATTACTCAACTGTGCTAGAAAGGTGCTCTTTTTATATCCTAGTGATTTGCCCTGTCAATGTTGGTGGGAGTAGCCTTGGTGGTTCCTTGATTAGGCTGCTGCTTACTGTTAATTTGTTTGTCTGAGCTGGTAGCTCCCTCACTGGTGTATTGTTTGTTTCTTGATTGTTGGTCTACTACAAATCTCTGCTCATCTCAGTGTTGATTGCTATCTAGGAGGTGTTTTTATCCTTTTGTTTCCTTTTTACTTTTTGATTGTTTCACTTGAATATAGATGTTGATGGACAATTTGTCTGAGTGCCAGGCTTCCAGAAATTCACTAGCATTTTTGGACTTAGCTTAATCTAGTTTCCAAGTTAAAACTATGGTTAAGCCTATCCATGTGTTGTGAAATTTAGGAGTTTTCATCATGTCTTCTGACTGACTTGGTTTTCATGAATGTGCTCTGCTAGTCTTCTGTCTATTTGTTCTACTTAGTGGCTGTTACAGAGGTGGGTTTCAGCAGGTTCTGACCAGTTCTGGAGAACCGGTACCAGAAATTTTGAGTAGTTCGGAGAACTGGTAGTAAAAATTCTGACTGGCCCCACCCCCATCTATTCTCTGCCTCCCAAGTCCCAGTTGGTTGGGAGGAAATTGGGATTTTGCAGTAACCTTTCCCTGGAGTGGGGTGGGAATGGAGATTTTACAGTATCCTTCCCTTGCCATACCCACCAAGCCATGTCCACCAAGCCATGCCACACCTACCAAGCCACACCCACAGAACTGGTAGTAAAAAAAAATTGAAACCGGGCTGTTACAATCCTTACTGTATATTGTAAATGACTCCTGTTTTTTCCTCTGGAGCTGCTGGGTCTTTTGGTTAAGATGTTTTGGAGGGCTTTAGATGGTTTGTGTGCTACAGTAATTACCATGTGGTTGTAATAGTATGTTGGTGGCTTCTGAGATATTTTTGATATATGAGAGTATTATCTGTCACAGCTTCTGTTGGTTGGGCTATAGTGGCTTGACGGGTCAGGTACTTTTTGATAAAGTTGTACGGGTATCCATTTTGTTGGACAATGTTATATAGATGATCTGTTTCCTTTTCCTGATGCTCAGTGTATTTATGCTCATCTAAACAGTGTTCTTGCACAACTTCTCTTGTGAGAGGTTTGGATTGTTACTTTGTTAGTGCACCACCAGGTCAGTATGGGTAGTTTCATGACAGACTTTTATTTCCAATTTGCCATCATTGCCTCTGCTGATGGTGATATTGAATAGAATGAACTGGAAGGGACCTTGAAGGTCTAGTCCAGCCCCCTCCTCAAGCAGGATAACCTATAATATTTCAGATAAGTAATTATCTAGACTCCTCTTAAAAACCTCCAGTGATGGAGTGCCCGTGATTCCTGGAGACAAGCTGTTCCACTGGTTAATTCTCCTCACAATTAGGAAGTTTCTCCTTAATTCAAGGTTGCTTCTCTCTCTGATTAGTTTCCAGCCATTGTTTCCTTTCTTGGTCTCCGGTGCTTTGGAGAATAATCTGACCCACTCTTCTTTGTGGCAGCCCCACAAGTACTGGAATACTGCTATAGGGCCTCTGTGGCTCAGACTGCTAATGCAGTCTGTTAATAACAGCAGCTGTCTGCAATTACTGCAGGTTCTAGTCCCACCAGGCCCAAGGTTGACTCAGCCTTCCATCCTTTATAAGGTAGGTAAAATGAGGACCCAGATTGTTGGGGGCAATAAATTGACTTTGTATATAAATATACAAATAGAATGAAGATTATTGCTAACATAGTGTAAGCTGCCCTGAGTCTTCGGAGAATGTAAAAAAAATGATGTATATTAAATATATTTATATTCAGGAAGGGTAGTGTGTTGTTGTTTTCTTCTTTCCTTGTGAATTTTGTTCCTTTGAAGATGTTGTTGATCATTTCATGTGTCTTTTCTAGATGTTCTTTTTCATTATGAGAAATATATTATCTATGTACTGGGTCCATACTTCGGGTTGAATGAATGCTATAGATTCTAAGTATTGGATTATGGTCTCTTCTTTGTGTTCTGAAAGTAGTGATCTTATAAGTGTTCTGGTGAGCCCTTCTGATGTTTACCCACAAACACACATATGGATTTAGTTCCTTGGAAGAAAGTATACCCATGATCCCTACAGATATGTAATACATTACAATACAGATGCTTTCTATGACCACAGCTAGTAAAGGAATTGGAAAGAATTCCAGAAGTGTGCTTGCTCTGCATGTTCCCACTAAGTAGTTTAATTAGGAGAACATTTTAACAATATAAAGTCAGATGAGGCCACAGGATACAGATAAACAATTTTTAGCACAGTTACAATATGGTTGCTTTGAATCCTTCCAGAGACAAACATGGCTACCAAGTTTTATGTGAACTGAAGTTCTGAGAATGGAAAAAGGTACATTGCAGTAGTCAAGCTGGAGGTTTTCGGAACATACAATATTGTCTGAATTGCTTTTTTTCCAAGAATGCATGCAATTGAAATATCAATTAAAGACAATCAGGATAACCGTGCCTTTTTCTTATGGATCCAGGAACGCCTTCAAAATGACCAACCTTTTGTGGGGCACACAAACCTATGCTGAACGGGAGGTCTGGCCACTTCTTGAAACTATGACTTTCATAGGAGTATCTTTGTCTAGTCTGGATCCTTCTCCAGTCCAGGGAAGTTTTAAATGCAAAACTCACACCTTTTTGTATGTAAGCAGTGCTCTCTCTTTCCCAAAGGTGCTTTTTCAGGAAGCAACCCGACTTTCTTGTTTTTTTCTTGGTCATTTGCATCCTTTTAGGGAGGTGTTGAAGCACTTGGAGATTTATCTGTGTCTCGGGGTCGTCTGAGTAGTGCTTCTGGTTCCTGTAGTCTGCAGTTGTTTTCCTCTGGAAATCCATTCCTACTCCCACATCTTTCAAAGGGCGTTCATCCCCAATAGTATACAAGGGAGAAAAAATGCAGTTTACAGGAACCAGGAGCACTTCTCAGGTGACCCTGAGGACACAGATAAACCTCCAAGTGCTTCAACAACCTTCTAAAAGGATGCAAATGACCAGCTGTCTGCAAGGAATATAAATTCTTCCGTTCCCCAGTCAGAGCTGAAGAAGCTTCTTGGATGAGAAGCAAAATGTCTTCAAAAAACAAACAAAAACAAGAAAGTCCAATTGCCTCCTGAAAAAGCACCTTTGGGACAGCTATGATCTGGATGACTGGGAATCTCTACATTTTGCTTTCTCTTTCCCTCTCCTGCTCTTTCTTCTTTTGCACTCTATCCCGGTGAACTTAAGTTCCCTTTCTCTCATAAGGCTATATCAATATAGTGTAATTTATTACGTACAGGAAGACAACCTTTTCTCAGCTTACCAAAGCCAACAATTCAAATGAAGGTGCTGACGTTGATTGAGTTGTACTTTGGCCTTGTCCCGGTGGTGAAAGGTTTGAGCGTCATGCAGCATAATCAAATTTACACAGTCTTTCAACAGAGCCAAGGGGCAATTTCAGCTACTACTGCTCCATGATGTTTATTCAGTTCAGCTTTAAGACTTTGAAAGAATTCTTGGGTGGCAGGGTAGAAAAACTACTGGGTTCAGGGTGGATGGGGTTTTCTAAAAGAGGAAATGCTCAACACATAGTTACAAATAATTCGATTGAAGAAAAATTAGAGGACCAAAAAAAAAGCCAATGTAATGAATCAGAATGCTTAGTGAGGATTTAAGAATGTGAAAATAAAAATAAATAAAGAACAAGAAAGGAAACTTATGGGAAATAAAAAATGGGACAGTTAGTGAAAGAACAGTTGAGTTATCACTGACCTATAGGATGTAGCATCAGAAAACGTGAAGCTGAGAACGAACTGAGACTGGTGAAGGAACTACCACTTTCGACTCAAAAACTAACAAGTAACGAAGAAAACACAGTATTACTCAACTCCTCCTCTGGCTCAAGAGTGTATATGTTGGAGCAGGAAGACTTAAAGAACTGCAAGAGGGATCTTGGCGTCCTAGTAGTATTTAATCACTTAAATATGAGCCAATAGTGTTCTGCAACTGCCCAAAAAAAAAAAACATAACACAGTCCTAGGCTGCATTAACAGAGAGATAGAATCAAGGTCATGTGAAGTGTTAATACACAGTATAATAATGCCTTGGTAAGACCACATTTGGGATATTGCATCCAGTTTGGGTCACCATGATATAAAAAAGATGTCGAGACTCTAGAAAGAGTACAGAAAAGAGCAACAAAGAGGATTAGGGCATTGGAGGCTAACATATATTAAGAACAGTTGCAAGTATTGGGTGTGTCTAGTTTAATTAAAAAAAGGACTAGAGGCAACATGTTAGCAGTGTTCCATATCAAAGTGGATCAACCTGAAGGCAGGACAAGAAGCAATGGATAGAAACTAATCAAGGAGAGAACCAACCTAGAACTAAGGAGAAATTTCCTGACAGTTAGAATTATTAATCAGTCGTATGACTCGCCTCCAGAAGTTGTGGGTGTTCAAACAGTGGAGGTTTTTAAGGGGAAATGGGACAACCATTTGTCTGAAATGGTATAGGGTTTCTTGTTTTAACAGGGGATTGAACTAAAAGACCCTTCCAACTCTGTTATTCTGTTAGTATGAAATAAGAGTTTTAAAGTGTAATATTAATAGAAACAGAGGTGTTTGAAATGCATCGATGATGCCAAAAAGATGGGCAGACTACTGAGGCCTGTCTGTTTTTATGTGAATGGAAAGAAACATGGTCAAAAAATAATCTGAGTTCACATTGCTAAGATACTGAAGGAACTTTAAGAAATCAGTGGTTTAACTTGCCTTTTTCAACTCAGGGATACCATGATCTGGAGAGACCCACTACTTATTCTTTATCTGCAAGAATTAAATAATATATTTATTTTAATCTGAAGTGCTGCACAACCCTATGAAAATAGATGTTTCAGGATACTCAGGGATATTCTTATAGAATTGTTGGTAACTCCTTAAAGCAGCTGCATTTTTCCCCAGGAGCATACAGTTTCTCTTCAAAACTGCATGTGATCCCGGGAAAAGATACATTTGATTTAAGGAGTTGTCAACAGGAGCTAATGGGTACCTATACATGGTCTAGGTCATGTTCACTTTCTAATCCAGGGCTGTCAAACTCCTGGCCCGCAGGCCTGGTGCATCATGCGCTGTCCACGCCCATGCCCAGTTTAGCGAAGGGGGGGGAAAAGTCCCAATATGTCACGTGATGCCACCATGACACTGTGAGTTTGACATCCCTGTTCTAATCCAAAGCACTCAAAGGCTTAACATGTAGCATATGGTATGATCTCAAAGGACCAGAACAACCCAGTGAAGTTGAAAAGTGACACTCCATGTTAAAAAGCTTTCCAAATTTGCCACATTTGCATTGATAAAGTAGAACATGAAGGGTCAATAGAAATAAGTCAATTTTTTCCAGGATTAGGAAAATTTCGATATGGGACAACATTCAAAGTTTTTTCTGAGGTTCCAGTCAGCTTCTTCCTGGCTGATAACTAGGGATGAAAATCCCTAGGATGAAGGGATGAAGCAAAGATTAAATTTAGGTCTAAATAATTGCAATATTGGCAGGGACGTGGTGGTTTAGTGGCTAAGACACTGAACTTGTCGATCAAAAGGTTGGCAGTTCAGCGGTTTGAATCCCTAGCGCCACATAATGGGGTGAGCTCCCATTACTTGTCCCAGCTTCTGCCAACCTAGCAGTTCAAAAACATGTAAAAAATTCAAGTAGAAAAATAGGGACCACCTTGGTGGGAAGGTAACTTTGTTCTGTGTGCCTTTGGCATTTAGTCATGCTGGCCACATGACCATGGAGACGTCTTTGGACAGTGCTGGCTCTTCGGCTTTGAAATGGAGATGAGCACTCTAGAATCGAGAACAACTAGCACATATGTGCGAGGTGAACCTTTACCTTAATTGCAATATTAGGAACTGGGGAGTCATAAACTCCACTAAAGCAGAATGCCTATGCTTCTACTATATTGTCATCACTAATATACAAGGAGCCATTGTTCTGAAAAAGTGTCAGCAACAACCTTTTACAGCAAAGGTCATCTAAGCAAGTTACATTTCTTGCAGTTCTCAGCCTTTGCAGAGAGAGTCTAAGAGGCTCAGTTTTGAACAAGATCGAACATGTTCGCAGCTGAAATCTAAATAGGTTCTGCATCAATGTTGAAATGGTGTGCTTAAATGCTGATCCTTAATGCAACCTACACACAACCCACGGCAAATGTTCTTCCAGCTGCTATTGCTCCCATTAACTGTAAAGGGGAGAAGAATTACAGAATCGACCTTGCTCAAAAATCTGAAGCCGGGGCTTTCGCTCACTGTCAATTTGTAGGCGGAAGGTTGCACTAGATTGGGAAGCAGCAGGAATGCTAACCTGAGGTCAGATCCTTCAAGCTTTAGCGTACTTTTGGCTGGGCTTGTGAAGGGAGAAGAAAGAAACTCCCTTATCTAGAGCCTCCCTACATTTGCTTTTTGGAGTTCTTTTTCTTTTAACAATCCATGTCTTATTGTTAAAATGTTGTAATACTAGGAAAGTAGGAAAAAGCAGGATGAAACAAAAGCCTAGCTTGATGTCATTTTTTTGGGTTTTCAACAGCCCCAGAATCTAGGGTCCCATTCTACTGAATTTTATTGAGTTTTATTGAGTTATTATTTTTTTACTGAGTTTTATCATTTTATTGGCAGTTTAGCATGAGAACAACACATAATGTCAGGCTTAATGAAAAAGGAACATGCCATCTTTCTGAAGATGAAGTGCTGGGACTGCCATTGTCTGTGAAGTTTTTTTCGCTAATGCTATCAAGCTGGCAAACAGCACAATGTTGTTAACACATTAAGAGACAGGTCTTATTTTTCCACATGACCTTACAAATTTAGATTAAAATGTAGCATTGGGGTATTTGCAGGGTTTAGTCAAAAAGTCACAATTAAAACTGCCTGTTTTTAATACACTTTTACAAAGCTTCTATAATTCTCTCGTGGCCACTATCTTGATTTATTTATTTATTTTTGCTCACAGCCCATTGTGGTGGCAGCGGTTGTTACTAATGTGAGCACACTGTTTCTTTTGACTGTACCCAATTTGATGAGCTCAAAATACACACCTCAGCACAGTTTCATAGTCACTGTTGGGTGTTAGCTGAGGAGAGAACTTAAACAGACAGGAGAACAGCAGCACAGGTGCTGGTCATTTTCTGGTCAGCCTGTTCTCTCTCACACACAAAAGTCTTTTATGCTTCTTTGTTCTTATTCTGAGCTCAAAGAAGTTAAAAATGCTGATGACACTCAGCTGTACTTTTCCACCCCGGGCCACCCCAATGAAGTTGTTGAAGTGTTGTCCCGGTGTCTGGAAGCCGTACGGGTTTGGATGGGGAGAAACAGGCTCAAGCTCAATCCCTCCAAGACGGAGTGGCTGTGGATGCCGGCATCCCGATTCAGTCAGCTGCAGCCGCAGCTGACTGTTGGAGGCGAGTTATTGGCCCCAAAGGATAGGGTGCGCAACTTAGGTGTCCTCCTGGATGAACGGCTGTCATTTGAAGATCATTTGACGGCCGTCGCCAGGAGGGCCTTCCACCAGGTTCGCCTGGTTCGGCAGTTGCGCCCCTTCCTTGATCGGGATGCCTTGTGCACAGTCACTCATGCGCTCGTTACCTCCCGCTTGGATTATTGTAATGCTCTCTACATGGGGCTCCCCTTGAAGTGCACTCGGAGGCTTCAGTTAGTCCAGAATGCAGCCGCGCGGGTGATAGAGGGAGCCTCGCGTAGCTCCCACGTAACACCGCTCCTGCGCAGGCTACACTGGCTACCTGTGGCCTCCCGAGTGCACTTTAAGGTTTTGGTTACGACCTTTAAAGCGCTCCATGGCTTAGGGCCCGGGTACTTACGGGACCGCCTGCTGTTACCGTATGCCTCCCACCGACCAGTACGTTCTCACAGAGAGGGACTTCTCAGGGTGCCGTCCGCCAAGCAATGTCGGCTGGCGGCCCCCAGGGGAAGGTCCTTCTCCGTGGGGGCTCCCACACTCTGGAACGAGCTTCCCCCGGGTTTACGCCAAATACCTGACCTTCGGACCTTCCGCCGCGAACTGAAGACACACCTTTTCATTCGCGCGGGGCTGGCTTAAAATTTTTTAATTTTTATAAATTTTAAATTTAATTGATTTTAAATTTGTTATTTATTTTAAACGGGGTTTAGTTTTATAAATTTTTAAAATGCTAGGCTAATTATAATAAGTTTCTTAATTTCTATTTTAAATTGTACATTGTATTGTTATTTTTTACTGCTGCCTGTACACCGCCCTGAGTCCTTCGGGAGAAGGGCGGTATAAAAATCAAATAAATAAAATAAATAAATAAATAATAAAATATCCAAATGAACCTTAAGAGCAAGGGAGGAGGGAGGAGAGGGAGAAATCTTTCAAACATGGTGAAGCCTAGTTTATTTCAAATATTATTAATTAAATTTATATACTTTCTATCTCATGGTTTGAGTTAACTCTTATATAAGGATTTTCCTGATGCTAAACAAGATAAATAAAATCACACTGTTATTTTTATACCTATCTTTCATTGCTGAATATTTACTAGCCATTTGAAGCACTATATCTGCTTGTCAAATAAATATAATTACTGGCAAAAGCCACTATGGCACTGATGAGCTGTATTCACATAACTAGATCAATTAAAGACCAAGCAATTGCATACTGCATACTAAAGTTTGGCAAATTTTAGGCTAGGTTGGCCAATTATCTTAAGGAAAATAGAATAGGAAACTAGGAAGATGGTGACCTAGATTAGTATTCTTTTAAGTAAAGTGCACTCAAACAATCATAACAACAAAAATTTCCAGAAAGAGATAGAAATTAGAGATTACAGATTACAGATAGAGAATTACTAACAAATTCTACCCTGTGTCAATGTCAGATAGCTCTGGCCAGAATTCAGAAGTAAAACTCAAATCTCTTATGTCTCATAATTTAGCTCAAATTCTTTGTTAAACTTAAAACAACTCATGGATATGATCTAGCTATATTGAAATTCTCCTATAGAGAAGAATGAAACCATAAAGAACAATTAATTACCCATTGCCAGTAGAAAAACATGATTTTTATAGCCTTGGGTTTTAAACGCCTGGATTTTCTGTCTTTCTGAAATAATGGATACTTGTCACAGCCTTGTGCTGCTTGTGCTTCTGTAGCCGTTGCTTGATGATCTAACTTCCACAATCAGGTAAGAAAATATATATAATTTGCTAGTACAGAGTGAGAGAGACCTGGCTGAGCAGTATTACACATGAAAGTAGAAGGGGTCTGGATGTCCTCAAGTTAAACATGATCCAGCACTGTGATGTTGATGTTAAACAGCAACTGTTGCTTTGTGTATTTATAAGAATTCCAATTACCCAGGATCTATTTAAATCACAACAGGATATTAGTACTTTGAGAAGATAGTGTCAATGCTGAAAGTTATCACTGTTGGCCAAACAGTCTTCATTAAGAAGCCAAAACATGGAAAGATATTAATATATAAAAGAGGAAGTTATTTATAAGCTCTGGACCAATCTGGAAAATCACAGGTATCAGGAGAAATCAGAAGCATCAGTCAGTACAGAGGATGAGTAGATGATGACGGATGGGCTGAGAAGTAAATACATGTTTCAGCCAGAAAGAGATTGCTGGACTATAAGTATCTCACTTAAATGGAACCTCCTTTTTAGTAAGACAAGGCAATGGTGTGATCAGTGCAGTATGATTAGGAGCACATTTTTAGCAAAATGGCAAACTCCCAAAGTACTCTCTATTTCTAATTGGGGAGGTAGGTGGGGAGTGTCCAAGACAGAATAAAGTGTTATTGAGCAGGATGTTTCCAATTCCTTTCAAGGAAATATGGTAGCCCAAGCTATCTTAGTATAAAGATGAAGTAATGAAATATTGAAGACTTGACTTCACTGGTGTGAAGTATATCAATAATCAAGAACTTTTCTAGAAAATCATGGCAATTATGATTTATAATTCTTTGCAAGAGCATCAGCCAATGGATGACTTTCAAACTTCCCACAGAAAAGATCAAAGGCAGTTAAACATCCATGCTCCTCTTTTTTTATGAGGATCAGTTCCATGAGATCCAACTGACAGACTTTTGCAACTCTTCCAAAAATTCAGTTACAGGAAGAGACTTAAAGGAGTTCCGCAGGAGAGGAAAAGAACAGAATAAAGCATTTTTATAAGTTCTTAGGAATAAATTACTTTAGGCATTTGAAATTGGATAGTGGTACTTCATGGGAACCTGAGCTCCAATCACAGAACCAATGGGAAGGAATGTTTCTCACTTTAAAACAATATTAGTATAATCCACACATTTGGCAGGCTAGTTTGCAGAGTGTATTAACTAATGTAACCTCCAAAACAGCTTGCCAAATGGATGGATTATACTAATATGGGTTAACTATGGTCTGAAACCTGAGAGCCAGCTGGGGAATTCTGGGAATTGAAGTCCACACCTCTAAAAAGATATCAAAGTTGGGAAACACTAATATAGACAAAGGTCTGTTGTCACAAAATCTTATCAGACAGTGGTGTACTTCTGCTGAATCACAGCTAAAAAGGTAAAGGTAAAGGTTCCCCTCGCACATACGTGCTAGTCGCTGCCGACTCTAGGGGTTGGTGTTCATCTCCGTTTCAAAGCCAAAGAGCCAGCGCTGTCCGAAGATGTCTCCGTGGTCATGTGGACGGCATGACTCAACGCCAAAGGAACATGGAACGCTGTTACCTTCCCACCAGAGGTGGTCCCTATTTTTTCTACTTGCATTTTTATGTGCTTTCGAAACTGCTAGGTTGGCAGCTGGGACAAGTAACGGGAGCTCACCCCATTACACGCCAGCACTAGGGATTTGAACCGCTGAGTTGCCTACCTTTCAATCGACAACCTCAATGTCCTAGCCCCTGAGCCACCAATGTAAATTGGCTCAATTTACAAACTCTCTCAAGTGTGGCTGAAGGGGGAATAAGGCTATGAAAGTGAAGAGTGCCAACCACCTTTTCTGGCTGCAATCTGCAATTCTTAATCTTTTGTAAACAGCCAAACAAATGTGGCTATCACGCAGTGGCTCAGTGGCTAGGACGCTGAGCTTGTCGATCAAAAGGTCGGCAGTTCAGCGGTTCGAATTGCTAGTGCCACGTAACAGGGTGAGCTCCCGTTACTTGTCCCAGCTTCTGCCAACCTAGCAGTTCGAAAGCACGTAAAAAATGCAAGTAGAACAATAGGGACCACCTTTGGTGGGAAGGTAACAGTGTTCTGTGCGCCTTTGGCATTTAGTCATGCCGGCCACATGACCATGGACAGTGCTGGCTCTTCGGCTTTAAAACAGAGATGAGCACAGCCCCCAAGAGTTGGGAATGACTAGCACATAGGTGCAAGGGGAACCTTTACCTTTTTAAACAAATGTGAGTTAATGCTATCATTGTACCAGGGATGCCTTGATAAATGTATTCATCCCATATTTCAACTACAACGCTCAGATCTGACCAGTTTAAACCTTAGTTATCTAAACCTACAGTACCTATATCCTCAACTAGCCGCCTTGAGTCACCATGGGTGAATAGGCGGCAATATAAATTTAATAAATAAATAAATAAATAATAAACTAATGGCTGAATTTAGTATATCCCTGCATACTGCCATAGATCAGGGGTCTCCAACCTTAGTAACTTTAAGGCTTGTGGACTTCAACTCTGGGAGCTGAAGTCCACAAACTTTAAAGTTACTAAGGTTGGAGACCCCTGCCATAGATAGTGCATTTTATAGTTGGCAATCACTTGTTTGGCTGAATCCTAAAAGTTAGTTCTAAGGAGTGCCACAATATTTTCACAGCTGCCCAAGTCTGGGCTGTTTTGAATCAGAAGAGGGTTGGCACTTCCTCAACCCCCAGGCTAATTCTAAGTATATGGGCTCAGTAAATAGGGGGTTAATCAGCTTTAGAGGAAACCGTTTGCATCCAGCAAGAAGCACGGCAAATTTGCTTGAATTTCCATCATGATTGTTTGGCAGTCAAGTAGGCATTTGAGGGATGCAGCAGTAATGGGTTTCTCCAATTGTCTGTCAAAAGCCCACAGGAAACCTTTCTGCATGGTTTATTCTGTTTTATCTCCTGGACTAGCTGAATCATTAATTGGGCTTATTGATCTCCCTAGGTTGTCACCTGTTCTGATACTGAAGAGTAAGACTTGAGCTGACAGCAAAGTTGATATAGGTCAGGAACCCCTGTGCTCTCCTTCATGATCAAACTGCCAGACTTCCCTGATCAGGATTCTACAGTAAATCACTAACATCCTGTCATTTTATAGTTTTGATTGATTGATTTTCTTCCATCAAGTCAGTGTCAACTCTTAGTAACCATATAGACAGAGTTTCTCCGTGACAATCTGTCCCTAACCTTTCAGGTTTTCCACAGTGCATCATTGCCATTGAGCAGTAGTGAGTTTCAAATCCCGGTGCTACAGGTTTGCTATCGGTAGTGTGCGGGGGTGCGTGCTTGCTTCACAAGTGTGTGGCGTATCTGCACATGCCCAGACCATTTTTGATGACATCTGGACGGGTGGGTGGAGCCTCCTGCCGACGCCACTACTGATTCGCCCGAACCGGGGTGAACCGGGAGCAACACACCACTGCCACCGAGTCCATCCAGCTTGCTGCTGGTCACCCTCTTCTTCTTTTTCCTCCCCCCTTTCCTAGTATTAGAGTTTTCTCTAGTTTTTAAATTTTTTAAATTTTAAATTTTTTAAATTTTATAGGGGTTTTAATTGGTTTTAATATTTATATTATTTTTAATAATTAGGCTTTCTGAATATGTTTCTTAATGGTTTTCTTAATTTGTATATATATGTTTTTTATCTGCCTGTGAACCGCCCTGAGTCCTTCGGGAGATAGGGCGGTATATAAATTTGAATAATAAATAAATAAATAAAAAAAGATGGGTTTCTACATAATGTGTCCAAACAGGATAATTTGAACATGAGCTTGAGCTAAACTCAGCCAAAGACTTGCAGACATGGTTTGATTAACATGCCTTGATTACTACACCTCGGTGGCGCAGTGGTTAGAGTGCAGTATTGCAGGCTATTTCTGCTGCCTGCCAGCTGCCTGCAATTTGGCAGTGCAAATCTCACCAGGCTCCAGGTTGACTCATCCTTCCAAGGTCAGTAAAATAAGGACCCACATTGTTTCGGGGCAATATGTTGACTCTGTAAACCGCTTAGAGAGGGCTGTGAAGCGGTATATAAGTCTAAGTCTAACTGCTAGTGCTATTACCCTAAAATCTGTATGGTCAACAAGAAGGATGCCATACCATACATGTGATTGCCTGCTGCCAGTTATTTTTATAGCTTGGCCATTACTTGCAACTTCTCCTACCTGGCGCTTAATAACCTTGAAGCCAAGCAGTTATTGCATATTTGCATAACTGATCTGAGAACTGCTGGTTCCCACCATAAGGCTCACAATCTTATCCAAAATGTACTTTAGCAAATTTTTCAGCCCGCCAAACTGTTTACAGACAATAGAACCACAGACTTAATTACTACTTGTGAATGTTTGTGTAGCTGTTTCAATTGCTGGTCTTCTAAGGTTTTGTGACCTTTTCAGAGGAAAATAAGCCTGTCCCTGATATGTGATATCTTCTGTCCAAGGACAGAAAGACTCAAATAGGAATAGAGAAGCTTCTCCACCAAGTAGTTGAATAGTGGGGTTTTCCCAGTGTAAAATGTATATAGAATATCTATGTCACAGGCTAAGGATTTATACTCTGCTCTGAATTTGGTAGTGTAAAAACTAAATGTGATTTTTGTTGCTTTCTTTGACAGCTACATGTAACATCATGAAAACTCATGAGAAAATTACAAATAATCGAAGACAAACTATTTAAGCTGTGGTGGTGCAGTGGTTAGAATGCAGTACTACAGGCTACTTCTGCTGATTGCTGGCTCCAGCAGTTCAGCAGTTCAGCAGTTCAATTCTGACTGGTTCAAGGTTGATTCAGAGCCTTCTATCCTTCCGAGATCGGTAAAATGAGGGCCCAGATTGTTTGGGGGCAATATGCTGACTCTATAAACTGGTTACACAGGGCTGTAAAGCACTGTGAAGTGGTATATAAGACTAAGTGCTATTGTTAAGTGCTAAAGGCTAGCACCGTAAAACTCCTTAATACCTGCTTCAAGATATATATTTATTGTTCTCTGAGTTTTGTGAGATTGTGAGTTTTGTGAGAATCACCAAAGGTGGTCTCTATTTTTCTACTTGCATTTTTTACATGCTTTTGAACTGCTAGGTTGGCAGAAGCTGGGATAAGTAGCAGGAGCTCATCCCGTTACGTGGCACTAGGGATTCGAACTGCTGTATATATATATACACACACATAAAAACTTAAATTAATAATAACGATAATACATATGCCCAGGCCCCTTAATCCAGTATTAATCCATACAGCTCAAACAGCAAATCCACCAGTCTGAAATGGCATGATGTACAATTAAAAAGAAAAACCTTCATCTTAAAGTAAATCATGCAATTTCCACCTCTTTCTACAATTGGGTTGAATCCAGTCCTAGTCATACTTAAAGCAGATTTATGTTATTCAGGTCGAACTTAAATCTCATTAATTTGAGTGGATTTACTTTAAGTATGACTAATACTAGAACCATCAAACTTGGTGACAGGCGCTGAGCGCTTTCCCTACTTGTGGCTTAGCTATCTGCAATTCATTCCCAGGCACTTAAATCACCTTTTTCATTTATACAAATAAATGAATAAGTCCTTCCTCAAATGTTTTTCTTCATTGGGGTTTAGTTTTACAACCAGAAAGCTGGGTGGGAAATAAAGCCTTGGTTGGCTGTGATGATTGGTGCAGGAAACTAAGACACCAGTGATGAAGGCATAAGCTGCCTTTCCTATACAGCCCTTATATGCTTAAAAGCAGATTCACCACCTGCTCCTCACAACAGTCTGATACAGTTTTGCATTTTGAGTCTGCTGTCAATGCATGCAGTCTGGCCCAGAGTTTGCACAGGTTAATAGAAAGGTCAGAAGTTAAAGACAGATGTTTTGAAAAGCCCCTCAATTTGCAAGACCCAAGATAAGAACAGAAGGCAGCTTAAAAACAAGAGGGCATGAAACAAGAGTAAAGTGCAGAACTGAATATTCTGAGATGGCTTCATCTCATTTTATTCCCCCAAGAAGTATTTCCTGTTTAGATTATAAAGCAATTGCACAGAAGATGAATTAGCATTTATCTTCTTAGCCAGATAAGATAAGACTCTTAGTGAAACAAGGCTGTGACAGAGCGATCATACTTTGAACATGGATTAAGGGCCTTAAACTTCCATAGAACTACCATGGAATCAAATAATCTCATTTCTATATTGCAAATATAAAATTAATAGATTGATCTTTGAATCTATGGGCACGAGACATTATAGTATCTCAGGGATAGCCAGACAGATGTCTATCAGGTTTTAGAAGCTACATAAACAATTATTGACTATTTTATCTGTGATTGATGAAACTGAAGTACAAATTATTGGATAATACCAGATTAAATATATACCTGCTTTTGCAATAAAATCCATCCATTTTAGTATGCTTTAGTTTTCAATTTTAATAAAAGAAAAAAAAAACCTGAACGATCAAGGGGAAAAAAGTCTAATATAATGTAAGCTATAAAGGCTTGCCTCATGGGATAGTCTACAATCCCACTTACCAATGGAAGAAAATTAACCATAATCAGGCATTTGGCAAGGGTCATGTCCTAAGAAAATGCACACTACTGATCCACGCAAAATATAATCTTGCTGTTCTTCTGCTTCATGTTACCATTTAATTTCTATACATACCTAACATTTATTAGTTCAGGGCTGCTGAGTAAATTTCTGCTGCTGATAGTTGCATCAACAGATGTTCATGATCATCCCGATACCTTACTAATAACTTGAAGCTCTTCCAAGGAGGTTTGTAATCTCTTCCATCCCTATCAATCCATTGGCTTCCCTGTCTTCAATCTTGTCCAGTGTAATCATTTTTGTTAATCCATCATACGTTCATATCACATTTCAAAAGTATGTGAGTTTTTGCGTTTTGATCATTGCTTAATAATTGTCTCCAGATCCATAATTTGAACTCAGCAGCATCTTATCGTTGTTCTCTTATTCTCTTCAAGATCTAGCTATCACAGCCATACATACTCAATGCAAAGGCCATTACTGTAATTAACTTGATCTTTATTGTTATTAAAATACCTTTATCCTTCATCAGTGGTAAAGCAAGAAAATATTGGGATAACATACATAACTGGCTGGAAATGATAACTGAACAAAATATTGAGTTTAAACCAGAAACATGTCTATACTATCTGAGGATTATGATAAAGCGACCACATAATTAATGTTACACATACTGACAGCAGCAAGGATTACATATGCTAAATACTGGAAAAATATGAACATCCGACCAGACGAGGTTGTAATTAGAAAAATTTGGGACTGTGCTGAAATGGACAGACTAACTTTAAAAATTAAAGATAAAGAAGATTCAGAATACTGTCGGAATAAATTTTATGAATGGATAGAGAAAAGAGGTAGAAATGAGAGAAAGTAAGATTATGAATGATAATATAAGTATTGAAAGTAAAGAGGTATATAACTATAAACATAGTAATTGATACAATAAGCTAATGCAAGAAGAAACCTAGTTTAAACCTTTCAGTTACTGTTAGTATATTATTACTATTGCTATTTAGTTTGTGTGCTAAGATTCACTATCAGATTTCATTGGTTTTGTTCTACTTGTAAATGATGCTCTGACAATGCACTGTTTTTCAAAAATGTTTATGAAAATATTGTTTTTAAAATATCTTCATCCTTCATGACCTTGGCCAAATCTCTCACTGTTCTCCTCTCTAGGATTAGTCTCCTCTTCATTTGCTCAACACACTGTCTAAATCAGGGGTCTCCAACCTTGGTCCCTTTAAGACTTGTGGACTTCAACTTCCAGAGTCCCTCAGCCAGCAAAGCTGGCTGAGGAACTCTGGGAGTTGAAGTCCACAAGTCTTAAAGGGACCAAGGTTGGAGACCCCTGGTCTAAATTAATCTAGTCTGGAGCCAAGCACACCAGGAAATATTGTATTCCTTTCTCTTTTAATATTTAATATTAGACTGGATGTTTCACTTTGTATTTTAATTTTCAGAGTGAACTCTTCTGAGTGTTCTTTATTTTCTGATACCAAAGTGATATTATCTGTATAGATCAAATTATTGATGTTTCAACCTTCAGTTTTCATTCCAGCTGTCAACTCTCCTAACTGTGCCATTTTTCTGATCTATTATCTGTACCATGAAAGTAGATTTGAGGCAACAATCGTCCTTGTCTTATTCCCTGCCCTATTCTGAATCACTGTTACTCCAACTTCAATTGTTACAGTACTTTCTCCTTCACTGTAAGAATCAGCAAGTATTCTGGTGTACCCATTAGCCTTAATATATTCTGCATCCTTCCTGGAATAATCTATAGTCAAAAACCTTGGTATAGTCAATGAAGCACCATTAAATCTTTATATATTCTCTTGCTTTCACCATTATGCAGCCCATGCTAACTGTATCCTTCTGCCTTCTATAAAACTCATGTTTTCTTTTGGCATTTCTCTTTCAATGTGTTACAACTTAAGCAAAACTTCACTTGCATAGGTAATCAACAGCTTGCACCATTCTGTTATATCTCCTTTTCAGCATATACACCAGTATTGGGTTCCACTTACCTTTGCTACCATTTCGGAATCAGGTGCGCGCTTCACATGTGTGTGGCCCTTCTGCGCATATGCAGAGCATCCATGATGACATCTGGGGGGGGGGCAGAGCCTCCTGCCGCCACCACTACTGGTTTTCCCAAACTGGGGGGAACTGGTAGAAACCCACCACTGATATACACCAATCTCTTCCAATCGGCTCACATTTTAGATAGATAGATAGATAGATAGATAGATAGATAGATAGATAGATAGATAGATAGATAGATAGATAGAAAGAATTTTTTATTGGCCAAGTGTGATTGGACACACAAGGAATTTGTCTTATTTATTTATTTATTTATTTATTTCAATTTCTATACCGCCCTTCTCCCGAAGGACTCAGGGCGGTTTACAGCCAATTTAAAACAACCTGAATATACACAAAGAATTAAAACATAGTTAAAAACTAATTTTGAAATTTGGCCCAACAAATTAAAACAATCCTAAAAACTTCATAAAACCCCCACTAAAATTTCATTAGGCTAGCCCCACATGATGGAATAAAAAAAGTCTTAAGCTCACGTTTAAAGGTCCAGAGGTCGGGGAGTTGACGCAACCCCGGAGGCAGCTCATTCCAAAGGGCAGGAGCCCCCACAGAGAAGGACTCCCCCTGGGGACCGCCAGTCAACATTGTTTGACTGACGGCACCCTAAGGAGGCCCTCCCTGTGGGAGTGCACAGGTCGATGGGAGGCAATTGGTGGCAGTAGGCGGTCTCGTAAATAACCCGGGCCTATGTCTTGGTGCATATGCTTTCAGTGTATATAAAAGAAAAGATAACTTCATCAAGAATCATAGGGTATAACATTTAATGATAGTCATAGGGTACAAATAAGCCATCAGGAAACAATATCAATAGGATACAAGCCACCAAAGTTAAGAGTCATACAGTCATAAGTCATAATTTTGGCATTTTAACTACTTCTTCACCTAAAGTATAAAACAATTTGATGAGGATTTCATCTGCCTTTCTTACCTAAGAACTATTTTGCTTCCTTTCATCATTTTTAGTGGGGTCACTTCTTAAATATGTTCCCCAAAAATGGTTTTTTGTATTCTATTATCTCAGTTGTAGAAGGTCTCAGTATTTTCATTAAAGTAGCTCCACATTTCCTTAAATTCCCAATGTCTTTCATGATTATTCTGGAGTAGTGTTTTATATAACTTGATATTAACAATAGCATTATATATTTATATATTATGTAATTATGTTATACATGGGAACAAAATTCTGGTTTTTTTTCTCCAACTCCTTATCCATCACATCTAGAAGAAAAAAAATCTGGTTTCAGTTGTACTCTTATTTTAAGAATTCTTTAAATTAAATGCATTCTGAACCCTTACTTCCCTTACATATTCTGAGTTTTCTTAGTTGTCCACCAAAGGTGATAAAAGGTTCCTTACAACTGATAATATTTCCAACACATATTTGATATGCAATTACCGTATATACTCGAATATAAGCCGATCCGAGTATAAGCCGAGGTCCCCAATTTTACCCCAAAAAACTGGGGTAAACTGGGGACTCGAGTATAAGCCGAGGGTGGGAAATGAGGCAGCTACCGGTCGGGGAAACCGTCCCTCCCTCAGCCGAGAAGGCTGGCGGCTCCCCCGCCCCGCCCTCTCACTGCACCGGCAGGGCTTCCCCGCGCTAATGCAAAAGCCCGCCAAGTTTGCGCCATCCGGTATAATGTGAAAAAAAGAAGAAAAAAAAAACCTCGAGTATAAGCCGTATATACTCGAGTATAAGCCGAGGGGACGTTTTTCAGCACAAAAAACGTGCTGAAAAACTCGGCTTATACTCGAGTATATACGGTATTCAAATTTGTCAATTTGTGTTAAATATCAATCATACATCATCTTCAATACTAAATCATCTCTTGATATTACATTTAGTACCTCCTAGAATTTACCAGAGAATTTTTAACATCTCCCTTCCTTATGTCTATAGTATTTAGTATGCTGGATAGTTACCAGATAACTACTAATTCTAATATAAATGATTTTGTCATTTCTTGAAGCACTAGTTCACACAAAGTAAATATTACTGCCACTTCATTCCATTGTACAGACTCATTCTACTATTGATATATTATTAATACATATTAGATACTTTAATATAAATATTTAGCTCAGGAAGAGTTTATGACTGTGATGTGGCTTGGAATAAGTCACAAAACTTTTCTGAAAACAGTAAATTTGTTGCCTTTTAGATTACTATTCTGAGCTGCATCATCATCATCAAATCTGTACTTTATATTCTTCTAAAATAAATTCTTTAGATTAGCTCATCCTTGTGATTTTAATCAATAAGGAGTTAATAAACATCATTGATAATTGAATCATCTTTCCCAGATTCTTTTAGTTGTTACAGTAACTGTTTGTTTGTTTGTTGGTTGGTTTGTTCTAAATTTATACAGTAAAAAGACATCATAAAAGCTTCTTTACAGCTTACATTATCACCAAATGCTCCATTCATGACTTTATTATACAGTGACAACCCAGTGTTTAGTAAGGAATGAAAATTGATTAATTCAATAAGAACACAGATTATAACATCTATAACATGTTGCCCCAAAACGTAATAGATGGTTGTTTAAAAAGGGAAATCCTTGCTTTTACTAAAAATAAAAGACTAAGGATGTTGGCAGCATGTAAATCATGGGAGCAGGAAAATAACATCCATTCCTGGAATTGTGATTTTCTGCTGAGTGTGTTGCCATTGTTCAACGACAAAAGATGTAAAGCCATGACTCTTTTTTCTGGCATGCTTGTTTATCTTTTGGCAGGGAAATAGGTCCTGGAATACTAAAAAATGGTACCATTTTTTCTTAACTTCATTTTTTTACACACATTGATTTTGGGGTAGTGGCATTTGATGTTTTCATGTTAGATTTCAACTTCTCGAAAGAAGGGAGGGAGGGAGGGAAGGAAGGAAGGAAGGAAGGAAGGAAGGAAGGAAGGAAGGAAGGAAGGAAGGAAGGAAGGAAGGAAGGCTGGCTTTTATCCAGGTATCAATTTCATCCTAACTTCTTAGAATGATTTTTGCACCAACCTGCAGGTGTCTTACCTTGCCATGCAGAGTTACCCTTGGCATGCAGAGGTATCATTGAGTGAGCCAATACACCTTCCAGATGGCCAACAGGAAAGTAAAAATTGGGCACCCAGCCAGTGCACTGACCTTCTCTTTGTCCTTGCCTCATTACATTTTTAACAGCAAGAAAAAGCCATCCCCACTGCTCAGCTGAAGCTTAGACACAATAGCATGCTTACTTCTGCAGGGAGGCAGGAAAGAGCTGGAGACGGGATAAGGCAAGAGTTCCCACCTATGGGAAACCATAAGCTCAGGAATTAATACAGAGCAAGTGTTTTGGCAGCTCTTCGGTCCTTTTCCCCAGAGGAGGTACTGTACTTGGCAGGCAGATAGGACTTACTACATTTTTCTATCCAAACAATCATCCACTCAGAAATAAAACAGTGGCTTTGGACCATCAACAATCCAATATTAATCAAAGTAAGCAAAAATGGTGTATCCAGGAGAATTCAAGTGAAAAGCAAGATAAGGATACAAACCAAATAGTTTGCATGGAAAGAATCATTGAGAATTGGTTGTTGCAAAAGCAGAGAGATTGAAGATATTGTGGCCAATACAGGTCATCTTGAATCACCCAGTTTTATTTCTGAGGCTCCAATTCTGCACTCTAAACAAGTGGGATTGCTTTGGCTCAGTTCAGACTGCTGATATTCAGGGGGTTACAAACAATCCTCGACTTACGACCACAACTGAGCCCAAATTTCTGTTCCTAAGAGAGACATTTGTTAAGTGAGTTTTGCCCCTATTTTACAATCTTTGTTGCTACATTGTTAAGTGAATTATTGCAGTTGTTCGGTTAGCAATATGTTTGCTAAGTGAATCTGGTTTCCTTATTGACTTCCCTTGTCAGAAGCTACAAAAGATAATCACATGATCTCAAGATACAGTAACCAGCACAAACAGGAGTCAGTTGCCAAGCATCTCAGTTATGATTATGTGACTTTGGGGATGCTGCAATGGTTATAAGTGTGGGGAAAATGGTGATCAGTCACTTTTTTCAGTGCGGTTGTAACTTTGAATAGTCACTAAATGAACTGTTGTTAGCCAGGGACTACTTGCATTCTCAAACAATTATGGCCAAAAGGTTTAGCTTTTTGACACTTAACTCACTGCTGCTGTGTCCCTCATAAATGTTCAGAATGCTCAGGGGATTTTTGGAGCTGCAGATATTTAGGTAGCAGGGAAGTCTTCCATCTTTGTCTTGAGTTTGGCTCCAGATCCCCTCAGTCTCCATTTATGACTTCTTGTCACTCACTGAGGGTGAAGTCTCCACGTGGCCGAAGATTCCTCCTGTGAATCAACTCAGACAACTTCAACATTCGGAGTCACAAGCCTCACCCCTCAATCCTGGATCTGTACAGATAGTGGATGAAGAGGGATCCTTACTCTTTCTTAAGGACTGACTAATATTAGATTTGAAATTTCTTATTCTCTTCACTATAAAAATAAATATAAAGTACCATGTAGCGAAAAAGCCTGGCCTCTAGTAAAGAAAGACTATGCACCTAAATATAGAATAGATGTGCAGTATCAGTACTGATTCTGACAGACTGTCTAATAGGTGAAACAGCTATCCACCATACAAATTCTTCAGTAGCAAATTCAATAAGGTCATCTCCTAATTCTTCCAATGCAAAAGGATGGCAGGCAATTCTATGACAAGCAAGATCATAAATATAGGGTACAGAATGATCTATGTTTATTTTCCACTCCTCAAATTATGGAGATACACAATAGCATCTTCACTCCCATTTCCTATTTAAATACAGAATGTGTGTGTGTGTGTGTGAGTGTGTGTGTGTGTGTGTGTGTGTGTAGTACCATAAAATTATATATCAATGGAAAGATAATTTAATCAGGAATGTAATGCGATAACTTTAATGAAGGATTTGCTATTAGAATAGCAATTACAGTATAAAGAAGAAAAGTGAAACACATAGAAAAGATGAGATATTTAAAAATTATCACCATAGGAAAAATGAGATATACAAAAATATCACATCAGTTAATACTTAGTTGGGGAACCTTTAGCATGAATAACGGCCTTGCAGTGTCTTCCCATGGAGTGAACCAAGTCCTTTAGTTCTGCAGCTGTTATAATGTGAAACGAAGATTGAATGATTGCTTCTATTAACTGGGTTTTATTGCTGGGTTGCTTCTGACCAACAAGTTTCTTTAGTTAGTTCCATAGATTTTCAATTGGGTTAAGGTCTGGGCTATTCCCAAGCCATTCCAGCAGTGGAATACAATTATCTTGAAACACCAAAAAAAAGTGATGTTATTAGCCCTCATACCTCAAAAATATACTTTTCCCAAAAGGTTTCCACAATTTTGTCCACTACTGTATATATTGCAATGCCCCTTAAACGGCTACAACAGCTTAAACGCATGCCAGTTCTGGTCCAGGACTATATGCTAGACTTTGAAGTTGAAGAAACTTCCTACAAAAAGGCAATGGAGAGTCAACTAAGAAGGAGTATATATTTTTTACAAGTATACTTTGGGCAGATCCACACTCTTTGGTTACCCTATAAGACTACTCACTGCTTCTTAAATCCAGGAAGAGGTAGAGGTTATCCTCCATCCTCTCCCAACAAATACTCCCTCTGTCTGCTTTCTTACTCCATTTCAAAACTGTTGTTTTCCAGACTAGCCTACCATTAGCCCTTTCATGTGGATGGTCTGCAACAGTTCAGTATAATGACTGCCCAAGCTCCAACTGGCTTCAGCACTTGGCCTGCCTCCTTCCTCCAGTTGCTGGTCATGGGTCTGTGCAGCCATTTTATCCCAGCCTGCCAGACTCCCTATTAACTCCATTGCTTGGCAATTGCCATTTTGTAAATCATGCAATTGATCTAAAGATGTCCCTTCCTATTATTCCCTGTCCCCAAGTCTTTCAATTGCAATGTAAGCATTTGGATGACACTGCAAAGTTACAGTGAAGGCTACTTTTCTTTTGTGGTGCTGAAACATGAGTTAATCCTTCCTACAACATTTCTAAACCTAAAACAGACTGGAAAAATAAAGATACATTTGGCCCCCTTTGCTTTAAACATTGTAGTACCAGAGCAAAAATGATATAGTAAAAGAGTAAACATCAGTATTCTCTAAGGAAAAAAATGTGGAAAGGGAATATATGCATATCTACCTAGGAACAAAAATTTGGGAAGCAAAAGAAAAAGATGGTGATTAGACAGGCAGAAATATTTTCTAAAAGAAAAGGGCAGAAATGCAGAGACTACTGGCAAAGGGACCAGAAGTAAGACTTATACTTCCTATATCTTTTCTGAACAGATGGGAAGGGTGAGAAGCAGACAAATGACCAGTCAAGGGTCCATGGTGGCCATCAACTGGATTGAGCACCAACCAACCTCATTGCCAAACCATTTCAATTCACAATATAATTTTTAACCATCTGGAAACTGCCTAGAGTTGCTATGAGCCAGGCAGTGTTTAATAAATTATTAGTACTATTAGCATTATTTTAGAGTTGGTTACAGGAATGGCCAGGAGTAGTATAGGAAACAAGCAGCTTAGGCTGCCGCATAGAAATGGCTTTGGTCCAGATGACCAGTTTTGACCTTGAATTCCTTGCATTTTTAGAGGCTTCATGTACTATAATCTGGTATTAAATGCTTACACTTGGGCCCGTGGTTCACTGTCACAGAAACCAAACCACTTCCTGGAGAGCCAGAGTTCCAAATTTAACAACGTAGAAGCCTTGATCGTGGGATAATGTTTAATCCAGGAGAACTAATCTGGAGCACTGCAGTCCTGGAACTAAATCAGCAACATTAACTATGAGATTAGCATTTTTTTTAAATTTGGGTTTTGAAAGAATGGAAAGACATAAGACCATTTAAATATTGAACTAGTCTTGATATTAACACAAATATTTGTAGTTGTAGTTTATAATAATTTCCCTTCGTATTTAATGCAGCATTTACATTACAAGCAAAATATTATTTCAAGAAAGTCTTATTCAGATTTTTTTTAAAAAAAACAACTATAACAATAACTACTTTTATCTTACGGTCTTAAGGAGCATTTTTAGTAATAATGGCTGATTTAGATAGATTCCCAGGGTGCTGGATCAGTGCTGATGACATTAATGGTTTGAGGCTCCCTGAATGTTGATGGATTGCTATAATCTGCTGAAACTATTTCAAGACATAGATTTATTATTATTAAGCTTATAAAATAGTGCCAGGGTCAAAGCAAGCTGATGATTTGTTTTGTGATGCAGACATTATACAGGAGAAGATGAAATCTTTTAATAAATGTGAAATGTAGGAGAGAACAATGTTTCATTGTGTTCTTACTGAAAAATCTGCAGCCTCCTAGCAGAGATTACAGCATCAGTGGCCTGGTGATGTGGGGGGGGGGCAGCCAGGGGGGACGTGTACTGAAACTAAAGTTCTTCAAGGAAAATAGCAAGTATCAGACACTGAATTAGCCTCTGCTTATTACCGGTAGTTTTAAACCAGGCATATAATCTAGAAGTATACAATGCAATAATCCTGGGGAATCTAGCAAGTAAAAGTTTATCAGGATCAGGATGGAGGTTTCAGGGAATGGAAAACACAATACATGGCTCTTCCTTCTTGCAGGAACATTCACACATAGAAAACATTTCACTTCCAACAATTTCAAATATTGGGTCAAATTTTGAGCACCATCCTTTAAGCAGATTGGGTCAAACTGTAATAGGTTTACAGCTCTCTTAAAGCACTAAAGCTCATCAGAAAACTTGAAATGGATTGCTTCACAATATACTTTTTCATACTCCAATGTACACTTCTCTGCAATGTAGTTTGAAGCCAACCTCAAACATTTTCACTTTTGATCTTGTAATACTGAGTAAATTCCAGGAATGCCATGAATTAGTCATTGCTCTTATTTATCTGAATAGCAAAAGCTATAGAAAAGTTTATCAGGATCAGGATGGAGGATTAAGGGAATGGAAACCACCATACATGGCTCCTTAATTTCACAACCAGTACCTGGAATTTTATCTAGAACTTTACTGGTAATCAGTGCAGCTCACACAATACAGGTATTGCATAGGCATACCAGGTTGTGTCCATAACTGATCATGCTACTGAATCCTAGATCAACTGTACCATCTAAATAGTCTTCAGGAGTAAGTCCTTGTAGATTGCATTGCACTAATCCACGTGCAAAGTGATTAAGGAATGAGCGACCAATAGAAAATATGTTTAGTCCAGGAAAGTGTGTTAATCGGTACACTAATGAATTTGGGCAACAACCCCACCGCCACAACTGCCACTTGTTGGTTAGGTTGGAGTAAGTCCAGGAAGATCCCCAAATTGTACACCAGTCATTCCAAGGAAGTGATACCATATTTACAGTTATATGAAAATCCTTGGTACCAGGAGAATCTGAATCACACAGTCATTTGGTCTTGTCAAGGTAGAATTTAAGTCTGTTCATTCTCAATCAGATCCCGGTAACCTTCAGGCACTGAAACAAGACCTTGACAGCACCTCTTGGTCAGCCCTGAGCTGAGATGCACAGTTGAGTATGAAACCTGACCCCATGCCAACCGATGACTTCATCTAGATGTTAAACAGAGAAACAGGAATATCAGATCCTGCACCACCACACTTTTCAGTGGCCTCAGGCTTATCTCTTTCCCCACCCCCGCCCTACCAATACTGACTGGAACCAATTACAGAAATTTGGGAGGAAAGCTTGGAAAAAGATTTCTATAGTCATTCATGATTAACATCTAAATCCAAGCACAAGGAAACTAAATTCAAAATAGGAAAGCTGGAGAAAGGATGATAAATGTTTCCACAGGATTTCTACAGTTCTTAATGATGCTCATTCATGACTCTGGTTTGTTCATTCACCCCATTTTGGTGCTATTCTAAGAATTATTAACTCATACTTGGAAAACCATATTTTTAATGAAACTTATTCATTATTTCATAGTGAACAGGTCATCTACATGGAATCCATTCTGTGAATGAGTCTGACTCATGCATGGATGCACTCAACAATAATGTATTCAACAACTGAAAAAGAAATTTGGTTGGCAAATATAATATAGATGCTCTTCCATGAGTAAACTAATTATTTGTTCTTCATATACTTCTCTCTATATACAGTATTTATATGAAGTATAAATCAAGGTCCTGATTAATAATGTAAATGTATAAAACCTAGTATTCTGAATGCTGATACGGTACATGAAATACATGGGGAAATTACTTTTGAATTTCTACAGCACTCTGTAAAGACACAAAGTTACTCCTAAAATATAAAATAAAAATAAATACAGTCAGCAATGGAATTATCAACACATGTCATCATCTCAGAAACTTGACTTGTCTCATTTCTATTTGCCTTTGGTTTATGATACAATTTTTTTTATTTATTTACATTTATATCCCGCTCTTCTCTGAAGAGAAGTGTGTAAGGCAATAGTCTCATTCTATTTGTATATTTACAAAGTCAACTTATTGCCCCCACAACAATCTGGGTCCTCATTTTACCTACCTTATAAAAGATGGAAGGCTGAGTCAACCTTGCAGGCTGCTGTGTTTTAATAACAGGCTATTTTATAGCCTGAGCCACCACGGCCCTAATAATTTAGATATATAAGTACTCTCTTTGGTTTTGCTAGACCTGGCCCTAATAGGAAATGAGAAACTGGAAGAAAATATAACCAGATGATATTCAGGAATATTTATATTCTGAGTATAAATAATATTGATTTAAGAACCTGGCATGGGTTGATCCTAACATCATTTTCCAAAAGACAAAATTCCAAATCTGCTATTATTCTTTTCCGGGAAAATCAAGGGCAACTTAAGAACAATCAGAGCAGCAAATTAAGAACAAGCAGGGAGGCGTTAAACGGCATTTTTTTCAGACTGAGCATCAATTCATATGCCTGCTAAAAACTAGACTGAATTAGACTGAACTCAGGTTACAAAAAATTTGAATTCAATGAATTCAATTCAAATAAAAGAAAATGTATGTATTATGCTTTCAAAAAGGAAAATGTATTTATTATACTTTATGCATCTACAACAAATTTCATAAAACATAGCCAATAACCAGATAATATCAGTTAGCCTTTGTGAATACTCTTTAATATGATTATCCAGGTTTATGCTCCAGTTGCTGATGAAGAAGAAAGGGAAGTTGGCAAGTTCAATGGTCAAGTTAAATCTGAACTTGATACATCATACAAGACACGCTGCTTGTGACTGAAATCTGGACATCCAAAATTAGAAAACTTTAAGGAAGAAAATGTCATCCCACAACTAAAAGAATTCTATATAGATGGACATAAGCAGATGAAATATATTAAATTCAAACTGATATTAGTATAGGTCACAGGGAACTCCATTAACAATGGAATGGATCATGAAATGCTACATACAAGTTAAATGGAAGAAGAAAACCAAACACTTTCCACAATATGTTTTTAAGCATCAAACCACCATTTTCAAGGAGATCGAATAGGAATTTCTTTTGAAGTCCTAAACTTCATTGATAAGGAACCAAAGGAACTATGGAATGAAATTAAAGAACTTGTTAAGGATGAATCTTAAAAGAGACTGCCACAGATCAAGAAACAGAAGAAAGTGAACTGGATATTAAAGCAAACCATAGAAAGAAGTAAAGAGAAGCTAAAGTCACAAAAGACAGAGCTCAAGAGGGAATTTAACAAAGAATTTCAGAGAGCTGTTAGAAGATAAAGAAGCAGGATTACATTAATATCTGTAAGGATATCAAAGCTGAAAACTGATACAAAAACGCAAAGAAAGTCTTCCCAAAAAAATCTCAAAACTCAGAAGAAAGTTCCAACCTTGATTTGGTAAGCTAAAGGACCCCAATGGAAAGATAGTAACTGATTTAAAGAAGATTAAGCAAAGATGGGAAAAGTATACTGAAATTTTGTACTGTACGGATGCCAATATCTAAAATATCTTAGAAGACTGTCCCATTTAGAAGAAGCTCTGCATAAGAAGATGAACTTAGAGGATTACTCTGGTAATTACTAAGTTAGTTAAATAATGCTTTGGATCAGTGGTTTTCTTCACCGCGGACACCCCTGCCCCTTTAAATACCTTTTGTGACTATGGACTCCCTAAGACTTAACTCAGGATTTAAATCATAACATTTTTTCCAGCCTTCATGGGCCCCTTGTGATGAGAAGGCCCACCCCGGGTGTCCATGGACCACAGATTGAAAACCACTGCTTTGGATCATTCCTCACTCTTTATGTGGAAAGGGAGATGCCAGGGTTCAATTGGCTTTAGAAAAAAATCAAGAAACAACAGGAACTGTTGCTGATGTACACTGGACAATAGAGAAAGCTAAAAAATATCCAGAAAAGATCAATATGTATTTCATTATTTATAGATAGACCATTGATTGTGTTGGCCATAACAAGCTGTAGAATATGCTTAGGAAAATGGGATCCCAGAATATTTCATTGTCCTCATGAAAAACCGAAAAATAATCAGGAAGTCATAGATCAGACAGAATATGGAGAAAGAGCCTGGTGCAATGTCGACAAAGGAATGTGACAAAACTCTATATTATCCGCGAATTTATTCAACATATATGCTGAATATATAGTGAAGGAAGCTGGATTGGAAGATTAGTGTAGTATAAAATTGGAGGAAAAAACATCAATAACTTGTGCTATTCTGAAGATACTGCTGTGATAGCTAAAAATGCAAATGATTTGGAACCTCTCATAATGAAAGTCAAACAGCATAATGTAAGAAAATAGGATTTTCTATTAAACAGAAAGAAAACCAAACTAATGAAAACATCAACCAGTCTTCACTGGCAATGGATAATTAACCTTCAACAGTAAAAGAACCAAGCATAGAGAAATACATGGATTAGCACTTGGTAGATTGATACAGATCTTTGATACAGATCTTTGAAAATATATTTACATGCCATGAAATGTCTATATTTCCCCCAAAAAAATTATACAGGCAACTTTATGGAAGCATAACATAGATTCTAAAGAAGCAAAATAAAAACAATATTGATGCCTTTGAACTTTGGCATTCAAAAACTTTGGTGTTTGTTTTCTCAGCCATGAAAACAAACAAATGGATCATAGAACAAATCAACTCAGAGTTCTCATTTGATGCAAAAATGATCAGGCTCAAAGAAAACCAACTTCCATCCCAGCATGTCTACCATCTTCATCAGACAATTTAAGTTCAGGTTTTAAGTTGGGGGGGCTTATATTCAAAAACCTCCTTTTCTTTTTTTGTCTTTTCTGCTGAAATAAATTATTCATCCCAATTTTTTGTAAATTAAATATTTTGTGTGCTTTTTTTGTAAGCAAATTATATCTGTTTTATTTTAAATGATTTTTCCCTCTCTTGAGGAGCCTTTATATTCCATGTTAGGCACCTTTGTGCACTTATGCACGCCCCTTATAGTCCTCTTAGGAATGGGGTCAGGTCAACAGTAGACAGTTTTTGGTTAAAGCTTTTGGGAGTTTGAGAAGAGACCACAGAGTCAAATAGTGTGTTCCAAGCATTAACAACTCTGTTACAAAAGTCATATTTTCTGCAATCAAGATTGAAGCGGTTAACATTAAGTTTGAATCTATTGTTTGCTCTTGTATTATTGCGATTGAAGCTGAAGTAGTCTTTAACAGGAAGGACATTGCAATAGATGATTCTGTGTGTTAAACAAAGGTCTTGTCAGAGTCGGCGGAGTTCTAAGTTTTCTAATCCCAGGATTTCAAGTTTGGAGGTATAAGGTATTTTGTTGTTTACAAAGGAGCGGAGAACTCTTCTTGTAAAATATTTCTAGACTTGTTCAATTGTATTAATGTCAGAGATGTGGTATGGGTTCCAGACAGGTGAGCTGTATTCAAGAATAGGTCTTGCAAATGTTTTGTATGCTCTGGGTTTTTTTCTGTTTTCTTTTCTGTTTTTTTTTCTTTTTTTTCCTGTTTCAGTCTTTCAGAAATAAGTACTTTCCAAGCCTCTGTATTCTGTTCATCACATTCCACAAAGTTTGTTAAAGCTTTAACCACTTTTCTCTGATTATTTCTTTGGAATCACTCTGAATCTTAAGTATACCTCTTCCTCTTTTAATTCTAATGGTATCAAATTATCTGAATCTTTTTCCATCAGATGTTTATAACATCTGTCTTGGGTTCCAAAATTTCCACTTAATCATTAATTTGCCACTTTGTCTAGTTCCAATATTTTCAAAAGCACTTTAGTAAGAACTTAATCTGTCAAAATTATTGCTCCCTTTATCTGTTTAAAACTTCTTATATCAGACCCTTCTTAAGCTTTTCTAGTAATTAAAAAACCTTTAAAATACCAAGTGGTTTTCCTTATCCTGCCGATCAAAGAGCTCTCTTTAACTTTAAATTTATTATATATATAGTGATTAAGAAAATGAGGGTTTTGTGAATTTTATGTCCATTTATAGGCTGCATTGCCCTTGTGAGCACAATTAAAATCACTCAACTCACAAGTCAACCACAAAAACCAAAATTCCTGCAGTCCCTTCACAAGGAGCAGCTGTCTGGAGTGCAGGTGGGTAATCTTATAGTCTCTCCAAAGGAGAGACTCCATTGGCCAAAATTTGCCGTCTGGCCACTAATCTCTACCACAATGCTAAGCTTGCTTCTTCAGGGATGATCAGTTCACCATTAGACTCATTCAGAACCCTGAATTTTAATTCCATTGTAGGTTTGTGCCCAAAACACAGTTTTGCAAATTTCTCAGTTTTTATTGCAAAGATCTATATATGTTTTATTACTTTAAAACTTGATAAAGACATTTATCAAGTTTTATACATATACATTTTCATCACCTTTAATGTTCTCTTGCTTTAAAACAGAACTTTACCATGATTGCCTTGAATCTTAGCAAACAAAGGTATTTATCAAGGTAACTACAGATACTTCTTCACACCATTGCTTTACTTCTTAGTCCTTTTAAACCATTTTCCAACAATCAACTTCAAGGTCACCTTCACTGATAATTCTAGAAACAATAAACATCGTGGAACACTAATGGGACAATACAATACAGTCATTTGAGCAAAGAACTGCTGCATTCTAGAGCAACAAAAATCTTCCTCAAAGATTGCATCACAAAAATAAAATAAATTGCTAGTATCCATATACTGAATTCACATCCTCAGAACATTTTCAAAACAATTTCAATAGTTGTTATAAAATGTAGTTTTGAATCCATCGAAACACATGATTCAAATTTCTACAATTAAATGTATTGAACGGGAGACTGAGGCTTCCAGGAACAATATAACCTTGGAACAACAACATCTCTGCCTACATCTTCTCTGCCTGCATCTTTAATCATGAATGTGTTTTTTTAATGACTAGAATTCTTCACATTCTTATCTTGAAAAAATCCAGGATCTCTGAAGCAGCATGAAGCAAGAATTCCTCTCAATGGAACAAGAAAACAAGATCTACAGAATAGTCAGCACAAAAGTTTCCTTCTTTTTCATTGTGCTTACTTAGCAGCTGCACTAGAAAATAATAAATACAGTGATAGAATGGAAACACTGCTATGGACCTGATGTTGCTGTTAGCTGCAAAGTAATGTCTGACCAGGGATGGATTGTACTTACCTTTACTACCAGTTTGCAACAGGAGCGTGCACGCTCCTGAACATGCGCAGAAGCTTCTGCACATGCACAGATCGTCTATTATGACATCAGGGTGGGTGGGCAGAGCCTCCCGCCGCATTTACTACTGGTTCTATAGAACCAGAGAGAACCAGGAGCAACCCACAACTGTCTCTGACCCATCGCGATCCCATGGACAACATTCCTCTAGGCCTTTTTGTCCTCTACCATCCCCCGGAATCCATTTAAGCTCACGCCAACTGCTTCAATGACTTTATCCAGCCACCTCATTCTCTGCCATTCCCTTCTTCTTTTGCCCTCAATCTTTCCCAGCATTAGGCTCTTCTCCAGTGAGTCCTTCCCTCTCATTAGGTGACCAAAGTATTTCAGTTTCATCTTCAGGATCTGGCCTTCTAAAGAGCAGCCAGGGTTGATCTCCTCTAGGAATGATCAGTTTGATTGACTTGCACTCCAAGGGACTCACATGAGTCTTCTCCAGCACCATAGTTCAAAGGCCTCAATTCTTTGGTGCTCAACCTTCCTTATGGTCCAACTTTCACAGCCATACATTGCAACTGGGAAAACCATAGCCTTGGCTAGATGCTCTTTTGTTGGCAGGGTGATTCCTCTGCATTTTATTATTATGTCTAGCTTTGCCATGGCTTTCCTTCCCAGGAGCAAGCGTCTTTTAATTTCTTGATAGGGGACCTGATAGGGGATATCAACAAATCTGTCTATGCCTCCAAAAATAGGTCCTGTGAAAGAATTTGAAAAAAAATTGCTCATTAGTCTTGTTCTTCATCTGCTTTATACCACACTTTTAGTGCGACCCTGGCCCCAGCTTTGACTATGATTCTTCTTCAAAGTTACCTGCTAAGCATCAGAGTGAAAATGATTACATAGTTGTCACCAGCTCAATAAGTGGATTAAAAGTAATCTCTGCATCCATTAATATTCTACTTCTTTTCCAATACAGTGTTTTTTGAAAACTATGCATGGTAAATGAACTACTTGAGCCCTTGGGCTTGGATTTGGTTTCTACCTCTTACTTAGCCCAAAAAGCAAATGTGCTCTTTCTCATAACCTATGTAAAGAATTAACAGGAAAGCTAGCAAATGCTCAATTCTACAGTGCTGCTGTTACAAAACTATTTAAAATTGTGTCTTTGTGCAATATAATCTTCAAAAAATGCCCTTGGGTTTAAAATCATGGCTTGCTCTATTTACTAAGCAAGATCATATCCTGCTCATACCTAAAAAAAATATATATGTAGGCATTAAAAAGAATCAGACTTATTAAACAGTAGTAATTGAAGGGATATGTAATATTCTGGAAGAAGGCAATGAGGCTCGATTCTATATTGAAACTTGGATATGTCCCTATAGTGGAATACTGGAAACTCACTATATGGGCATGGGCCAAGAAAAAGTTTGCTAAATGACTAACCTCATTCTCTTGAACTGGCAAATGTGATGAGTCATGATTAGTCTCCAATAAAAATGTTTGACTGTGTCTGTATGTGTGGGTTGAACCGTGGAATTCTTGGTGTTCTCTAAACTTAGCCATTGGCTTTCAGACATTTAATTACTTGACTAGGACTATGAACTTAATAGCATAGGTTGTAGGCTTAACTTTTCAGAGGTTTTACCAGTACATAAGGAACAAAAAGGTAAAGGCCAGCGTGTAGTGGAGTTTAATGTGTGGCTAAAGGAGTGGTGTAAAAGGGAAGGCTTTGGTTTTATTAGTCATGATATCTGCAACTGGTCCAATGAAAAATTGTACAAAAGAGATGGATTGCATCCATCAAAGAAAGGGACTGAGTTACTTAGCAATACATTCACAGATTTTCTGGATAAACATTTAAACTGAACAGTGGGGACAGAGAATTAACTGATACAGAAAATTTCTGTCCCCAGCAATCGAAAACTAAAAGGGTTATCAGTGCATGTAACATAGATGTCTGTATGGGTAAGACTATCAGCCCTGCTATCAAGCAAAACCAAGCATTTAACAGTGAGTGCCATACCATGTGCACTAAACCAACAGGTGGCAAGAAAGTAGGGGCAGTCAACACAGGTTATGTAGACAGTAAACACAAGATCAATCCAAATGGACTCAAATGTCTATACACCAATGCACAGAGTATGAGGAATAAACAGGGTGAATTAGAAATCCAAGTAAATGAGGGTAGATATGATATTGTTGCCATTACGGAAACTTGGTGGGATGAAACTGACAAATGGAACATACAGCTAAAGGGATATAAATTATTTAAAAGAAATAGACCAAATAAAAGAGGAGGTGGAGTTGCACTATATATAAGAAATAACCACATCTCTACAGAAATAGAGCACAACAATGATGAAAATCATCTTGAATGTATTTGGGTCAATATAAAAGGGGTGAAAAACGATATTGCCATAGTTCTATACTATAGGCCACCCAACCAAACAGAGGAAGTAGATGAAGTTTTTGCTAGTCAGCTAACTAAGGTATGTAGGAAGCACATCACAGTAGTAATGGGGGATTTTAACTACCCTGACATCAACTGGGAAACAAACTCTGCACCAAGTGGAAGATCTAACAGGTTCCTAACAAACCTAGCAGACAACTTTGTTTCCCAAAAAATAGAGAAGGCGACAAGGGGATCAGCCATACTGGACTTAATTCTCACTAACAGAGATGAAATGATAGAAGGTGTTGAAGCTACAGGAACTTTGGGGGCAAGTGACCACGCAATATTGGAATTCGACATTAAACAAATACAAGTAGTAGAACAAAGTCAAACTAGAATCTTGGACTTTAAGAGAGCTAATTTCAATAAACTTAGAGAGAGCTTGAGAAGGATTCAATGGATGAGAATCCTCAGGGGGAAAACGACTCAAGAAGCTTGGGAAATTTTGAAAAGTGAGATTATAAAAGCGCAGTCTAACACAATATCAATGAAGAATACCAAAAGAAAAGAATACCAAAAGAAACCAGCATGGATGCATAAAGAACTATCTGACAAATTGAAAGACAAAAAGGACAAATATAAAAAGTGGAAAGAGGGGCAAATAACTAAGGCAGAATATCAGCAAATAGCCCGAGCCTGTAAAGATGAAGTGAGGAAAGCTAAGGCTCACAATGAACAAAGGCTAGCGACAAAAGTAAAAAATAACAAAAAAAAGCTTCTTCCAACATGTTAAAAACAAGAAAAAAGTCAAGGAAACAATTGGCCCGTTGCTGGGAGAAAGTGGCAAGAAGATGACAAGCAACAGGGAGAAAGCAGATCTACTTAACTCATTTTTTGCATCTCTCTTTACACAAAAGGAAAAAACAATCCAACCTATCAAAAACAGAACTACAAAAAACAGATTAGAAACACAAGTTAAAATAGGGAAGAAAATGGTAAGTGAACACCTGTCTACCCTAGACGAGTTCAAATCACCAGGACCGGATGGATTACACCCCAAGGTTCTGAAGGAACTGGCAGACGTGATCTCAGAACCACTGAACTATATCTTTCAAAGATCCTGGAGCACAGGGGAGCTGCCAGAGGACTGGAAAAGAGCTGATGTAGTTCCCATCTTCAAAAAAGGAAAAAAAACAGATCCAGGAAACTACAGACCTATCAGCCTGACCTCAATACTGGGGAAGATTCTGGAAAAGATAATCAAGCAACGAATCACCGAACACCTAGAAGCAAACAAGGGAATAACCAAACGCCAACATGGGTTTGTCAAAACAGATCATGCCAGACTAATCTTATCGCATTCTTTGACAAAATGACAAAATTAGTAGACCAGAGGAATGCTGTCGATATAATTTACTTGGACTTCAGTAAAGCATTTGATAAAGTAGACCATAACCTACTACTAGATAAAGTAGAAAAATGTGGGTTAGACAGCACCACCACCAGATGGATTCGTAACTGGCTGACCAACTGCACTCAACGTGTAGTCCTCAACGGAACTACATCCACATGGAGGGAAGTATGCAGTGGAGTACCCCAAGGCTCTGTTTTAGGCCCAGTACTCTTCAACATCTTCATCAATGACTTGGACAAGGGGATAGATGGGGAACTCATCAAATTTTCAGATGACACCAAGCTGGCAGGAAAACACTCCAGAAGATAGGCTCAAGTTACAGAAAGATCTTGACAGACTTGAACATTGGGCACTATCTAACAAAATGAAATTCAACAGTGAAAAAAGTAAGGTTCTACATTTAGGCCAAAAAACCAAAATGCACCGGTACCGTATATGTGGTAGCTTGCTCAATAGTAGTACCTGTGAGAGGGATCTTGGAGTCCTAGTGGATAACCATTTAGATATGAGCTAGCAGTGTGCAGCCGCTGCTAAAAAAGCCAACAGAGTTCTGGGCTGCATAAACAGAGGGATAGAATCAAGATCACGTGAAGTGTTAGTACCACTTTATAATGCCTTGGTAAGGCCACACTTGGAATATTGCATCCAGTTTTGGTCGCCACGATGTAAAAAAGATGTTGAGACTCTAGAAAGAGTGCAGAGAAGAGCAACAAAGATGATTAGGGGACTGGAGGCTAAAACATATGAAGAACGGTTGCAGGAACTGGGTATGTCTAGTTTAATAAAAAGAAGGACTAGGGGAGACATGAAGTTCCAATATCTCAGGGGTTGCCACAAAGAAGAGGGAGTTGGGCTGTTCTCCAAAGCACCTGAGGGTAGAACAAGAAGCAATGGGTGGAAACTGATCAAAGAAAGAAGCAACTTAGAACTAAGGAGAAATTTCCTGACAGTTAGAAATAAGTGGAACGACTTGCCTGCAGAAGTTGTGAATGCTCCAATACTGGAAATTTTTAAGAAAATGTTGGATAACCATCTGACTGAGATGGTGTAGGGTTTCCTGCCTGGGCAGGGGGTTGGACTAGAAGGCCTCCAAGGTCCCTTCCAACTCTGTTGTTATGTTATGTTAGGAAACCTCATCAGTACTAGTGGGTGTAGGGTTTTGTCTTGCCAATGTTGGTAGGGGTGTGCTTCTCTTCTTGGCAGTTCCTTGATTAGGGTATTGATTTCTACTTGTCTTGTGTTAATCCCTGCTTATCTGGGTGTTGGTTGCTTGAGAGTATTTTCTTGTCTTTTTGTTTCCTTTTTTAGCCTTTTTGTTCTCTTTTTTCAATGGAGTGTAAATGTGGTTTATCTCTGTGTGTCTGTTAATGACTGATTTGTCTGAATATCAAGCTTGCAGGAATTCCCTACTGTTTTCGGATTTAGCTTGGTCTAGGATGCTTACAATATCCCAGTTGAAATTATGGCTAAGTCTGTCCATGTGTTCTGAAATTAAGGAGTTTTTTATCATGTAATTTTTAATATAACTATGCTTGCTGAAAATGTGCATGTAGGTAATACTAATAAATATTAGCTATTTATTGTATTTCTGTATTTTTTAAAAATTGGGACAGGACCATTTGTTATCCCAAGATCCATGTCACGTCAGGGAGCAGGATTGGATTACATCTTTTACTATTCAGATAAATAAGAACACTGATTAATTCATGGTATTCCTGAAACTTACTCAGTATTACAAGATCAAAAGTGAAAATGTTTGAGGTTGGCCTCAAACTACATTGTAGGGAAGTGTACATTGGAGTATGAAAAAGTATAGTGTGAAGCAATCCATTTCAAATTTTCTGATGAGATTTAGTGCTTTAAGAGAGCTGTAAACCTATTAGAGTTTGACCCAATCTGCTTAAAGTATGGTGCTCAAAATTTGACCCAATATTTGAAGTTGTTGGAAGTGAAGTGTTTTCTATGTGTGAATGTTCCTGCAAGAAGGAAGCCAACCTGAACAATTATTAGTGATACATTTTTTATAGCTATATAATTTATTTATAGAAAATATCCTACCAGAAGGAGGTTCAATGGTGTTTGGGTCTATGGGTTTGGGAAGGAGGACAGAAAAAAGTGACCTCAGATAGCAAACTTTTGAACAAAAATGAGAGATTTATAGACAAAGTAGCTTAATTCTCTGCCTAGAGTCTATTGCCTCTTACAAACAATAGGTCATTAGGTTCTGAAGATTCTGTTCCATTGATTTAGCCTTCCAACAGAAGTGGGATCTGACCATTGTGAAATAGAGAAGGCTATTACTTCCTCTCATTTGGAAACTATACTTTTGAAATTGAGTTATAAAATGGAGTAGAAAAGCAGAGAGAGAAAATACTCCAACATAACATTAATCAATGTGAACAACACATGATTATAGGAAATACATCATTTTGCTAATCCATTCCTGCATATTTCAAAAAGGAATATTAGAGGCATTGAAATATTGTCTTATTCAGCTGTAACGTTCTTGAATATAGCACTGTGGCATTAAAGAAAATTGCAACATATGGTCTCATGCTTGGCCATTTATGAGTCATCATGAATATAAACATATTCCAATTTCTGATTTGTAAATGAGGCCTTAACCAGTAATTGTTTGTCAATAGTAATTATATTGAGAACGGTCATTAGATTGCATTTGTAATGATTTATTTCAGTAAGACAAGAGAATGAGGGTAAGGCAAGAGACTGCTAATGTAGTCTCAAACACAAGCAAGAGATTACAAACCGTCTTTAGGTTACCACCATTCTCCCTCCAAATACCTCCCCTATCTATCAAAACTGGTTTATCTGGTGAGCAACTCCACAATGATACAGTCATGTGGTAGCAGGAAAACTTAAAGAAGTCCCATTACGTGCATCAGCTTGGTGTTTGTCTTCCTGGATCACAGCCAGGGTCGGCTGTAGGAAGTGAGTTACTTATCAAAGGTTACGTTAGGCTATGCTCTTACATAGACCAGAAGTTATAAATTATCTATTTCACCCTCAAGAAATGCTTACACCTGAATAGAAAGGGGGAAGTGTGGGATTTGTATATTATGTTGCAGGATGTTTTTTTCTATGAAAAAGTAAATTCAGGTATATACTGTATATTGAGCAGATGGTATACCCTCACTTCATAAGGTAACATTTTCTTATATATATCACGATGAAAATTATTGCTCATCCTTGATATAAATCAGAAAGCTATAATTTTAATAGTGATGGGATCCAACTTATTGCTGGGTACATTAAGTGATCCTCCTCTCACCCTGGTGTCCTCCATAACTTCAAGTCAATATAATTTAATCACTCCAGGACAAAATTCATTTCAGCATAACTACATTTGGATGAGTCATTTGATATACTCAGCCAAAACCAAAGAAACCCCATTATGTGTTGTATGAACCAGTACTATATCTATTGTCCAAACTGTTCCCTTATAAAGGGCTTTTTCAAGATGTGGGCAAGGTCTTCAGTCCTAAAATATAAAAATCACTAGACGCCAATGAGAAGTTAGCATTTTTTTAAAAAATCTCTCTGTAACTAGGAAGTGATCATTTGGGATTCTGCAATCCAAATTGAATAATCCTATTTATTAGAAATCACACATGGACAGAGGGCCACAAGTTACCCACCAATGGACTATTGAATAAATAACATGCCCTGATTATTTAGCAAGGCTCTAGCAGGGAATTGGCAGAATAGTCATAAGTGATGTGATGCTTGTGATGCTAAGCCCAATTAGCATCACACATATATTATCAATTTTTCATCATGTTGCAAGAGGCAAAGAATTGCAGTATTCGAATCAGATCAACTCCCGAGGTACCAGCAAGGAATCCACCTCCAGCATTGAATAAGATAGTTGCAATAGTGGGTGCAGTCCAGAAATTAAGAAATTCATCTAGGCAGATATATCTCTTCAAAGTATGGTTTATATCACCAAATTTATTTTAGCAAGCAATTTGTCTTTTGGGAGAGGCTTACATTTCAAAATCTTTTGTGCTTCCTTTTAGTACAACTGAAGTTCATTTCTCAAAGTTTCAAAATTCATCAGGAATCTTCCCTTGTCAGTGGCCACTCCTTTGCCTAGCTACTTTTTGGCTCATCAATCACCACCTTGTCAGGAAATAGAGGTTTGTCTCCAGCTCCAAATCAGGGTCCCCTTCATCAATGTTGGGAGTAATGGGATTTGCATCAGGGCTTTCAGTGCTAATATGTGGCTTGATTCTTTCGTTTCTAAGCTCCCATATGTAGCTGTTCAATCTTCCTCTGAAAATGTTTATTGTCCTGCTGAGTTCTGACATGCAATATTTTTTGTGGAGACATGTCCCCCATATCTCATTTGAGTCAATGAACTGAATTGTCCTCAGTTGTTCTGATGATATGATGGGATATTCTCCCTTTAGCCAATGGAACCTATTAGGTATGTATATTCTGCAATGCTTTGTCATTACAGATTAAGTCAAGTGACAAGTACAGAGTCAGATCAATATTTATTGATTGATTAACAAATTTATATGACTGCCAACTCACAAATGGCGACTCCAAGCAGCTTACAACATGGTGAAATGGTGTGTGTTGTTCATTTTAGGCTGATACAGGCACAGCCCCTTTATTCCAGAGTCTGGTCTCCTTAATCTGTATAGATTTCCAGATCCAGCCTTAAATTATTTAACTCTTATGTATAAAATAGGTAGAGATGATGCCAGTTTAAGAAATCCCTTTCCCAATTTATGTCCTTTCCTTCACTTGAGCCACAGAGATAGGCCAGGGGTGAAATCTAAAAATTTTCCCTACCGGTTCTGTGGGCATGGCTTAATTGGTGGGTGTGGCTTGGTGGTCAGATGACTGGATGGGTGTGGCCAATAACAATAAATAATAAAAATAATAAATAAGGTATACAAAACAATAAGAGGTACCAAAAACCAACTTTCACACTTTACACACACACAATACAACACAACTGACTCACACACAACGTAAAAGCAGCTGCACTTCACCCAAAATGGCCCCTACAACAAGCAGGAACATCACACTTTCACACTTTCCACACACACAACACAACTGACTCTCACACACACACACACACACAATGCCACATATAGATTTGTGAGATTTTGTGTGTTTGTGTAGTTAGAGTGAAACACTACAGAAACACACCAAATCTCAGAAAGCTGCACAAATATTTTATTTTATTATTTTTATTTATTTTTTTAGATCAGGGGCAGTGGTGGGATTCAGCCAGTTCGCACCACTTCGGGAGAACCAGTTGTTAACTTTCTGAGCAGTTTGGTGAACTGGTTGTTGGAAGAAATCATTAGGGCAGAGAACCGGTTGTTAAATTATTTGAATCCCACCACTGATCAGGGGTCTCCAACCTTAGTAACTTAGTTTGTGGACTTCAACTCCCAGAGTTCCTCATTCAGCAAAGCAGGAAGTCAAAGCAAGGTGTAATCAGTAGCTGAAGAAAAGCATGCCTTTGCCAGCCCGAAAGGAGCAGTAATTATAGGTAAGTGAGGAGGGGGAATTGGCTGGGCATGGGTGGCGGCTCTTGTAAGTGGGGGCTGTTAAAAAGTGAGTTTAAAAGCCTGTGAGGATCAGGAAACTCCTCTGGGATCGCCAGAGGAGGCTTTTAAAACCTCTTTTTTTTCTTTTTTTTCCCCTTCTGCTGAAGAGGGTTTTTTAAAAAAAACTTTTAAAGGGTTTTGATGATCTCTGCTCAGCCCTGATCATCAGAGGTTTTTTTTTTTACTTTTAAAGGCATGTTTCGGCTGAAGAAAAACTGCTTTTAAAAGAAAAAAAACAAAAACCTCTGCTGATGGTGCGGCTCAGCAGGGGCAGGGGGCGGGGCCAGGGATTTTTGCTACCGGTCCTCCGAACCAGCAGCCACCATCGCTACCGGATTGCGTGAGCCGGTCTGAACTGGGAGCATTTCACCCCTGAGATAGGCTGGTATTCTGTCTAACTAGGGGTCTCCAACCTTAGTAACTTTAAAATTTGTGGACTTTGACTCCCATAATTCCTTAGCCAGCTTTGCTGGTTGAGGAATTCTGGGAGTTGAAGTCCACAAGTCTTGAAGTTGCCAAGGTTGGAGACCCCTGGTCTAGACCATTGTTCTACTGAAGTATCTTGCTTTTAGAAGAATTTAACTTTGGCTTTGAGAAGCGAGAGAAATAAAACAGTTGCTCAGTCCTAGAAAAGTAGTAATCGTGAGAAAGAGATTCAAAACTGATCTGCCTTGACCTTGTCCTAAAATGGGAAGAGGTGCCTTTGGACAGGTTTTCACAATTCAGTTAATATGCCCAACTACAACAAAATAGCATTTCTGGAATCTCTGCAGTATCGTTTTTTTGATCTGGTTATTCAAGGGGCTCTGCTTCTTTACCTTCCTATCCATTGCAAGAAAATGAGGCACTGGTCTCTTTCTTTTCCCTGGGTGGGTCTTCAGGACATGTGGCTTCACTGACAGATCTTTCATGTGTGTTTCCCTCCACTGGTAACTACTTGATACTGTTCTAACTGATATGTGCTCAGTGGACCAGTAAAAAGAAAGAATACCCACAAATTAATCCTTATTCCTGTCACCTGGTTTAAAGGGGGAAACAGGCAGAACACCTGTCAATTTCATCTCTCTTTTTCTCTTCAGCTTTTCTCCATTTCACCAGTGAACTTTTATGAAAAGCCATTCACCTTCCAGCAGCCTGGCAACTCAGGATAAAATAGCTGTTGTGAGTAGCAACCAATGACCTGAATGGAAAAAGAGTTCCTGATACAACAGACCATAAGTGCTGCTTATGATTTAAACTCCCTTCATGACTCCAGCGTGTTTTCTTTTTTAAAAAACAAAACAAAATATTTTATTTTGCTCAAGTGTAGAAAGAAGGGTACAAGAAAGAGTCGAGGAGTGACCAAGATTTGTAGCTAGATCTACCTCATTTCATAGCATGATAAAAGTTGGTGTCAGGCCCAAACCAAGAATGAGACATGGTGAGGCTTTCATGCTGAGTTCTTTATTGTTCCACTTCCATGCCTAAAAGCAAAATTGTGCCAGACTGAGTACTCTACTATTTGCATCTTCAATATATTCTGTGAAATATACCCTTTTTCTCATGGAAATCACACACACCCCTTACTACATTCCATCACAGTTAGTGACTTGCAGTAGTTAGAAATAGCAAAATTGGAGGGATGAACCAGTTGTACTTACTACATGTTGAAATAGGTTAACATAGAGGCAGGATAAGGATCAATTGCGGGGGAGGGGAAGAGAGAGAATAGAATAACAGAGTTAGAAGGGACCTTGGAGGTCTTCTTGTCAAACCCCCTGCATAAGCAGGAAACCTATGACTCCTCTTCTTTGTGGCAGCCCTGAGATATTGGAACACTGCTATCATGTCACATCTAGTCATTATTTTCATCAAACTAGACATACCCAGTTATAGCAACTGTTCTTTATATGTTTTAGCCTCCAGTCCCCTAATCTTCTTTGTTACTCTTCTCTGCACTCTTTCTAGAGTCTCAACGTCTTTTTTACATCGTAGTGACCAAAACTGTATGCAGCGTTCCAAGTGTGGCAATATAAGAGAGACAATATAATTGTGGAATATTTTTCTACTAACTCAAGAATGGGAGCACAATACACAAACACGATAATGAAGTAATATTTAATTCAAAAATATTGCTTCATTATGAAAGGTGAAACAAAAATATCCCCAAGGGGATCTCCTAGGACAGAGCAAAATATTCAAGATGGCAAGCCTAACCATGCAATTGAAGTCCCACACACAACACATATTAAAAAGGGGGCAACCTTTGGTTTTTTAAAAAGTTATTTTGGTTATGCTATCTTGGCATTTTTGTTCCCCCACCAAAGATGTCCCCATCGATACCTACAATGACTGCAAAGTCAGCAAAAGAAAATGGTTCAGAAATCTACTTTCCTTTTCATGAGATAATTCCTTACCTTTCATATACTTCTTCTGATCCTATTTCCATGAAACCAACAAAGCTGTGATAAGCAAGGAACAACCTGTAGTGAGAAATGACAACAGGAAGAGAAGAGGAACATTTTCTCTGCTGAAGGTCAACTAAAACCAGGAAGTAATATTTTGGAAACCAAAAAGCTCCATTTATATAACAAACAATGTGAAATGAATTCTGGGTGATAACGTAAACTGCAGCAACCTTTGTGGAAGGAAATGAATATTTTCTACTAACTCAAGAATGGGAGCACAATACACAAACACGATAATGAAGTAATATTTAATTCAAAAATATTGCTTCATTATGAAAGGTGAAACAAAAATATCCCCAAGGGGATCTCCTAGGACAGAGCAAAATATTCAAGATGGCAAGCCTAACCATGCAATTGAAGTCCCACACACAACACATATTAAAAAGGGGGCAACCTTTGGTTTTTTAAAAAGTTATTTTGGTTATGCTATCTTGGCATTTTTGTTCCCCCACCAAAGATGTCCCCATCGATACCTACAATGACTGCAAAGTCAGCAAAAGAAAATGGTTCAGAAATCTACTTTCCTTTTCATGAGATAATTCCTTACCTTTCATATACTTCTTCTGATCCTATTTCCATGGAAACCAACAAAGCTGTGATAAGCAAGGAACAACCTGTAGTGAGAAATGACAACAGGAAGAGAAGAGGAACATTTTCTCTGCTGAAGGTCAACTAAAACCAGGAAGTAATATTTTGGAAACCAAAAAGCTCCATTTATATAACAAACAATGTGAAATGAATTCTGGGTGATAACGTAAACTGCAGCAACCTTTGTGGAAGGAAATGAATATTTTTTCTACAGATATAGGTATCTCTTGGGCTTCCACTTGGCATTTTCAAGTCAGTGAATGGCTTCTCTGAAGAACTGTAGCCAGTACTTTGCCAACAGCTCCCATTCCTTGCCTTCTGTTTCCTGGCCTGATATAAGAAAACATGATTTGCATCTTTATTTCCCCTGAATTATTGCTATGTGGAGCACACAAGCACTCAGCATATAACATTTATTCAAAAAATAAGCTGGTTTGTGGTAGAATGCCCTGGGTAAGTGTAACAATTCAATTTAAGGAGAACCGTTCATCTTTTCTCTCTTTCTTTATGTGGAATTTTATTTTGAAATGAAGCTGAAAATAAAAGCAACAATGACAACAACAACAAACCAGACAAGTAGTCATGGGTTACAGTTCTGAGTATATGATGGGAAATTCATGGAATAGCTAAATGAAAATACACAATAAAGAGATTCTGTGCATATACGTTATTTAACCAAATCAAGAGTAAAAAATTTATCCCTGAATTAATTTGCAAACAGAACAGAACAGAATATTATTATAATTCCATTTTGAAAGTTGCTTAGGCGATTTCCATTACATAGATTGGCATGTTTCAAAATCAGCTTTGCTTCTTACTAGAACGCAAGACTTACTCAGAGTCTAGTGCTGAAGATATTTCATTTCATTAAAAGAGTTGTATAACCAGGTGAGTTAAGCAGTCTCTGAGAAGTGATAGCTGAGGAATTCTTGGACCTGAAGCCCACATGTCTTAAAGTTACTATTGAGGAACACTGGCCTATATTATTTGCATAATAATACAATATAATAATAAACATCACAATAACTTCAAAACACTTAGCATTACATAATCTATTTTAAATTTGAATTGGTACTGAATATCATAATTGAACGGAACCTTAGTAATTCAAATAATACAATCTGATTTATTCCAAATCCACATTAAACATAATCATTGTCTTCATTTACAATAATTTCATTGCTGTTACGGTTAAATAACTGGGAGTCAAAATTAGTGCAAATCACCCAGTGGTCTATCACTAAATCTCAATCAATCTTGTAACTTTCTCCTGATCTCTTGAAGATGCTCAAGTGTTGTATCTGCTAATCCCAGATTTTATGTTTGGATCCTTTTTTTAAACCCATTTTATTTATTTATTTATTTCGTCAAGCATGTATTTTATGACAGGTACAAGTGTAAACATAATTATAAATACATGTAAAGGATATGAATAAAAGAAAATATTAGGACAGGGACGGATGCGCTTATGCACACCCCTTACAGACCTCTTAGGAATGGGGTGAGGTCTACAGTAGACAGTCTAAGGTTAAAGTTTTGGGGGTTTGGGGAAGAAACTACATAGTCAGGTGGTGCATTCCAGGCATTGACAACTCAATCACTGAAGTCGTATTTATTTATTTATTTATTTATTTATTTATTTATTTATTTATTTATTTATTTATTTATTTATTTATTTCATCACACAATATATATATAAGCCTAAACATGAAATAACTATGCAATATATAAGTATATATATAAGTATGAGTATGTAATAACTAAATTAATTGGATATAACGAAAGGAACAATAGGATAGGAATGGTAGGCACTCTTGTGCCCTTATGCATGCCCCTTATAGACCTCTTAGGAATGGGGTGAGGTCAATAGTAGATAGTTTTTGGTTGAAGCTTTGGGGATTTTGGGAAGAAACCACAGAATCAGGTAGTGTATTCCTTGTTTGCAGTTCAATATTACCGGAGAAGAAGCTACACAAGATTATGTTAACAACTCTTAATGCTTTTTTAGCAATGCTATTACAGGAAATCCTGTACGCTCAAAGTGAACAAACATGGTGCCTTTGTTCAAATGTAGCCTGATCATCCCTAAAAGATCCTATGACTTCAGCAAGCATTACAAAATGAATTTATTCTTGTCTACTGTCTGACAGAAAAGCCTGCTATAGAGATGAAAGACATATGAGGAATAATTCTGCCATGAAATAACAATGTGTGCCAAGGGGGTATTCAATAATTACATTTTGTTCAAAAGGAGAAACACAATCTCATTGACTCCAATCAGTCTCTCCTTGTTCGACATTCCTGCTAAAACACTTTTCTAAATAAGCTCTAAAGGCTCATTTATTCTGCTCTCTTCCCCCACCCACCTACCCATCCCCTTTGTTTTTAAATCAGCCTCTCTTACAAAAGGTGGCTGCTTTTGTTGCAGCAAAATGAATGTTTTAAGCACTCAACATGGCTTACAGCACTCAGTAAAAAAAAAAGGTACATTATGCAGGTAATAAACAAGATGCCATAGCCTTTGATTATGTCAAATGCAACCCAAGACTGATATCCATCTGAGCAATAACCTTGTTCCTCTTTCCTTCCTTCCTTCCTTCCTTCCTTCCTTCCTTCCTTCCTTCCTTCCTTCTTTCTTTCTTTCTTTCTTTCTTTCTGGTGATTTCCCCCCCACCCCCACAATTTCCATCCTTCCATCCTATAGGATCACTTGCATGCACAGCCAGCAGTTACAGTGTCCAAGGAGATGATAAAAAAAAATTCAAGATAGTGGCCATAATAATGCATCACACACAAAGCAGAGGAAGCTTCTATTGCTCTGTCACAGCTACCATCTTGACTTTTGTTTTAACTTTATCCTACAGATAAACCCAAGAACATCTATGTATTTGCTCTGCATACTATACCCATCTGCTCTTTTTTCCCTACCCATCCAAATCTGTTCACTTCAGTGGATTGAAAGAATGGACAGCAATTCAGGAGGGGAGTATACGAACGGCTATATGGTACAGATTCCCTAAAGATACTTCATGCCTACCATATTCTCCTTGCTTTTTATATGATCTCTTGCCTCTCCATGCCAACAAACCAATTCAAGAGAACACAAAGATGTAGGATGCTATTCAGCACTGCACTAACAATGAAGCAGATTGCTTAACTCAGGTCTCAGCACATAAAGGTCTCTGACCAAGCATTATTAGTTCCTTTTTAATTCCCTCATGCAGGCAACTATAGATAGATAGATAGATAGATAGATAGACAGACAGACAGACAGACAGACAGACAGACAGACAAATGCCAATAAAGAAAGAAAAAGAAAACTTTGTTAGAATTGACCCATGTCAATTTCATCCTGCAATAATGCAGATAATTAATTACTTTCCTCCAGGCTGTGTGCCTTCCAGGTACATGGTATGAAAGTACCCCCAAATTTGCAGCTAGTGCAGTGTAAGAATGTTCTGAGTTGTAATTAAAAACATAGAGTGGATTAGGTTACAGAAGTCTAATAGAGTCCAAAACTGAAACCTCAAAAGTGTGTATCAACAACAAATTGAGGAAAAAGGTAGATCACACCAGCTTTCCCATTGAATTAACTCTACTTGCACTTATGCTCAGTGGTGGGTTTCAAATTTTTTTTACTACCGGTTCTGTGGGCGTGGCTTGGTGGGCGTGGCAGGGGAAGGATACTGTAAAATCTCCATTCCCACCCCACTCCAGGGGAAGGTTACTGCAAAATCCCCATTTCCTCCTGATCAGCTGGGACTCAGGAGGCAGAGAATAGATGGGGGTGGGGCCAATCAGAATTTTTACTACCGATTCTCCAAACTACTCAAAATTTCCACTACTGGTTCTCCAGAACTGGTCAGAACCTGCTGAAACCCACCTCTGCTTATGCTATACACAAGCTATAAAAAAATCAGGAAACTTGTGCAAAAAACAAAAGAAAAAAAAGCAGAATTCCTTATCATTAGGATCAAGTTTTCAAGAGGTAGATGCTAGTGATTGCTTGGATTGGTCCCTGCAGTTTTCTTGGCAAAGTTTTTCAGAAATGGCTTGCCATTACCTGCTTTCCAGGGCTAAAAGAAAGTGACTGGCCCAAGGTCACAATCTGGCTTTATGCCTAAAGCAGGATTAAAATTTATGGGCTCCAAATTTCTTAACTTTTACCCTAAAGTTTTTCTCTGGAACAATATTGGCTATAAAGAACAAATCTGGGGGGAAAAGTAGCTGATTCACAAGAAATCAGACCACTCAAAATGATGCTTCACTAAGGTTGCTTTATCTACAACAATATCTTTTGTTTAATTTTCAGAACACCTGAAATAGCTATTTCAAGGTTGAACATGCAGACTATCCAGAATAATGAAAAAGGAATTCTACATATTTAATATGGAAAAAAATGGGAAGCTGTATTTACTGCCTCAAAAAAAAAAAGAGAGACCTAAGAAATTTTAATCTAATACAGCTGATAAAGGAGGTTAAAGACTCACTTTTTTTTTTTATAAAAAGTTTTATTTTTACAATCATAACAAATAATTCATCCAATGTACAGTTATATACAATTAGTCGGGCTTGCCCAGTCACCACCACCCTTTTTAACACTCTTCCCTCTTCTACCTTCTTTTACTTTCCAAACCTTCCTCTCCTTCTCTTATCTACATCCGCTCCTCCCTCCACCCTACACCTTCCTTCTCCCTCTACTATCCCTCTTCCTTCCTCTTCTCCTCTTTCCTACCTCCTACTCTCTTTTCTCCTCCTCACCGTTCTAAAATGGTAACTATGCAGACCCGACCCTACATTAATTATATTTCTTCAATAATCCCTGTACATTAACCATCACTCCATCTCTACCAAACCCCCCAATTCCCTCCCCTTACCCCCACCCCCACCCCGACTTCCCAGAACAAAATGCAGGGTATCAAAACTAACAATCATAATCCAAAATAATTCCTAAATTATAATCTCTAGTCACACCACACTTAGTCACACTCTCAATTCCCCTCTCCTTCAAAAATATATCTAATACAAAATATTTCCTAAATTTACTCATATGCTATTCGATATTTTTTTATCTGATACTTATTTTAAATATAATCAATCCACATTTTCCATTCTAGAATATATTTTTCTAGTGTATAGTCTTTCAAGTAAGCGGAGATTTTGTCATCTCTGCCAGATTTGATACTTTGAGTGTCCATTCTTCGATTGTAGGTAATTCTTCTTTCTTCCAATACTGAGCAATCAAAAGTCTTGCGACTGTTATTAAGTTCAAAATCAATTTAGTCTCTATAGCTGTATAGTCCATAATTATTCCTAGTAGAAAGAACTGGAGTAAACTTAATCTTCTTTTCAAATTATTCTGCATGATCCACCATACTTTAATCCAAAATGCTTTAACTTTTTTACAAGTCCACCATATATGGTAATAAGTAGCATCTTCACAATCGCATCTCCAACATTTAGCAAGATCTAATATGTGTTTCTTGTAAACAGGTAATGTCATTTTTAAATTGTTTCAAATAATGAAATACTTTCCTTCTCTTCTGCGGTGAATTCAGGCCATTAACATTCCAAGATAATAGTTTAATTGCCATTATCGGCCGAAGGAAACTTTTGGAACACCAACCGCAGATCACATTTTACTTTAGGCCTTGCTCCTCCCACTGTTTCCGTTGTAGTAGTTGCCAGTTGTTGTTGTGCCTTCATCTCTTGTTCCTTGCGTTTAGCAGCAGCTCTTGTCAGCCTTTGTTCTTTTGAATCTAAACCCGTCGTAGGTATTTCCAACACTTGTAATAAATCTTCTTCCATCACAATCTGTTCTTGTACCTGCTTCACTTCTCTTCCTTCACTTCAGCCTCCTTCTTCTAGCTTCCAATGGGGAAGACTTCCAACTTTAATACCTCAACATAAAATTCTCTTGCTTTTCCAACTGTATTGAAACGATGTACTTTCCCTGCATAATATACTATTATACCAGTTGGAATATCCCATCTATATTCAATCTGATGTTTTTTAAGTTCATTCACCAGGAAGGCAAATTCCTTCCTAGCCCTTAACATTTTTGGTGGAATTTCCTTTAATATCAAAATATCTTGACCAGCAATCTGAATCTTCTCCCCCTTATATGAAGCTTGCAAAATCTGATTTCTCACTGTTCTGTTTGTAAAATAAATAACAACATCCCTTGGCAACTTTTTTGCCTTGCTATCCAAGAATTCACACGATATATTTTATCAATTTGATAAGCCACATCTGCTGGACGAGCTGCTAATATCTCAGCAAATACTTCAGAAAAAAATTCCCTTAAATTCTCTTCCTTATTTTCTTTCAAACCTCGAATTCTAAGAGCAAATTCCATATTTCTATATTGTATCAAAACTATTTCATCCTCTGTTTTTTCCATTTTACTTTGAAATTCATCCATTTTATTTTCTAATTTTAAATTATGTTGCTTAATTTCTTCAACCTCCTCTTCCAATAAAATCACATTCGTTGCCAAACTTCGTACTGCCATTACAAATCCTTCTTTAACTTCTTTATTTCCCACTTGAATTTCTGATATCTGCTCTTTCATTTCAGACATCTCATCAGTTATTACTTTAAATTTTTCTTCTATAAAGCCTTTTAAGTTCTCTTGTAACGCCTCTAAATTCAATGTTCTAGTCTCTGCTGTATGAGCTGGAGAGGCACCAGCTGATAAAGTTCCAGAGCTCTTTGTTACAGTAGACTTTAATTGTTTGGCTGCCATCTTCTATAAAATTATTTATTTATTTATTTCCAACTTAATATTCACTTTAAATCTTCTTAACCTCTAAGAAACACAGTCTTTTAAAGCAGTATTTAAAAATCTCCCCTAGATTCTATCAGCAGGCAGCAAAGAGTTAAAGAGTAAAAGCAGCAAGTAACATGCAAATTACCAACTGCAGACGGCAAGCTGAAAGTATCGCTTTCGCTTTCCACTCGTTAACTTGTTAACAATTCACCTCCATTTTTTTACTGTTTTCAAGCTTGTTACAAAGTAACGGGGAATCGGCTTGGCTACTTGCATAAAGTTCTCCCACTTTCGTTCTGTCCGGTATAATCCTTTATTGTCCAAAATAAATCTCGGCGTTTGGTCGTGGTGATTGGTTCCGCCAAAGCAGAAGAATCCTCGGATCTGGAGCACTTCGGGTTACTGGAGGGAACTTAACCCTTCAAACCCCTTTTTTCTCAGGGGCTTTAGGGAAATTCAACCCCTGCCCTCAGCTCACCACCTTCTCCTTCTCCCTAAGAGGGGGTTTTCCGAACCGCTGGACAGCAGATTTAAGCTGTCCTAGCGATTCCACATAATCCAGAGGTTGGTGATCGTAAAGATCACCGCCATCACCTACGGTGCCAAACCGGAAGTCCTAAAGACTCACTTTTAAATTAGGCCCCCACAAATGAATCATATTTATAACAAACAAGGTTAAATTGGGGCAGTATATTCAGAATAAGTTGAATATTGTTTGAAATGTATTATTATAACTATTGGGAATTAGAGAGGAAAATTGAAAAGTTGTTGGTTTTCTACTTGGAACAACAAAAACAACATTTTATATCTGAATTTCTGGACGATGATATTCAGTTATATATTGAAATCAAATGTATTAATTATCATTTATGATTCCTACATTCAGTAATATAATTTGGAGACATCTAAAATTGAATAGCAAATTAGTAATTTTTAAAGAAAAGTTTAGGAAAATTTTAAAAGCCTGGCACATCCATTGACAAGAAATTACAGAGACAATACAGTCTATGGATTGAGGAAAGCTTATGGACTCAATGAATTCTCAGCTAGATAGTATAAACCTTTAACAGAACTGTTAACACCTACCTTTTTATAATTGTTTAAAATTGTTAAAAATTCTTTAAAGTTTAAAATCAATTTTTAAGTTTCTGTTTCCCTCCAACATTTTATTAGGCTATATTATAGTAATATTAAAGCCTTATAATAGTCTAGATGTGCACATTATTTTTTTACATCGCCATTAAAATATTAAGTGTGCTACTAGTCAGGAGGCTACGGAAACTAATACCATTGATAATTCAGCCATCTTAGTCTGGATTTATTAAAAATAGACAAACATCTGATAATATCTTTTTTTGAAAATTGATATTTTGACATTGTGGGAGATAATTTAGAATTGGCTGTTTTAATCTCTTTGGGCACAGAAAAGGTCTTTGATATGGTTCAGACTTAATTTATGAATTTATGTTCTAAGAAGATATAGGCTTCCATCATCTATTGAATTGCCATTTGGTATCTATACCCTATATGGAGATAATGTAATGTGGAGGTAATTGGTAATGTGTGAGTCATTACAAATGGATTTCTTTCTCAACCCAGCAAGCATTATCATCAAGGATGACCCATATCTCCTTTAATCTTTAATTTGATTCCTCAACCCTGAGCTTCTTTCATTAGGCAGTCTGAAGATATTAAATATATAGTGGCACTTGGTACTAAATATAAATTGTTTCTATACACTAATGGCATAATATCATTTTGGACAATTATCTAGTGTCATTATGAAAGTTTACTAAAGTGTAGAAATATGATGTCCATTCTGATTACACAATCTTTGCCTTTGGCATCTACAATATCGATAGGATACTGTGAGAATTTAGCACTTTTCGATTGTAGAGACTTTATAAAATACTTGGATTAATCTCTCTCTCAACATATTGAATTAAATACATGTTGAATTAAATACATCTAAGATGAATATTACATCCAGATGAATATAAATATATAAAAAGAGATCCTAGCATTAATTCCTGTCTGCTTAATAAATAGACAAACTAATGGGAAATTTTGTCACTTTTTCTTAGCCATGGAAAGAAGGCAGTGACAAATCCCTTTTGAAAATGCTGCCAAGAAAATTGCAGGAACGAGTTTAGCAGTTGCCTGGAATCAACATCTAAGAGGCAATATAAATATGTACAGGTAGCCCTAGACTTACAACAGTTCATTTAGTAACCATTCAAAGTTACGATGTCACTGAAACAAGTGACTTATAACCATTTTTCACACTTGCGATCTTTGCAGCATTCCCATGGTCACATGATCAAAATTTAGATGCTTGGCAACTGACTTATACTTATGATGGTTGCAGTGTCTCAGGGTCATGTGATCCCCTTTTGCAACCTTCTGGGGATCAAAGTCAATGGGAAAGCCAGAGCCACTTAACAACTGGATTACTAATGTACCAGCTGCAATGATTCGCTTAACAACTGTGGTAAGAAAGGTTGTAAAGTGGGGGCGAAACATTAACAAATGTTTCACTTAGTAACAGAAATTTTGGGCTCAGTTGTGGTTGTACGTTGAGGACTAGCTGTAAAGCTGTCTTAGGATTTCTTTGGAGAGCAAATGGATAACTCTTTTGAAATCCTGGCAACATTTAGGATTCAGGTTTATTAAATAAGGACTCTCCCACCCTGAAAGCTGCCAGATGTACCGTATTTTTCAGAGTATAAATCGCACCTTAGTTTTGGGGAGGAAAATAAGAAAAAAGTTGATTGGCAGGTGGCCTCCCGGAATACCCCCAATCAGCTGTTGCCAGAGATGAATTTTAGCAACAGGTTCCTTGGTTGTGAGCTCTGTGCCTTGCTTTTTTTTTTGCTTTTTTTTCTGCCTCTGAAACTTCTGAAACTCAGTTCCAGAAAAAACTTTTATTTCTGCCTCTGAAAGCCTCCGAAACAGCTTCAGAAAAAAAGCCTCTGCAGCTCTGTTTGGGGGCTTCTTTTCTGAAGCTTCATTTCTGATGCTTTTTTCAACCTCTGACACCTCAGTTGAGAAGCTAGGTGGGGCTACATTCAGAGTATATGATGCACCCAGATTTTCACCCTCTTTTTCGGGAGAAAAAGGTGCGTCTTATATTCCAAAAAATATTGTATTTGATTCTTATAGGAAAATGCAGTTACATTTTGATCTAGAATCACATGAAAAGTAAAACAAAGGAAAGCATTTTATTTCAGTCACTGACCAGCGTAAATCATATGAGGAATTCACAAATAACCTAAATCTGAGATAATAAGAAAAATGTTTATTGAAACACATGGACCATACAAGGGATAAATACCTTTAATTAGCTGATTTATTATGGTTGTTAAGAAAGATTGTGTTCTGAATGTGATTTACTTACAATATCCATAAAGTGTTGAAATCTACTGATTAAATAGTACGACTCAGATGCTTTAGACCAGGGGTGTCCAAACTTGGTCCCTTTAAGACTTTTGGACTTCAACTCCCAGAGTCCCTCAGCCAGCAAAGCTGGCTGAGGAACTCTGGGAGTTGAAGTCCAAAAGTCTTAAAGGGACCAAGTTTGGACACCCCTGCTTTAGACTCAGAGATATCAATAACCCCAGGAAACTTGATCAATGGAGACCTTGATGCAAAACCAACAATTGAATTTTATATGGACTTTTTAAAAAGAATTAAAATACCCAATCTTGGAAAAATCAATCGGTCCAGGTTTCAAGAAATGTAAAATGTAAAATCTTTTGACTGATGAATGACATTAATTCATTAAAAAATATTTCAGAACCCTGAATGGATATTTAAAATAACTGAATATCAGATTTTTTTTCTTCTTCTGGCTTTTCCAAAAAAAGTCCTTTATGTGATTTGATCTTGTTCAACCATAGTTTTGTTTTTGATTCAAATTATAGTATATGTAACACCAACTTTGGAAATTAACGTAACAGTAAAAAATGTAAATATGAACTGTTTATACCAAAATAGGGAAAGTATTATTTATATGTTATTATAACATATAAATGGTATTATATATTATACCATTGAGATGATCATGCAGCTCAGCTGGGATAGTCAGAACCTTTTAAAAGCATTTTTTCTACCACTTCTACTGCTGAAGAGGCTGTAAAAATGCTTTTAAAAGGCTCCTCTGGCGACCCCAGCTGAGTTGCCTGATCATCAGAGGCTTTTAAAAGCATTTTAAAAGCCTCTTTGGCTGAAGAGGTTGTAGAAAAAATGCTTTTAAAAGAAAAAAAAGTTGGCCACGCCCACCCAGTCACATTATCCCCCCACACCAAGCCACACCCACAAAACCGGTAGTAACAAATTTTACATTTCACCCCTGGTCAGCAGTCTAGGTTTTTTCTTGGTCTTACCAGAAAGTATTTTGCCTAGAAGGATCACTTGCTTTTGCAGAATATACTTACAGCTATTCATTCAGCAGCCTCTGTAGTGGTTTTTTTCCCCCAGTTTTCTCTAGAGCATCAAACCCTTCTGAGGCAGCCAAAGGACATGTGCAAGGATAGATCATTGGCAGAACACAGATTTCAGATAGTTCAGCAAGATTTTATGTTTCCCACCTGTTTAATAATGGCAAGAGGTTTTTCCTTACATTAGGTTGCTGGAATCCTTAATCTGTAATAAATCATATGTAGGTCATCACAGTGTATGGTTTATGAGTGATGTTAAGCAATTGTTTCAGTTCTGGAATCACTACTTTGCCAGTATTCTAGTTCATAGAATTGAGGTGTCTAGTGAAAAACAAGTCTGAAGTTCTCTCATGCAAGAATAATAAAAAAAAATTACAAGCCACTCAAGTCTACTTGTAAGAAGCTATGAATACATTTTCCTATCTTCTATTTCTCACATTGTTAAAACCACATGCACTGAGCAATCTACTATGTCTACGCATGAATCTCAGGCAAGCTCTGTAGATGTTCAAATATCTGTACAATATAAAGACTTTCTCCATTACTGAGTAGAAAAGCCATCCATAAACTGCCAGAACAAAAATATTATTGGGAGGCTGGACAAAAGTATTGGAACAGAAGGGCCGACGGAAGGCTCCATGTCGGGCTAGTTTCTCTTTGGATCCAGATAATGCATTATAGCAAATTTGCTATAAGGTTGCAGAGCAAATTTATTAGCTTGAATGTAATCTGACTAGCAATTCACTGAAGTCAAGAAAAGCATGATCTCCACAATGTATTTACACAGTGCACTATTAGCTCTTCTGAGCACTCCTTTCAAATGGGCTCATGGTGAATTAGTTTTAGTAAAGTTTGCCAACAATCTGGATTCCATCTCTTCACTCATGTGCTGTGTTGCAAATATATCCCCTTTTAGTATTAACTGTCATCAAAGAGGAGGACTCAATAGATGAATGTTGATAGGCCTGATAAAAATGGCTGAATCCTAGCCAACATTTAAATGTTGCAACAGAATAACATTAGGAGCCAAAGTTTCCTAAAAGTTTATAACTTCCCCAATTCTGGCTGCAGCTCATTCAAAGAAAAAAAAATTACTGGTGTTTCTGCTTAAAAGTGATGCCGAAAGTCTAAATGAGGGAATGACTCCATTGAACAGTCAACTAACCAATCACTCCTTCAGTTTTGACTGATACTTAGCAATTTCTGTATTACTACACGAAGACTTGACTATTGCAACTGTTAATGTCTGAAATATTTGTGTAGTGTACTAATATGCTAAGCAACTTTAGAAAAAAGTCAATGAAATGTCTTCCTGTCTAGTTCTCTTAAGCAAACATCACCTGCGGCTTTCCCAATAAGAAAACGATATGCATAATACGGTGTTTTCCTGAAAATAAGACCAGGTCTTATATTTTTTACACCGCCAAAAAAGGCACCAGGTCTTAGTTTTGGGGAGGTCTTATATAGTGCTTCCATGGCCTCACTAAACAGATGATCTGCACTGCTTTCAGAGCCCACACCAGCAGCTGCTTCACGTGGGAAGAGGAGGCACTATGAGGAAGCCCATTTGTCGCATTGGCAGGGTGGGGGTTGCCCACACAGGTGCCAGGCCTCAAGGCACCACCCTGAGCGGGTGACAAGCTGAAGGCAGGGGAGGGTCGGTCCCCTTACACAGTTGCCTGCCTTCCGCCATTTCTCAACAAATGTCTGTTTATGTGTGTGTGTGAGAGAGAGACAGAAAGAGAAATGGTGGAGAAGAAATCCTTTCAAACAGCATTGCCTGCAATTCTTGTTACTCCCCTCCGTCGTTTCTCTTTCTCTCTCTCTCTCTCTGTCTCTCACACACAGACATTTGATTGCTTGAAAGGGACAGGCTGCACTTTGCTTCTACCATAAGCACACACATCCCACAATCTTTCAGAATTGCCTGCCTTTTCATTCTTTTCTCAAGCAGCAGCAACCGGGTAGAAGTGGGAGGGGATTGATTCTGACGGGCTGCATGACTTTCTGCCTCATCGTCAGAAACATCTACAGGCATCCAGAGAGAACTCCCAGTCCTCGCTGGATCAACTGATCTGTGGGCCACAGTTAAGGGGCCGAGGTGACCGGGGAAGGGAAGGGCTGCCTCCTGGGCTGGCCACGCCCACCCCCTTCACTAGGGCTTATTTTTGGAGTAGGCCTTATATTAGGCCCACCCCAAAAAATCAGGGAAGGCTTACTTTCGGGGTAAGTTGTATTTTGGGGGAACCATGGTATAGTTGTGGTTGTTGATATAGCCCTCAAATTCCCCTGCTTATGTTAAGAGGGTACAATCCAGTTAGTTTTCATCCCTAACACAATGGCTTCCATAAGTGGAACAAAGAGCAGCTTTCACACATTCAATATCAGCCGTTGTAAATGCTTGTTCATATGTGTATAGCATGGTCCTGTTTTCAGTTGCAAAGAGTTGAGAACCTTGATCAATTTGCTGAGATAAGGATCTTATAGTCATATATACAAGACTCTAGTAGGTATTTGCCTGGCTGCACATTATTTTCCTCAGACTATTATTTCCTTCCTGCTTCAAATTAGTTTTCCTCAAAATCTGTTGGGGGGATGGGAACCAGGAAGATATTAAGATAATATAACCTTTATTGTCATTTTTTAGTGTGAACACACTGGCCCACATTGCTCTCAAAAGAAAGTATATATCTATCCATACACATACATAACACACATATATAGTATATATACATGCTATATACACACATGCATATATATCACTGTCCACTATGTATTCAAACATAAAAAAAGAGGAAAGAGGAAACTTGAGAGTTTACAAGATTGATGCTATATGGAACAGAACTGTGACTGAATCTAGATGTTCTGCTTTAGATACCACAAAGCCTTCACCCAGAAGGTAACGAAGGAAACAGGTTGTGAAGAGAATGTGTAGTGTCCCAGACAATCCTGCACACCCTGCTCAAGCATCACTTATGTGCTATGTCCTGGATAGAAGGAAGTGAACTACCAATCTTTTCTGCCATCCTCACCACTCTCTGCACCGTCTTCTGGTCTGAAGCAGTAATACTTCCAAACCAGACAGTAATGCAATATGACAAGTGCTCTCTGTAGAAAGTGGTAAGGAGAGGGGAAAGAAGATGTATTTTTCTCATGCAACACAGAAAATGAGGTGCTGCTGTGTCTGCTTCACCAGTGTCTCACTGTTGAGCGACCAAGCTAGCCTAGTTGGTTGCAGAATTTCATTTCCTCCATTCTCTGACTCACACTATGCAGAAAGCACAGTCATATTGGATTGGCTGAACCCTCAGACCTGAGGTGAGACTGTTAAGTAAGTCTTCTGTAATCAAAGCTCTGATATGTATCTTACCAAGTAATGCCCAAAAATTCCTGCTAAGAAGCAAGGTTATGTGAGCCAATCTTTTTTCCTGTAAAATAAAGATACATTAACTCTAAGGTTCAGAGTACATAAGATTTGTATGAATGGAAATGTCTGATTACAGAGTTAATAGCTAGGTTAATGTTTAGCAAATATATTTGGAAACAAAATATTGCTAAATCGTACTGATAGCTGTAGGAATTCTCATAAGCCATATCAAGTGTTTGCAAGAACTACTTTCTGTTGGGATCTTTCACCCAGTGGTTCTCTGGGGTTTTTGTTTTTGTTTTTGTTTTGCTTTGCTTTGCTTTGTTGAAGCACCTATGATCAGACTGGATAAATAATTCTAGATACCACTTCTATGTGAAAATCATTGAGCCTTCAAAATTATCCTGAATGCCTCACTGCATTCCTGTCATCCAATGAAGTGGTTTCTTGACCACAAAGAGCCAGTTGACACCTTACTGGCAACACAGCAACAAGAACTAGAGGATAGTTATGATTCACCAAGAAAGAAGAAATGTATCATCCCAACTCAAAATCAAAATGATGTCTATGTCTTGGACTGGACCACAATGACTCAAATTCAAGTTTGCCACTACCAACCATGGGAATTCACTTGGCGATCTTGGACTGATCACTCAGTCTCAGTCAATCAATTTCACAGAACTACAGTTGTCCGAAAAATTAGTGCCATGTATACTACCATGAACCCCTAATTGAAAGCTGGGCAAAAATATAGACATGCAGAACTAAAATCAAAGTGGTAATTTAAATTTTTCAAGCATAGGAAGGAATTCGTTTTAACCAGATTACAGTATCTGCTCAGGTGCAATCTGTTGCTAGGCTACATCAAGGTTCTTCTTCTTCTTCTTCTTCTTCTTCTTCTTCTTCTTCTTCTTCTTCTTCTTCTTCTTCTTCTTCTTCACATCTTTATAATTGACCAGGACACCATAATTACTGTCCTCTTGTGAAGAAGAAAAAATGGGCACTGTTATCCATAGCTTAGTGACAGAGCACATGCTTTGTAGGGCAGAAAGTTCCATCTTTCATCCCTGCCCTGAAATGGTGATGTAAATAATCTCTAAGATCCTGCAGAGCAGGGGTGTCAAATTCGCAGTGTCACGTCATCGTGTGATGTATCATGACCTTTTTCCCCTTTGCTAAAATGGAGGTGGGCGTGGCCAGTGCATGATGCATCTGGCCCAGAGGTGGGATTCACTAGCCTTCCCTACCGGTTCTCAAATGTGAGCATAAGCACGACCTTCTGTGCATGCACAGTAGTCACGCATTACATCTGGGAGGATGGGTGGAGCCTCCCGCAGTCACTGCTACCAGTTCATGTGAGCCAAAGAGAACCAGCTGAATCCCACCACCGATCCGGCCCGTTGGCCGCAAGTTTGACACCCCTGCTGTAATCACTGTCAGCTAGAAAAAACAGCAGTAAACCTACTGCAGATAATCTGATCTAAGAAAAGTTCCTGTATCCATTACTGGAATGACCTCAGTTTGCATTTGTACCTGTCCCATTAATCTAGATCACCTGCACATTTTCTAGCATGCTATATGGCAGGAGCGCCTAAGTCTGTCTATAACCAGGGTTTTTCTACCTCATCTGACAGGCTTATTTCAACTACATTTGAACCAAAATAGCTTAAGCCATTCTTCCTTGCACTGGGAAGATAAAGCAAACCAACTGCTTTTCTAAACTTTCGTTCTCAGACTGAAGAGTTTCCTTAGCTGCAAAATACTTCAGGAAATGAAATAAGCCGCTGGCATCATTCAATAAAACAATGAAGAGCTTTATAGCATCTTAAAGTCAGCAGGCGTTCTTGTTGACTAGAGTCCACTTCAGTGGCAAATGTTAACACACACACATATAACAGGAAAAATAGTGCCAAATTCAACATTCAAAAAAATTTATTAGACTGAGCACTTCTTTGGAAGTGAAGATAATGCCTGATGCACCTGATGAAAGAAATAACTACACCACAATAAATGTTAATCTTTAAAGGGTTGCAAGGCTAATTGCTGTTGCTATAGGAGCCTATCATCTTGTAATGTAAACAAAACCAACTAGATCAAGCCAAAGACTCATCTATTCCTGTACTGTACTTTCAAACTACAATCAAATCCATTGCCATTTTTGTTGTTATCCCTCACTAAAGAAGCATTTACTTCCTTTTTGGTTTTAGTCAGCCAGCATCAGGACAAAGATACCAGGATCCCTAAACTACTCCTAAAATTTTCATTAAAATGTACAGGCCTCAGAGCTGGATAAAATAATCATAAAGTGACTGGAAGAAGATTAATATGGAAAGTCCTTTGCTGAATAGGATTAATTGCCATTTAAGTCAGCCTTGGCCAAACTGACATTCTCCATATATGCTGAGATTGATAATTTATATTATAAGAGCCTCCATGGCACAGTGGTTAGAATGCAGTACTGCAGGCTACTTCTGCTGATCACCAGCTTCCAGCAATTTGGCAGTTCGGATCTCACTGGCTCAAGGTTGACTCAGCCTTCTATCCTTCCGAGGTCAGTAAAATGAGGACCCAGATTGTTGGGAGCAATATGCTGACTCTGTAAACTGCTTAGAGAGGGCTGTAAAGCACTATGAAGCGGTATATACCGTATTTTTCAGTGTATAAGATGTACCTTTTTACCCCCCAAAAGAAGGTGAAAATCTGGGTGTGTCTTATACACTGAATATAGCCCCACCCACCTGCTGCCTCCCACCCTTCGGAGGTTGTCGGCCTCTGTGCATTGCACAGCTGTGCGTCCTCATGAAAAAGGTCTTGCATCTGCCACAGTACTTCAAAGGGCCGCACTACAGCTGATCAGCGCTGTAGATAGCTAGTAGACCGGTGCCTCTATTTTTAAAGAAGGTAGACCGGTGCGCTCCCAAAAAAAGCAAGTAGACCGGTATGGCTCTGCTAGACTGAAGCAAGCCTGGTAAACCGGTATGTTTCCTCATTAGGAAAAAAAAATTGGTCAAAAACTCACAGTGACTCTGAAAGAATTGAACAGAAATGGGCTGGAAGCCAGATCTGCTAGAGATGTTTCTCTCAGGCTGACTGAGTTGAAACTGGGCCCAACAGGAAGGAGGAAGGGGCATGGTCAAAAAACTATGACTCAGTCTCTAGGCAGATCTGGCTGTAGCAACCCATGTCTAACCGATGCCTCAGCCTCACTGGAGAACTGGTGGCTTGCTGGGTGCTGCGCAGGAGGTGTAAGGCAAGGCGCTGCCACGCGAAAACTATTGTCGGGATCTCTGCTGCCTGGAACTACCCAAAAAAGCAATGCTCTTTCTTTGCCTCTGCACACCCCATTTTCTGAACTGGGGAGGCAGCGGGGATCTTCAGATTGCAGAGATCGCAGCAACAGTGTTTTTGGGTGGCAGCGCCTTGCCTTTTGCCCCTGCGCAGTACCTGCTTTGCCAAGCAAGTCCTGACCTCCGCGCTTCCCCAGGCTGCTCCCATTATCAAAATCCAAATGGAAGTGATCCTGATGCTGGTAGGCAGAGGCAGAATTTTTTTTCTTGTTTTCCTCCCCCAAAATTAAGGTGTGTCTTATACTCTGGTGCATCTTATACTCTGGTGCATCTTATACACTGAAAAATACGATAAGTGTAAGTACTATTGCTATTACATAATATCTCATTTAAACATTATATCATATACCATCAAGTTGGCCAAAGCAGATCTAATTGTAATGATTGCTAGGCACTCATTAGCAGAATCGATATAGTGGTTAAGGCACTATACTAGAAAGCAGGAGACTAGTTCCATCTTAGCTATGAAAGCCAGCTGGGTCACAGCTTTGGCCACTCATTCTCTCTCAGCCCAACTCACCTCACAGGGTTGTTGTTATGAGGAAAATAGGAGGAGGAATGGATATGTTCACCTCTTTGAGTTATTTGTGAAAATAATAAAGGTGGAATACAAATAAACAAATAAAAATTGAAACAATTTCTTTTCTTGTGATTGCTGTCAAGTAATTGATAATTGTATTCTGATTCTGAAGCACAAAGACTTAATGCAGTCCATTGTAGAGCTTTTCAGCTCTATTTCCCTCCAGTAGGCCATTCCATTTTCCTACCCATTTTTTCCCTCCTATTTTCCCCTCAGCCCCAATGAGAGGAAATTTCACAGTTATTTAGTGTGTGTGTTACTTACTAAAAAAGATTTATTTCAAGTGTCCCCCAAGGTGCATTTTCTGAGGGACGTATAAGCTGACAATTATGCTAAATTATGAGTGATTTTGGCCCACCATGTGCCACAATTCCTATCGCCTGCATATTACTTCCAAAAGCAATTGTATAGTACAAATTATATAATTTAAATTAAATTAAATTAAATTAAATTAGAATGTTTTATTCCAAATGGTATAACATAATTTCATTGTACTACACTATATCAGGATAGAGATAATATCCTGTTAAAGGAACTTCAAGAGTATTTTGGCAAATGCTTAAAATTAAATTGGAGCATATTGTGCTCGCCTCAGTAGGAAAGGCAACAAACCTGTATTTCAGGTAGAAATCTCATCCCTTGAGCTAAATGCAGTCTCCCAGGTCTATCTGGTTTATGAGTCTCTACAAAGGCTTAGATTTTCAACAAATGATGTCACTAGAGACAGATGGACAGTAAATATTCCCAAATCAGGGACCCCTGAGAGAGAAGAGAAAAATGTAGTTTCTCCTCTACTTGCACAGCTATCTTAATGTATCATTATTTTAATATAAGCCCAGAGAAAAAGAAGTTGCCACAGTGGATTCAGCATATTATATCAAGCCAAGCTGAAACTTTAGGCCGAGAAAGAGAAATAAGAGTTCATGAACTTTCCAGTTAAGTTATTTTCAATTCCAGCTTTGTCACAGGGGTGTTGATAACATCTCACATACTTACTGTGGAAGTTTAAGAAACACTTAGGGAAAGAAACAATGGAATAGATTTCTAAACAATACCTAACCCCACTCTGAGAGAGCAAAACATTCTTATATTTTGCAGCTGGTGCAAGGAATGGAAAGCAAGTCAGATAAAATGTGTGAATGCACAACAAAAACATCACCATCCACAGACACACACGAGGATTCAGAAGGCAACAGAGAAAACACCAGGCAACATTCTCATAACTCCTGCCTGCATAAATGCCATTGCCCTAATTTCAGGCATTTCTATAACAGTCTCGTCCTTCATCCCGACATCTTTATACTGAACATCTGTTGCTGATACAGCGTTACCATTTCTCTTGTTTATAGTATGTTGCCAAATAAATATAATGGCAGGAATTTGCAAAATGGGCAGATCTCGTGCTCAAAGTACCCACTACACGTGACCTAAAGAGAAATAAAGTAAACTTACAATGAATGGCTGAGCCCTTGGAAGATCATACAGTAACAGTGGAATCCTATACATTTTAAGGATGCAAAAAAATTCTGCCACAGGTCGTTCTGGGAGCAAAAGAGATTCATGGCAGGACAAATGCTAGCAGAAGACATAGTTCGGTTAGGGTTCTGTCTTTTCTAAAAATAACAATAGCAAAAACAAAAATAATAATAGATCCAACATACTTTTTGAATTGTAAAAGGTGGCCCCAGCCACATCTAATGCTCACATAGTAGTCATTCCAAGAAGCAAAGAAGCAGCCGCTTCTAGTAAGAACAAGAAATATTTTTGGTATCATAAGAAGGAAAACAAGACCCTCACCCTTATAAAGAGCATGCTTATGCCCTTTTCTTATTTACATACATACATACATACATACATATATACATTTCAATAACCTAAACATTTGAGTCTGTCATCTGCACCTCTATAATTGTCTGGTTTGGTTCTGCAACCCAACAAGACAGACACAGACTTCAGAGGATAATTAGAACTGCAGAAAAAACAATTGCTACCAACCTGCCTTCCATTGAGGGCCTGTATACTGGACGAGTCAAAAAGAGGGCTGTGAAAATATTTACAGAACCCTCATATCCTGGACATAACTTTACTTACTGCAACACTCTCTACATGGGGCTTCCCTTGAAGGGCATCCGGAGGCTACAGTTAGTCACTCACAGTCACTCACGCCCTTGTGACGTCTCGTCTGGACTACTGCAATGCTCTCTACATGGGGCTCCCCTTGAGGGGCATCCGGAGGCTACAGTTAGTCCAGAATGCAGCTGCGTGGGTGATAGATGGAGCCCCTCGTGGCTCCCGCATAACACCCATCCTGCGCAGACTGCACTGGCTACCTGTGGCCTTCCGGGTGCGCTTCAAGGTTTTGGTGACCACCTTCAAAGCGCTCCATGGCATAGGGCCGGGTTATTTACGGGACCGCCTACTGCTACCAGATACCTCTCACCGACCCGTCCGCTCTCACAGAGAGGGACTCCTCAGGGTGCCGTCAGCTAGGCAGTGTCGTCTGGCGACGCCCAGGGGAAGGGCCTTCTCTGTGGGGGCTCCCGCCCTCTGGAACGAACTCCCCCCAGGACTCCGTCAACTTCCGGACCTCCGAACCTTCCGTCGCGAGCTCAAGACACATTTATTTACCTGTGCAGGACTGGCTTAGATTTTAAATTTATAGGGGTTTTAAATTGGTTTTAATATTTATATTTCCATTTTTAATAATTGGGCATTAGAATAAGTTTTTTAATGATTATTTTAATTTGTATATAGATGTTTTATATGCCTGTGAACCGCCCTGAGTCCTTTGGGAGATAGGGCGGTATACAAATTTGAATAATAAATAAATAAATAAATAAATAAATAAACTGTTTCAACTCCTACCTTCAAAATGACACTATAGAGCTCTGCACACCAGAATAACTAGACACAAGAACAGTTTTTTCCCAAAGGCCATCACTCTGCTAAACAAATAATTCCCTCAACACCGTCAAACTAGTTACTAAGTCTGCATTACTATTAATCTTCTCATCGTTCCTATCACCCATCTCCTCCCATTTATGACTGTATGACTGTAACCTTGTTGCTGGTATCCTTAAGATTTATATTGACTGTTTCCCTATGACTATTATTAAGTGTTGTACCTTATGATTCTTGACGAATGTATCTTTTCTTTTATGTACACCGAGAGCAAAAGCTCCAAGACAAATTATTTGTGTGTCCAATCACACTTGGCCAATAAAGAATTCTATTCTATTCTATTTCATATCCTTATAGCAAAATAGGACCTCTTGGTTTAGGCTGCTGCTTCTCTGTGCTGCATGTTGTGGTCACATGATCAGTCCAAGAAGTGTCAAGAAAAAACAACCTGTGCCAACCGTTCAGTCCATAGCTGTCTAGTTGTTCTGGTGTGCAGTGCCCTATAGCATCGTTTTGAGGGTAGAAGTTGAAACAATTTATGTCCAGGATGTGATGGGTCTGTAGATATTTTCATAGCCCTCTTTTTGACTTAGGCTTGCTATTATCATTCCTTTCACCATAAACCCTTTAGGAAACCCCCAAAAACTACATCTTTTACATCCCTGCTTTAGATGATTGGGGAAAACATTCTTCTGTGTTCTTCCCAAAAAATTAGGCTAGCCAAGGCATGGTTTGGAAGCAGATTTAACATCTTATGCTTATACTGACCAGAGCATATAAAACATTTGCTAGGCCAATTCTTGATTACTGCTCTCCTGTCTGGAACCCATACCATATATCTGATATCAACACAGTTGAGTGTGTCCAAAGGTATTTTACGAGAAGAGTTCTCCACTCCTCCGAAATCAATAAAATACCTTATTCCACCAGACTTGATATCCTGGGTCTAGAAAACTTGGAACTTAGTCGCCTTCAACAGGACCTGGGTTTAGCTCATAAAATCATCCGTTGTAATGTCCTTCCTGTCAATGACTTCTTTAGTTTCAATAACAATATCACAAGAGCTACCAACAGATTTAAACTCAATGTCAACCGCTCCAGTTTAGATTGCAGAAAACACAATTTCTGTAACAGAATTGTATATGCTTGGAATGCATTACCTGACTCTGTGGTTTCTTCTCATAACCCAAAAGCTTTACTCAAAATCTATCCACGGTTGACCTCACCACTTTCCTAAGAGGACTCTAAGGGGCGTGCATAAGAGCACAAACGTGCCTACCGTTCCTGTCCTATTGTTTCTTCCCCTATGTATATATATGTTTATAGTACCTCGTTTCTCCTCATATATATGTTTATATATTATATAATCCTTTATGCAATGCTTATATATATTGTTATGACAAATAAAATAAATAAATAACAATAAATAAATAAATAAATAAGAAGCTACCTTGTATTGCATCAAGCTATCAGGTCCTGCTGGATAGCCATATTTGGTCTGACTGGACGTGCCTATCCAATGTCCCTGGCATATCTAATCCTTCTAACTCATGAGGGGTGGGATTTTATGGTTTTTATGTTGAGGAGTTTTAATATCGTAAGCTGCCCAGAATCACCTGTGTGTGAGTTAGTTGGCCATAGAAATTCGTTTAATTCATTAAAGCTGAGGCTTTCTGTGTGTAGAGCGTGTGATTGATGTTTCTCCTACATCTGAGTTAAGGGTTTGTGTAAGGAATGAGCAGAAGTCATTCAAGTGATTATGAACACATGAGATTCTTTCTCTTTCTCAGATCAAGCATAAGATCTAGGAAGCAGCAGAGGTGGAAGTCTAAGGTTGTTTGCCTTTCAGCTATCTTCTTTTTCTTGATATAGAACAGTGTTGGCAAACCTTTTCAGCACCGAGTGCCAAATGGGAGCGTGCGCCACTTCTGCCAAGGGAGCGCAGCCACTTCCAGGCTGGCTTGCCTCTCATCCCAATGCTGGACAGAAGTTCCTCCTGCATGGACTCAGGTCCTGCACAGCCCCACCACCCCAGCAGCAGCAGCGGCAGCCACAGTATGAGGGGCAGGAGTGACCAGCCTGACCTCGCAGCTGCTCCCCTGCCAATGAGCCAGCCCCTCAGTGGCATCTCCATGTGTGAGAAGCTGTGCTCTCCTCCAGCACTCCTGGGGAAACTCACCTCCCTGACATCAGCTCCTCCTTCTCCTCCTCCTGCCTGCTCCAGCATCCCAGCCAGAAGCAGCAACATGAGAACCAGAGCCGTCCCCTCGCCCCCGGTGGCAGCAGGAGTAGCGGGCAGAGCGGCCGGCAAATGCTGCCCTGCTGCCCCATGCACCTGAGTCAGCCAGGTGCTTTGGATCGTGGACATGAGTCGGTGCCATGGGCTGGAGGGCTGGACTGTGCAAGCAGCCCACTTGGGCAGGGAGGAAGGGTAGCCTCGGCCTGTCCATCCTGGCCGACAGCTCTGCTCCCCTAGGAAGCGACTGCTGGGATCCCCTCTCCATGTCTTTGGGCACACGAGCTGTTACCCATTGGTCTTCTGGGTTCCAGCGCGCTGGCCACCTGGTCTTCACACGGGAGCACCGAAAACCAGAAGAACAGTTGCTTGATGCGCATGCACCACCTGGTCTTCTGGTTTCTTGCACTCATGCATGCACGAAGACCAGCTGGCCAGTACGCCAGAACCCAGAAGACCAACGGGCAATGGCTCAGTGCCCGGAGAAATGGCTCTGCTTGCCACTTTTGGCAAGCATACCATAGATTTGCCATCATGGATATAGAATTTCTACTATATATAAAAAAACTCACTTTTTTTCCTCCCCATAGCAAAACCGATACCTCAGATTCAGTCACTGTTCTGGGCAAAAAGGAGCAATCTCTTCAAGGTTTCCAATGTCCTGTTGCTTTTGCCCTTCTAAAGGATTTTTCCATAAATTCCTTGTTAATGCAGACTCCATAGGGTCCAGCATTTTGACAATATCTACATCTCTGAAAACAAATGTACCATTTTTCTGCTGATATTAATTGTATATGAAGCATGAAGATGAGTAAAGATGGCTTTTACTTTTTAAATTATCAGTGTTTCGTAAAATAGCTTTGAAATCCAGCTACTTTTTAAAAGTTTTTCCAATTTTCTGATTCTCTTACATAGAATCAGAATCATAAGCAGCAATATACCGCTTAGACTTATATACCGCTTCACAGTACTTTACAGCCCTCTCTAAGCAGTTTACAGAGTCAGTATATTGCCCCCAACAATCTGGGTCCTCATTTTACCCACCTCAGAAGGATGGAAGGCTGAATCAATCTTGAGCCTGGTGAGATTCGATCTGGCAAACTGCTGGCTGCCAGTGATCAGCAGAAGTAGCCTGCAGTACTGCACTCTAACCACTGCGCCACCACGGCTCAAAAGTCAGCCATTGCTCTGAAAATGCAAACATATTTTTCCTATGTAATTATAGCATGTGAGTTGAGTGAGGAAAGGCTAACAGATGAGATTCATTGAGACTTGTTTTTTACTGTGAGGCATCAGCCATGATAATGTTCTTTGGAATGGATGTGAAAACATCTCAGCAGTACAACTGATAGGAAACCCAATCCTAAGAAGCCAACAAGGGCAGGAGCCTTTGACAATGGTGTTCCTTTCCCAAACACCAAATGGGCAATACTGAATTGCTTTGGAGCAGTGAAATATTAAAGACTGAAAAAAAGGCCATGACAATAAATTAATCCAATTCCAAGTACAGTAAAGGCCCTAACAACTCATACTCGAAAGCACTGCTTCTCTCATGCAGACTGTCAGAGTCTGAATCTGAAGGGGAAGAGGAACAGCTGACAGAGAGTGAGAGAATGGATCCATTGACTGTGGAAAAAACTGGGGAAGAGCAAAGTCAGGCTGGGCAGAGCAGGGGAGAGGTAGAACAAGGGAGAGGGAGTTCAGATGAAGACCAAGGCCCACCCCCTCCTCATCCTAAGCAGCGCAGGGAGGAATGGAGAAGAGAGCAACGTGGCTTGCTTGGTTTATGAGGGAGGAAAGGGACCTGATCCTCTTTACAAGACACAGGTGCTGCTGAAGTTTAAAAGGAAAGGCAAATGGGAGGGGCATTTGTCAGGAACAAACACTGAGTTTATCTGGTGTTTCTTTGAATCCTGGCATCCTCCCAACTGGCTTGATTTATTGCCGTGCTACTTTACTTGTGGAATTCCTTCTTTTGCTTGCCCTGCCGGATTAATTACCTTGTGTTGCCTTTGGATTTTTTGTTAGAAGTTTTCTGCTTACAATGTTTGGGACTGAAGTATTGCCAGCCAAAGACTATTACAGGTTGGTGGAAGAGCTCTCTCCAGGCCAGAGAGTTGAAAGGGACATTGGGGGCACAACTGGTGATAATAAAGGGACTCATATCAGTTCTCTGGCTGTGTTGCCTTTGTGTCATGCCCTGGGTCATCACAGCTTCTTAAAAATGATGTGCTCTTGTTGATTTGAAGAAACCAACTGATGAACATCACTTTAGGGCAGGGGTGTCAAACTCGTAGCCCACCACGCCCACCCCTGGTTTAGCGAAGGGGGGCAGAGTTGCAATATGTCACGTGATGACAACTTGTTGCGAGTTTGATACCCCTGCTTTAGGGTCTTCTGTTTTTCTTTAAGGTTCTCAATGGCTTACAGTAGGCTCCCAACTAAGACAGGAAGAAGATTCTACTGTTCTGAAAATCATGATCAGAATCACTCTTCTTTCACTGCACTCATACAGTGCACTGACTTACAATATCCAGATGATACCTATCATGGACTTTGAGTATGAGTTTATGTATTCTATTTATCCTTTGTTCTTAGAACAAGTGCATTTTTTTTTCAATCAATGGGTACTCTGCTTCCCAGAATGAAATAATTTCCTCAAACGGCTTCCCAGATTTGAATATTTTAAAGTTCTTTTCAATCTTGTCAGTTTGGGAAAATCTACTGGTAAGAGACGTCCCTAGAGACAAATACCAGAATACTGCAGTAATCTATCCACAGCTTTTAGATATGGATCGCTGCTCCCTTGTTCTCTGGTAAGTAAGTGACTATCACAATGAAATACAAAGAAGATTAAGAATTTAACCCCCCAGGAGCCTTTGAGAATAGCTATATCAGGAGACCAGTGGAGACAGCCTTATCAGCTGACTCACAGACCAAAATTGACTCTTGCATGGCTCCATACAAGAATGCTGTTCATAAACTAGCAAGGTCAGCAGAGCAGCTTCTTCTACTAGGAAGGGTCAGTCAGACTTGGCAAGTCACACAATCAGCAAACCAGCAATCAAATGTTTCAATCATGCCTGCTTATTGCATCAGGCAACAGGGAGGTGAAGAAGAAAAGGAAAATCACATGCTTCTTTGGCTATGGAAAAAAACCCTACAAGATGAAGTCATCAGGTCAGGAGACAAAACCTTTAATTAACTAACGACAAGCTTAGAATGTCCTGTCCAGTGTAAAAAGAATCAGTTTTAAACTACCTGTAGCTATCATTTTCTATCAATGATGCTCCAGGCTGTTCTTTTCTTCGCTGAATGAAGTACATTTGTTGAAGTTTTCCTGAAAGATAATTTGCTGCCATGGCTGCACTATAGAAGATGATAAATAGTCTACTATACAGTTCTGTGAACGGAATAAGAAACTCCTACATCCATGATAGTGATTAGGTTCCTTGACCAAACATATCTTGGTCAAGATATTAACTATCTTGATTAGAGAAGAGACGGATTAGTGGTGATATGATAGCAGTATTCCAGTATTTGAGGGTCTGCCACAAAGAAGAGGGAGGGGTCAACTTATCTTCCGAAGCACCAGAAGACAAGACAAGAAACAATGGATGGGAACTAATCAAGGAGAGAAGCAATCTGGAATTAAGGAGAAACTTCCTAACAGTGAAAATAATTAACCAGTGGAACAGCTTTTTTCCAGAAGTTATGGATGCTTCATCACCAAAGGTTTTTAAGAAAAGATTGGACAGCCAATTGTCTGAAATGGTGTAGGGTCTCCTGCTTGAGCAGGGGGGTTGGACTATAAGGCCTCCGAGGTTCCTTCCAGCTCTATTCTGATCTTCTTCTCTTTTGACAAGACATTGGGACTGCCAGGATAGGGCAATGTGCTTGCTCATTTTCCATCATCCTGCCTAGCCAAAGTCTCAGGATCTCTGAAACCACAATGTCAGCATTAACAGTTACGCTCAGGCATAAACATTGTTGTGGAATGTCTTCACTGCAGAAATTGTCTTAGCATAGGATCAAGGGCTTTGAAAGGGAAAGTTTTTTTCTTCCCTCCTTAAAGAGCTCCTTCTAATGTTTCTTGGAGCATTCCAAGCTATTCATGAATGATGGAAATCTGCAATTCTCTGATTTCACTGACAAATTTGTCCCTTTAGCAAAAATATATATTCACAGAATTCCACCCTTAAGACTGAAAAAATAAATAGATCAACTGGTATCCATTAGAGTAATCTGGGCTATCATTTTATCACGTGTCATAGGTGGACTATCTCATTATACTGTCTAACATTTTGAGCAATGAGCCAAGGAAGGGCTTTTCCCCCACTGAAAGGTTAAATCTATCCAGATCCATATGCAATACAGAAAAGACACTTTAATTTAGATAATGTTTGAAAAACAGCAATAAAGCAGAGATAACTAAGGGGGCTGATATGGGCAAAGTTGTTCTCGGTATTTGCAAATACAAAGCAGTAAAAAGGTCACTTCATTTCTAATTGAATTGCTCTGCTCTATGCTAATCTACCTAATGCCCTGTTTGTGGGTATTGTATCATATTATAGCGCATTGTGTCATGAGAGCTAACATTCAAATTACGGTCTTTATTGCATTTTTTTATTATTAAATGAGTGAGGTGGGAGAAAATTATAATGGCTTCCTATTGAGTTTTATTCTCTAGTTATAACCAAATGCTTCTCTGAAAGATCTTTACCATGTCTCTACCTCTTTAAGAAACATAATTTACAAATTTTGGAAGAGAAGGAGGAGGAAGAAGGAAGGAAGAAGAAAGGAGAAAGGAGAGGAAGTCAACGCACATTGGATAAATGCATAGGAAAATGCACAGTTTTGTGCAGACATTTTTTTGTAAAGCAGATGGAGAAATAAGACAGCATAGCTGTGATATCAGAAAAAATAAGCATACAAATAAAATTAAGTCTAGCAAAATTATCCATCGTTCAATCTTGGGGTCTTGATTCTCTTGTCACTCAGAGTGTCATGCAGTCCTAGCCTATGTTAAATAGATACATGTAAAGCTACAATTGTTCCAACTTGATGAGTAGACTTTTACCATGATTATATCATCAGTCTCTAATACACCCCATATCCTTTGCTCCTGGCTTGTTAAGTTTATTTATTTATTATTTATTTATTTATCTTATTTGTCAACAAATACAAGAAAACAAGTAACAGTATAAACACAGACATGGACACATGAAAAAATTTTGGCACAAAGAAAAAGGATATAAATTGGCAAAACATAGCCATAAACATAGGTAGATTGTTCCAGACATTTACTACTCTATTGCAAAAGTCATATTTCCTACAATTAAGATTAGAGCGAATTACATTGGTTTGAATCTATTGATGGCTCTTGTATTATTATGGTTGAAATTAAAGTATTCATATACAGGTAGACCATTTTGGTAAATATGTACTAAGCATAGGTCGTGAACTAAGCATAGGTCGTTGTGCTCTATTTCCTTGCTAAATGTTTTATATCTAACTCTGAAAACTAAGATATTAAGACAGCTGGGAACTGGTATAAACATGAATATGGTATTGTAGCCCTCATTGTAACAATAGAGAAATAGGCCAAAAGAAGTCTGGTAATGTAGTATACTTTGATATATCTGTCCGTAGACTCACAGAAAATTATTTTTTTCTGGATGAAGATACAAAATGTAGATCCTGTTTTCTTAAACTTTATGTATCAAATGATCCTGGCAACTAAGTTACAAGATTGCCCTCCAAAATTCCCCTATATGTTTTTCCTGCTCTGGTCCTTTCATCTGTGCTTGTCCTAAATAAAACTCCTTGTGATAATTTTCCCTTATGGGGAAGGCCACTGATTTTATATCATTCCCAATACACTCCACTGTATACTGAATTTTCCCTCATTGTGTACAATTAGTCAGACGCAACATTTAGGGATTAGGTATTGCTTTTTCCATCAAAAGACCCAGAAAGCCAATGTAAGAGACTCTGACATGCATCTGCACAGATGCACACATAATGCACATGTTTGATTAGGCATCATGTAAATTAATATTTATTTGAATAAAAAAATGAGATGGTAACACCTCATAGGACTATATGCTTCCTGCTTCCTGCAGTTGGATGGATAACCCAAAAGTGCTTTTTCAAGAGGCAACTGACTTGCTTGTTTTTCTTTGAAGATGTTTCGCTTCTCATCCAAGAAGCTTCTTCAGCTCTGACTGGATGGTGGGGAATAGAAGGATTTATGCTTGTCATTTGCATTCCTTTAGAGAGTCGTTGAGGCCACCTGGAGGTTTTTCTGTGCCCTCAGGGTTACCTGAGTAGTGCAAATGGATGTGGAGCCTTCTTGGAACTGTTGAAAGGACTGTGTTGTAGACTGGAGATAGACGATGTCGTATTTCTCCTTCTCTGATGAGAGAGGGCTGTTCAATTTTAACATAAAGGGCTTCTTTGACCCCTCTTTCAAACCACCGGTCCTCTCTGTCTAAAATGTGGACTTTGCTGTCTTCAAAAGAATGGCCTTTGTCTTTTTAAAGCACATGGACTGCTGAATCTTGTCCTGATGGATTTGTTCTCCTATGTTGTGCCATGGGTTCCCCTCCATCCAGTCAGAGCTGAAGAAGCTTCTTGGATGAAAAGCGAAATGACTTCAAAGAAAAACAAGAAAGTCCAGTTGCCTCCTGAAAAAGCAACTTTGGGACAACCATCACCTGAGTAATTGAGAATCTCCATAGACAACTGGATGGATAACTTATGAAACTTTTATTTTTATTTTACATAATCTGACAGATAAAATAACAAATGTGAGATGGGGGGAAAGGTATAAAAGTGAGAGAAGACACTAAGAAATGTGTGCTGTTTAGAAATAGGAAATATTTATATGTTATACGTTGTGTGTCTGTCAGATAATTTATGAAACTTTCATTTCGCTTGTTACAGTAAGTATGCATCATGTAGTACTATTTCCAAGCCTTGAAATTGTGGTGCATCTTCTTTAACACTTGGGGGGGGGGGTAGTTTTACAAATTATAGTTTAAACTTGGATTCTTGTAAATTAAGTATTATTAAGATGAATGAAACTTTGCACAACCTAACACAATGTAATTATTAAAAAATTGAAAGTTTCAATTCCTCAGAGACATACAAGAGGAATCTATAGGATCTTATAGGATCTCATTCACAGAATGAATAATAGGTTGTGATTTAAAAAAAAACTGCAAGAAAGAATTTGTCACATATATGTATATTTTTCAGGTGACACATTTTAAAATGTGAATTTATATTTAAATACATATATATAGGAGTCAGTTTGGTCTCGTGATTAAGGCATTGGCCTAGAAACTGAGTGATTATGAGTTCTTGTCCTGCCTTAGGCCCAAAGTTACTGGAGTGACCTTGGGCCAGTACTTTCTCTCAGCCCTAGGAAGGAAACTTTGGCAAACCACTTCTGAAAAATCTTGCAAGGAAAACAGCTCAGTTCTAGACAATCTGTAAGAGTTGGATATGATTGAACAAGAGACAAACATTCATACAGGTTTTTTTTTTAAAAAAAGGGAAGAAAGAGGGTTATTTCTAAGCTGGGGCCTTTTTCATATATTGACGAATTTCATTTAATCAACATTGAATATCAATTAAAATTTTGATTACATCATTCTTTTTCTATTCAAGGTGTTTATTGCCTGTCTGAGAGAAAGAGGAACATTGTTGAGTTTAAACTTTAAAATCTATTGTCCAGAAAGATTATTTGCAGTAAAAGATTGCTGAGGTCATCATCCAAATGAAAAGATTGTGTGTGTGTGTGTGTGTGTGTGTGTGTGTGTGTGTGTGTGTGAACCTGAAAAGAAAAACCCATTTAAACCAAATCTTTGCAGTGTAAAAGCATTTTCTTTAAAAGAGGTGGTTGGGGAAGGAATTCTATTAGGAACAAAATTTGTGGAGAGGTTAAATTACTTTGGAGAGCTTTGATTCACTTATCCACTTTGACAATCAATCTGAGGTGAAATCAAAGGAACAGCAGCACTTTAGAAGTGTGATGATAGCTTGATGAATCAAACCACAGTGAAGGTTTAGATGAACTTTGCAACATTGTAGTAGAAAAACAACAGAAGAGATATCTGTCCAATATTCCTTAAACTTTACTCACAACTTCAAAGAACATAAGAGAATGGGTATTTAATGAAAAGATTAACTACCCTCAAAATATATAGAACATACTAGGCCTTCTAAATAATTATCTACCTGAAGATTGCACACAAAAAATATATAATGGTGGATTAAGAACCAGAAATTACATTAGGAAGAGATAAAATTGACAGTTAGGGTCCTCTATGCCATAAAATTGAGATCCTATTTGCATTTTAGATTGAGTATTATCAAGATCAAGGCCGTATTAATTGGCCCCATCTGAACAGTGGTTTAGAGAGCACCTCTGACTTTCTACTGCATCTCAAGAGCCAAATGTAAAGTAATTTGCAAAGAAGATAATGTATCGTGAAATACCATCAGTGATCTCATTGTCCTCTACAGACAATGAGGTCATCGGCAGTCTAATACATGAGATTATAATTTCTCTGCTCTGTTGTGTCAGCACTGGTGAAATGCTGATTTCCATGGCTGGTAAGATACTTAGATATTTTCTTGTTGTAGCTAAATTCCTACTGATCTAATGATGAGTAGTACTCAGATGCCCACCATGGCAGGTTGTTTTTGTTTTTTTAATGTTCAGCTGGACAAATTGACAAAAGTGGCTAATAAAGAAAAGGGTTTATAAATAACACTGTGTAGAATTTTCCTCTCCAGAAATCCCAGGTAGGACTAAACTAACCTCCTCCAAATTTCTGCCTGTCTAATACACTGAATATCACTTCCCTGAATTTTTCAGTTGTTATGCTAGTAGAGAAATATAGGAATGAAAGAGCAATCGATCAGAAGAAGATGGCTGCAATGCTGACTGCAATGTGGAATTGTCAGATTTACTTACTGAGTATCTGTTTTCTGTTATTTTTCATCTATTGTTATAAGAAATTGAAATTTTTGAGCTATGAGAATAGCGGCCTGATTATGGCTTTTTGATTCCAGCTAAAGTTGGAGGAAATGATAAAGAAATGGAGTACAGCTAATGATGTGTGTGATCCCTACAGAGCACACACTAAGTTTCCCTCTACAGGAGTCTGATGTTCAATTTATAACTGTCTTCATATTTGCCACACCACTTCAGAGGCATTTGCAAAGAACCATCAAAATGTTCAAGATGGCATCCACATGTGTGATCAAAAACCTGCACCTTTTTTTTTACAAGTTTATATTATTATATATATTCATATGATTCATTTTATGTCCATTCTTTCTCTTGAACAAAATGTCCTCCCAATGAGACAAAACTCTGCCAGCATCTACACAAAATGGTTAGGATATCAGTTTGAGTGATGAGCCGCTTTCCTTAACTTAACTGAAGTGGAACTCACGTGGGGAATGGTAAGTTAAACATATCGTCAAATGAGGTGCCTCACTTCAAAATCTAGTGTCTAGATTTTGTTCATTTTTTAATATAGATTTTTACAAATGGGAGAGCTGTCATTTTGGATGACAAATGTAGTGGAACATTTTTTTCTGATGAGAGTCTTTATGTGAAGACAGTTAGGTGGATCTGGAAAGCTGTAGTTCAAACATATACCTGAAGGAATTACGATTCCGGAGAAAAACTGAATGAACCATCTTCTGGCATTGATTAAAAATGCTTCAAGGAAACTGATTTTCCTCAAAATATTACTAATTAAGAGAGATGTAAACCTGTCAGTATGATTAATCAACTAAAACTTTAATTGCAGGTTTTGAAAAGCAGACTAGTTAATCAGGCATGCCATAAGCTTTGTGGAACAGACGTCTTTTGTGCTCTCCAAAATGCTTCAACTTGGCCAAAAGTAGACAGCATTCAAACAAGTCCAGCACAAAGTAATTTTTTTTCTTTCTTTCTCTTCAAGCAACTCCAGAAGAAAGGGGAGAGCAAATCTCAGACTGAAATATAAGTCCTACAGTTGTATTTAAGAACTTTTTCACACTATAGACTGGGTTCAAACATCTTGTTACGCCATAATGTGGTTTGTTTCATCTTTAGCATGCTGTAAGAATCCGGATAGTTGGAGTCCGTGAATGAACCTTATCAAAACAGGGGGTGTAAAGCTAGTCATAAAAGACTGGCAAAAATTATTTCTGTGAGAGAAATACGTAATTTATCAAGGGAGAAGTTTTGATGACACCATGTTTATGTTACGGAAAGTTGCTTTCCATAAGAACCTCTTGCTGTGAATTTTAGAGATTCTGAATTGGTGAAGCCCATGAACTGAAATATCAAATTGCAAAAGTATTTGCAAGAGAAACAGTTTAATGTAGTGATTAAAGTCATTAAAAAAGCCAAAACAGTTCTGGGCTGCATAAACAGAGGGATAGAATCAAGATCACGTGAAGTGTTAGTACCACTTTATAATGCCTTGGTAAGGCCACACTTGGAATATTGCATCCAGTTTTGGTTGCCACAATGTAAAAAAGATGTTGAGACTCTAGAAAGAGTGCAGAGAAGAGCAACAAAGATGATTAGGGGACTGGAGGCTAAAACATATGAAGAACGGTTGCAAGAACTGGGTATGTCTAGTTTAACAAAAAGAAGGACTAGGGGAGACATGATAGCTGTGTTCCAATATCTCAGGGGTTGCCACAAAGAAGAGGGAGTCGGGCTGTTCTCCAAAGCACCTGAGGGTAGAACAAGAAGCAATGGGTGGAAACTGATCAAAGAAAGAAGCAACTTAGAACTAAGGAGAAATTTCCTGACAGTTAGAACAATTAATAAGTGGAACGACTTGCCTTCAGAAGTTGTGAATGCTCCAACACTGGAAATTTTTAAGAAAATGTTGGATAACCATCTGACTGAGATGGTGTAGGGTTTCCTGCCTGGGCAGGGGGTTGGACTAGAAGGCCTCCAAGGTCCCTTCCAACTCTGATGTTATGTTATGTTATGTTATCAGGCTAGAAACAAGGGAATATGAGTTCTAGTTCTGCCTTAGACATGAAGCCGGTTGGATAACTTTGGGCCAGTTATTCTCTCTTAGCCCTAGGAAAGAGGCAGTGGCAAATCACTTCTAACAACATTGCTGTGAAAATTCCAGGGGCCTGTTCAGGCAGTTGCCAGGAATCAAGAATGACCTAAAAGGACTTTTAAAAAATGTATTTGCTAAGTCTGATAGATGGAGACAGGCAGAGCAATACTATACTTCTTGACCTGGAATATTTATTTCAATGTAAGGAAAAAATGTCTCATAAAGGCAATTACAGTGTGCAACTTACTGTTACCTTTTGTTGAACTTCTCACTCATCTCCTGTAGTGGTAAAGTTCTAAATGGGCAGAGTTTGTTCCTAGTAGTATTTACTATTCAGTATCAATGCAAATGTACCTGTAACTGTATTTAAGTTTTCTCCAATGCTGTTAATACTGCATCTTTATCAAAAGAGATTTTTTTTCAAGACAACAAAGTTTTGTCAGATCAAAATCATTGTTGTTGTATCCTTATGATTTATATTGACTGTTTCCTAATATGATTTGATTGCTTATTTGTACCCTATGACTATAATTAAGTGTTGTACCTTATGATTCTTGAATGTATCTTTTCTTTTATGTACACTGAAAGCGTATGCACCAAGACAAATTTCTTGTGTGTCTAATCACACTCGGCCAATATAAAATTCTATTCTATTCTATTCTATCTTATGGTTCTCCACTAGCGCTCTAATTGAGCAAATTTACACAAGTGAATCAGGGAAGACATAAGACATGCTACTGTATAACACCAATGCCACTAGCAACCATTTCTGAGCAATTGGTACAATGCATGTAGGTTCCTCTGTTGCAATCTAGCCAGGCCCTCTAACCATGTTGTTGGACAGCTTAATGACAGATGGGTCTTTAAGGCCAAATGCTGTCAGATATTGAGGCTGCCCTCTTATGCTGCTTCCACCTCTGAGTAAGCCTACAGGGAAAGAATATAAAGAGGCATTTCTACACGTGTCTGGAATTGTCTTGACTTCCTGAAAAAAGGAAGCATGCCATTGGGCTGAAACAAATACTTCTTATGAAATAACAGAAGCCACACATGAGATGGACTGATTGATGGATTTCTGTTCTAGAACATCTCCATTTTCTTGCAGACGTTTGCTCTGAAATTTCAAATGCATTCCTTATTTGATTGCAACATTGTTCCAAGCTGCTTGCAATAAATTGTTCTTTTATTTTATACTATTTCCTCAATACATACACATTTTGTATGAAAATTGGCCTAAGAGAAGTGCACATAATTTGCATATAGTGACCAGACATCCCACTTTTGGCAGGACAGTCCCGCTTTTTAATAATTTGTCCCGCGTCCCGCAGCAATTCCAAAAAGTCCCAATTTTTTTTTTGTTTCACTCCCATTCTGAAAATGGGAGGCGGCAACGCAAGAGGAGGAGGCGGAGAAGGGGGAGTGGCAGAGAAGGGGGGCGCGCGAGGGAGGAGAGACGCCGCTTGACTTCACCCAAGAGGAAGAGAAGAGCCGAGAGGAGACCCGAGGAGACCCGAGCCTGCCTGGAAGAGCCGAGAGGAGAGCCGAGCCTGCCTGGAAGAGCAGAGAAGCAGCAGCCGATCCTCCTCCTTCAGGCAGGTGGCAAGACTCAGTGCGCATGCGCAGCCCCCCCCCCCATGGTGTCCCGCTTTGCCATCCCTGAAATCTGGTCACGTTAAATTTGCATGCATCTTTACATGCATTATAATATTCAGAGAAGTGAGAAAATAAAAAAGGAATTGCATTTTTATTTGTCTATGATAGAAGTACAGCAATCCCTAACCTACCATTGACATGTTCCCCCAACTGATTTTTTCACTCTCCAAAGTACCATCTTGGGATTAGTCTAATAAAATTTGGCAGTTAAATGGCATGTTTGGGGTGTTCTTTTTCCTCACAAATTAAGCACTAAAAGACAATATCTTTTGTCTTTTTACTAGACAAGAGCAAGCTTCCAAATAAAGCACTGGGCTGTAGCCATCCACAATTTTTACTTTTTAAGTAAAATAGGTCCAGCAGCATTACTACAAATAGCAATCTACTGGAGCCTAGTCAGGGGTGAAATCCAGCAGGTTCTGACAGGTTCTGGAGAACCGGTAGCACACATTTTGAGTAGTTCGGAGAACCGGTAGCGGAAATTTTGACTAATTCAGAGAACTGGCAAATACCACCTCTGGCTGGCCCCAGAGTAGGGTGGGAATGGAGATTTTGCAGTATCCTTCCCCAAGGAGTGGGGAGGGAATGTGGATTTTGCAGTATCCTTCCACTGGAGTGGGGTGGGAATGGGGATTTTGCAGTATCCTTCCCCAAGGAGTGGGGAGGGAATGTGGATTTTGCAGTATCCTTCCACTGGAGTGGGGTGGGAATGGGGATTTTGCAGTATCCTTTCCCAAGGAGTGGGGAGGGAATGGGGATTTTGCAGTATCCTTCCCCTGCCATGCCCACTAAGCCACATCCACCATGCCACACCACGCTCACCAAGCTGCACACACAGAACTGGTAGTAAAAAAATTTGGATTTCGCCACTGAGCCTAGTACTTTGATTTGTAGCACAACAGCTTTCCATTTTCAAAAAACCCCAGTAAGAATAAAAGTAGTAATTTATTGGGGGTGGAGATAGAAATCCCAGTAAGATACAAATGATCACATTGGTAACTACAGTTTTATTGGAAGACGTGGCCTATAGATACATCAGTCAGCAATCCTTCAGATATACAAAGGAAGTTGTTACTTATTTTGGCAGTGCCCTCAAACATAGGCAAGCATGAGAATTTAAATATATGTTTTTCTATCGATGCTCATGTCTGCTGTCTATGCTGAAAGCAAGCACTTTTACCAGAAAACCTGAAAAATATTACATTTAACAGGAAGAATGTTTCCGGGTAAAACCTTTAGTCTTTCTGGATGAGATCTTGTTGAGGTTCTTATAATATGGAAGAAGATGGTTCAGATCTTCTTAGGCCTAGGACCATTTCTACATCTCAGTGAAGTTTTCCATGCATGAAAACAACCTTGTATACAAGACAAGGGCTTAAGGATGTTCTCAGCTGAACTAACCTTCATTAATCTCCGACACTCCAACTTTGCAAAAGTTGCTGACAAAGCAGTACATACAGTATGTCAAAATCACCCTGACTTTCTGAAATCTTCCTTTACATTAGAAAATATATTATTATATTTAATCAATATTTTACTGTATATATTAATTAAAAAATTTTATTATTATTATTATTATTATTATTATTATTATTATTATTATTATTATTATTATTATTATTATTATTATTATTATTATTATTTACTTTATTCATTAAATATGAAACTCAGTCAACTAAACATTCAAAAATGCATCACAAATACCATTGACTGGTGCTAATGGTTGATACAGATTGCTACCAGCGTCCTAGGTATCAACCAAGTAACTTCTTAAGATGTATGATATTCCCAGTAGTATAATTATTATTATTATTATTACACAATTATGGATGAAACATATAACCCATTGTCATTGGGGCACTTGGTACCATGTCCAAGAATTTTATAAAATACATCAAGAAATTGCAGCTTCTTGCAGTAATATCAGCGGAATTGCAAAAACACTGGCTACTCGGAACATCGTACATCTTAAGAAGGTACTTGGTTGATACTAAGATACCCGTATCAGCCATTAGCACCAGTCAATGGTATTTGTGACACATTTTGAAATGTCCAGTTGACTAAGTTTCATGTTTAATGAATAAAAGAGATAACAACAACAACAACAACAATAATAGGTTCAAATTGATAGCTAAGCTATTATTGCAAACAGTGAAAAACAGCTTAAATATAACTAATTTTCTATTGAGTTAAAACATAAACTTTCCTGTCAATAAATATGCCTCTTTCATCTTAAAGTTTTAAAGTGACAGCCACCAACTAAATGCTTGCATTTTCTTTTTCATATAATATATGATATGTTATAACAACATAACATACATACTAATATTTTACAAAAGCTAGGATCATATACATTGGATCAGGTGATAAAAAACTCACAAGAAAGAATGGCTCATGAGCAATTAACTCATACAAGATCACTAAGCAAGATCACATCGAATACCTGTACAATTAGCACAGGGGCGCCCCAAGGCTGTGTGCTCTCCCCACTTCTCTTCTCTCTGTATACCAATGACTGCATCTCCAATGATCCATTTGTTAAGCTACTGAAGTTCGCAGATGACACAACAGTGATTGGTCTCATTCGAGACAATGACGAATCCACATATAGACGAGAGGTCGAACGACTAGCCTTGTGGTGCAACCAAAACAATCTGGAACTGAACACACTCAAAACCGTAGAAATGGTGGTAGACTTTAGGAAAAACCCTTCCATACTTCCACCTCTCACAATACTTGACAACACAGTATCAACAGTAGAGACCTTCAAATTTCTGGGTTCTATCATATCGCAAGATCTCAAATGGACAGCTAACATCAAAAACATCATTAAAAAGGACAACAAAGAATGTTCTTTCTGCGCCAACTCAGTAAGCTCAAACTGCCCAAGGAGCTGCTGATCCAATTCTACAGAGGAATTATTGAGTCTGTCATTTGCACCTCTATAACTGTCTGGTTCGGTTCTGCAACCCAACAAGAAAAACACAGACTTCAGAGGATAATTAGAACTGCAGAAAAATAATTGCTACCAACTTGCCTTCCATTGAGGACCTGTATACTGCACGAATCAAGAAGAGGGCCGTGAAAATATTTGCAGATCCCTCGCATCCTGGACATAAACTGTTTCAACTCCTACCCTCAAAACGACGCTATAGAGCACTGCACACCAGAACAACTAGACACAAGAACAGTTTTTTCCCGAAGGCCATCACTCTGCTAAACAAATAATTCCCTCAACACTGTCAGACTATTTACTGAATCTGCACTACTATTAATCGTTTCATAGCTCCCATCACCAATCTCTTTCCACTTATGACTGTATGACTATAACTTGTTGCTGGCAATCCTTATGATTTATATTGATATATTGATCATCAATTGTGTTGTAAATGTTGTACCTTGATGAACGTATCTTTTCTTTTATGTAACACTGAGAGCATATGCACCAAGACAAATTCCTTGTGTGTCCAATCACACTTGGCCAATAAAATTCTATTCTATTCTATTCTACATGTTCCAATTCTAATTTGTGCACACATATGTAGAACTTTGGTTGGGATCTACATGCAATCAGTTATTTTTCCAATAAGTTAAAAAATGAGGCCTCAAGTAGCATGTGTACTTAATAAAAATAATAATAATAATAATACACACACACACACACACACACACACACACACACACACACACATAATAATAATAATAATAATAATAATATCAGAGTTGGAAGGGACCTTGGAGGTCTTCTAGTCCAACCCCCTGCCCAGGCAGGAAACCCTACACCATTTCAGACAAATTATTATTATTATTATTATTATTATTATTATTATTATTATTATTATTATTATTATTATTATTATTATTATTATTAACATTTATATCCCGCCCTTCTCCGAAGACTCAGGGTGGCTTACATTGTGTAAGGCAATAGTTTCATTCTATTTGTATATTTATATACAAAGTCAACTTATTGCCCCCCCAACAATCTGGGTCCTCATTTTACCTACCTTATAAAGGATGGAAGGCTGAGTCAACCTTGGGCCTGGTGGGACTCGAGCCTGCAGTAATTGCAGGCAGCTGTGTTTAATAACAGGCTATCTTACAGCCTGAGCCACACTGCGGCCCTAGACAAATGGCTATCCAACATTTTCTTAACAATTTCCAGTGTTGGAGCATTTACAACTTCTGCAGGCAAGTTATTCCACTTATTAATTGTTCTAACTGTCAGGAAATTTCTCCTTAGTTCTAGGTTGCTTCTCTCCTTGATTAGTTTCCACCCATTGCTTCTTGTTCTACCCTCAGGTGCTTTGGAGAATAGTTTGACTCCCTCTTCTTTGTGGCAACCCCTGAGATATTGGAACACTGCTATCATGTCTCCCCTAGTCCTTCTTTTCATTAAACTAGGCATACCGAGTTCCTGCAACCGTTCTTCTTATGTTTTAGCCTCCAGTCCACTAATCATCTTCGTTGCGCTTCTCTGCACTCTTTCTAGAGTCTCAATATCCTTTTTACATCGTGGCGACCAAAACTGAATGAACTTCAAACAGACTTTTATTTAGCATTAAACAATTCATGACCTATTGGGTCATCAATTCGCAGATATCTCTTTACCTAAATTGAGGAATAGTATGACTAGGGTCAGGCAAAAAAGCAGTGAGAATGGTAGTGACATCCGACTTTCTGCTGGCTTCCCCATTAACTTTCCTTGTAGGAAGCCGGCAGGGAGTATTGGAAATGAAGAACACATTATCATTGCTGACTGTGACAGTTCAGCAGCACTGAAGTAGCCACAGTTTTGGTAAATTTCAATCCCAAATGGAGTCATGGGTCCTGAATTTTGGACGCATTCTGTAAGTTAGCCCATTTCTGGTACATCGACTGAAAAATGTCCTGTGATGCATCATTTTTTCCTATTAATTACAAACAATCAAACAGAAATGAAGTTTTAATAGTATGTATATATTACTTATGTATATAAGCCTTTGCCTCATCCCTAAGCATAAGCTTGGCTCATCCTGTTTCTGTATCTATTTTGAAAAGTGTTTTTAAAAACATCATTAAAAAAGGACAACAAAGAATGTTCTTTCGGCGCCAACTCAGTAAGCTCAAACTGCCCAAGGAGCTGCTGATTCAGTTCTATAGAGGAATTATTGAGTCTGTCATTTGCACCTCTATAACTGTCTGGTTCGGTTCTGCAACCCAACAAGAAAAACACAGACTTCAGAGGATAATTAGAACTGCAGAAAAAATAATTGCTACCAACCTGCCTTCCATTGAGGACCTGTATACTGCACGAATCAAGAAGAGGGCCGTGAAAATATTTACAGACCCCTCACATCCTGGACATAAACTGTTTCAACTCCTACCCTCAAAACGACACTATAGAGCACTGCACACCAGAACAACTAGACACAAGAACAGTTTTTTCCCGAAGGCCATCACTCTGCTAAACAAATAATTCCATCAACACTGTCAAACTATTTACTGAATCTGCACTACTATTAATCTTCTCATAGTTCCCATCACCAATCTCTTTCCATTTATGACTGTATGACTATAACTTGTTGCTGGCAATCCTTATGATTTATATTGATATATTGACCATCAATTGTGTTGTAAATGTTGTACCTTGATGAACGTATCTTTTCTTTTATGTACACTGAGAGCATATGCACCAAGACAAATTCCTTGTGTGTCCAATCACACTTGGCCAATAAAAATTCTATTCTATTCTATTCTAAAAGTCCAGGTGAACATTTTGCTCTCCTCTAAAAGCAACATAAAGATGTTGGTGAGGATGCAACCATTTCCCAGCGAAATTAGATATTTATGAATCAGCCTGGATACTAAGAAAACTTAGAAGGGGAAGCAAGCAAACCTTTCTGTGGTTTTAAACAGAATGCTGCAGAGCCAGAAATAAGTAGAAGCAGTTCCCAGAACCAGAAGATTGGAAGATTGGACAGTTCCTGAAGTCCTCCTGATCTTCTGCAGAGATTCCATGTGGAAATGGCCAAAATAACTTTTCTTTAGTATCTAGTATTTCTTTAGTATTTCAGTAACACATCATAATTATTAAAAGACATATGATGAAGGTCTAATAAAAATTTGTGTGTTTCTCTGATGTGGAATTTTGATGCAAAAAAAGCTCTATATTATATTATATTATATTATATTATATTATATTATATTATATTATATTATATTATATTATATTATATTATATTATATTATATTATATTATATTATATTTATTATAAATTAAATTATATTATAATTATTATATATTATCATATTATATTATATATTATATAATTATAAAATAATATATAATTATTATTATATATATATATATAAATATAATTATATTTATTTTATATAATAATATTATGCACGCCCCTTATTATAATAAGGGGCATGCATAAGAGCACAAAAGTGACTGCCTTTCCTGTCCTATTGTTTCCTTTCATTATATCAAATTAATATAGTTATTGCATACTTTTGCTCATATATATGCTTATATGATATGTAGTTATTTTATGTTGATGCTTGTGTATACTGTGACAAAATAAAAAAAAATATTAATTTGCCATTGACATGCGTTCAATGCATGTATTTGGGGTAAGAGTTTTTCATCTTGAAAGATTAGCTTTCTGCAAATGGTGAAAGTTCATATAAACATTTTAGAATAGTAATACATTGTTCTTTCTCCAAACTCTTAGATTTATTAAGGCAGTTTTGAATAGAAAATATCTATTCAAAATAATAGAAGCTTATATAGAAGATCTATTAGAAGCTTACCTCTATGACCTGAAAGCTTCCCTTTCCTTTATATTGATTTGAAAATAAGAGAAAATCATTTCTGGACATAGTGGAACTCAATTTTTGTACAAGTTGCTTTTGATATGTGTGTCCGTAGGAGAGCAGTCTAAGTAGAAGCAATAAGTGCCAATGAGTTTAGTAAATTGATGCACCATGGAGATGTATCGTGAAATTTCAGACCCAAACCCGAGCAAAGCTTTGTAATTTCTCACTGACTTGTAATTGGTGCTTTTATATGACAAGGCACTGGGAAATTTTCTCATTCTATTGATTGTACCATTTTAACTTAAAAAGATTTTTTATATTGGTGTCCTTATCTACAGAAACCATTCTGAGAGTGGAGGTAGGAAAGATGTGTAGTTTTGCCTTTTCCCATTTCCTATACCTTAAATATATCAATAGTTGTTCCCCACCACTGCCTTGTGGTGCTATCCCTCCTCCCTGAATCAGCAAGCTGTATCTGCCAGTATGAAATGTGTTGATGATTGCTGATCCTTATCCTGTCTCTATTCCCAGTTACTGCTCGTCACCCCATGCCCCTCCAAGGTAATAGGCAACAGATTTTACATAGAATGAAGCTATCCTTGGAGAATGTGGAGAAATAAAGAAGGGGAAATATTACTTTAACATCAGTATAGCTATGGTTGACAAGACTATCTCATTCATGAGTCAGTAATGAGATGAAGGCCACAACATGGGGATGTGATACAAATAAAATGCTGCCAAGGCATGGTTCTGCTATCTTCAGGTGATAGTAGGGAAAGTCCCAATGACAGCAATAAATTAATTCAAGTTTTTCAAGTAACGTTGTTTTCTGTTTAAGTCAGTGGAACTATTGCTTATTCCATCAATCTTCCAGGCCAGGAGTCAGTTCTACATTTTTGAATGTTCATATTTATCTTCTAGACCAGGAGTCTCCAACCTTGGCAACTTTGTGGACTTCAGCTCCCAGAGTTGAAGCTTTGCTGACTGAGGAATTCTGGGAGTTGAAGTCCACAAGTCTTAAAGTTGCCAAGATTGGAGACCCCTGGTCTAGACTTCCAAGAATTGCTACACTATGCAACATAAGTTTAAATTGGGGATTTAGTAATATTTTAAATTTTTAAATCTTTTAAATTATCGGCCGTTTAGTAATAGTTTATTTTAAATTCTTTTAATTGTATATATTCTGTATTTTATTCTGGCTGTACACCGCCCTGAGTCCTTCGGGAGAAGGGCGGTATAAAAATCTAATAAAATAAATAAAATAAATAAATAAATAAATAAGTGAGATTTTTAAAAAGCCTCACCGAGGCAGCAGGTAGAACCAAATCTACTGCTGATTATCCTTGTGTGATCTGCAGGGGAGCAACAAAATTCTACACTTGATCATTGATCACAAAGAATCTTAGACATCTCCCCTAAATTATATATATATATATATATATTTAAAAAAAACATAGGAAATGGAATTAAATCCTCATTCCCATCCCCAGGAAAGGGAGAGAAGAAAAACTGATCTATGGCAAGCTTCTCTCAACCCACAGGGCTTTAAAATAATCTAATCCTGCTCAGAGTTATTGGTTTTTTAAAAAACATAATTTTTATTAAACAGATTTTTTTAAAAAAAAGACAAAAACAAAAACAAAAAAGAAATATTAACACTTTTTTCTTTCCAACAATTTCACATCAGTGATCAATACTTACACATTCTCTCTCTTATCCTAATATATCTTTTATACATATATTTCTAATATATCTTATGTATAACACTATAATATATTATATTATCCTAATTATTTTATTTACATATATACTTAGATATACACGTTTACCCAATTTCCTTTCCACAATTTCTGTTTCTTCCTATTTGTTCTTCTATTTCTACTCCTAGTTTATCCATTATTTAATCTTTCCTTGCACTTTTTTCCCCCTTTCCTCCAACCATTTATACCATCTCCCATACTAAATAATATTCTGTTTCCTCTTTTTCTTGTATCTCCTTTATAGGCTTATCCATTTCTGCACATTCCGTGATTTTTCTAATTACATTGTCTTCAGATGGTATATTGTTATTTTTCCAGTTCTGTGAGTAGACTATTCATGCTGCTGTAACTATGTGGATCATTAAATACGATATTTCTTTTTCATATGACCCTGGAATTATTCCCAGTAAAAATGTTTCTGGCCTCATTTCTATATGTTGATTTATAATTTCTTCTATCTGTAATTTAATTTTTTGCCAATATTGTTTTGCTTTATGACAGGACCACCACATATGATAATACGTTCCCTTTTATTGTTTATATTTCCAACATAGTGATGAAGTATTGGGGAACATCTTTGCCAATCTACTGGTGGCCTGCTCAAGGCTATTGTTACCCTTAACAAAATCTATTTTTTTGTTCAACCAAGACGCTAGACCAGTGTCGGTGAACCTTTGGTGTTCCCACATGCCGGCCTGCATGCCAGAAGTGGCACATGAAACTATCCCGCAACGTATGCATGGTCCCGCTGGCCTTCACGCGCGTGGGAGCAGCAATACCCGAAAGAGCAGTGGTCCATCGCACATGCGTGAGCCAGCACCCAAACACCTGGATACCAGCATGGAAGCATGCCCAATGAACAGCTGGCCATCACGCATGCGTGCAATGTCAATCCAGAAGGTCAGGTGCCAGCCTGCACATGTGTGCCGGAATGCCGCTCTTCCAGGGTCCGCCGCTCCAGTGCATGTGATGGTCAGCTGACCGGCACACTTTTGAGCACAGTAGGTGAAAGAGGAGCTGGAGAGGCCACGCATTCATCGTGGGATGGTTTCATGTGCCGCTTCTGGCACGCGTGCCATAGGTTCACCGACACTGCTCTAGACCTCTTTTTGAAAGCTATTTTGGTCCCTTCCCAATATGAAGGCGTCAAATATCTTTTCCATATGATCTACCTAAAACATTCAAATTTATATTCTATCCTGATCCCATCCATTCCTACTCAAGCTAACAGTTGCACACAGTTCACAGATACCATCCCCATTCACCACAGGTGTGACATTTTTCCAGGCTGAGGACCATGCTGGGCTTTTGAGTGGCATATCTGCCTCATCCTTCCACCCCAAATACTGCACAGGTAAGGGTTTTACACACACACACACACACACACACACACACACACACACACACACATATATGTAGGTCTTGGCATTTTCGGCTCTTTTCCCATGTAAGGTTGAGTGTATCTTGGCAATGTTTCGACGAGGTCTCACTCATTATCTTCAGGCTGGTGTCTTCGGCTTCATGCTTCTCGAGCAAAGAGTGGTCGGAGCTGCCGTCTCTCTATAAATACTGGTGGGTAAATGGGGAGTGTTGCTGTGAGCGGGTTGGTTGGCTCTGTGGTTGCATCCTGATTGGTAGATGGAATGGGTGTTTGCAGATTGGTCAGCTGTTTTGTAGTGTGAACTTTGCTCACATGGGCACGAAGCCAAAAGTACCAGCCTGAAGATGATGAGTGAGACCTCGTCAAAACATTGCCAAGATACCCTCAACCTTACGAGGGAAAAGACCCAAATATGCCAAGAGCTACATATCTATACCTGTGAAAACCTACGAATATATATACGAAGCCATACAACAGCAATGCAGCTCACCAGCTCAAATCCCCCTGCAACTCAGACTAATCTGAGCACAACCAAGCCCCCACCCAAACAGGACACACACCCAGCCAATCAGAGCACCAAAAAAACCCCTATCCAATCAGAGAACAGCCAAGCTCCCACCCAATCATTTCAAACCCTCACTAGCAGTTAAAAGGAAGAAACAGCTGCAATCACACATTTCTCTTAGAAGCACGAAGCTGTAAAATCCTAGCCTGAAGATGATGAATGGGATTTTGTCGAAACATCGCCAAAACACTTCCAATTTTACGTGGGAAAAAACCCGAATAACCAAAGACCTACATATGTATGTATGTATGTATTTATGTATGTATGTATGTATGTATGTATATGTATATATTCCCTCCTCTAAGGATTCAGAATTTGTTTTATTTTGAAAAAAACAAAACAAAATATAAGTGAAATGTGAAATTTACCAATCTATTACCTCTATCCTATATTATCTTGCTATTGTTACTATATTACTATGCTAGTTACTATTACTATAACGATTAGTGTATTTGATTACATTATAGCACCCTATGATGTCATGCTGGTCACATGACTGCAGAAACGTCTTCAGACAGCGCTGGCTCAATGCGCCTTGAAATGGAGATGAGCATGGCCCCTTTATTTATTTATTTATTTATTTATTATTCGAATTTATATACCGCCCTATCTCCCAAAGGACTCAGGGCGGTTTACAGGCATATAAAACATCAATATCAATATACAAATTAAAATAATCCTTAAAAAACTTATTCTAGCGCCCGAATTATTAAAAATAGAAATATAAATATCAAATATAAATATTAAAATCAATTTAAAACCCCTCTAAATTTAAAAATCTAAGCCAGTCCTGCACAGATGAATAAATGTGTCTTGAGCTCGCGACGGAAGGTTCGAAGGTCAGGAAGTTGACGAAGTCCTGGGGGGAGTTCGTTCCAGAGGGTGGGAGCCCCCACAGAGAAGGCCCTTCCCCTGGGCGTCGCCAACCGACACTGCCTAGCTGACGGCACCCTGAGGAGTCCCTCTCTGTGAGAGCGTACGGGTTGGTGAGAGGTATCTGGTCGCAGTAGGCGGTCCCGTAGATAACCCGGCCCTATGCCATGGAGCGCTTTGAAGGTGGTCACCAAAACCTTGAAGCGCACCCGGAAGGCCACAGGTAGCCAGTGCAGCCTGCGCAGGATGGGTGTTATGCGGGAGCCACGAGGGCTCCTCTATCACCAGCGCAGCCGCATTCTGAACTAACTGCAGCCTCCGGATGCCCTTCAAGGAAGCCCCATGTAGAGGCGTTGCAGTAATCCAGGCGAGACGTCACAAGGCGTGAGTGACCGTGCATAGGGCCTCCCGGTCCAGAAAGGGGCGCAACTGGCGCACCAGGCGTACCTGGTAGAACGCTCTCCTGGAGACGGCCGTCAAGTGATCTTCTAGAGACAGCCGTTCATCCAGGAGGGCGCCTAAGTTGCGCACCCTCTCCATCGGGGCCAATGGCTCGCCCCCCATGGTCAGCCGGATTTAGCTGACTGTACCGGGATGCCGGCATCCACAGCCACTCTGTCTTGGAGGATTGAGCTTGAGCCTGTTTCTCCCCATCCAGACCCGTCGGCCTCCAGGCACCGGGACAGCACTTGATAACCGTTGGGGTGGTCCGGTGTGGAAAAGTACAGCTGGGTGTCATCCGCGTACAGCTGGTACCTCACACGAACCCACTGATGATCTCACCCAGCGGCTTCATGTAGATGTTGAACAGAAGGCGAGAGGATCGATCCCTGCGGCACCCCACAAGTGAGGGGCCTCGGGCCGACCTCTGCCCCCTGTCAACACCGACTGCGACGGTCGGAGAGATAGGAGGAGAACCACCGGTGGCGGTGCCTCCACTCCCAATCCTCCAACCGGCGCAGCAGGATACCATGGTCGATGGTATCGAAAGCCGCTGAGAGGTCTAATAGGACCAGGGCAGAGGAACAACCCCTATCCCTGGCCCTCCAGAGATCATCCACCAACGCGACCAAAGCCGTCTCCGTGCTGTAACGGGTTTAGATAGACAGTTTCATCCAGGTGTAAGGGAAACTGATATGCCACCATACTCTCAACAACCTTCGCCATGGGCGGGTTGGAGACCGGACGATAATTACCTAAAACAGCCGGGTCCAGGAAGGCTTCTTGAGGAGGGCCTCACCACCGCCTCTTTCAAGGCGGCGGAAGACACCTCCACCAAAGAAGCGCTCGTAATCGCCTGGAGCCAGCCTCGGGTCACCTCCTGCGTGGCCAGCACCAACCAGGAGGGGCACGGGTCCAGTAAACATGTGGTGGCATTCAGCCTCCCCAACAACCTGTCCATGTCCTCGGGAGCAACAGGGTCAAACTCATCCCATAAAATGTCACCAAGACCACCCTCAGCCGTCTCACCCGTATCACCGCAATCTTGGTCCAAACCATCCCGAAGCTGAACGATTTTATCGTATAGATAACCGTTAAACTCCTCAGCACGTCCCTGCAACGGGTCATCCCGCTCCCCCTGGTGTAGGAGGGAGCGGGTCACCCGAAACAGGGCGGCTGGGCGGTTATCTGCCGATGCAATGAGGGAGGAGGCGTAGCTACGCCTCGCTTCCCTCAATGCCACTAGGTAAGTCCTAGTATAGGACTTCACTAGTGTCCGATCAGCTTCTGAACGGCTAGACCTCCAGGAGCTCTCTAGGCGTCTTCTCCGGCGCTTCATCCCTCTCAGCTCCTCCTCCTTGGAGTCAGCAATGACTAGTGGAGTAAAATCCACAGGGATTCCTTAATCTTTTACTTTTTTTATTATTATATCACTATTCAGTTACCTTTGCAGTACTTCCTCTATACCAGTGATGGCTAACCTTTTCCAGACCAAGTGCCCAAAACGTGTGCGATTGTGGACAACGCGTGTGCTGCCAAATTCCCCAAATGCAACACTCTCGCAGCCTCTGTGCATGCTCCCTGCCCCCTCCCACATGTACCCACAGCCCTCCGCTTGCACCTCCCATGCATGTGTGGCAGAGACTCGAAGAGTTGGCTGGCGGGAGGCACGTGCACATGCACAGCAGACTGGAGCTGGAGCAATGGCTCATGTGCCCACAGAAAAGTCGCTGTGTGCCACCTTTGGCACGCGTCCCATAGGTTCGCCATCAGGGCTGTATACTATATAATTATTACAACATTTCCTCTTTACTATTACTATTGTGTACTCTATAGTATTACTGTTACATAGCAATTACAATCCCTCTCTGCCTTTTGCCTTTATTCTTCTATTTTGGATTTCTCCTGTTGTTTTTTCTTCTTCTCTGCTAATGGCCACATCATGCTTTGCTTGTCTCTATATTTCCTTTTTCTATAGGTCAGGGCTATCAAACTTGCGGCCCACTGGCCGGATGTGTCACGCACTGGCCACACCCATGCCTGGTTTTGTGAAGGGGGAAAACATCCTGATACATCACGTGACAACACCGTGATGACGCAAGTTTGACACCCCTGCTCTAGATGTCCAATCCTTTGTAGGAAAAGCACTTATTTTATTCAGCTTCTTTTCTGTTTGCTAGTGGCTGCACACTTCCAAAACACACATCTCCTCCATTCTTCTCCCACACCTGTTTTGAGGTTGCAGTTTTATTGGCAACTCTGTGGTGCTAACACTGAGGAAAAGGCTCAAGTGATAGAGGAGAAAGGCAGCACAGGTACCACAATTTTCCTAAGCAGCCTTCTCTTCCACAGTCACCTTACAAACTATAGTAATAAATGCTAAAGTGCGTCTCCAATATATAGCATTTACATCTCTGTTCTAGAAGGTGGTATTAAATGATGGTAGGATTTCATTTTATCATTTAATTTATTTTTTCTTTGGGTTTTTTTTTTTTGTCCTCTGACATCAAAGGCCTAGTACATGGGAATGTACTGTATGGGGAATAGCAGTGGGATTCAATTTTTTTTACTACCGGTTCTGTGGGCGTGGCTTGGTGGGTGTGGCATGGCTTGGTAGGCATGGCTTGGTGGGCATGGCAGGGGAAGATACTGCAAAATTCCCATTTCTTCCTGATCAGCTGGGACTCAGGAGGCAGAAAATAGATGCGGGCGGGGCCAGTCAGAGGTTGTATTTGCCGGTTCTTCGAACTACTCAAAATTTCCGCTACCGGTTCTCTAGAACTGGTCAGAACCTGCTGAATACCACCTCTGATAGGGAAGCCTGACATGCTGAACAGTGGTGGGATTCAAAAATTTTTACTACCGGTTCTGTGGGCATGGCTTGGTGGGCATGGCAGGAGAAGGATACTGTAAAATCTCCATTCCCACCCCATTCCAGGGGAAGGATAGTATAAAATTCCCATTTCCTCCCGATCAGCTGGGATTCAGGAGGCAGAGAATAGATGGGGGGGGCAGTCAAAATTTTTACTACCAGTTCTCTGAACTTCTCAAAATTTCTGCTACTGGTTCTCCAGAATTGGTCAGAACCTGCTGAATACCACCTCTGATGCTGAAATAACTCATGGGATAACATTTTAACATTAGTCCTCTTGTCTAGAATGAAAACTATCAGTCCATTTATCATGTCAAACGCTGGCCCATACTTTGTGTCCCAGTCCATGTTTGGGCTTGAATAATTTTTCCTCTAGAAAAAGAGCCGGAGTGCTTAAATAAACTTAAGAGAAAGCAGCAGTTGAAATAGATTTGGTAAAAATATGTGTGTGTTGTTCCACGCCACCCTATTTTTAAAACGGAACTATTATGAAAACTTTTTAAAGAACTTCATCAGGTCTGAATATATTGGAGAGATGTGGAAGAACAGTTGGTTGATGTGGAATGAGAAGTGCTGCTCCCTGAAATGACAAATCCAGTGAGAGAAAAGTGCTTAAGAATTATCAGCAAATGCCTGAGGGCTGAGGGAGTAGGTACAAGAGAAATTTATCCATCATATATTCTACTGTATTAATCAAATTTAATATACAGTAGTTGCCAACATTGTGGAAACCGTTTGGGAAAAATGTATTTTTTAGGTCTGATGGCCAATAACACCATTCTTTTTTTTTTTTTTTTTGGAGTTTCAGGATAATCATATTCCACTGCTGGAATGGCCTGGGAATAGCCCAGACCTTAACCCAATTGAAAATCTATGGAACTGACTAAAGAAACTTGTTGGTCAGAAGCGACCCAGCAATAAAACCCAGTTAATAGAAGCAATCATTCAATCTTCTTTTCACATTATAACAGCTGCAGAACTAAAAGACTTGGTTCACTCCATGGGAATCCATTGTAAGGCCGTTAAAGGTTAGCCAACTAAGTATTAACTGACGTGATAATTTTTGTATATCTCATTTTTTTCTACGTGTTTTACTTTTCTTTTTTATACCAGAACTGCTCTTCTAATACAAATCCTTCAGAAAAGTTATTGCATTACATTCTTAATTAAATTATCTTTCCATCGATATATAATTTTATGGTACTACTACTCCAAAAAGAGTAGTGTTATTATCTTGTATTAGAAAATATACTTTTCCCAAAAGGTTTCCACAATTTTGGCCACTACTGTAACTGCCCACTCCAGTGGACTCTGGAAAGCTTAAAAATTGTTCTTCTATTTGTTCACAATATACTTTCCAATGGGTTAATGTCTCAATGTGACCAAGAAAGTGGTGCATTGCACTGCTTAAAGCTGCATGTAGTTTACAAATGAAATATTCAACTTTGGAAAATCAAGAGTCCTGATAACCAGGCAAGTTGGAATGCAGAAAATCCAGTTTTATAGAATCTCCTTCACTAAAGGAACCAAACAATCATCTTCCTAGCTGAAGGATCCAATTTGGAAAATAGCACTGATAGTCCCACTGGATAGTCCCCTGGAAAGCAAGCTTTCCAGTTACTGTCTTTGTTCAACAGTGAGACTTACCTTAAACAGTCTGATTTGTCTGTTGCGATAGTTAACAATAATGAGAAATCAGTTAACTCTTTTTGAATGTATTTTTCTATAAACAAAACAAAAATGGGTGGAGTAGACTAAAACAAACCACCTTTGTCTATTAAAGATAAAACAAAAATTCATATAAAGGACATTTGTTTGAAGCCTGAAAAAATGGTCTATGCCAGGGTATATAATATATTGATAAAATACACTAGAAGTTGTATAAAGTCCAAAGATCTCCTTTCAAGTGATAAAACTAACTCATGATAACGAACCTAATTTTTCCAGTCAGTGTTATGAACTCTGAATCATTCTTGGAAAACCGGGAATTAAGTTGGACTCCATTCAGGGCACACAACAGAAAAGTCTTTTAGTTCACAAATGGATTACTTTGTAAGACACTAAACAAAGAACCTACCCTGGGGCAGCCCTTCAGTTCTAAAAGATCGAATATAATTAGACAGTAAGATATTCACTTGGATTATCTGAGACAGTGATTAATGTGCTGTGCTCTTTCACCCTTTTTTCTTCTTGTAGTCAGAAATACTCCTTATGCCTGACTTCCAAATAGTGAAACACCGCTGGTGATATTTATTCAGTCTGATTAGCCAGTAAAATGGAGAAGCATTTTAAATAAAATAAATAAATTTTATTTCTTTTATCAATAATAAATTATGATATAAATAATAATTTATGAGATAAATGGGTATGTCTAGTTTAATGAAAAGAAGGACTATGGGGGACATGATAGCAGGGTTCCAATATCTCAGGGGCTGCCACAAAGAAGAGGGAGTCAAACTATTCTCTAAAGCAACAGCTGGCTGAGGAACTCTGGGAGTTGAAGTCCACAAGACTTAAAGAGACCAAGGTTGGAGACCCCTGCTCTAAAGCACTTGAGGGTAGGACAAGAAGCATTGAGTAGAAACTAATCAAGGAGAGAAGCAACTTAGAAATAAGGAGAAATTTCCTCACAGTTAGAATAATTAATCAGTGGAACAACTTGCCTCCAGAAGCTGTGAATGCTCCAACAATGGAAGTTTTTAAGAAGAGGTTGGATAATCATTTGTCTGAAGTGGTGTAGGGTTTCCTGCCTAAGCAGGGGGTTGAACTAGAAGACCTCCAAGGTCCCTTCCAACTCTGTTATTCTAAGTATCCCCCAAAGGCTGGCTCTTGGTATTAAAACACCCTTTTCGCATGGAGAAAGTTCCAGGCCAAAGCTGAACTTTGTCCAGACATGATTTTTTTTAAAACACTCCAGCCTGGTACCTGGACAGCTGCAGCCAACCACTAGGACAGTTTCCCAAATGCTAGCAACGGTACATTGATCGGTATGGATTGCTGCTCATCATAGTGGGACAGATTTTATTTTATTATTTTATTTTAGCTGCCTGCTTGCAAAGCAATTGTGGGCAGTAACGAGTTAAAAAAAACAATATAGGATAAAAATAAAACAGTGTAAAGTAGAGCATATTGTGTCAAGCACCAACTTCATGCACCTCATGAAGTTCTAGTGGTCTCATATAAATTCCTGGCCCCGCACCTGGGGGAAGTCAGTTAAAGACTTACTACTAAAAAGGTTTTGCAATCTTGATGCGTTCACATTAAATTTCTTACAAGAATGTCTCCTTCATATTGATTGAATTCACAAGAATCCAGACTTTCCAATGCTATGGAGCTGCATCTCCAGGAATACAGGGATCTTCTTTCACTGTGTGAGCTAGGTGTGAGCCTTCTCTGTTGCTGCACTTCTAAACAGTATCCTCCCAAAAATGTGTTTGAATCCCACCCTACTACCTTTAAACAAGCCTTAAAAACCTGCCTTTCCCCAACCCACCCCCAGGTCTTGGTTAGTGTGTTATTGGAGCCCTCTATTTTGTGGATGGAGTGAGTGTTTTTATTTGCTTTTTTCTCAGTGATAGCTATTCTTTTCTTATTTGGCATTATTTCTATCTGTTTTAGTTGTGAAACTGCCCAGAGTGTCTCTGGAAATGGGTAGCCTGGAAATCTGATGAATGAATGAATGAATGAATGAATGAATGAATGAATGAATGAATGAATGAATGAATGAATTCCAATGAATCTTTTTCTGATTCTGGTGTAGCTAAGGAACACATTACACCAAGTGTTTTGTCAATTGACTGAATTTTATTTTGGATCAATATTTTGAACTATATTTCCTTCAGTGCTTTTCCCTCTCAGGCATCAAAGGCAGGGTTTTAAGTTCTGTCCCAATTCAGGAAAAACAGGGCTAGCTCCATTTTTGTGCTTATGACGTTAATTTTTTTTAAAAAAAAAATAAAGCTATTGCTTCATTTTATATTGTTAATATTTATCTAATACCCAATAAATAAAAAAAATTCAAGGTGGTTTAGAATTTTTTTAAAAAAAACATAAAGTATTGCAATACAGCATAGAAATAAAACTAGCAACAAAATTAAACTACCAAGAATATACATAGCATTAACTGCTGCTTGCATTAAGATAATCTATGATTAAAATATACCAAAGATTATTTCAGGTTGAATTATATGGGATGCTTTTTTATTTACTGTTGACACCTGAGGGTTATCATCGTCTTACACTAAATGCTGACAATGAACCCAAGCAGATATTGATTCAAGCTCAGAGGATGGATCTTAAACTTCCATTTGAACCTCACTGGATTTGGTGTTTGGAGTTTTCTAGATATGTTGCTCCTGCTAGCTAGAGATAATAGGACTATAACACACCAGGAGGTCATTGCTGTGAAAGACGGTGGTTTAAGGCAAAAGTGTATCTTGCTATCAATGAACAACAGTGCAGAAATGGCTCTGTACTACCATTGCTGAAGTATGCTTAAATATGCGAGTTATTTGTTGAAAAGGAAACAGAAATTGTCAGAATGGATGGTACATCTCAGAGAGCTCTTTTGCCTGGAGGGGGAAAAAAATCAAACTTTTATCTGATCTTCCGTGCAGCAATGATGTGACTATCGACTTAGCAGTTTAATAAGAGAAGAACATGTCTCTCAGGTTGCCTGCAGGAGGTGATTCACCAGGCCTGCAAAGCAAGTTTTATTTAAATGGGGTATGGTATGTTACAGTCTGTATATATTTCAGTGAATTTAAAAATATTAAACTGACTATCTGTCAGAACGGATAGAAGCAGGATGGTTGTACTTGCGCTTAGTTCTATCAGCTTTCTTAGGTGGATCAAGTCTGCAGACTGTATCCAGTTGTTGCTTTTCAAAATACAGGGCTATAGTGCTGGTGTTAAGGTGCAATTGTGTGAGAGCTACATTAATATTTCCCATCTTCCTGGGGCCATGTGGCTATCTGGAATTTTGAGGTCCCTATGAAAGCTTCCTTATAAAATGACTCCTAGGGCCAATCCTAAAAATTAGTCCTCAATGTTTCCTTAAAGGTAAAGGTTCCCCTCGCACATATGTGCTAGTCGTTCCCAACTCTAGGGGGCAGTGCTCATCTCCGTTTCAAAGCTGAAGAGCCAGCACTGTCCAAAGACGTCTCCGTGGTCATGTGGCCAGCATGACTAAATGCCGAAGGCGCATGGAACGCTGTTACCTTCCCACCAAAAGTACTCCCTATTTTTCTACTTGTATTTTTTACATGCTTTCAAACTGCTAGGTTGGCAGAAGCTGGGACAAGTAACAGGAGCTCATCCCATTATATGGCACTAGGTATTCAAACCGCTAAACTGCCAATCTTTTGATTGACAAGCTCAGCATCTTAGCCACTGAGCCACTGCATCCCATTCTATGTTTCCTTACCCCTTTATAAATCATATATGTCACATCCCCAAACTAAATGTGCATCCTGCTACCACATTGGATGTAGTTTGGGATGGATTACTGCCAGGACAATTAAAGAATTCCATCACATCTTCAAATTCATAGAGAACCCCTTTACTCCCAACTCTTACGCATAGTCTTTCCTAATGTCTTCCACCACTTATTAACTGTCTTTATCTGCAGCGATATGTCAGGGGCAGGGGTATCTGCAACAAGGATTCAAAGAAATAAAAATAGAGCCAAAGGCATGAAGGCAAAGCCCAGCTTCATCTTTATGTTGCATTTCTCATAAAAAAAGGGGAGGGAAGGAATTTAATTGCATGATTTGGTCAACAATTTTGAACCCCTCCCTTCAAGCACCCCTAGGAATAACGGAAGCTAGTGGCACATTTATCATTGGGAGAGTAAAATGAGCTGCCACAGTCAGAATACCTGTATCTCCAGAACGCAAACTATCATTAACCTTTATCATTGTTGATTTTCTGGGAAGGTAGGCAGGCATCTACGGTCATGGGCGAGTTCTTGCACAGCCAGAAGTCAGCACTCTGAGATCAGACAAGTCCATTCCATGAAGAGGGCACAGGTGGCCCCAATCCATTGCAGTCTGTGGGCAGAAGGAAAAGCTTCAAGAACTGAACTTTGCTTCTCCTATAAATAGGACCTGAATTTTTAGACCTGACAGTTGCTGGAATTCTTTCTTAACAGTTTCTTTAGTCTTGAAATAAACATACTTATCAGTAAGCTATGTCCTTGAGACTGTTGCCTGCAAGTTTTTTAGTTCCAGCTTCTGCTGGGAGAAGTCTAGCACATCATTCCAAACAAAACCACCTGCCACTTTTATTTTCTAACATTGCCTACGTAGCGGCGTCTGCTGGAGGAGTAAAAATCCGCAAAATGGTGGGCACAGGTGGTTCTTGACTTATGACCGTTAATGGCTAAGCAAGGCATTTGCTAAGTAAATTGTGCCTGAATTTATGACCGTTTTTGTCACCATGGTTAAGTGAATAACATGGTCATTAAGCAAATCCAACTTCCCCCATTGACTGCTTGCCAGAAGCCAAGTGGGAAGGCTGCAAATGGTGAATAACATGGTCCCTGGGACACTGCAAATGTTGTAAATACAAGCCAGGTGCAGACTCCTAAATTTGGATCACATGGCACATTGGATCCAAGGCATTCTCAGCAGTGGTGGGTTTCAAAATTTTTTACTACCGGTTCTGTGGATGTGGCTTGGTGAGTATGGCATGGTGGGCATGGCTTGGTGGACGTGGCAGGGGAAGGATACTGTAAAGTCTCCATTCCCACCCCACTCCAGGGGAAAGTTACTGCAAAAACCCATTTCCTCCCGATCAGCTGGGAAATTGGGAGGCAGAGAATAGATGGGGGCGGGGCCAGTCAGAATTTTTACTACCGGTTCTCCGAACTACTCAAAATTTCCATTACCGGTTCTCCAGAACTGGTCAGAACCTCTTGAAACCCACCTCTGATTCTCAGGATAAAAACAAGACTCCAGGCTAGTATTCTGCTTTGCAACATCACGTCTTCCCATTTTTAAGGATCTAAAAATGGAGTTGAAAGGGACAGAGAAAACAGGTCTAAAGTAAGTTGTCCATCAACACACTTGGAAAATCTGTCCTTGCAATATAACTGTTCTCTCAGAAATCTGATATAGGAAACACAGCCTTTCAGGTGCTGCAAATTCTTTGTTGCTATTACTGCCCCAAACTAATACAGGTGGCCTTTTGAAACACGCAGTGAGGCACTTAAGGGTTGGCATGGATATGAAGTAATGCTGTAAATGGGTGGAACCAGGTTATTTGTTTCCTTGCATTTGAATAGAATATTTTGAAGTCTAACCAATTCTGTTTGTTCCTACTTTTCTTTGCATTTGGACCTATACTGCAGTTTTATGTATCTATCCTCTTGCAAAAAAATAAAAAAATAAAAATCCTAGCATCTATTTTCAGCCATTGGAATCCAAAGAAGGTCCAGAAGCCGCAAAAATTAGGCTTGGATTTTGTCTGTGCTATGAATGTTTCTTATGCAGAAGGTTTTTTTACACAAAAGGCATTATTGATACAAAAAATAGCCTTTTAAAAACACAACACAGCACAGCATACACACGCACAATATATGTATCTCATCTGTCTCCAACTGCCTTCAGCAGTAATGAGCGCCATAGGAAACGCCTGCTCAGTCAGAAGGACTCGCTTGTCCTAAAACGGGCATCTTGCCAGTTCACAAATTAAGCTGCTGTCTCAAGTTCTTTTCTTCTACAATGATGCCACCAGACCAGGGCTTTAGGGCAAAGTCTGTATCTCCTTTCATAGAATTGCTATTATGCAAGAAATATTTTTAAACTGCCCTTTGTCCCTTTGGATGCATGGACCGAGCCTAAATGAAGTAAAATTCACGTTTGAATAGTAAAGCAAGAACCTCCTCAAGCAGGATTAGCTAGAAGGCCTACAGTATGGCAAGACTGTGGATTGCTCTTAAATACTTCCTGGTCCAAAGGCTCAGTGGTAGGTCAGGGCTGGCCAGAGATAGACTTATTAAGCAGCATGGTCTGTTTGGGATTTTCCCAGCTCTGCATGCCATTCTGCACATCCTGACTGCATTACGAAACGATCAAGAAAAGTAGGACTTCAGACCTACAAAAGGAGAGGGCAGACGTAGCCATCTGTCACAACGTTTCCTCTTGCCAGCATGAACGGTCAGTGAAAAACTGGACAGGTAAGGAGTGTGAATGGTTTAGCTTACATTCTTCTTATGGCAGGGAACGGCGGATTTATTTCACTGATAGAACTGTGCAAAGGTCTGGAAAAGCAGTAAAGTTCACATTTTCTGGCTTTGCCTACATAAGCCTATTGATATGAACATTGTCCTGGCTGAACAGATTATGAATTCTTATAACTCTCCCAATCGATCTCAGTTTAATGTGAAGGTAAGAAACATTTGAAGACTCCATGTTTAGATTAAGGAGGAAATCCCAAAGGTACTTTTTCAGGAGGTAACTGGACTTTCTTGTTTTTTCTTTTAAAGCCATTTCACTTCTCATCCAAGAAGCTTCTTCAGCTCTGATAATGACCCTCTAAAAGGATGCAAATTACCAGCTTTCTGCAAGGAATATAAATCCTTCCATTCCCCACTATCCTGTCAGAGGTGAAGAAGTGGTAAAAAAGAGGTAAACCAAAAAAGAAAGTCCAGTTGCCTCCTGAAAAAGCACCTTTGGGATAACCATGACCTGGATGACTGAGAATCTCTACAGCAGGGCTGTTAAACTCCTGGCCCATGCTAGCCACGCCCTTGCCCAGTTTAGTGAAGGGGGGAAAGTCGCAATAAGTTACATGACGCCGCCATGAGGCTGCGGGTTTGGCATCCCTGCTATATAGACATTAAGGAGGAAACTGTACAGCTAGGATTAATATTGGAGTACCATAAGCAGCCTCCTGACACTGCAAATTCTACACTGTTCTTGAATACCCCCAAGATGTAAATTTTACAGAATTATATGAATCTCCCACCAGTGTCCACAAGGTTGAAAAGGTTGACGTCTCTTGTGGTTTAGCAGGGATGACCAATGATCCACTCTGGATCATAGGCCAAAATCTCACAGTCAGCAGAGACCTAAGATTTGAAACTGCCCCTCCCTACATGCTCAAACCCATATGCTTTTTTCTTCTAATTGTGACCCAGGTCACAATTTTGCTGATGATAGCAGAGTAGAGTGATTAGGGCATACGATGAATGAGCTTGCATCATGAGTCTGATTTTTAAGCTGACTCAGCACTCACCACAGCATTTTCAGCACGCTACCAGCGGGTAATGGACCTCAAGGGACATGGCTCCAGCTGGGGATAATTGAACATAATTACTGCAATGCACCCCCCACCCTTCCTCAAACTCTGTAATGGGAACACAGGCACTGATCATAGCCAGTCACAGTGAAATGTCCTCAGCCCTTCGGGGGTTCTAAGCCGCATAAAAGAATTTGCTTCCAATCTCAATTCTGTTGCCAAAATCATTGTGTCCAGCTCTAGCTGGGAATTCTAAACACTGATAGCACTGAGGAAAGAAGCAAAAACAATTCTTATAATATGAAATTATTCAGATGACAAAAACCTTTACAATCCAAATCTTTAGCATAAAATCTTGCCCCTCGAGAAGACGCAGTTTTATAAATTAGCTGTTTAAAATCATGTCAAATCATGTCAAAACAGTACAAGCCCAAGACTTCCTTAAAGCAGAAGTTTCTTTTCAAATATTCAGACATTAAAGATAAGTAGGAGAGGGGAGCAGTGTCCGATTTAGAAACATATGTTATTATGGAGGGTCACACAGTCAGCCAAGTAAGTGTTTGGTATTTTTGTCCATTTATAAAGTCTTTCCCAAGGACCTAAGATAGGCAGTTATAGTTATTTGATGGTGTTCAAAGTACCATTACAGCAGGATGCAAGGTGTTCCAAGAACAGCTGCCCATTGCAATTGACTGATAATGATTTCATCAATGCCTTGGGTGTTCAAGTGATGCTCCAGATGTTTTGAGATTGCGCCCAGGGCATCTAATACTATTGATACTATCTTTGCTTTCTTTAGCCACAGTCATGCTAGTTCTATTTGCCAGTCGTTCTATTTTATGATTTTCTCCAGTTTTTTACCTTCTATTCTGCTGCCTCCAGGTATCCAAACATTTTTGTCTTTCTTATCAACAATTGTTAAGGCTGGGTTGTTATATGGCAGATGTTTGTCTATTTATTATTATTAATACTATTTTAAAATATTCCACACTTCCTCCTTTCTTTTGTTCTTGCTTTTTGATGCCTTATTTTTGTGTACCCTAGGCCCCAGAGATCATAGAGGAATCGAATCTCTTAAATAAAAGTATCAGAAGAGATGAAGTCATCCAGACTAAAAGCCTATTAAGAGAATCCAGCATCATGTAAACGAGCTCTCCCACAGATTGAAGCTGGCCTGACTGAGGCCATCTTGAAGGCTTCAGTGTTGTCACTATGGTGCTGAGGGATAGAGATAGTTGTAGCCAAAACAAAATACTTTCCCTGAGAACCAAGGACATTCCCACAGGTGGCTGAAGAGAGGAGGAGGGAAGTTTCCAAGCAACTGGACAGCATCTTGATTGGACCATGTGACTGACTGTTTGGGAAAGGGGGTAAACTTTTACTTTTAATTAGGTGAAAACCACAGGAAATTTTAGAGTCAATTTTCAACAGTCTGTGCCAGTATGATATATCTAATAAACCTCTTCTTTGAGGAACCTACTTGCCTCAGAGTTCTGTTTGCTATGGGTGTATTACTTGGAACCAAGACACGGATATCCTCAGTCTTTTCACCACTCTCCCTTGCTGGAAAATGCAATTTAGGCAACTATGTTCAGTATGTTGCTTGTACCTTTCAATTTATATTGTTTTTATTTGTTTCATACTACGATTTGATGGCTTATTAGTAATCTGACTATCACTAAGTGTTGTATCTTTTTATTCTTGATGAATGTATTTTATTCTCCTTATGTACACTGAGACCATATACACCAAAGACAAATTCCTTGTGTGTCCAATCACACTTGGCCAATAAAGAATTCCATTCTATTCTATTCTAAATCAGGTGTGGTAACTGTGGTCTTCCATATGCCACCAGGATTCCTTTTCCCATCAAACCCAGGCCACAGTGGATATAGAAGTTTTGCTCTCCATGTAGAATATTATTGTCCTTAGTAGGCTTCTAAAAAATGTCTCCATCTTATTTCTCACACTCATTTGGCTTATTAAGAAATAAACAATGCATTAACTATTTCTCTTCTCTCTCTCAGGAATTTATCAACTTTACTAGTAAAAATAATCTACTTGTTAAGAAAACTGGCTAAATATTTTGATGTTGGATTTATTCTAACATGTAGCATGTTTGTTCTGTTGGGGGAAAAAACTGTACTGTGAAAATGAGGTTTATGCCGTTGGAAGTATGGGATCAATAAGAAATAGAGTTTTAGAAGTATATGAGAGGAAATGAAAGAAATAGAAAACTATGTTTTTTATGTATTTTCTTTTTAACATTTCTCTGTTACGCTTTTATTTTTACTTTTTAAATTAGAAAAGTTTTGGAATTTGCTTGTTGTTTGTGCTGGAGATGGGGCTATACCACTTTCTTAAGCTGTTAGAGGAAAAGCTTAGAATAAATTCTGCTTTGATGTCTGCATCCAAAAGATTCTGGATAAACTTTCTTAAAAGGAAATTGGGTTGCAGCACAGCAAATAATAGCAAATAATAACGGTGGTAATAATTGCTATCCATACTATAAAGCTGCAGGGCACAAAGGCTGTCAGTATGAATATATATTTTAAAAGTGAAAGCATTGCTATTTCCAAAAAGAAGAAAAGGCATAAAATGACAATTTCATACTGATCTCCACCAGAAGTTAAATATATTCCTTGAGAGGGAAAAGTATGGCTTTACTTTGCCTAAAATGAATGGTCCACCTTAAAGTGTGAATCATACAGTTACAGTCAAAAATAAACAAACACTACTCTGTGATAGGCAACTGTCTGAATAGCAGAGAGGTTAACATAATAATGAGTCAACTCCATCTAATCAATTTGGAAAGGAGTATAAATCAAGATTTACAAACTTTCTCAATAGTATTGCCAAAAATGCTTTGGCTGTATCCTGAAACTTTTCTCCTAGCTCCTAATATTTGCATATGTTCAATGATGATTCCAGATCCTGACACTGCCACATATGCAGAGGTAGTATTCAGCAGGTTCTGACCAGTTCTGGAGAACCAGTAGCGGAAATTTTGAGTAGTTCGGAGAACCATTAAATACCACTTCTGACTGGCCCCACCCATATCTATTCTCTGCCTCCCAAGTCCCAGCTGATCGGGAGGAAATGGGGATTTTACAGTGTCTTCCCCTGGAGTAGGGTGGGAATGGATATTTTACAGTATCCTTTCCCTGCCACACCTGCCAAGCCAAGCCACACCCACCAAGCCATGCCCCATCCTCCAAGCCACACCCACAGAACTAGTAGTAAAAAAAAATTGAATCCCACCACTGCATATATGAATCAATAGTATTGCTTTCCATAAATGATATCTCAGTCACTTTATCTATCCTGATTCCACCCTTGAGAGTTCAAGTCATGACACAGTGTTTTCTGGAGAATTCTACCAACCCAAAGACGTAAATGCTGGGAGAAATAACACATTATGGTCTTTCAACAGGTAAAACTATAATGCAGAAAAACTAGAAAAAAATGCAGAGGACTGACACAAATAGAAGGTTGGATGGTCTGGTCCTTAAGCATAACTGAGAATTTATTAGATCCTGATTTTCTTTCATGCAGGTTGTGACAACTTTCATATTTCTTCTCTCCTCCCATTTATCATTGCAACACCCTATAAGGTAGGTGAGGTTGACAAATGGTAGATGGTGCACAGTCAAGGCTGATTTAGATTTCTGCATCATTGCATGCCAGGAAACCTATGAATCTGTCACTTGGAGTTGCATAGTTGCTGCATTTATACTTCTGCAAATGTTAATGTTCTGGCTAGAGGGCACTCAAACAACAATGTGCCTTGTCTTCTACCTGCCTCCCAACAGGAAGTTGGATCAACCAATCAGCCTGCAGGATGTGCATCTCCATATAATGCATAGTTCAGATTTGGGAGGTCTGCGCATTGGCCTGTTTGCAACCACCCAAAACCTATACTTATCCATCAGCCCCTTCACAGCATAGGTATGCATCAACACTACACATAGTTGTGAACAAGTGTAAATCAAGCTTTCGTCAGTGAATCTTAGGAACAACTAGGAATTTGAGAGTGGGTCTCTTCTACTCTTGGGCAAATGGGTAACTATCCTAAATTTTAAAAAATAATGTCTGTAAATACACCTACAAAGCAATTGATTTTTAGTAAATGAGCTGCAGTTGCACAGAATCTCATATAAGCTCCTAGCCAGAAAATGATTTATAGAGGAAATAGCATGTGGCATATCCTTTTTATTTCTCTGATACAGTATGCATGGTTGTTTTTTTCCTGAAATGTGCTCATTTTCAGTTGTACATTGCAGCATAACATTTAAAGAAGCCTACATTTCAACATGTGCACATATCATAATTCACCTATACATTTGCAAGATGAATTCATATTGCAATTTTATGGGGGTGGGAATCTGATCATTCGTTAACTGTAGATTTTAGACAAGTTTGTAATTTAGCCATGACTGAAATTCTGAAAACTATGCAGTAATCCCAATATATTTGAAGGGTATCAAGTTGATGAAACATAAGCTTAAACAATATAATTTGTTTGAACCAATAAAACACCGCTGGATTTATCATTTGAAAATATAATATCTACAAACAAGGTGAAAAAATATCATATATCCATATTCCTAAATGCAAAGAGGCATGGACATAAATTCCACCAAATTCATGTAACTAGTTGAAATTGAAAGACAAAAAGGACAAATATAAAAAGTGGAAAGAGGGGCAAATAACTAAGGCAGAATATCAGTAAATAGCCCGAGCCTGTAAAGATGAAGTGAGGAAAGCTAAGGCTCACAATGAACAAAGGCTAGCGACAAAAGTAAAAAATAACAAAAAAAGCTTCTTCCAACATGTTAAAAACAAGAAAAAAGTCAAGGAAACAATTGGCCCATTGCTGGGAGAAAGTGGCAAGAAGATGACAAGCAACAGGGAGAAAGCAGATCTACTTCTCATATTTTGCATCTGTCTTTACACAAAAGGAAAAAACAATCCAACCTATCAAAAACAGCACTACAAAAAACAGATTAGAAACACAAGTTAAAATAGGGAAGAAAATGGTAAGTGAACACCTGTCTACCCTAGACGAGTTCAAATCACCAGGACGGATGGATTACACCCCAAGGTTCTGAAGGAACTGGCAGGCGTGATCTCAGAACCACTGAACTATATCTTTCAAAGATCCTGGAGCACAGGAGCTGCCAGAGGACTGGAAAAGAGCTGATGTAGTTCCCATCTTCAAAAAGGAAAAACAGATCCAGGAAACTACAGACCTATCAGTCTGACCTCAATACGGGAAGATTCTGGAAAAGATAATCAAGCAACGAATCACGAACACCTAGAAGCAAACAAAGTAATAACCAAAAGCCAACATGGGTTTGTCAAAACAGATCATGCCAGACTAATCTTATTGCATTCTTTGACAAAATGACAAAATTAGTAGACCAGAGGAATGCTGTCGATATAATTTACTTGGACTTCAGTAAAGCATTTGATAAAGTAGACCATAACCTACTACTAGATAAAGTAGAAAAATGTGGGTTAGACAGCACCACCACCAGATGGATTCGTAACTGGCTGACCAACGCACTCAACGTGTAGTCCTCAGCGGAACTACATCCACATGGAGGAAGTATGCAGTGGAGTACCACAAGGCTCTGTTTTAGGCCCAGTACTCTTCAACATCTTCATCAATGACTTGGACGAGGGGATAGATGGGGAACTCATCAAATTTGCAGATGACACCAAGCTGGCAGGAATAGCCAACACTCCAGAAGATAGGCTCAAGTTACAGAAAGATCTTGACAGACTTGAACATTGGGCGCTATCTAACGAAATGAAATTCAACAGTGAAAAAAGTAAGGTTCTACATTTAGGCCAAAAAAACAAAATGCACCAGTACCGTATATGTGGTACCTTTCTCAATAGTAGTACCTGTGAGAGGGATCTTGGAGTCCTAGTGGATAACCATTTAGATATGAGCCAACAGTGTGCAGCAGCTGCTAAAAAAGCAACACAGTTCTAGGCTGCATAAACAGAGGGATAGAATCAAGATCACGTGAAGTGTTAGTACCACTTTATAATGCCTTGGTAAGGCCACACTTGGAATATTGCATCCAGTTTTGGTCGCCACGATGTAAAAAAGATGTTGAGACTCTAGAAAGAGTGCAGAGAAGAGCAACAAAGATGATTAGGGACTGGAGGCTAAAACATATGAAGAACGGTTGCAGGAACTGGGTATGTCTAGTTTAATAAAAAGAAGGACTAGGGGAGACATGATAGCTGTGTTCCAATATCTCAGGGGTTGCCACAAAGAAGGTCGGGCTGTTCTCCAAAGCACCTGAGGGTAGAACAAGAAGCAATGGGTGGAAACTGATCAAAGAAAGAAGCAACTTAGAACTAAGGAGAAATTTCCTGACAGTTAGAACAATTAATAAGTGGAACGACTTGCCTTCAGAAGTTGTGAATGCTCCAACATTGGAAATTTTTAAGAAAATGTTGGATAACCATCTGACTGAGATGGTGTAGGGTTTCCTGCCTGGGCAGGGGGTTGGACTAGAAGGCCTCCAAGGTCCCTTCCAACTCTGTTGTTATGTTATGTTATGTTATGTTATGTTATGTTATGTTATGTTATGTTATGTTATGTTATGTTATGTTAGTTCTCTCTTAAAGTATCTAAAATGAAGATTTTATGTAAGGATTATAGAATTTGAATCTCAATAGTTTGAGTGTAGCTTAGAGAAAGTTCTGCATATTGCATGAGAGAATTGTTATTTAAGATTTTTTTACTCTTGAGGAACATTGGATATTTGAAACCAATGTGATTATTTTATTATATGTGAGTAGTTCAATGTTTCTCAATCCTGAGCACTTTAAATGGTATGGATGTAAAATATAGAATTTTGCATCTGGCACAGGAATTCTAGAAGTCAAAATTCACCAATGTTGAGCAACGTAAAGTATAGATTGTCCTCAGCGTATGATCACAACTGAGCCCAAAATTTCTGTTGTTAAGTGAAACATTTGTTAAGTGAGTTTTGCTCTATTTTACAACCTTTCTTGCCACAGTTGTTAAGTGAATCACTGCAGTTGTTAAGATGGTAATACAGTTGTTAAGTAAATCTGACTTCTCCATTGACTTTGTTTAAAGAGAAGGTCGCAAAAGGTGTGATCCCAGCACCCTGCAATGGTCAAAAATATGACTCAGTTGCCAAGCATCTGAATTTTGATCATAGGAATGCTGCAATGGTTGTAAATGTGAAAAACAGTCATAAGTCACTTTTTTCAGTGCTGTTGTAACTTTGAATGGTCACTAAGTAAACTGTTGTAAGTCAAGGACTACCCGTACTTTGTTAAATGAGGAGTTAATCATTTTTCCTTTGCTCTATGATTTTTGTTTTGTTTTGTTATGTAAACCTTTAATGTGATTCATGCACAATTATCTCAGAGCAGCTACCTAGAGTCAGTTGTGGGTTTTAAATTTTATTGCTCTGCAATGTTTTTCATGCATTTGGGAATATTTCTGCTGTTTATAGTTTTAGATCACAGAAGTAGTATTCTTGTTTGTTAGTCTTCTTTCTGGGAATCTTTTACTGGGGTTTTTTGTTTGTTTCTTCTTTTCTTCTTGAGCTTTTTGTCAATGCAGGTTTGGGATGAATCCCATGCCAACTTCAAATCAGAATAACATCTTGAGATTGTTTTTAGTTCTGAAAGAACTGGAATATCAATGTAACAAGCAAACATTGTACAGGGGTTTTTTTATTGAAAGTTTATGCCTACATAAATTGTGGTATCATCAAGGTGTAACATTTAGGACTATTTATGCTTCAATCTTCCTATTTATTTTTTGCAGGATCCAATCTGGGTCAGTCACCAGGACCAGAGGTTTTGTCTTCTGAGCTTTCAGACTCATGCTGGAACCCATCTTCAGGGAACTTCTCTCTAGCCTTTCTTTCTTTTTTTAATCACTAGAGAGCTGCTGCATTCATTTCTTCGTGCATCATCACAAAGTATTTTGTGAATTCTGATTACTTTCTGCCATGTAGTATAAAGGGCTTTTCTTTGGCAGAAAAGACTAATAAATTTCACTCGAAGGTGCTGAGTTTTCTTTCTTTCTTTCTTTCTTTCCCTTCCTTCCTTCCTTCTTTCTTTCTTTTATTTGATTTCTGCAGCCACCCATCTTAAAAAGTGACTGTGGTTAGTATACATCATATAAACATAGAACAGTTGAAGCAATCAGAATAAATATGTATGGTCACCGAATAAAGCTATTGCCATATTATGTTAACATGTTAATGCAGCCAAGAAATGGGGGTTTTAGCACACTCAAAGCCCTAGTCCTAACCACGCCTTCACGACCTTATAAAAGGCCAGCAGAATTGGGGTCATCCTGTTTTATGAATGGAGATTGTTCCAGAGAGCAGAGTCTAGGGCAACGAAGCAAGTCTCCTGGTACCCACCAGCTGACATTCCTTGACTGATGGGACCCATAAAATGTCCAACCTGCTGGACAGAATTGGATGAGTAGAAACAACTGGGAGACATTGGTTCCTTAGCAGAGGTGGGTTTCAGCAGGTTCTGACCAGTTCTGGAGAACCAGTAGTGGAAATTTTGAGTAATTCGGAGAACTGGTGGTAAAAATTCTGACTGGCACACGAGAAAGTGGCAGCATGGAAGCTTCCAGCCTAATATGGCTTCCAAAGCTGACACCAAGTATACAAAGCTGCTCAGTCTTACTTGGATTGAGAAGTCCATTGTACCCCATACAAACCCTAACAGCTTTCAGGTGCTTAGGACAGGACCTCCATGGCATCACATAGGATGTGAAGATGTAGAGCAGAGTATCATAAGCATATTGATGATACTTCACCACAAACTTTGGATCACCTCACCCAGTCGTCTCATGTAGTTAAATAGGAGAGGAGAGAGAATCAATAGCATTGAAGGAGAGTGAGATGTTGCAATGGAATGTGTGGATGACTTTGGGAATGGGGAGAAGAAATGCTGCTTAAGAAACAAGGAGACAAAGGAGGCAGGAGCCCCCACTGTCTTAATGCTCATAGAAATAAATTGGCTACTTGATCAAGCAGTTAAAAGTGGCTATGGGAAATGTGTATTTTCAAACTTATAAGATTTATGCCATCTGGTTTTATTTTTTTATTTTATTTATTTATTTATTTTATTTCATTTTGTCACAACAGTATACACAAACATCGACATAAAAAAAATTATACATATCCCACCTTTATTATTTTTACAAATAAGATGGCAAACATATCCAACATACCTTTCTCCTCATATTTTCCCTACAACATCAACCCTATGAGGTAGGTTGGACTGTGAGAGAGTGACTGGTCCAAAGTCGTCTAATTGGCTTTTATGGCTAAGGCAGGACTCAAAGTCATCATAGTGATAGTTTCCTGATTTCTAGCCTGGTGCCTTAATTATTAGACAAAACTGCCTCTTGGAAGAAGAGAATGGTAGCCTTAAAATTGGAGGGAAAAATTAATAATGCACTATATTAATAACACTACTCTCATAGCTGAAAATGCAAATGATGAGGAAGTTCTGACAACAAAAGTAAAGGTGCACAGTGAAAAAAGTTGGACTGAGAATCAGGAAAGCCAAAGTAGCAGCAACCTGTTTAAGAATTGACAGTGAAGATATTGAAATAATGAATAGTTTCTGCCCATTAGGATTGACTATCAATAGTAAAGAAACCAGTAGTCACCAGACTTGAACTTGGTGGAGAAGGCATAAAGGACTTGGAAAATATATTCAAAACCATGAAGGAAAATATATTCAGATCTTGGGATGTGTGTATACAAACATAGATCAAAATCATTCAGGCAATGGTTTTCCCTGTGACAGTCAATGGAGGTAACAATTGGGATTTGAAGAGGCAGGATAGAAAATTCTGGTGCTTTTAAACTTTGAACTTTGAAGTTGGAGAAGTAACTTGATAATATCATGGATAGCCAAGAAAAAAGGAAAGTGGATTGCAGAACAAATCAATCAGAAGTTCTCACTCGAAGTACGAATAGCCAGGGTCAAACTATCATATTTGGCACGGTTCTCTGGAGAAATCCAACTGTTGGAAAAGGAGGAAGGAAAGAGAGAGAGAAAAAATTAAAGAACAAACCAATGAATAAGTTCTATTGCTGTTGGCAGCTGGAAAAAGCCCTCCTACCTCAACTAGTCTCAATCAACTTCTGTGTTAAGACTTGCATTTGATTTATTAGACACACAAAATCTAGGCCACAAAGAGAGGTGTAAATCAGTCGCCCTCCCATAGCTGATCAAAGGTTTATTTGAGGAATGAGGTGGAAACATACATATTCTCCTGGGAACTCATCTTGGTTGATTTTAATCATAGAATAAATGACCTGGTTGAGGCTAAGGAAATGCTTTTAAATAGATGCAAAAGAGATTTGTAATTTTAATCAGCTGCATTGCTCTGTGTATGTGTTTTGATTTTTTTCCTCCCAAAGTTCTCTTGAACAGTTTGGATAAGTTCAAAAAGATGATGGACAAAATAAAACATTGGCAAATGAGCTTCTTTAACGGCTCATTTGGGCAAGAGCAGTATACAACCCCCTCTCAAATACACCATCCTAATTCATTTATATGTCATACTACTGAATTATACAGAAACGGATACATTTGTATTTGTTCACCCTTTCACAGTTTTAATAAATATCATGGGTATTTATAATATCAATAAATTATTCATCATAAAACCTATACAATGTTCTGTTTCATCCCAAGATTCATACAGTGAAAAGAAGCGCAATTGAACAGAATAGGTCAGAAGCCAGCAAGAATATTTACAGCAAATAATAGCAGAGTCAAGATCCGGTCCAGAATTCAGATTAACAAACTGCAGGATCAGTTGCCATCAGATCCACCCAAAGGTCCACAGTCCAGAGGTCACATAAGGATTGGAGTCAAGATGCTAGGCCAGCATATCACAGAATTTGTTCCAGCTTTTGATTGTTGCCATGCTAGAATCTGGCTATCACATAGCCCATTTGATGCTGATTAGAACTGACTTCAGAAATTGAGATATTCCAGAATTATAATCTACTTCCAAATTTCATTATTCTCAAGCGGGCTATTTCGCCTGTTCTATTCTTTGTTATTCTTCCTTATTCTGATCTATTAAGCAATCTGGCATGCCTTTGTCTCTCTGCCTTTGTCTCAGGCCATGTCTCTGCCTCAGTCAGGGGAAATGGAAAAGAGTTTCACTTGGTCAGATCAGACTCCTACAGCTGTTTATTCAGGTCTTAGTCTTCCATAGCCTCCTTAGATGAGGACTTGGCTGAGAGGCCTCAGTAACTATAAGATGTACAACTAATTCCTTTCCTCTCCAATTGGCTGGGTCAAGAAGTTTTGAAAAGTCAGAACTCATACCTGGAACCTACTTGAGGGAGTTCAGTTACAAATCTGAAGTTGTTGCCAAACTGAAAGCAATGGAATTGTTTTCAATTGGAACAATCTTACTGAGACAGATGACAATTAATTTTAACTGGATGAGTATTTTTCAAACCCTTATTTCACCCCTGTTCAAATAGTTATAAAGTCTGCTATCAGCTCTGTTTGCTTCTATAGGCTACTTTCAATCTGATCAGGAACTTTTATTTTAAAAAGATGGGTAATATAAAGAATATCACAAAAGCACCATCCAGAAGGAACATATTCCAAAATATTGACCAGATTTTTTTAAAAAAATTTCCTAAGTAAAGATAATTTCAATATTTTAAGGTTACCAACACACTCCTATTTATGGAGCTGCTGACTTTAATGGGCAAAACAACAGATAAAAAATATCCATGTGTTGGGCAAGGAGAAGATAGTTCTCAGGATCTTATAAATACCCCAATTCTGATGGATCTTAATTTAGATATATCTGTATTTTAGACTTGTACTTACTATTTTGTTGATGTATTCCTCAACAATATTGTCTCTTGAATGTCTGCTTTCCTTGTCAAAGTGTCTTATATATAATTTTCTACAGCATCCATGCCACTACAAAGAGCGTCTCATGAGTTAACTCATTTTTTCCACACATGACTTGCTGAGTAAAGACATTGCTGCTCCATATCAGTCAAAACATGCTTCTTTATGGAAAAAGCTAGTAGCTGTCCTCATTTTGACCTCTGGAAGTACATAATGCAACAGTAAAAGAAAGAGAGAATAAGTTCTTCTATAAATATGTTTATAGGCAGCAAAGGTGATTTACTGCCTACTTAGTTAATCCCTATAAAATGGCACAGCTGAACGCCTTTAAGCTGCATGCATACAAATGATTAATTAAACACACAGTTTAATCGCTTGACCTGCCACAATTCAGACCATTAAAATCATTATAGTAATGGAGCTTCCACTTTGCTTTGGGTACAAAGGCTTTTGATTTTATAGGCGCCTGTGGGCAAATTGCCCCCCTTCCCATTTCAGCCAAGAATGGATCAAGAAACAATTTTGGTTAGCACCGTCTTTGAGAAAATTATAATTATACAGTGCTGTATTGTATCTATGAAAATGCTTCTGAAAAGAGTCAATTTTTTAAAAACAGGAATGGAAATGAAAAAGAATAAACTTCCAATCCTATGGATATTTATTTACTAGTGGGCTAACCTCTGAGAAAATCTCTGTGGGGTATTGCAATCCATCTCAAAATGGAGCTTGTTTCCAAATAAATATACTTAGAATTAGGACCCTATTCCTTTTCTGTTCCCCTCTATATCAGTTTCTATAATCTAATATGATTGCTATCTGAAGGAACACTTGTGCAACTGAGAATTAGGAGCATCCATGCTGTCCACGTTTTTTCATACAACTGTGATATGGAAGAAGAATAAAAGATCAAATGGATTTCCTATCTGCAAATTCATTTTTTAAACGTTTTGCTTGAATGGCTAAGATCTGCTTTTAGAAGTGACAAGTGCAGCCCTATAGATCAGTCCCTCAAATCTCAAAACCTTTTCCCTTACTCGTCATCAGCTAAGCAGCTAATAATAATATTAATGGTTAATAGAAGACATTATAAAATGAGTCTGTTCTACACTGAAAAATTCTGCTATGTTCAAACGTTGCTATTAATGGCAGCAATCTTTCAGCAACCCATATTTTTGACCATAGTACCCTTCTTGGATGGCTCAAGGGGCTGAGTGTGGGAAGAACTACACTACAGTGCTTCTTCTTCTTTCTGGGAGCTGAGGGGGAACCCAAGTTCCCAGTTTTGTGAGTTATCTCAGGGTTCAACCCTCTTCCCATTCCTATTTAGCATTCACATAAAACCATTAGGTGAGACCATCCATTGATGCAGGGAACAGGATCATAAGAATGTTGATGATACTCAGTTGTACTTCTCCATCCTGGGCCAACCAGCAGTGGCAGTAGTGGATAGAGATAGAGCCTTTACCCAAGCTTGCCTTCTATACCAATCCGGCCCATTCCTGGATTATGAAGCCTTGCTCATAATGATTCATGCCTTAGGCATTTTCTGTTTGGATGCTTACATTATTGGATGTTCTGCTCTTGAAATGCATTCAGAAGCTACAACTGGCCCAGAATGCAATGATATAGGCAATTTGAGGCATTTCTTGTTACAGTCACATAACACCACTGCTCTGCACTTCCAATATGTTTTACCTGTGACTAAATATGCTGGATTGCTTATAAAGTCATAGCTGTCATAGAACCAGGCTATTTGCAGGATTGCCTGTTTCCTATTGTCCCTACTCAGCCCCCAGATCTAGTAATATATAGAAGTGTATAATCCAGGTCCATTTCAACAAACAGTGCCATCTTATTGGACTCAGAAGCAATGCCTTCTCTGCAGCTGCACTTCCCAGTGGAGCAGCATCTCTCCAGAAATCCAGAAATTGATCCCCCTCCCTTTGTATATCACCCAGACTCAGTGTTGTAAGATGGTCAGCCATGTAAACCATTAAATGCAAAAGAAGTCTGTCTTGGAAAATTTAATACAGCAAATTGCCTGTTTGGGCTTGCATCTTATGTGCAAATTTTTTTGGCTACTTTATATGCTTTTATGCATCCCATGGAAGGAAGAGCACCATCTCCAAAAAAATTGCTGCTCCCAAAGGAGGTAAAGTCACACATGGAATACAAACTATAAATGTTAAATACATGCCGTACAACTGTTTTGCAAGGCTGGCATGCCACAAACTAGCTCCAACATAGTGTGCCTTGTTGGCATTCCTTTGTAAAGAGGAAAAAAGATCCATGTATGCCATGAATTACAACACTGCAATATTTTGTAATTTATGCCTTCCTTTTCCAGACTAACAACTTGTTGACAACCAGAACTTTGGGAGGGAAATGTATATGTGGAATAATTAGAATAATTCAGCTTCCAGATTTTTTGATTGGCCCAGGAGATTGTAGGGATTTCTCCAAGATGAAAATGCTTCTGCAAAATGTACACAGTTAAATATATAACACTACAACATACATAAAAATCAAATACTTGTGGACTATTTATAAAAAGTAACATTATTGCAAATTGTTTCCACTAATGATCCAAACACAAAAAGGAGCAGTTCATTCTAAATATACCCAATTTTTTTTAAAAAAAAATCTTTCAAGTTTGTGTTTGTTATTCAGAAGGAACTTGATTATTTCTAAGTGATGTTTAAAATATGTTCCAAATCTAAGGTTATATGAACATGAAGCTAAGTAACATACAATTAATTTGTAGTTCCAAAATTTCCTCTATGGTCAGGAAACAGCCACAATTTGGAGTTAGAGGTTGTATTCATACCTGGACCTTAATCACCTCTTCCTCTAAGACAGGGATCCCCAACCCCCGGTTCATGGACCAGCATCGGTCCACAGAATGCCATAAACTGCACCACAAAAAAAAGCAAAGCCCCATTTCTGGGATGGAGACAGCACGTGAAACCACACCCCCTCCAGTCTGCAGAAAACCATCTCTCCATGAAATCGGTCCCTGGTGCCCAAAAGGTTGGGGCTGCTGCTCTAAGATTAATCTGTTCTGAGGAGAAAGCCTCCTTCATTCTTTCTTTTTTTCAATCAATGAATCAGTTAACTGACCTAAACCAGATTACAGCACTAACAGTGCAAGCTCTTGTCATCTAGACATAGATAACTTAAAGCACTCCAAATGTTCTGATGTACAATACCCTTTTGCATAAATAGTACTGACCAGGGCTGCTAGCAGTGGGTGGGGCTGATGGAAGCTCATATTTCATGAAATCACTAAGTTGATGGCATTTCTGAGAAGTGAAGAAAAGATTTATTCGGTTCACAAGATTTACAATGATTCAAATTAGATTAATATTCCTTCTTTGTTCCAGAAGCTCAAGGCAATCTACATTGCATTTTCACAGAGTAATAGGACTGGCCTGAGAGATAGCAACTAGTAAGTTTCCATGACTAAGGGTGGATTTATACTTGGTTCTCCCCAGCTTTTTTTAATGAGTTTTTAATGAAAGTATTTTAAACATTGCTCTTCTCAAACAAACAAGGCAGGCCAAACATGGTTCTTTGAAATTCACATCTGCCAAAATTTAAAACAAAACAAAACATGTATACATAGTTTTTATTCAGGGCATGCGTACACCACAACCCATGTGCTACTGAAAAAAATGTCAGGGTTTTAAAAGATGCATTATATGGCTTTTCAAACCTATGGCCAGATTGAGGGAGGGTGGGAAGAAAGGAGCAACTGATCAGGAAATTCAAACACATGAATGTTAGGCTGGTAACAAGAGAAATGGAACAAAATGAAAATTTCCCATCCTGATGATACTTCTGCTTACAAAACAGTTGTGTCAGTGAAACCATTTAAACAGCACAACAAAACCTATTTCATGTCTCTCTTCATATGATTCGGCCATTACAGTGGTTTGCCAAACAGGCACCAGTATTCCAAACTAGGAAATTCCCAGTTTAACTTTCTGTTAATCTCAACAAAGTTTGTAAGGATGATGGGAGACTGGCAACATTATCATAAATATGTCACTCCAATCTTTGAAGGACACTTCTTCTCCTCCCCTTTTCCTTCTTCCTGGCATCTCAACTCTATTGGGTTTCCTTTGAGTTCATAGGCAGTTCACTTGTCTGCCCAAGCACCATATCCAATCCCTTCAAATCAATCCCGAACAAAGTCGGCATTTTATGATGACTCAAAGAGTGCAGATACTTTTTTGAATCTTCCAAAAATATTCCTCTGTTTTCTTTCAGCCTTGGATGAAAAGTTCCCTGTCATTGAAGCAGTTTACAAAAATTAATGGAGACCTAAAATAATGAGGTGAAAGTTACAATCCTGTGCCCACTTATACAAAGTTTAGTGTACCTTGGAATGGTAGTAGAACACAAGGTAAAACTATTTTTACTTTACAAGCAATATCAAAGAAAAAAGTATTGTATAAACTAGGAATAGAAAATTTTCTGGTGCCGAAACTGCATTTATGTTGGCTACATTATTCTGGGAATTGAACTCTTCACAGTTTAAACTAGCTGAGGGTGAGAAAATACCATGTTAGAGGAAGTATATTTATCTGGAAAGATTGGATTATTATTTTTTATTTCTTGTTTTTATTTGATATAAGCTACCCAGAGTCATTTTGGAGTATGGCAGCTTCATCTAAATTTCAGAAATAAATAAAATGGTAATCATAACTAACAATAACACTAACACAACCTCTCTGCCAATAGCAATATAAATAACACTTAGACTTATATACTTTTCCATAATTCTTTATAGCCATCTTTAAGTGGTTTACAGAGTCACCATATTGCCCCCAACAAACTGGATCCTTATTTTATTGACCCCAGAAGGATGGAAGGTTGTTTCAATCTTGCGCTAGTCAGGATCGAACTGCTGGCAGTCAGCAGAATTAGCCTGCAACACTGCATTCTAACCACTATGCCACCAAGGCTCAGTGCTGCCACATTCCATAGTCCACATGTCCAATGGAAAAACCGTATTTTTAGGTCCTGTCAAAAGGCCAGCAGAAGTATTTCCTTTCCGTTAATGTCTTCTGTTGGCACATTATTTCTTATTCAACTCTATGCTTTGCATAATGTTGCTTATTCCCCAAAGGAATAGCATGATGGGAATAGATGTATGTATGTCATTACTAACTTAATTCCTTATTGACTGTGTTGCTAAACCTAATGCATGTATTTTAAACTAAAATAAGATTTACTTAAAATAAATAAATTAAGTAATAATAAATAAAGCCCCCGTGTTTCCTATTCCCACTGCCCCTGTGAGAAGGAGAACTTAGACTTTCTAGAAGAATGAAAAGAAAATATGCCCATGAAAAGAAAATAGATTCTGCCTCATTTTTTTCTTATCTCTGTGATTAATTTAAACAACTCTGAACTGCTGCTTGTAGATGAGAGTGTGTTCTAAGTTAAATCCAGATGTCCTTCTCCAGTGTATCCAAGCATACCATAATAACATTTGCTATGTAGTGCTCTTACAGCATATATATTTGCTCTTTTTTTTGCCATAAATTGCTGTATGAGGATGTTCTATATTCCATGTGAGTCATAGAGCCAAGAAAGGAAGCATTATCAGCCCAGGGAGAGATGAGTGATGGGAGATATATGAAAGCACTAATTTGAACTGGTACACTGGTCCAAGCCATTACCATTCAGGTCTCTAATGAGAAGAAAACATCTGGACTTTTCAAGCCACTAACAGAATAAAAAAAAATCTATAGAACATTTCATGCTAACTAGCTGAATCATCTCACTTAAAGGATGGCACATCTTGCATATACTGTCCATTTTTATTCTGCATATCTCAGCAAGAATAGTACTTGCTCAATATAATGCAACAGATGTCTTTGTACAGTTCTCCTCCAGCCCATCCCAGTCCTTCAGATCAGCGGTGGAATTCAAATTTTTTTACTACCGGTTCTGTGGGCATGGCTTGGTGGGCATGGCAGGGGAAGGATACTATAAAATCTTCATTCCCACCCCACTCCAGGGGAAGGATACTGTAAAATCTCCATTTCCTCCCCACTCCAGGGGAAGGTTACTGCAAAATCTCCATTTCCTCCTGATCAGCTGGGACTCAGGAGGTAGAGAATAGATGGGGGCAAAAGCCAGGCAGAGGTGGTATTTACCGGTTCTCCGAACTACTCAAAATTTCCGCTACTGGTTCTCCAAAACTGGTCAGAACCTGATGAATACCAACTCTGCTTCAGAGGTGCTAGGCCTATAATGTTTCACCTTCCCAGCTGATGCCCTTGATAGCTAGAAATTATGAGAGTCCTCGTGCCAATTTGTTGTGGGGCATCAGGTGGAAGAAGGCAAAACTATTTCCCCACAATGATTTATGGACAGCTTACATGCGCGGGTGATAGAGGGAGCCGGTCGTGGCTCCCATGTAACACCATTCCAGTGCAGCCTGCGCAGTTCAAGGTGTTGGTTACTACCTTTAAAGCGCTCCATGGCTTAGGGCCGGGTTACTTACGGGACCACCTACTGTTACCGATTGCCTCCCACCGACCCGTGCGCTCTCACAGAGAGGGACTCCTCAGGGTGCCGTCCGGCAAGCAATGTCGGCTGGCGGCCCCCAGGGGAAGGGCCTTCTCTGTGGGGGCTCCCACCCTCTGGAATGAACTTTTTTTTTTTGTTTACATTTATATCCCGCCCTTCTCCGAAGACTCAGGGCGGCTTACAGTGTGTAAGGCAATAGTCTCATTCTATTTGTATATTTACAAAGTCAACTTATTGCCCCCCCAACAATCTGGGTCCTCATTTTACCTACCTTATAAAGGATGGAAGGCTGAGTCAACCTTGGACCTGGTGGGACTAGAACCTGCAGTAATTGCAGGCAGCTATGTTTTAATAACAGGCTTCTTACAGCCTGAGCCACAACTTCCCCCAGGACTCCATCAACTGCCTGACCTTCGGACCTTTTGCCGCGAGTTGAAGACATATCTATTTATTCGCGCAGGACTGGCGTAGAATTTTTAGTAGTTTTTAATATTTGGATTTAAATTTTATTGGGTTTTATGGTTTTAAATGGATTTTAGTTTGGCCTTATATTTAATAAGTTTTTTAATTACTGTTTTTATTGTGCACTTTTTACTGTTTTTATTTGGCTGTGAACCGCCCTGAATCCTTCGGGAGAAGGGCGGTATAAAAATTTAATAAATAAATAAATAAATTTTACAGAATACAAGTAGTCCTTAACTTACAACCATAACTGAACCCAACATTTCTGTTGCTAAGTGAAACATTTGTTAAGTCAGTTTTACCCCATTTTACAATCTTTGTTGCTACAGTTGTAAAATGAATCACTGCAATTATTAAGTTAGCAACACGGTTGTTAAGTGAATCTGGCTTCCCCCTTGACTTGCTTGTCAGAAGTTTGATCCCAGGACACAGCAACCATCATAAATATGAGTCAATTTCCAAGTGTCTGAATTTTGATCACGTGATTGTGGGAATGTTGCAACAGTCATAAGTGTGAAAAACAGCCATGTCACTTTTTTCAGTGCTGCTGTAACTATGAACGGTCACTAAATGAATGATTGTAAGTCAAACACTACCGGTAAAAGTCGTAATGATCACATGGGTTATGTGTGTTGTTTATTTGTTTTATTCATTTCAGTTTTATTTGGCAGCCCTTAAAAAATGAAAAATGTCCTGTGTTTCTTTACATGAAAGTTTCTCTATATATATGCCAAGTATAGGAAAAGACTAGATAATAATAAGATAAAGAAATTAAAGGAAAAGCATGGGATTTTAAAAACAAAAAAGAAATATACTTAAAATTATCTGAAATCAACAGCAGTTTATATAGCATGCTGTATTGTTCTTACTTGCAAATCAACCTTGATTTCATTGTATCCATACACTGCTTCTTACATTGGCTTTTTATGTTTTATTGCTCCTTTTTTAAATATTTCATTAATGCCATGCCACCACAATTTTCTCCACCTTCCTCTTCCTCTCAATCCATTTAGTCTTCCTTCATATGTATATTTTCCAACCCATTCATCCTCTTTACAAAATAAGACATCCCCTGTCGTAATCCTGTTTTTCACCCTTCTGTTCCAATACTTTCCCCCTCTCCTCCACCCCCACCTTCCACCCCCCCCCATCCTGTTCTCTCAGCAGCTGAGTTCTAATGTACAGAAGTAATTGCTATGTTTTAGGCTTTACGGAAACTTTTTTCCTGTATTCTGTATATAAAACTACAAAATACGGCACTCGCTGGTGTCTGCCTGTCTGTCGAGACTCCCCATCAAGGGGCCACGAATCACTCCCACCCCCCACCCCACCCATCAGATGGGATCACTCCTGAACACCCCTCCCCCGGCTCAGCCCTGGCTCCGTCACCATCCACCCCCTGGCATTCTTAGTGCCCAGATCTGGAGGGGAGGCAGCTGTCTGTCCAGCAAGAGGGCTGGATGCTTCCACGTGACCCTTACTGACCACTGAAGATGGGACACCATGATGGAGGTTCCCTCAAGGGCATGTACACGTTCCTTTCTTACGCCCAGGATTCCTGAGAGTGAGCCTCTTCCCAAGAAGTTGCCGGGTCAGAAGATCTTGGTTCTGAAGGGGCAACTTCAGGAGGGCCCACATCTGTTTCTCCAGACCTAGAGTCCCTCAGCCTCATGGCACCAATTCTGATCCATCACCCAAGTCAAGTCCTGCCCTGCTCCATACTGGTACTTTGGTGGGGTTAGATATATCGGTGTTTCTCTGGGAGACACAACGCTGGGCCACCGAAACCTGCTAACAAAAGCCCAATCGGGCTTTTGAGCGCATGGCAATAAGGCCAAGCGCTTATTTCAGGGTTTAAAAAAATACCTCAGCTTACTTTTTTTGAACGGGTGACTCACATTTATATTCGATCCTCGTTCATTCATTACCCGTTCATTCCTGATGCTCTCACTTCCTGATTTACCACAAATCCTTCTAAAATCCCTGCAGTGAATATGGGGAAATCCATTTCAGGAGCTTTAGACAATGAAAATTTTAAAGGAAAGTTAGATTGACTATTTTCTGTTCAACTATCATGAGTCATGGGGAACCATATAGCGTACAAATGTGATGATAGATATTTTAAAGTGGGGTGGGGGGAGCTTCTATTTTACTATTGCCTTTTGAGGTTTGTTTCTCCTCTGAGTCTGCCTGAAAACAATGCTAAGGGTAAAGCTCCTAGGCAGCTGCAATGGAAGTGGAATCTAATTAATTTGGAGCGCAAGCTAGTATCAGTTACATACATAGATTCTATCTCACATTGTGGATTGAGACTTAGGATAGGTGAACTTGTGCTGACATTGTGTGTGAGAGAGAGCGGGGAGGAGAGGGGAAGAGGGAGAGAGAGAAGGAGACAGGGGAAAAGAAAGGAGGGAGAGAGAGAGAGAGATCCTAAAGCTGCACTCATCTTGGCTAAAATTAACCTCTTCAGAAAGCCATTCTTCTTTTTCTTTTCAACTTTCTTCTAAATCTCTATTCTTGTTAGATATGATAATGCTTTACAACTTTCATTAACCAGCTGCTCATTTTTGTTGTTGTTGTTGCTGCTGCTGCTGCTGCTGTATGCCCGCTCAAAGTCACCTGCTTGCCCATCATGTCAGGCTACAAAGAAAAGAAAAGAAGTTGCAATTTGAGTCCTCCCTAGTAAACCAGGGGCATCTTTATTTATCTTCTGAAATAAACATGGGAAGCAGCAGGGCTGTAGGAAAAGGAGTCAGAGATCCCTCAGGGGAATCAGCAGGGAGAGTTCAAGCCATTACATGCTCTGGGTGTGGCCACTACATGCTCTGGGTGTGCAACTTTTCTGTTTCTTTTAACATATCCAACTCTCATTGCTATATGATAGAGAAGCATGACCCTTAATCACAATTTACACTTTTACCAGCATTCTTTCCCCACAAGAGTTTATACATTGCCCTCATCTTTCTTTCCATGTTTCCTACTCTTTTTCCCATTTTTAGCAAAGTATAAGATGCACCTTAGGTTTTGGGAAGGAAAATAGGAAAAAAAATTCTCCCTCTGCCTACCAGGTATTCATTTGGCTAGCGGCCTTAGCCTGGTCAGCTTCAGCACATTAGTTCGCCGGTTGGGAGCGTGCACAAATAATTGGAATAATTATTCCAATTATCTTGGAATAATTAATTTTGCACATATTCAGAAAATTGCATAATTTTAGCCAAAATTCATGTCTAGTTCTTCCATTGTGATAACTTAATTGGAGCTATCACTTACCCTATTTTATTCCATTTATATTTTGACAGATATTTTATTTTATTTTTATTTTATTTTATTTATTTTGTCATAAAATACATAAGCATTAACATGAAATAACTATATAATATATAAGCATATATATAAGCATAAGTATGTAATAACTATATTAATTGGATATAATGAAGAGGAACAATAGGACAGGGAACGGTAGGTATGTTTGTGCTCTTATGCATGCCCCTTATAGACCTCTTAGGAATGGGGTGAGGTCAATAGTAGATAGATTTTGGTTAAAGATTTTGGGATTTTGAGAAGAGACCACAGAGTCAGGTAATGTGTTCCAAGCATTAATAACTCTGTTACAGAAGTCATATTTTCTGCAATCAAGATTGAAGGGGTTAACATTAAGTTTAAATCTATTGTTTGCTCTTGTGTTGTGATTGAAGCTGAAGAAGTTTTCAACAGGAAGAACATTGCAATAGATGATTCTATGCGTTAAGCATAGGTCCTGTCGAAGGCGGCGGAGTTCTAAATTTTCTAAACCCAGGATTTCAAGTCTGGTGGCATAAGGTATTTTGTTGTATTCAGAGGAGTGGAGAATTCTTCTTGTAAAATATTTCTGGACACGTTCAATTGTGTTGATATCAGAAATGTGGTATGGGTTCCAAACAGGCGAGCTGTATTCAAGAATTGGTCTAGCAAATGTTTTATATATTCTGGATAATTTCATTCACTTCCCTGCATTCTGGTCTAATAAAGCCTTTCCCTTTCTTAATTGTGCACCACACAAATTTTTATTTATTTTTAATTAATTTTAAATAATTTATGCTCTTTAGCATTTACTCTTTTTTCTTTTTGAAGACATACTTTTCCATATGTGATAGTCATCACAGATGCCTCATAGACATTGACCTCTACATCCCTAATGGTTACAGTCAATCTAGACTTTTACACGCTGCTTTGTATCAGAATAGAGAAGGAGTAGAGTAGTTACCAGGTTTAGTAACACCACCTGCAGCATTCTCTTCTAATGATCAGTTCTGGCATATTTGGAAAAGTATACCACAATCACAGTTAAAATCCAAGGGGGCTTTTTTCCTATTCAACTTTTCCACATTTTATTTTAATTAAGTTTCTCAAATTCACAGTTTTTGAAATTAATTTCTGGGCCAAGATTCAAGAGGATGCTAGATAAACTCAAAATATAGAAGGACTATCCATGCTGCAGTTGATTCTGCTTTTTCAGGATTTACTTGAAAATAAATCCTCTACCACATGGGATTTTAGCAAAGGATTTGTTAAAGAACTGTTTCTCTCTCCAGCATCAGATAGGGGGTGGAAATTGCACAAGCAGGACATATTGCTGAATGAAGTGAAGCAATTAGAATTAAGACACATATAACCCAGTTTTGGACATAGGTCATGGAATTAAAGTGATCCATAATTGAAGAGATTTTTTTAGCTTTTTTGCATGTCCACAGAACATGATAAAAGGTCCCTTCATGTTGTTTGCATTTCCAACAAAGATTTGAAGTACCTTTATACAGTCTAGACAGTTTCTCCTGTGACAAATACAAATGATACATTTTATAAAAAATTCCCTTTAAGGAATAAGCTTCAGTCCTTTCAGTTGCATATTTTCTCATTGATCCATTTGTATATTATAGCCAAAGGTATTAGCTCATTTTATCACATATTCTTTCACTTGTTCGTCTTCTGTCTCATATTTCAATAAATGATGTGGTCATCACTAGTACATAATTTATTTCAAACTCAGTCTTACTTTGGTCATAATAATAAGGTATTGCATCCTTACAATTTATATTGATATTGTTTCCTGATTGCTTATTTGTACCCTATGACTATCATTAAGTGTTATACCTTATGATTCTTGATGAATGTATCTTTTCTTTTATGTACTCTGAGAGCGTATGCATCAAGACAAATTCCTTGTGTGTCCAATCACACTTGGCCAATAAAAAAATCTATTCTATTCTATAAGGTATTTTATCCACTTTAAATCTTTCTTATAATTATACATTAGAAAACCATTGGCATGAATATAAAATCTGTTATCAAATCTATCAAATTTTCTATTGATTTCATCTTAGAGAATAATAGAGTTGGAAGGGACCTTGAAGGTCTTCTAGCCCAATCCCTTGCTCAGTCAGGAGACCCTATATTATTTCAGACAAATGACTGTCCAATCTCTTCTTAAAAATCTCCAGCAATGGCGCACCCACAACTTCTGGAGGCCAACCTTTCCACTAACTGATTTTTCTTTCGGGAAATTTCTCTTTAGTTCTAGGTTGGAACTTGGATCTCTCCTTGATTAGTTTCATCCATTGTTTCTTGTCCTGCCTTCAGGTGCTTTGGAGAATTCCCTTCAAAAAATTCTAATACATCACAGTAAGTTTACATTTGTCTTCCTATAAATAATTCTTGGGCTCAAGTCACAAAGGAATTTTCAGGCAAAATCTAAATTTACATTTGTTCCACACTTTAAAGATACAGCATCTAACATAATGATTTTTAAAATCTATATTTTAGCTCTATCAAACCCTGGATAACCATTCCATTCAAATCTAAAATCATTATAGATCCAATGACCTTCTATTTCTTAACAACCACTCTTTCATCAAACTAAACTGGCAGCAAAATATAATTTCAAATCTTGTAAACCCAGTCCTGCTCTTCCTTTGCATCTTATAGCACTTTATATTTAACTCATTTTTTTTCCTTGCCATATAAATTTATGTTTTTCTGCTATTGGTACATCAGTTGTCAAAACAGGTATTGTCTGAAACAAAAATAACATTCTAGATAAATAATTCATCTTAATCACAAACATTCTAACCATCAATGATAATTGTAATTATAATTGTCCCATGTTGGCATATCAAATCTATTTTCTTTTTCAAGAAGAAGATATAAATATCCAACTATGTAAACTGGGCTAGAGTACTGTTTTAGCAAAAATTTAAGTCACCAACATCTCAGACTGGACTTAAGAGAGACACAGCCATGTTTCTACCTGTCAATGGCTACTTCAGCTTCAACCACAACAATACACAAGCAAATAATAGATACAAACTCAGAGTAAACTGCTGCAAACTTGATTGCAGAAAATACAACTTCAGCAACAGAGTGGTCAATACCTGGAATGCTCTACCTGACTCCGTAGTTTCTTCCCCAAACCCCCAAAACGTTAAGTTTAAACTCTCTACTGTTGACCTCATGCCATTCCTAAGAGGTCTTTAAGTGGCATGCATAAGCGAACCAGCGTGCCTATCATCCCTGTCCTAGTATTCCTTTTTTACTTGCTCTTTTCATGTATCCAGATTATGTTTATACTTTTACCTGTTATCTTATATATGATTGACAAACAAATAAAATAAAATGAAATGAAATAAAATAAAATAAAATAAATAAATAAACAAACAAACAAACACTAGATTTGCAGTTAATCGAGAGATATGAGAATGGCCTTCAAAAACTTAGACTGAATTTCCTCCAGGGTAGAAGAGTCCTTGTGCACAGAATTATACATCATAAGAAAGATTGACTCTGTGTATACCCATATCTAAAGAAGTTCTACCAAATCCTTGCATCCTTCTACCAAATCCTTTCCTTGACTGAGAAAGATTTCCTTTTATGTACAAGGAGTCTTGCCCAATTACTTTACAGCGGAATGATCTCAGCAGGTTATTTCAATCTTGGAGCTACCTCCATTCAAGACACTGACATTGCCTTCTGTAGCTGTTCGCCTCCATCACAGCAGGAACAGCAATCGCTCTTTTGAAAAGCTGATGTCATCATGTCAGCGCAGAAGAGAGCTACTAAACTTTCCTCTGCCTTGCAGATAATGGCATAACATTTAAGTACCTATTACAGCATAATGTTTGCTGCAGAAGAGATAACAAAGACTCTTTATTGTGCTTTCAATGCAATATTGATCCATAGATACATTGAAAAGCTTAAATATTGGCAGTGAAAATGCCACAATTTAAAACATAGGCATGCGTGTTATTAACTTGGTCCATGATTGCTAATTGAGAAATTTGGCTAATCAGGGACCCTCCAGTTTATAACCAACAGCCAACATTTCTATTATGTACAGATTTAGAGATTGATGGAAAACATCCCTTGAGTCCATTGTCCTGTTTAAGTCTAATTTTCCAGCATCTCCCCACTGTTAAAGAAACACAAGACAAAATAAAAAAGGTGTACAGGTAGTCCTTGTCTTATTATTGCTACTAACCAACTCGACAGGTGAATCGTATTAATGATTCACCTGTGGAGATGGTTAGCACCATCAAATTTCTGGGTGTGCAGCTAATGAGTAGGCTAGCTTGGTCGCTCAATAGCGAGACACTGGTGAAGTGGGCACAGCAGCGCCTGCATTTTCCACATTGCATGAGAAAAGTTCATTTTCCTTCCCCTGTCCTTACTACTTCTGAAGAGGGATGATCGAGAGCATCCGGTCATATTGCATTACTGTTTGGTTTGGAAGCATTACTGCTTCAGACAGGAAGGTAGTGCAGAGAGTGGTGAGGATGGCAGAAAAGATTATTGGCAGTTCACCTCCTTCTGTCCAGGACATGGCATATAAGCGATGCTTGAGCAGGGTCTGCAGGATTGTCTGGAACACTACACATCATCTTCAATACCTGTTTTGCTTGTTAGCTTCTAGGAGGAGGATTCGTGGAATCCGAAGCAGAATATCCAAATTCAGTCACAGTTTTGTTCCATATAGCATCAACCTTGTGAACTCTCAAGTTTCCTCATTTTGCTTTGTATTCAAAATGGACATTGATGGTGCAGGTATATATTTATGTATGTATATAGCATGTGTATCAGTGGTGGGTTGCCCCCAGATTGGTCCGTTCTTGTGAACTGGTAGTAAAACCAGAGGCAAGCTCTGCCCATCCACCTGGATATCATCATAGAAGCTCAGTGCATACACGAGCGAAGTGAGCAAGCGCATGTGATCCCATTGTGAACCAGTAGTAAAGTAGAACCCACCCCTGATGTGTATATGTGTGTTATGTATGTGTTTGGGTAGATATACACTTTCTCTTGAGAGCAAACAACCAAATTTCATTTTTAATGTGGGCCAGTGTGCTCACAGCAAAAAAAAAACGACAGTAAAATTATCTCATCTCTTATGAACACAACTGGAAACAGAGTTTCCATTGCTAAGCAAGGTGATTGTTAAATGAGTTGCACCTGATTTTACCACAGTTTTTTGTCACAATTGTTAAACAAACTACTGCAGTTGTTAAGTGAGCCATGAGGTCATCAAGAGAATTCGACTTTCCCCCTTGAGTTTGCTTGACAGAAGCCAGCAGCGAAGGTCACAAATGGGAATCACAGAACCCCAGAACATTGTAACTTGTAAAAACATACCAGTTGCGAAGGGCCCAAATTTTGTTCATGTGGCTGTGGGGATGCTGCGACGGTCATAAGTGCAAAGCCGCATTGTAAGTCACTTTTGTCAGTGCTGTTCAGGGTTAAAAACACGGTCATCAATTACACATTGCAAAGCAGTTCAATTAGGCCAGAGACTGGCAAGTTTTGAGGCCAGGTTTTTCTGCAGGTCTTAAACACCCAGTACAGTAGTCCTTGACTTACGACCACAATTGAGCCCAACATTTGTGTTGCTAAGTGAAAGATTTGTTTGTATTTTTTCAAACCAACTTAACCCTAATTTTTCAGTAATTTCTTTGTTCCTCCTTTCATTTTCCATAACTTTTATCCAATCTCTAATAATTTCTATATTTTCCTCTTTAATCACTTCATTACGTTTTATATTGTTTTTAATCGGCCAATACAGATAGAAAAATGGACAAAAAAATTAAGGGAAAACTATTCGATAAATAGATGTGAAACTGAATTTGAATATTTAGTATCTCGGATTATGAAAGATGAAATTGGGCTAAAGGGACTTGTTAGCAGGGTTTATAAGATTATAAATTCTGATGAAAAATTACAAAGAGTGATGAGGACAAATTGGGAAAAAGATCTTAATATTGAAATACCAGAGTCAGATTGGAATGTGAATTGGAATAGTAGAATTATGAGAACTTTATCTATAAGGATTAAAGAGCATAATTATAAAGTTGTTTGGAAATGGTATTTGACTCCAATAAGATTGTCACAAATGGATAAAAAAATTAGTAAAAAATGTTGGAGATGTGAGATTGAATTGGGGACTTATGAACATATGTGGTATAAATGTGACAAGGTTAAAAAGTTTTGGCAACAATTGGAGAAAATGATATTTGAAATGATGGGGAAAGTAATAATATTGAGAGTGGAAACTATATTATTGTTGGTAATTAAGGAAATAGAATTAACAAAATATGAAAAAGAATTGATTAGAATTATGATTATAATAGGCAGAATTATAATAGCTAGATATTGGAAATTAGATGTGATTTTTAGAATAGAAGAGTGGAATTCTGAAATGTGGAAATTAGCCTTAAATGATAAAATGACATGTGATATTAAAATTAGAAGTGGTGTGTATAAAGAAGATATTTTCTGGAAGACTTGGAAACCATTCGTGGACTATGCACTTGGAAAATTGGACGCTTCGGTACCTGTACCTCGAGAACGTGGATTTTGGCAATCATGAGGACATATCCGAAGACCCAAATCTTCCTTCTTTTATGTATAGCACAAGGGTGCAATAATGTATTTTCTTTTTTGTTTGTTGGAAAAAAGCAATAAAAAAAAAAAGTGAAAGATTTGTTAAGTGAATTTTGCCCCATTTTACGACCTTCTGTGCCACAGTTGTTAAGTGAATCATTGTAGTTGTTAAGTTAGTAACATGGTTGTTAAGTGAATGTGGCTTCCCCATTGACTTTGCTTGTCAGAAGATCACAAAAGGTGATCACATGACCCCAGGACACTGCAAGCACCATAAATATGAGTTGCCAAGCATCCAAATGTTGATCACGTGACTATGGGGACAATGCAATGGACGTAAGTCTGAAAAACGATCATAAATCCTTTTTTTCAGTGCTGTTGTAACTTTGAACGGTCACTAAATGAACTGTTGTAAGTCGAGGACTACCTATATGTTCATTTATAGCCCTCTCTGGCCACACCGCTAAAAGTGAGCCATATGACTTTCTATAAGTTTTAGGCAAGAATCATGTAGACATGGCAGTGAAAACTCTTTTCCAAACAACCCTGGAAAATCCTGCACGAGCAGTAGGGGTTGAACCTCCAAGGTCCCTTCCAATTCGGTTATTCTGTTCTGTAAACAATCCTGGCTGTACTTGTGTGAAACATTTGGTACCATTGCTTCCTTCACTGTATTAGGGGCTCTAAGGGTAATATAGCCGGGCAGCAGAATTCTCAACAATCTCTACATGGCATAACAATAGACAAACACTAATCTGGCAGTTCTCAGGACTCTCAGACTTCAGCTCCCAGAATTCCCCAGCCCACTTACTCTAATTCTCTAATCCTTTGCTGCCAACTCCCAGCCCTCCTGATATTTGCAATTATGTAGCCTCATTTTAGAAACTGTCTGCTCCCCATCTCCACTCCTAAAAAGGTTTAGGTAAAGACCATAGCTATCCAAAAAGTTGCCCACCCTTAAGATTATCTGACAAATTATCTGACAAATGAATCTTTGAAGGATGGTACATGTTATGCTCCTGGAGATTGCAGTAAGTGAGAGACAATATTTTAAGGTGACCAATCGTCCTCCTTTAGGGAGGACAGTCCTTCTTTTGAAGTTCTGTCCTCTCTCGAAAAGTGTCCTCTTACATGTCCTCCTTTTTGATATTTGAAGACTAATCTGTAAATCTCCGTATTCGATTGATGCCGAGCCAATCCGTTGCGTGTGATGTGACGTATTTGTATTTGACATGACAATTCATCAAGGCTCAGTACAGTGCGGCAGGACACGATTATGAGACGCATGCACTCGGCACAGGAGAATTGTTTTGAGAGAGTGCACTGCACGCCAGAATGCGCCGTGTGCAAGTAGCTTTGCTTACTTCTTACCGAAACACGACACGGCACACATGCACGCATTAGACTCACTTCTTTCTCAGTGAATATTTAATCATACACAGGTGAGCACAATAATTCACGTTTTATTAATTCATTATCTATTTAATAATTTCCAAATATGTATAATTTTATTTACAAGTTTATTTATTCAATGGAAAAGTACTCATTTAAATAATAATTAATAAGCATGTAAGCATAAGTACAATATAAAATGTTATTGTTACAAATGTTTTTATTATGCATTTATCATATTATAGTGTATTCTGTATTATTGTTGCAATGAATAAAATGTTTCTTTTATTTACGATTTTTTTTTCTTCAATTTATTTGTGTTTTCCTTCTCAATGTAAAAAAGTTGGTCACCTAAATATTTTCAATCTACTCAGCTGAGCAAGATAACATTAAAAGAAATAGAAATATAATAATGTTGGTTTCTGTTTCTTTCCTATTCTGCCAGGAACCTGATCAGTGGTGGGTTGCTACCAGTTCGCCATGGGTCAGACGAACTGGTAGCAGTGGCAGGAGGCTCCGCCCACCCACCGGATGCTTCTGCGCATGCTCAGAAGCTTCTGCACATGCATAGAAGCGTCACGCACCATAGCAATAGGTTTTGAAACCTGCCCCTGAACCTGATGATACTCAGCAATACTCATCGATTCCTGCAAGTTTTTTCAGAGTTTCTGTGTGTCTTCGAGCTCAATTTATTTAATATTGATTTATTTAAAATATTTCTTTACATTACTCTTCATTAGAATATGAGCCACAGTGGCATAGTCATGACATGGTCCATTTTTCAAATTTATACATAGAAAGTTGTTAACATTTACATAATTCTATAGTAAGCCATCTAGGCGTGGGCAGCATCTGTATGTATTAAATAGATAAACCTTGATTAATTAACTGTTGTTGAACTAGCATATTAATTAACCTATAATTCGATATATTCTGAGAATCCAGAATGCCTAGTATCAAGTAAAGCATCGTAAAACTATGACAGTAATACTTTTTCTTATTTCAGGTAAGTAATACATTCTGATGCAAGCATTTTTTTTTTTGTTTTAGAAAAAGAAACAGCACAGCTTTTTTCTGATTTACAAGTACATACAGTACTTGTTTTTTCTGTTCTTTGATTATATAAGAAATGTCAGTTGAAACAAAATCAGGTCTATTCAAGAAAAGATTTTGAGATAAAACTTAAAGCATGACCTGTACACCGCCCTGAGTCCTTCGGGAGAAGGGCGGTATAAAAATCAAATAAATAAATAAATAAATAAATAACATTATTATATATTCTGATTCCCCCCCCCCCTATTTTCTGAAGCCTATGCTATTCCTGCTTGATTTGGCATTGCTTTTTTAGGTGATTGACAAACTGGTCAGTGAATTAATCAAGACATCTGGAGAAGTAAGGAAGCCAACATACTGATAGGTGCCCAAACTGCTGGACAAATCTGTTTCTCGGGGGAAAAGACATTTATGAAATGATTGTATGGAAAAAAACCCTCTTCTGTTTTACTGAACGTCAAAATCTAGCATTTACCTGTTTTTTTGGGGGGGCAGGGTAAATGGAGTAATTATGCTACACCAAATGAAACAGAATAAAATGAAACAGAAGTTTAATTCCTCATCTATGAACTCCTTCTCCAAAAATGAAACCCATTGCTTTTTATAAGATGTTTTGTTGTTTCTCCCCCATTATGTTCCACAATTGGAAAAAAAGCTATTTAAACCACTGCAGGTAGTTCTTGACTTACTATCACAACTGGAACAGCAATTTCTATCATAATTCAGAGTCACCACATGACCAAATTCAATTTTATTACCACTTTTACCTCAGTCTTTAAGCAAATCATGCAGTCATTAAATTAATCCAGCTTCCCCAATGAACGTTTTTTTTTGGCTGGAAATCAGCAAAAAAAGTTCACAAATTGCAATCATATGGCCGCAAGTTGCTGAAAATGATCATAAATGTGAATTGGTTGCCCAGTACCTGAACTGCGATTATGTGACCACAGGTGTAGTGTGTGGTCATAAGTACAGGTAGTAAAGCACTTTTTCCAAGGCTATTGTTAACCTCCCACCATCATTAAATGAAGAGTTGTAAATTGAGGGCTATTTGTAAATTGTAAACTGTTCTGACTTCAATAGGTACAGCCATTCTTCTGTAGCCAGCAAAGACGCTTTCTTGCATTGGAGGAAAATAGCACCCTACTCCCAGGTCCTTTGCTCAATTTCATTATTTCACATTGATAATTATTTCAGATATATTCCTACTTTTCCCTTACTGGTTTAGTTACAAGTTTGCCACCCCATCAGGCATTTTTAAAAGACATTTAATAGTAGCCTCACAATCATTAGCATTAGTTGTTGTCTCTGTAAAAATAAACATGCACTTATGATAATAGCAATAGCACTTAGACTTATATACCGCTTTACAGTGCTTTACAGTCCTCTCTAAGCAATTTACAGAGTCAGCATATTGCCCTTTATAATCTGGGTCCTCATTTTACCCACCTTAGAAGGATGGAAGGCTGATATTTTGAATATTCTGAATATTCAGGATATATGTTTATAGAAATTCTCAATCATCCAGGTCATGGTTTTCCAAAAGGTGCTTTTCTCAAGAGGCAACTGGACTTAAGTTGTTTTTCTTTGAAGACGAGTTTTCTTTGAAGATGAGTTTGACCCTGTGGCTCCCGAGGACGTGGACAGGCTGTTGGGGAGGCTTCACGGCGCGACATGTTTACTGGACCCGTGTCCTTCCTGGCTGGTACTGGCCACTCAGGCGGTGACACGAGGCTGGCTCCAGAGGATTATCAACGCTTCTTTGTTGGATGGGGTTTTCCCTGCCGCCTTGAAAGAGGCGGTGGTGAGACCCCTCCTTAAGAAGCCCTCTTTGGACCCAGCTATTTTGGGTAATTATCGTCCAGTCTCCAACCTTCGCTTTGTTGCGAAGGTTGTAGAGAGTGCCGTGGCGCGACAGCTGCCCCAACACCTGGATGAAGATGTCTATCTAGACCCGTTCCAGTCCGGCTTCCGACCCGGATACAGCATGGAGACAGCTTTGGTCGCATTGGTGGATGATCTCTGGAGGGCCAGGGACAGGGGATATTCCTCTGCCCTGGTCCTATTAGACCTCTCAGCGGCGTTCGATACCATCGATCATGGTATCCTGCTGCGCCGGTTGGGGGGATTGGGAGTGGGAGGCACTGTATATTGGTGGTTCTCCTCCTATCTCTCTGACCGGTCGCAGACGGTGTTGACAGGGGGGCAGAGGTCGACCGCGAGGGGCCTCACTTGTGGGGTCCCACAGGGGTCGATTCTCTCGCCCCTGCTGTTCAACATCTACATGAAGCTGTTGGGTGAGATCATCAGTGGTTTCGGGGTGAGATACCAGCAGTACGCTGACGACACCCAGCTGTACTTTTCCACCCCAGACCACCCCAATGAAGTTGTCGAAGTGCTGTCCCGGTGTTTGGAAGCTGTACGGGTCTGGATGGGGAGAAACAGGCTCAAGCTTAATCCCTCCAAGACGGAGTGGCTGTGGATGCCGGCACCCCGATTCAGTCAGCTGCAGCCGCGGCTGGCTGTTGGAGGCGAGTTATTGGCCCCAAAGGATAGGGTGCGCAACTTGGGTGTCCTCCTGGATGATCGGCTGTCGTTTGAAGACCATTTGACGGCCGTCTCCAGGAGGGCCTTCCACCAGGTTCGCCTGGTTCGGCAGTTGCGCCCCTTCCTTGATCGGGATGCCTTATGCACAGTCACTCATGCGCTCGTTACCTCTCGCTTGGATTACTGTAATGCTCTCTACATGGGGCTCCCCTTGAAGTGCGCTCGGAGGCTTCAGTTAGTCAGAATGCAGCTGCGGGTTATAGAGGAGCTACGTAGCTCCCATGTAACACCACTCCTGCGCAGACTGCACTGGCTGCCTGTGGCCTTCCGGTGCACTTTAAGGTGTTGGTTATGACCTTTAAATCGCTCCATGGCTTAGGACCTGGGTACTTACGGGACCGCCTGCTGTTACCACCGCCTCCCACCGACCCGTGCGCTCCCATAGAGGGACTTCTCAGGGTGCCGTCCGCCAAACAATGTTGGCTGGCGGCCCCAGGAAGGGCCTTCTCTGTGGGGCTCCCACACTCTGGAACGAACTTCCCGGGTTTCGCCAAATACCCGACCTTCGGACATTTCGTCGCGAACTCAAGACTCATCTTTTTATCCGCGCAGGGCTGGCTTAAATTGGGATTTTAATGTTTAAATTTCTTAATTTTAAACGGGGTTTTCTTAGTATGGTAAATTTTAATCATTGGGCTAATTTAAAATAAGTTTTTTAAATCGTATTTTAAACTTGTATATTGTATTGTCGGTTTTATTATGCCTGTACACCGCCCTGAGTCCTTCGGGAGAAGGGCGGTATAAAAATCAAATAAAATAAATAAATAAATAAATAAATAAGACGTTTCATTTCTCATCCAAGAAGCTTCTTCAGAGCTGAAGAAGCTTCTTAGATGACAAGCAAAACATCTTCAAAAAAAACACAAGAAAGTCCATTTCTTGAGAAAAGCACCTTTGGGATTAGGGATATATATTTGTCAAGGTGGATTACACACGGTGCCAAAATGCAGCAAAGCAGAAGCACTTTATTCCCCCTCGGGTTAGAGTTCTCATCGTCCACACATGCAAAGAAGTCACTTGGCACTAAGGATCAATAGAAGATAAAAACACAAACAAGCTAGTATATACTATGCTGTGGGTTTGTTTGGTTTTTCAGGAATGGAAATGCAAAGGTATTAGCAAGGATCAGCCTTTTGTTCTCTGCCATATATATATATATATATTGTTTGGTTTTTCAGGAATGGAAATGCAAAGGTATTAGCAAGGATCAGCCTTTTGTTCTCTGCCATATATATATATATATATTGTTTGGTTTTTCAGGAATGGAAATGCAAAGGTATTAGCAAGGATCAGCCTTTTGTTCTCTGCCATATATATATATATATATATATATATATATATATATATATATATATATATATATATATATATAGGTCTTTGGTTGTTCGGTTTTCTCCCATGTAAAATTGGAAGTGTCTTGGCGGCGTTTGACGAAGTCTCATTCGTCATCTTCAGGCTTCAGCCGTGCTTCTGGGAGCAATGTGATCACAGCTGTTTCTTCCTTTTAACTGCTAGTGGGGTTTGAACTGATTGGGTGGGAGCTTGGCTGTGCTCTGATTGGATGGGGTTTTTTCTGTGCTCTGATTGGCTGGGGGTGTGTCCTGTGTTGGTGGGGGCTTGGTTGTGCTCAGTCTAGTCTGTGCTGCAGGGGGATTTGAGCTGGTGAGCTGCATAGCTGTTGTTTGGCTTTGTGGTCGTGCTACATCTTCATAGTGGGTGTCAGTCTGCTGCATGAATGGATTGGAGGGGTTTGAAATGGCTAATGTTGCAGCTGCGGTCTGGCTTCTGGTCCTTAGTCGTGCTTCATGATCAGTGTGGGTTTGGGTCTGCTTTCTGGGTGGATGTGCGGTGGTGACTGGGAGCACGAAGCTGAAGCCTGAAGATGACGAACGAGACTTCGTCGAAACGTTGCCAAGACACTTCCAATTTTACGCGGGAGAAAACCCGAATAACCAAAGATCTACATATATATATATATATATATGTAATTTTGTTCTCCCTTGGTTTTCTAAGTGACACTTAGACTTCTTAAGTCTTTCTACTCTACCTGTCATTAAGAAGCCAGTTTATTGCCCAGTTTAAAAGAAGACAGAGGAGTCATAAAATGGTTTCCAGAATGTTGACCCTAATGTCATAGCTAAGTTTAATAATACACTAAATAAAACTTTATAGGTACGGGATAAATTGGGAAAAGATGAAACTGTCTGGAGAAAACAGCTTGGGTAAAATACAAATTAAATCTAAGCTTTCTCTAGCATGCAACCACTCTACACTCTGATGACTGTAAAGGTTCAGAACATGACTTAATAAAATATAGTCTTTATCATCAGAAGTAGCAGAGTGTTACCAAAATAAAATTATTTTATATGACAACCAATCTCCTGTACTCCAAAAACCCTCTTAGAGTACAATAGTAGAGGATGCATCCAAGCATGAGTTGCTGTAATGGCAATTAACTGCACCCCTTTGAGATTAATGGCATTAAACCATTTTAAGAAGCTCTGGATCACAGTTCATCCAAAATCCACAATGTCTTTCCCAGTGTCCATATTCCAATTATTTGCTCAGTAATGCGGTGGCTCAGAGGCTAGGGCGTGGAGCTTGTCGATCGAAAGGTCAGCAGCTCGGCGGTTCGAATCCTTAGTGCTGTCGTGTAATGGGGTGAGCTCCCGTTACTTGTACCAGCTTCTGCCAACCTAGCAGTTTCGAAAGCACGTAAAAATGCAAGTAGAAAAAATAGGGACCACCTTTGGTGGGAAGGTAACAGCGTTCCGTGCGCCTTTGGCGTTGAGTCATGCCGGCCACATGACCACGAAGACGTCTTCGGACAGTGCTGGCTCTTCGGCTTTGAAACGGAGATGAGCACCACCCCCTAGAGTCGGCAATGACTAGCACGTATGTGCGAGGGAAACTTTTACCTTTACCTTAATGTAATGCAATCTCTACTTTTATTCGTTCTTCTTTCTTGTCTAAAAGTATTGCTTATGCCCCCAGAATTGTACAAATGATAGAGTAAATAAATGTCTGTCTTCAACTTGAATGTAGCAGAAAGCTTTCTGGTTGGAGCCTGTTCATCCAAGCTGGCAAATCTTTTATATCCTGAAATCTTCTGATGTACCGAATTATCTGCCTGCCACCAAACCTCCTATCATTGCTCACTCAGCAACAACTTAATTCTTTTCCCAAGTGAAGTGAATTCCCAGGAGTTAAACCTACTCTTCAAATGGAACATTAATGGCAATGGATGTGTGAAACTGCCTTCCTCAACCAATTAGCATGCAAAACAAAGCTGTAGAAGTTAGCTGTTGTAACAGAGCATCAGAATCTTTTATTACTCTCACCCTGTAGCATGGTAGGCAGTTCCCAATAGCTGATGGAGGGAAAGAATCAAGGAGTGGCATATAGTGGTTGAAGAGTTGTCATGGACCAAGGCAACACAATAAGCTCCAGATGGATATCCTATGAACCAGTGTTCCTTAACTCTGGCAATTTTAAGATGTATGGACTGGAAGTCTCAGAATTCCCCAGTCAGCCCTTCTGTCTTTGAACATTCTCTTTTGGTTTGGTTAATCATGTAAAAAGAAACATGCTTGTGTTTGAGTTCCCAATAAAAATGCACTCAGTAGATCAACTGATTAATTCCTACTAGATTAGGAATTTCCCTTATCTAAAATTTGTGTACAGTTTACTTAATTCCTTATTTTGGTGCTGCATATTTGACTTGGCTTGGCTTGTTTGAGACATGTGTTCTGCACATGGTTTTGCATTTAAATTGTTGCACAGTTTATTCTGAATTATGTGAGGGGTCCTGACAAGTAAAAATATATTATGTTGCCAAGTTAGACCTTATTGGTTATTAAAATGAATTTTTCTTCTGTGTGAGATTGGGTGGAAATATTATGATAAAACAACATAAATATAAAGATATCAAAGAACCAAATAATTCAGATACCCAAATCTGAATCATCAGTCCCTGATAAACTTTAAATACTCATTTTTTCATTCACTGATTATGATGAGGGCTATCATATTTTCAAGTAATGTAAAGAAGAAATTTAATTATGATGTTCCAAAAGGAATGACTTAATACCACCAGCTTTCAAATGAATCTAACCAACTTTCATAAAAGTCTTAAAATTAATTTTTAATTGATATGTTTGCAAACCTTTTAAAATAATGCATGTAAAAACAATGAGCAGGATGATGGAGTAAGAACACCATTATGAAAATTAACAACTTTAAGTGATTTTTGTTTGCCTCTACCATACTGCTAAATGTGAATTGAATGAATACTGTCAACTGTCAATTATGGTCCTATTATAAAAGAGAGGCATTATTTGTGAGCAGTAGAAGCAAAAAACCCCACAGTAATTAATTAATAAAATAAAATAAAAATAAAGTAATTAAATAATTAAATAATAAGTGATCCCTCTTTTCTGCAAGCAATTTCCTCCTATTTCAGCAGGTACACACTCCAGTCACAGGGTTCTCAAGGGTTCTAGAACAGGGGTGTCAAACTCGATTTCATTGAGGGCTGCATCAGGGTTGTGTTTGATCTCGGGGGTGGGGGTGGAGTGGGGGTGGCCAGAGTGGGTGTGGCCACTTGTGTCGAGGGTGCTTGTGGTGGTCCAAGCACTCTGCCAGCAAAAACGGGCTTCTGTGCTCCATTTTCGGTTGTGACAGCCTCCTGCAACTTTCTGCCAGCAAAAACAGAACTTGGGAAGGCTGCACACAGCCTTCCCAAGCTCCATTTTTGTTGGCAGAGGCACCATGGGCCAGTCCTTTGCTGTTTCCAGGGTGGCCCCGTGAGCCAGTTCTAAGCACCCCGCAGGCCAGATCCGGCCCGCAGGCCTTGAGTTTGACACCCCTGTTCTATAGAATCAAGTTGAAATATGCAAACTTCAGAAAATAAAATGAAATGGAAGAATAAAAAGGTCTGCCCAGCTTTTAATATGCATGATTTGTTGTCCTCCATTCCAATTGCACAGTCATAGATTTGTAAAGTTGGACAGGACTAAAAAAATCATCTCATCCGACCCAACGATCTGTAATGTACAGAAAATTATTTATTTAATGGTTATTAACATGCATTTGTCTCCTGTGTGAGATTGGGTGGAAATATCCTGAACAGATAACATGGAGATATCAATTTATATTTCATATTTCGTAATTGCCCATCTCCGTCAGAAATCGGATTTTATTAATCCATCAATGAGATGTGGATGTCAACACTCTTCTCTAAAGCCTGCAGAGACAGAAATTCCATGACCTCTCTACAGTAGAGGTACACTGTTGCACTGTTTATAGATCTTATCATCAGGGCCTTTTTCTTTGCATTGAAATGAAATCCAGGGAGCTGTAACTTATATCTATGAAATTACAGTTATAGACATTGCACCCTTTTATATCAAAGGCACATTACCTTTTCAATCCAAGAGCCACAACTGGCCTCAGAATGGTGCTCCAGCAGTAGATCGATAGATGATAGGTGATAGTTGAAAGAGAACTAGAGAGAGAGAGATTGAAATGCCAGGCAGTAAGACCAGGCCTGAAACTACATTTCATTTAATAAAATGGATTTACTAACTTTGCATTAACTTTGAAAAAAAAAAAGCACAGGAAAAACTGCTTTGATAATGCAATATATTCCTGGTTTTTTGTGAGGGTGTTTTGTTTTTTTAAAGTGATAACCTGTTTACTGATCATGGAAACATTAGCAAATATCATTCAGGTTAATTTTCAAAGATAAAGCAATCTTGCTTTCCTTGGCTTCAAAAATGGATAGCTAGAGCATTGTGAGTAGGACAGAAAGGTGGATGTGGGAGTACTTTCATATACATCTGCTGTCTGGAGGACAGTTGCAAAGAACGAAGAGAGATGCATAAATTCTACCAAAGGGTGGAAGGGAGTGAAAAGAAAAGTTCAAACTAATAGCATATAATTGTCATCTCAAATCTCTAGTCTCTTTTTAAATGTGTAGGGCTGACCTGTGAATTCTGGGATAAGCAATTCAGCAATTCTGAAAGACATCAGATTTTAAAGACAGACAGAAGAGGTGGGGGGCAGTTCCTCTGCACCCCTTTCATAAACCCCTTTCATTTCTTCTTTACACTCAGCTTATCCTCAGAGATAGAAAAATGAGAAACTAGGACCTGAGAAACTGGGATTCAAATTTGCAATCAGTCATGTATTGAAGCACATCTCTCAACCTATCTTAACCCCAAAGTTGTTGTGAGGAGAAAGGAGGAGGAAGTCCTGAAGGACATATGGGGGAAGTGAAGGAGATTTTTAAAGAGAGATGCAGAGAAAACCTAATTTACTGGTCTCACTAATAATTGTGATAATAGCTACAATGGAACATGGCAGAGGGGAAAAGGCAGCATGGAAAACTTTCTAGCCTTCTTAACTTAAAATTCTACTGATCTCTTCCCTTCCCCAGCTTTGCAATATAGCTTCTGACTTCTAAAACATTTCTAACTTTTTTAAAGTACTTAGTTTTTGTTTATTTCAGAAATAAAGAAGGCCAGATCAAGGAAACTCCTCTTACTCTGATTTCTTGCTTGCTCTGGCGAAAAACTTAGTCCAACCCGAGAAGACAAAAAGAAGACTGGAAGAGATTTTCTTCAAGCAGTATACTTATATTGGATAAGAGACTAGCTTATTCTCATAAATTTGCTGATTCACTAATAAAGCTGGCTGGGGATTCTGAGAGTTGAAATCCACCAGGCTTAAGGTTGCCAAAGTTGGAGACCCCTGGTCTACATCTCTTCTCTTAGAGGTACCTTTGCGAGAAACAGTTTCATCTTTATACCATTAGCTTTACATTATTTTTAATATATATGTATATCATTTTGCCTTCTCCCTCTGAAAGGCAAAAATCATAAAAGAAGCATGGAGTCTCCCTTTTTTTATTTGAGATCATTTTGAACTAACTCACAAAGAAACAACTGAGAACGAAGGTGACTTCAGCATTATTTATGCTTCTGTTTGGCATCATGAGACCAGCAACTGATTTGCTTTTAAGATCAGCACATTTAAAAACCAACATTAAAGGCATTAAGCCCATATTTAACCACGCACAACAGCTGTTTATGAGATGAATCACGTACTTTACACATTTCTGAAATACAAGCTACAGATTTATGTGACTGCATCTGTATATTTGGAAGGATAACTAAGTGCACATTTACCATCAGCTCAGTCCTAAGTACGATTTGCTTTTGAAGGTTATACCATAAAGGAATCAGTCCTATCCCCTTTCCTTATAACATCTGCGAAGTAGGAAACATGATTATGGGCAAAAGATATGGAAGAAAAATTCTAGCACTTAGTCTTACTACTCTAACCCTAAAAAGAACAGAGGAAAATGCATTCACTAGGCCAGAAAATTTATCTTTCAAGCCCAGTAATGCCTATTCTGATAATAGAATAGAATAGAATAGAATAGAATAGAATAGAATAGAATAGAATAGAATAGAATTTTTAAGCGGCCAAGTGTCATTGGACACACAAGGAATTTGTCTTGGTGCATATGCTCTCAGTGTACATAAAAGAAAAGATACGTTCATCAAGAATTCTAAGGTACAACACTTAATGATAGTCATAGGGTACAAATAAGCAATCAGGAAACAATCAATAGCAATATAAATCATACAAGCAACGAAGTTACAGTCATAGAGTCATAAGTGGAAGGAGATGGGTGATGGGAATGATGAGAAGATTAATAGTAGTGCAGATTTAGTAAATAGTTTGACAGTGTTGAGGGAATTATTTGTTTAGCAGAGTGATGATGTTCGGGAAGAAACTGTTCTTGCGTCTAGTTGTTCTGGTGTGCAGTGCTCTATAGCGTCATTTTGAGGGTAGGAGTTGAAACAGTTTATGTCCTGGATGTGAGGGAACTGTAAATATTTTCACAGCCCTCTTTTTGACTCATGCAGTATACAGGTCGTCAATGGAAGGCAGGTTGGTATCAATTGTTTTTTCTGCAGTTCTAATTGCTGCTAAGAACTTATACTTATTGCTGCTTAAGAACTCATACAGACAGCAGGTTTATCCATGGGTGATTGGGTGAACAAAGTCAAGATGGCAGCCATAACCATGAGGTTGAGGTCCTATTGCTTTTTTTATGTACAGTCATAGCCATATATTGACTTTTTTTTAATTGCCCCAGTAGAAGTTACTGATTCTGTAAACTGGAGGTATCAAGAATTAATTCTAGTCCTCCTATAAAACATACTTCTCCAATATGGTCCCCTTCAGATGCATTGGGATTCAGAATTCCCAACCAGCGTGTGTTATAGGCCATATGCACTATCATTTAAATCTCTATGAGGTTCATTGCTCATGCTCTTAATTTGTATATCGAATCCCAGTTTAAATGTTCAACAATTTATCTTTAAGAATACATTCTAGGTCTTTCTGTTCTGTTATCTAGTTTACTTCCAATCATAAACAATCCATATTAGATGTAAATTTAGGTACTGAAATAAATAATAGATAAATATTTGAAAGAAGAGAAAACATGTGTCCCTATTAATCTTACTGTACAATCTCAGTTAAATAATTGCCGAATATTACATCAAAATTATCAACCAATCAGCAATCTGACTTATTTTCTGTCAAGAGCATCGCTGTCAGTTTTATCTGATGGTCACCACATTTTTCTATGCTCACACAATCATTTTTTCCCCTACTTTTTGGCTCCAGAGAAGATTGATATTCTTGGCACTCTGTTCCCATCTGATGAGTTTCAGAAGACTCAAATTGTTGCTTTATCCCCAGGAGCAAAGCAAAAACTGACTTAAACTGATAATGACATAATTTAGCTGCCCTATAAACAGTCATTTTAACTCTGTGATATGTGATTGCTGCCTCAACTTTCAAGCAATGGAAACGAAATAATGATCAGTGAACTCAAGATAATGAAAAATGCTCTCCTTCAAGAAACTCAGAGAAACTTCATCCATTTGTCACTGACATAAAAATGCACAGGTGTCACTCTACAACTTGAAGTGTATAAGTTATGATGGATGAACACAAGCATAAACACTTTAAAACATGCTAAATACTATTCTCGGATCTAATCTGTGATAGTCAAGTATCAAATGTTTCAAAAAATCAAATGTTTCTGGTACAAAAAAAAGCAAGTTTCCAAAAGCAATACAATTGTTGTTATTCTAGCTTTCTGGTTGGATTCTTTTCTAACAAAAAGAAAGTGTCTTCTGATTTGGTTCTGAAAATTTACAAGATTATCTTTGAAACTTGACTAGAGGTAGACATTCTCAACTTTGGCATGTCAATTACCCCAATACCTGGATGAAACTGTCTATCTAGACCCATTCCAGTCCGGCTTTCGGCCCGGATATAGTACGGAGACAGCTTTGGTCGTGTTGGTTGATGATCTCTGAAGGGATAGGGACAGGGGCTGCTCCTCTGCCCTGGTCCTATTAGACCTCTCAGCGGCTTTTGATACCATCGACCATGGTATCCTGCTGCACCGGTTGGGGAGTTTGGGAGTGGGAGGCACCGTTTATCGGTGGTTCTCCTCCTATCTCTCTGACCAGTCGCAGACGGTGTTGACAGGGGGACAGAGATCGACCGCGAGGCGCCTCACTTGTGGGTTGCCACAGGAGTCGATTCTCTCACCTCTCCTGTTCAACATCTATATGAAGCCGCTGGGTGAGATCATCAGTGGCTTTGGGGTGAGGTACCAACTGTACGCTGACGATACGCAGCTGTACTTTTCCACCCCAGGCCACCCCAATGAAGCTATCGAAGACTGTCCCGGTGCCTGGAAGCCATACGGGTCTGGATGGGGAGAAACAGGCTCAAGCTCAATCCCTCCAAGACTGAGTGGCTGTGGATGCCGGCACCCTGGTACAGTCAGCTGCAGCTGCAGCTGACTGTTGGGGGCGAATCATTGGCCCCGATGGAAAGGGTGCACAACTTGGGCGTTCTCCTGGATGGACGGTTGTCATTTGAATATCACTTGACGACCGTCTCCAGGAGAGCTTTTTATCAGGTTCGCCTGATCCGCCAGTTGCGCCCCTTCCTTGACCGGGATGACCTATGCACGGTCATTCATGCTCTTGTTACCTCTCACTTGGATTATTGCAATGCTCTCTACATGGGGCTCCCCTTGAAGAGCACCCGGAGGCTCCAGTTAGTTCAGAATGCAGCTGCGCGGGTGATAGAGGGAGCCACTCGTGGCTCCCATGTAACACCACTCCTGTGCAGGCTGCACTGGCTACCTGTGGTCTCTCGGGTGCACTTTAAGGTTTTGGTTACAACCTTTAAAGCGCTCCATGGCTTAGGGCCAGGGTACTTACGGGACCGCCTGCTGCTACCGAATACCTCCCACCGACCCGTCCGCTCACACAGAGAGGAACTTCTCAGGGTGCCGTCCGCCAAGCAATGTCAGCTGGCGACCCCCAGGGGAAGGTCCTTTTCTGTGGGAGCTCCCACCCTCTGGAACGAACTTCCCCCTGGACTTCGTCAATTGCCTGACCTTCGGATCTTTCGCCGCGAGCTGAAGACATATCTGTTTATTCGCGCAGGACTGGCTTAGGAATTTTAAATTTTTAAATAGTTTTAATTTTAATATTTAATATTTGATACAAATTTTATGGGGTTTTTTAAGGTATAAATGTTTTAATTTGGCCATACATATAATAAGTTTTTTAATTATTGTTTTATCTGTACATTGTCATTGCTTTTATTATGGCTGTGAACCGCCCTGAGTCCTTCGGGAGAAGGGCGGTATAAAAATCCAATAAATACTAAATACTAAACTGAAATCATGGGATTGGTGGCCCATTTGGGAACAAACCTACCCAAATAAGTTAAATTACAGTTTTTAGTCCAACTGTATAGTTGTTCATTTGTTTGTTGAATCTAATCATTCTTTCTTCTGAATTCTGAAACTAGTTAAATAGGATTGTTTTATTCAATCTTCTTTTGGCATTACCAATAGGCATTTTATGGTGAAGTGGATGAAATTTACAGATTGAAATGAACATGAGCACCAGCTAGCAGCCAGAAGACATGATGAAAACTCCTTAATTTCACAACATAACATAGTTTCAACTAGGAAACTGTGAATATCCTAGACAAACCAAGTCCAAAAACTCTAGAGAATTTCTGGAAGTCTGGCATTCAGGCAAATCAACCATCAACAGATCCAGAGAGATAAATAACATCTACTTACCACTCAAAAGAGATCATCAAAAAGCCAAAAAGAAAACAAAAGATGAAAATAGCAGTCAAAACCAAGATGAGCAGAGATTAACAGCAGGATTAACACTAGACCAACAATCAAGAAGTAAACAATACCCCTATTAAGGAACTACCAATTCAGACAAACAAACTAACAGTAAACAAAAGCCTACTCAAGACCTCATCCACCAACATTGACAGGACAAGCCACTATTATATAAAATGTGAGCAAACCCTTTTAGCACTGATGGTGTTATTTAGTTTGGTAATGAAACTGCAAGAAAGCAATAAAGCTCAGACTGCACCAAGAATCTCACAGTGAGAGGATACCTACCATCTTTAGGGGTTACCAAACAGTGATAAAGACCCTAACCTTATCCTAACCCCAAGAATGAAAAATCCATGAAGGGAAGAAATGAAAAGGAAGAGAGCAGTTACTGATTTTCCAACTCAATAGAGCATAAAGAATGAGCCCGTGTACCCATAAATGTCCCAGCCTCTGGGGACTGAGATGGAGACAGTAAAATAGAAAACAAAGATAGATTCTTGGGCTCTATTGCAGCTTCAAATATTATTGAAACTGCTATATATTCCATAATGGGACACTGATATTCTTCTTACTTTTGCAACAATTTGTGTCAATGAAAATTCTTCCCATGAGACTGATAAGATTAAAAAGAATAATTTCTGGGAATTAATATTCTGTGATTATGTTACCACTGCAATTAAAATGTTCTGATATTATTACATAACAAAGCATACAACTTTCAGATGACATCTGCAGAATACAATAAAAATTGGCCTTACTATTTCTGAACCATTTATGCAATTACTGCCAAGAGACTCTTATGCATATAAAAATGGAAAGTCTCTGAAATATCCATATTGGAGGATTGGTTGGTATAAATCAAGAGCCTCCAATCTTGGCAACTTTAAGCCTGTCGGACTTCAACTCCCAGAATTCCCCAGCCAGGCTAAAAGATCCAAGGTTGGAGACCCCTGGTATAAATGACAGAACTAGCAGAGATGAAAAAATTAACTCGTTTGATTAGAAAAAGAACAATTATATTTACCAGTGGTTGAAAAACCCCTTATAAACTTTTTGCTGAAAAAAACAGAAAAATGAATTTATGGGTTTGAAAATTTAAAAAGATAGCCTATGGGAAAAAAAGGAAATTAAGATGCAATTTTAAAGAGAGGATAAAATATAAATACACTTATAACTGCTGTTGAGATGATCAGAAGTCACTTCTTTATAATACCTTACACTTCTTACTATCTTACTCTTTTTTAAATTTCTTTTTCTATATTTCTTTTCCGCTTTCTTATTACTTTATTCTTCTTTAATTCAAAATTTGTACTGTTTTTAATTCTGTTGAAAAACTTTAATAAAAAAACCCCATCAGATGCTGCCACCACGAAATTCCTATAAAATATGGAATAGAGTAGCAACTTCAAGTTTTTGGGACAGACAGGCATGTGGTGCTAAACCCTTGGCTTGCAAATAGAATATCCATCTATCCTTTGGCCTAGAGGCCAAATCTCTCTTTTCTAATTTTGTCATGGCCATTTCAGATGGATCCTCCAGGGAGATGATGGTAGAGCAGGAGATGGAAAAAGAGGCTGGCAAACCAGAACCTAGCTCAGAAACCTCAATAGAAACTCTGGCCTTGATTCTGCCAACGTGATCTCTGACCATGACACAGGAGCACTGCAGAGGTGGTATTCAGCAGGTTCTTACCAGTTCTGGAGAACCAGTAGCAGAAATTTTGAGTAGTTTGGAGAACCGGTAAATACCACCTCTGACTGGCCCCGCCCCTATCTATTCTCTGCCTCCCGAGTCCTAGCTGATCAGAACGAAATGGGGATTTTGCAGTATCCTTCCCCTGGAATGGGGTGGGAATGGAGATTTTACAGTATCCTTCCCCTGCCACACCTAAGACACACCCACAAGCCACTTCCACAGAACCAGTAGTAAAAACAATTGAATCCCACCATTGGAGCCCTGCCTCAAAGTCTGCAGGACCTTGACCTTACTTTAGTCTATTAATCATTCAGTCCTTTGTTGATCTTACCCCAGATTGTCCACCTATGCCATTCCCTATTCCATGAACTCTGGGATAGGACAAGTTTAACACAAAAAACTCTAAGAAAGGGGGATTTGTGTTTTGTAGTTGCTCTTTCAGGCGACTGGGTTGATACAAAGGTTACCTGATGATAATTTTCCCAAAGTGCAATAAGATTTTTATAGCATTACTATATGACCCATACCCCACTGGCTCATCGTTTCTGAAATATTTCCTTACCTAAATGGAGAAACAGAGTTATCACAAATAGGCAAAAAAGCAGTGGGAGCAGGAGAAACTTTTGACTTCCTGCCAGCTTCCCCACTGAGTTTCCTTGTGGAAAGCTGACAGGAAGCATCTTCCATCCTTCCCCTTTCGCTTCCTGAAGCAGCCACAACTTTTCCAAATTTCATTCACTCAGGAGTTATGGACACAAGATTTTGGACACCTTCTGTAAATTAGTTCATTTGAGGTACTTTGGTTCAAAAATTCTTGCTCTGTATGTACTGTTTCACCTAATTAAAGGTCATGACAACAAGAGTTTTAGTAGCATATAGATTTCTACATTTGCAGCGAGGGGTATGCATTAGCTTGTGAAAATGTTATGCATTAGCTTTTGTCCTCTTTTAATTATGCATGCTCTCAATTTTGGGTAGTGCATATATGGCTACCCTATCCAAAAACATCTCATTTCCCAGGTGTTGTTATTGTTGTTGTTGTTGTTGTTCAAGATTCAAAGTCTTCATTGAGGAAAGCATTATTGAACATCATTTATTGGGGGAAAGATAGATTTTAAGCTAAATCAGTACAAACTAATGATAAAGACAGTTTGGAAAGAGGATCATGGAAAAGTGATAGGTTTACTATACTAGACTGATATTTAATAATAATAACAACAGAGTTGGAAGGGACCTTGGAGGCCTTCTAGTCCAACCCCCTGCCCAGGCAGGAAACCCTACATCATCTCAGACAGATGGTTATCCAACATCTTCTTAAAAATTTCCAGTGTTGGGGCATTTACAATTTCTGCAGGCAAGTTGTTCCACTTATTAATTGTTCTAACTGTCAGGAAATTTCTCCTTAGTTCTAAGTTGCTTCTTTCCTTTCTTTCCTTTACATCATTATCATATCTACTTTAGCCCTATATCTATTAGTATTGGTAATTTACAATCATACTTTTGGGGGTATGCTGTGAATATGGGGCAGGGAAATATCCTGGACTCACAACTCCAGCTAAAAGAACAGATAGTAGTTATGGACTTTATTTATTTATTTATTTATTTATTTAGTCAATCATATATAAGATTACAGGTAAAAGTATAAACATAATTTGGATACATGAAAAGAGTAAGTAAAAAGGACTATTAGGACAGGGACAGTAGGCACGCAGGTGCACATATGCACTTTGCACAGCTGCATCTTGTTTACCAGTTTGTGCCCATTCCTGGACCAGGAAGCAGTCCTCATGGTCACTCACAGCTTAATCACCTTTCAGTTAGACTACTGCAATATGCTAAACATGAGGCTGCTTTTGAAAACCCTCCAGAAACTTCAGCTGGCCCAGGATATAGTGGTGCAGATAGTTCTGGGTGCAGCTCATTACATGCACACTGCTACATTGCAAGCTTCACCGGTCCCAATAGATTTCCAGTCCCAATAGGTTTGTATGTAGTGGTATGTAGAAATTACCCTACAAGATTGAGTTTATAAATCCAGACAAGAAGCACAACTATAAGTACTGACTCTATATTCATTGTAAGGTCATGTTAAAGAATCTTGCAAGTCCAAAAATATTTCTCCCATCCTTCTTTACTTCAGGAAGAATCACTTCTGGAAAAAATATCCCATGTCCTCCCACTTCGGTTGATTGAAATATTTTTTACACATTGGTTGTCCAATCAATAGCACATCATCCTGTCTCCCAAGGTCATTCCCACATACCACTACATTGTGGGACCCCTTTCTTCCAAAAGAATCTGCCCATGCATACATTCCCATAAGAAGCTCCAGGTTTCCTCATTTAATCTTTGCTTTTTTACAACTTTGCCATGGGATCTAGGAAGCATGACTATTAGGTAGCTGCCCATGTGTCATAACTCTTGCAATTTATTTATTTATTTATTTATTTATTTATTTGATTTTTATACCGCCCTTCTCCCGAAGGACTCAGGGCGGTGTACAGGCAACAATAAAATACAGACACTACAGTATACAATTTAAAATGCAAGTTAAAAAACTTATTATAATTAGCCTAGAACTTTAAAAATTTATAAAAACCAAAACCCCATTTAAAATTAGTAAAAAATTTAAAATCGATAAAATTTATGTAATTTAAAATTTAAAATTTTAAATTTAAAATTTAGCCCCGCGAATGAAAAGATGTGTCTTCAGTTCGCGGCGGAAGGTCCGAAGGTCAGGTATTTGGCGTAAGCCCGGGGGAAGTTCGTTCCAAAGTGTGGGAGCCCCCACAGAGAAGGACCTTCCCCTGGGGGCCGCCAGCCGACATTGCTTGGCGGACGGCACCCTGAGTAGTCCCTCTCTGTGAGAGCGTACGGGTCGGTGGGAGGCATACAGTAACAGCAGGCGGTCCCGTAAGTACCCAGGCCCTAAGCCATGGAGCGCTTTAAAGGTCGTAACCAACACCTTAATTGCTGATATAAAAGAGGCTACAACTTCACTTTAAAGCTGTCACAACTTTAAGAAACCTGTTAAGACTTAAAAGAGGGGCTGAAAGGATTTGTGTAATATTTAAGAAGTAGAAGGGATTATGTTTGTAAATATCTGTGAAAAAAGGCAGAAGTTATTATATTTCTTAACTTTAGTTTATTTTCTTCTCACTTCATTTCCTTCATTCTTTTCTTCTCATTTGTCATATATTCTATGAAACATTCTTAATACATATTTTACGAAAGAAAATTTGAGTTCAACTGAGTGAAGTTTCCTTCTGGCTCTTTAATTATTGTATTTGGCCATCATTTTGCCCTTAATATTTTATATTTTGTGTATGTTTTCATGTTGTGTGGTTTATTGTTTTTCTATTCTACACCACACTTTTTCAGCTGAGCAAACCAATAAATGAGTAAATAAATATTGGCTATCTGTCCAAAGACTCTGAACTGAAACAGGGAACCGTTCATGAATTTATTTCTTTGGTTTAAGGAAAATATGTATTATGATTGAATACTGCATTGCTCTGTTTTGCGTTACTACTACTGAGGTTGTGCAGGGGTGGGGGGTTTAACATCTATTGTTTTCCATTTAATTCACCTCTGAACCAGACTTACAGGATATTCTAAATTCCAATTAATCAATCGAAAAATAATCAAACATTGTTCAGAACTGCTGTACATTATCTGACAGTATATATAAAGATCCACAACTATCAGGAATCTAATGACTAGCATTCAATTGTATTCCACTGATTATTTTTTTTCAGTCATTAATGACTCCAATAAATAAACAATATTTTCTTTACCATTAAACTTCAAGATACCAGTCTTCTCTGACTGATCTGTCACACTACAGTTCCATGATTCCTAGAGAGAATGGCCAAAGCATCTGCAAAACATGAAGGCTGCTTTGTATGAAACAAGGTATATGACTTTGCTCTGTATTTGATAGAGATCTGGCCTTGTGGTCCCTGATTACTACAACTATGTCCCAGTAATTTAACCAATCAGCAAAGGGGCAAAAACTGTGTACTTACTGAGAAGATACTATCAGCAAATACTAAACAAAGTAACCAGAGTCTTTATTCCTTAGCTCTCCTTAAATCGTATTTATCTTACTGGAATCTGGACACCTAATTCCTCGCTGTCATCCTCTTTTTTTCTCACCTTGAAATGTCTGTATTTTCACTATAGAGAGTAATTGCTAGTGCTACCTCTTTCAAATGGATGAAAAGGGGAATGTTGACAGTCTATTTTATATAAAGCTAACTAATATGTATTTTGGTCCCATACTTATAGGAATTTTGTTGAAAGGCAAAGTTTCTTAAGACAGAGATGTCAACCAAGAGTCATCCAGCTTCAAAGCCAAATGTTCAAGGTTAAAGCCTGTTAAACTATGGGAAATGGCAACACCTTAAAAGAGTGCCCCGAAGTCACATAACAATTAGATAAATGCCACCTGGGAACATAGTCAATGACAGCAAGTTCAGCTGGGACCTGTATATGAGCATAAGTAGGCATAAGAAATCAGAAAATGCCTATCTCAGAAAGACCAGATAAAGTCATCTTGCATAGTCTGTTTATAATATAATATTTGTTCTTTAAAATTGTTTAAAAATAATATTTCCTGAAAAGAGCTAAGCTAGAAAAACAAATTGATGAGCTAGAAAAACAAATTGGAACAATGAACAGCTTCACTTTAGATTCAGTTCAAAATCTTTCAGACTTTGCATCCTAATAATGAATGACATCCATGAATGAATGATGGAATGATTGTCATGACCATTATAATTAAATTTCAGTTTGATGCAGGATAGAACTTGAAATGGAAGGGGTTCTGGCTCATCAGTTCTGCTTAAGAAAATTACAATTTGGATTGATGGCTTCCTTGAAATGGTTGTAAGATTAATATACTCAAAACTTCATAATTCTGATATGTTTTTTAAATAGAACCATTAACTCAAGATAATGATTAAGATAAACTAGAACAATCCCAATCATACCAAAAGTAAATTGTTTTGCCAGTAGATATTTCTTTAAAACTTGCCTCAACATTTTTGACTTAATATCATATTCCCCTCCCCCCCCGGTTGGGCTTTAACCTTTAGCTAGGTCCAATATTGTTTTTTAACCTTTTCTAGGAGCCTGTGGGAAATGCAAGATTTCAGTCTTCAATCTTTCTTTATCTCTGTTCTGTTGGTCTTCAAATCCCATCTAATGCTTGCTTCTTCTCCTTTTTAAGCATCCGAATGGTTAGTTTGGTGCTTACAATCTCATCAGGGCCTCCCAGTATTGTAAGATAAAGTGAATGTTTATGCAACTATAGTGTCTGTTATTTGGGTCCATACAACTGAACACTCCCCAGCAGTGAGTATACTATTTAATTAAGATTTATAGCACTACCTCACTAATGGAAAACTATTTTGACGTACCATTTTTCCATGTCTTCACCATTTATGTGCTAGATAGATATTTTTCTTGTAACCCACCACAGATGTCACAAAATTAATTCACTGATCCCCAATGATAAAAGCAACCATATAAAACAAGGGTTGGCCTTTGATTGTGCAATTGTGACTGCCATGTTTACTTTTTTTAACCTTCCCTTCCTACAGACACCTCTGGTGTCAGTCAACTGATCAGCGACATTTAATCCCTCCACAGATTATTATTTATCAACCTCCAGTGAAGGTATGGAAATATACAAATACACAGCTCTAAACAAAAAGTTTCAAGAGGTTTTAATTATTCTTATCCTGTAGAAAAATCTTATGTTATTGGTACCCTGTATACCATATGAATGTATGAGATTTTAAATGAACCACAAGAATTATGATCTTTTCAGCCTGTAAGGAAGAAAGAATATAATTATACATCAAGCCTAGCAATGAACCAATTAATAGTTAAAAGGGGATTTATACTTTAAGTTAATTTGGTTCTGAATTCTGGGGCATTCTATGTTAAGAAAAGCAGTGTTTGAAGATTAATTATGCTTGTCTAAGATGAAGGTACTGATTTCAAATGTCTTAGCATGTTGTTAGACTGTGGTGGGTTAAGGCAAAGGAACGCGGTCCATTTCAAGTCTGAGCAATGTTGAAATACATGATTAAAGCAAGTTCTAAGGCTTCTAAGTAGCAGACTGTGATAATCTTTTGGGCTACATTGTGTGATTCCAAATTAATTTCTTGAAAAGAAAGGGAATGTTTAATCAGCAGAAAAAGTGAAATGTAAAAGCAAATTCAGAAAAGGGTTTTCAGATGCATCCTTGTGGAAATTCATGTCGTTTTCAAGTTTAATAATTAATTCATTGGGTCAATTTCATTCAGCTAGTTGTAATTTGAATTTGACAATACTTAGGATTTCTAGGGTTCCAGTATGTGAAAATTGTTTCATTCAAACATTGTTCAAAGGAAAATGATTTTTTGCGGGGGGGGGGTAGCATTCTAGGTGATATCAGGTTCATAGTTGCAAAGCTAACTGAAGAATGTGTATTAAATGCTCTGTTTTTCATGTTTCTGAGTATTCATCCTCCTTGGCTTCCCACACTTTAATTAATCCCAAGGGAAGCCATCATAAGAAAACTCTTGTCATGACTCTTTTTTCCTATCAACCAAAGAGGTTGACAAGTAATCAAGAGACTTGTCACTGGAAACTATGGCACTAAAACCTTCTGCAATCCAACAACAAAGGAAACTCAGAAGTAGCACCAAAAGGAATTTTAAAGAATCTTGGAGATGAGGAAGGGAGGAAAAAGCCTTTCCCCCTGAGAGACAGCTTTGGGTATAGTATTAGAATTCTTTTATTTAGCTCAAAATGGTTCTTCCCTCATCAAATTGTGTAAATATGTATATTTATCCGATGGCTGATTGAGTGTGTGGAGGGAGGATGGTTCCACTAGCTGGAATGAAGTTTCACTTGTGGGCAAATTGCAACTCAGCTATAGATGACAATGCCATCAAATATTCCCAGGAAATATTTACAGCAATTTTCAGCTCACTCACAAAATTCCCTTAACGTTTCTGAAAATAATTTTTCCTAAACTCCTCCTTGCATAAATAAGAAATTGCAAGCTAAAGCAGCTTGTATACACACACACACACAGAAACACACACCACTCTGATTTCCACACAGGCGTAGCTGCTGCTCAGGAAAGTATGTATCACAGTGATAGTTTGCAATATACATAAATGCTTTGCAGTGCTGTAGAGAAATCAGCAGACTGATCCAATGGAGAGATAGGCAGCAGTGGTGGATTTCAAATTTTTTTATTACCGGTTCTGTGGGTATCGCTTGGTGGGCGTGGCATGGCTTGGTGGGCTTGGCAGAGGAAGGATACAGTAAAATCTCCATTCCCACCCCACTCCAGTGGAAGGATGCTGTAAAATCTCCATTCCCTCTCCAATCCAGGGGAAGGATACTGCAAAATCCACATTTCCTTCCAATCAGCTGGGACTTGGGAGGCAGAGAATAGATGGGGGCAGGACCAGCCAGAATTTTTACAACCAGTTCTCCGAACTACTCAAAATTTCCGCTACCGGTTCTCCAGGACTGGTCAGAACCTGCTGAAACCCACCTCTGATAGGCACTCTAAGTCTTCAACTGGGCACTGGTACCTTAACTGTGCATTACATCCATTTAACAGAATAAAAGAGTTGGAAGGGATTCTGGAGATCTAGTCTAACCCCCCTGCTCAAGCAGGAAACCATTTCAGACAAATGGTTGTCCAATTTCTTCTTAAAAACATTCAGTGCTGAAGCACCTACAACTTCTGGAGGCAAATTGTTCCACTGATTAATTGTTCTAACTGTCAGGAAATTTCTCCTTAGTTCTAGGTTGGTTCTCTCCTTGATTAGTTTCCATTCATTGCTTCTTGTCCTACCTTCTTGATGTTCTGGAAAATAGGTTGACCCCCTCTTCTTTGCGGCATCCCCTTAGATATTGAAACATGCTATCATGTTACCCCTACTCTTCTTTACATTAAATTAGATATATCCTATTCCCACAACCGTTCTTCATATGTTTTAGCTTCCAGTCTCCCTAATCATCTTTGTTGCTCTTCTCTGCACTGTTTCTAGAGTTTCAACATCTTTTTTATATTGGGGTGACCAAAATTGGATGCAATATTCCAAATGTGGCCTTACCAAGGCATTATAATGTGGTATTTAACACTTCACGTTCAAAGTTACAGTAACATTGAAAAAATAGATTTGCAACCAGTTTTCAAAGTGCGGACACATTATCGCAATTTGGGTGCTTGGCAACCAGCTTGCACTTACGACAGATGCAGCATCTCAGTAGTGTGATTGCCATTTGCAACTGACAACTTTTTAAAAAACATTAAATAAACAACATAGAAAGAAGGAAATTGTGGCTGAACACTGAGGAAGAAAAGAACATATTTCTGTTATAAATGAAATGAATTTACTTGCAACCAAGCAAAATGACTGTTGTAGGAGAAGGGCTCCCATTCAGTTTACACAGATATTATTGACAAATAAAAGTTACAAGTCCCTTCCAAATACTTTCAAATTGAAGATACTACCCATAAAAATCTGGATGTTGCATGACAGGAAGGAGACATAGTAAATGTTAAATGTTTGTTGTTGCTCACTAATAGTCCACATTTCTACAGAATGGAGAATTCTTCCAGTCATGTGTAATGGATTGCCTATTTTTTAACAGCAGCAATAACAAATATTTGGCATTTAATCATGTGTGTGCAAATAATAGTCAATCACAAGCTGGATAGAAATCAGCAATCTGATGTAACTGCAAAAAAATGCAATTTTTAGGAAATATCAATAACAATACAGTTTTAGATATTTAAATTATTCTGCACCAGTCAGATATCTCCTTGAATATTGTGCTTTATTCTGGGCACAATACATTAAGAAGATTTAGAAAACCAGAAGAGATACTTTAAAGGTACCAGAGCCATGGTGGAGCAATGATTAGAATGCAGTATTACAGGCTAATTCTATTCACTGCCAGGAGTTCAAATCCCTCAATCATGACCAGCTCAAGGTTGATTCAGCCTTTCATCGTTCCGAAGTTGATAAAATGTTGGGAGCAATATGCTGATTCTGTAAACCACTTAGAGAGGACTGTAAAAGCCCTATGAAGTGGTATATAATTCTAAGTGCTATTGCTAGTGCTAAACAAAATAAGAATATTAAAGGACTAGAAACTAAGATATCCGACTGGAGAGAAAATCACCCAGGAATGTTTAGCCTTGAGAAATGGAGCTGGGGGGATGCTATGATAGCATTGTTGACTGGTTATGCACAACTTGTTTAGCCAGACTGATTAAAGATCAAGGGGCTCACACACAATATGCTGGGTTTAGTTCAGTGGTGGGTTGCATGTGCAGAAGTGGCACATATATGAGCGAACCAGTAGCAAAGGTAAGTGAAACCCATCACTGGTTTGGTTAGTTTTAACTTGGGGGATATGCCAGCCCATTTGGCTGCTTTATGGTGCAACCATGTTACTATACAACTTCCCAAACTGAGTAAATTCTGGAACCAGATTAAGTTGTGTATCTAGATGGAAGTGTTATTGTAAGGATGGCCTCGTGTTCTATTTGTCCTTGAGTACAGTAAATGGAATAATAGACTTAAATTACAGAAAAATAAATTTTTCTTGAAGGTTAAGAAAAATGTCTTAATGATATTATCTTAATAATAAGAACAATTAGGCAGTGGAACCAAGAATCTAGAGATGTATTGGGAAGATGTATTCAAACATCTATAAGGAATGTTTTTAAGTTAGATTCCTGCACTGAACCAAGGATTAAATGGCTTAAATGGCACTTTCCAAATCTGTAATTCTATGAAACAGAGAAAGCTTGAGGAGTGTCAGGATTTCAAAGGATGTGCTTGTAATGTCCAGTTCTATTATTTAAAAATAAAAACTGGAGCCAGCAAATATACCACAGTAATGTGACACCTTGTTTTGTCAATTCTACATTTACCAATCTGAACCCTAACTACTTTTACTAGAAGATCTCAGGAATATGACAACAAAGAAAGGACATCTTGAAAGCCAGCCTCTTCCAACATGGTGAATTCCAAATGCTTGACAACATTCCATGTAACACCTAGCCAATATGCCAAGCAGCCAAAACAGGGGTGAAATCTACTTACCTTCCCTACCGGTTTGGAAGTGCGTGCACAGACCCTCTGTGCATGCACAAACCCTTCTGCACATGCGCAGAGGGTAAAAAAAGGTTTTAACCAGGAATGACGACCGGGCGGGCGGGCAGAGCCTCGCGCTGACATCGCTACCAGTTCTCCGAACCACCTGCTGCCATTGCTACCAGCTCAGCTGAACCAGTCCAAACCGGTAGCATTTCACCCCTGATTCAAACCCTCATATTTACAGACCCTTCTTTAAAGATGCCACAACTTAGAGAACAAAATGAGAGCTCAAAACACACATTCTTGAAACAATAAAATAAATCAGTGGGTATCTTTTTTTTCTGTTCAGAAAGATGTCTGAAGTAGTTTCCTTAGAGGACAAGGTCACAGGCTTTCAGCCAGAAAAGTTTCCTCATCACTATTGCCAAATCACGAGTTACTGAATCATGCTTGTCTGTGAATTCATCTTCTTCCAACTCTTCTACTCTCTGGTCTTTTTGATCCTTTGGCTGAGGGAGGGGACTCTTCCTCAGAACTCTCGGACTATGCCATTCTCTTTCATGCCAGACTATAAAGAGCTGTCTGTGCTTCCCCACTTTCCTTTCCTGTTAGATCTTCCTTTTAAAGTTCTTAGCGCTTCCTCAGCCAACTATGTTTTCCTAAGGATTTACTCTTCCACTGCTCCCAAATTGAATTAATATTAGAATTTGGACAGATGGAATTGCTGGGAAATTTTCATTTCAGCTAAATGTTTAAAAAAAAATAGTGCTTGGAATATCAGGGAAACTATCTGTGTATGCTATAAACCAGTGATGGATAACCTTTTCCGGACTGAGTGCCCAAAGTGCACGAGTGTGCAAATGTGCACATGCCTGAACCCCCAAAATGCAATGCTCATGCAGCCCCCATGCATGCGCCCTATCCCGCATGCATGTGCGTGCCCCCACATGCATCCCGCCCCTGCGCATGCGTGCATTCCCCTGCACATGCCACCCGCACATGCACATTCAGCCCTGCATGTGCCCCACTTCCCCTGCATGTGCGGCAGAGACCCAAAGACCAGCTGGCCGGCAGGAGGCACACGCACATGTGTGGCAGAGCTAAACTGGGGCAACAGCTCGCGTACCCACAGAGAGGGTGCTATGTACCACCTCTGGCATGCATGTGGTAACTCCAGAAGTAATGAACAGATTGAACTGGATGACAGAAGACACTGGGATGGCCCTCCACTTGAGATGTTTTGAAAGAGATGAAATAAATTTAAATAATAAATAATAAAATTTAAATAATAAATAAATAAATAAATAAATAAATAAATGCCTAGTGGATATCAGCAACTATTGAATGGGATACAAAACTAAGTTCTATATTTCTATAGAACTATTTATTACAAGGTAATAAGACTGGACAAGAACACTTGCCCTAATAACCTGCCTTTGGGCCTTCCAGAGTCCAATGTCTGGTTTCACACAACATAGTGAACAAACTCCAAACAAGAGTAAGGTTTAGCAAAAGCAACTATGTACTGATTCAACAAGACTCTGTTCTTTAAGGATAATAGACCTTGCTAAAACCAAGCAACACCATTATCTACAATGCCATATCCTTAGTGGAAGAGGAGGAGAAGGAGAAGGAGAAGAAGTTGAAGTTTAATCCAAAGTGGCTTGGGATAAAAAGCAGATTAAGCAGTACTTTTTTTCCACTAAAGACCACAAAATTAGGAAAGAGCCAAATCAAAAATGATATATGAGAAATGTCTAAATATACCTGTATCACTTTTCTAAATGATATGTACTGTCGACACAATAGCAATTCTACAATTCCTGCATATGCTGGATGGATTTTTCCATCAGAAAGCTGGGATTTTATTCCATGCTCATTGCTGTGCTATAAAAAAGGAGCCAGTTTGGTTATTAAGTCATTACCCAGAGCAATGCTATCATGGATCGCTTCAAACTGTGCAAAACCACGGGCTCCTCTGAAAAGCAGCATCTCCCAATATATCCCCCTTCTATGAAGATGAAAGGCAAATGGGTATTTTGGCAGTTTGTTTGTTTTTTCAGCATCCTAGAGATTCAAATTAAAACAGAACCATGCTCCCCGGGCCCTAGCCCACCATTACATATATGAATAATTCTTATTCAAATGGCACTCTGGGAATTTCAAAGGGGAGAACGATTTCTCCTTAATTAAAGTGTACTCTTCCTCATGCCAACAGCTAATCTGCAGCCCCTCCTCCCCACCCCATTTGTTTTTCATATGAATTTATCATTGGCAAGTCTGCCTCTACCTATCGCCTTTATTGTTATAGTAAATTGGTATTTCTGCAGTACAATCAAAATGTCAGTGCTTTGAAACACCGGCACATATAAGGCAAAAGATAGATTCTGCTTGCAGCTATAATGACATGGACAACAGGGTAGAATCGATAGTACAACAGATTACATCATCTTGCTAGCTTGAAAGAATGAGATAGGACAGATTGCTTCTGTAGCTTCAGCTTGTCTCTTCATACAATTCATGTAGGAGTGGAAATTTCAAACATATTCTAGGTGAATTGTCTAGTCAACATCATCTTGACACAGGCTGCATACTAATGCTTAGCAACAAATGGGATCACATAACAAATCATCCTTTTCCAAATTGCTGCCCATCAAATGTATTGGACTTCAATTAGATTGGAGGCTGTATGGGTCAAAACCCAGCATATCTGCAGAAAACCAGTTTAGAGATGACTGATTGGTATGCTATTCCTCAAATGCACAATTGCACCATTTTTGTGACTTAACTTAGTACCAGAAGATTCTGAGTAAGTCCAAAGGCAACAGAAGGCATTAGGCATACTATAAAAGTTAGAGATGTTACCATTTCTGCATGTACTTACAACTCTAAGAATGCAAAGCGATAGAAACACAAATGTAAAGACTGTACTCAGGAAAGAGAGAGTGAACAATCTCAAAACACAGAGGGTGGGAAGACTTGCACACTGATCACACATTTGTGTCAGTTTGAAATCAGCTCCAGAGCCACCCATTTTCACAATGTTGGGCTGTTAGAGAATGACCTTGTGCAGGTTTACTCAGAAGTAAGTGCCAATTCAGGTACAATATTGCAACTTTTCTGTAAAGATATAAAATATTAATAATAAAAAACAGAAACCAGACCAAATGAATGGAAAAATTTTTATCATTGAGGTATTGGTAGCAGTTTATAAAATTTTCAAAACAATGTTAAAAAGTAAATCAAAATTAATGAACAATAGAGGAAGAAAGTTTAAGAATGAAAATGGAAAGGAAAGGAAAGAGATGGGGGGGGAGGTATAAAACGGAAAAACCACTAAGAAACATTGGTTAAAAAGAAGATATATTTATATGTTGTATGTTATGTATTTGGCATATTGTGTCATAATAAAAAAAAATTTAAAAAAATTAAAAAAGAAAGAAAATGGATGGAATTCACTAAGTAAATGTAGTACAATGTAATATACTTTTTAGTATGATACTGGGTTCAAAAGTTGTATAAAATGAAAAAGAAATACATTAAATGGATATATTTTTAGTCTATCACACTTTTCCTCATATACTCTCTTTAGTACAGGGGTGTCAAGCTGAGGGCCCACGGGCCAGATTCAGCCCACTGGGTGCTTAGAACTGGCCCTCAGGGCTGCACTGGAAGGACAGTGAAGCACGAGCCCATAGTGCCTCTGCCAGCAAAACGGAGGACCAGCCCATGGTGCCTCTGCCAGCAAAACGGAGTTTGGGAGGGCCACACACCACTGTGCACAGCCCTTGAGCTTTATTTTCACTGGCAGAGACTACAGGAGGCCATGACAGCTGAAAACAGAGTTTGTGGGGGCCGTGCATGGCCCCCACAAGCTCCGTTTTCACTGGCAGAGCACCCGGACCAGCGAGTGATGTCAAGCTGGCCACACCCACCCTGGCCATGCCCACCCTGGCCCCCCGAGGTCAAACATCACCCTGATATGGCCTTCAATGAAAATGAGTTTGACATCTCTGATTTAGCACATTAACAATACATTTATATCTTATATAATTAACAAGTAGGTAAATATATATTTCAAAAATAATCCCTTTTGTTGCCACATTCTAGTTCTAGATATTTAAACCTATGCATCAGGATACCACATCCAATAGGCCCACACAGGACTTTCCTCTGGTATCTGTTGCAGTTTGAGGAGCAAATATCTGATGTTCTTCTGTTATACTTCAACACCTAGAATTTTGACAATGTTGGCTGTTGAAATTTTGGGAGTTATAGTCCAATCCTTTTATAGGGTAAAAGTTCAGGGCAGGCTGATGCAGTACAGCATTACCTAAAGACTATTCATTGTCTCACAGATCTACTGCAAGTGTCTCATAATTCAACAGAGATTGCCCCAAAGCAATAAAGATCAAAATATAAAGAAGGGAAAGACTGAGATTTAGCTTTCAACATGTCTCCTGCTAAGATAGAAGAATGAGTTCCCGTTGCAGCATTTGTCATAATATCCACTATGATCTGAAAGTTGTATGGCAAAAGATTTGTTATACAAGATGTTGTATAAGAAATGGTCAGAGTTAATACATACAAAAGTTAATGTGAAGCACTTTATCTGATATTCCTAGCATCACGACCAGATGAAGAACTGGCAGATAAAAACTTCAGAGAAGCACAGCTTTTGTTTGATCATATATTACTTATAATGTAGCCAGCGTACAGGGAAGAAAAGGACAAGAATGAAATGCGTAAAGGAGATCTGAATGTAAAGTTTTTCCTATTCAAAGTTCCTTCCTTCCTTCCTTCCTTCCTTCCTTCCTCCGTCCCCTCCCCTCATATACACACCTCTTCAATTTTTAAAAATAGTGACATGACTGTGCGGCTTGATGGATACGTTTCTCAGAGGGCAAAAGAATTCAGTATTAATAAGAGAAATTGTGCCTTGCTACACCTAATCAGAATGCATTCCCCAAACATAATTTCCCCCCTCACCTTTGGCTTTTGCTTGTCATTGTTAGATAGCATATTTTGTTAACCAAACTTATCTGAGGAATTTATTGAATGTTCCAGTTATCATATTAACCCAGAAAATGGGGTAGTTCTATAATCGAGTTCAGCATCCAATGAATTACTCAGTAAGCTTATTTTTTAATCAGCTGCATACATTTTGATAAACCGAATACATCTGCACTCTAAGTAGATTTTTCAATAAATGAAAATATTTTCTGCAAAACATTATTGTTAGTATTAGTATTACTGCTGACCCCTACAGTATACGGGCATCAGTTTAAGATTGGAGTTTTTTTCTTTTGCGTCTGATTCTGTTCCCTTTATTGCCTTTCTTTTTGGAAATGAAGAACAACTACAACACCGAGTATTTTTCCCTGGCTGTAAAATTTTTACATTTTTCTCTGATTCCTGTTTTATTTTTTTAAACTAACCTGCATAATAATATTTTTCTTTCTATCGTCAATAAAAGTATATATAAATTAAATGAGATATTAAACCCCAAAAGGAGGAAGAAGGGGAGGAGAAGGAAACATAACAGCATTTTGATGTTGAAATTTTCATTCCTTCCAGCTTGTATTGCTTCAGGTTTCAATCTGTGTTTCTCGGCAGTCCTTTAGGAGCACTGCAGTAGGCCCACAAAAATCGCTAATGCTGATCCAACGTGAGATAATGCATCTCAGCAGGGATGACATAATGCCCTAAAAGAAGACGATGATGTAAGATAGCTACAACATGAAATAAAATTATAGCCAATTTCCATTCCCTAGCCTTGAAGGGTAGATTAGAGCAATCAACATGCAGTTGAAAATTTGATGTGCAAAATGTTTCAGAGCTTCGGCTTCAAATATTCCCATTATTTTTTTTTAATGCTTTCTCAAGATTTAATATGCCTGTGCAATCATCTTGAAAAAGCTCTTTACCTTTCTTGGTTTAACTCTTGTGTATAATAATATAATGTATGAATAGTTTGTATATATGGTGCAGCGGCAAATAGAATAGAGGCAAATATATATATACTGTATATATTTAAAAGAAACTGTTGAAGTGTCAGGATTGCCCAGGGTGAGCGTGCCCTCCCTGTTTAAGACTCCTGATTCTGTAAAGATGGTTGGAGAGTAGTGTTGAGTGCAATGTGCTTTCTGTGCATGTTCAGAGGCACCCTTGTTGATTATCATTTCACACCTGTCAAAACAGAAACTAGGAAGTGAAATATAGTGAATCAAATGCTTTATATGAATTTTCTTCCCATAAATCCTGGGATATCTGTGTTTACTTGACACCTTAAGATAAAACTAGCCAACTATTTAACCAACTTCACTGTGTGAACCCAGTCTGAGTAACCAATTTCTGGTCCAGTGTCTAGGGTGAGCCCAGAAAATTAAATTAATGTCATCAACCGTAATTTAACTAATCAGAAATAAGCATGTTGTGCAAAGCAGCCAATATGTTGTATCAGAATAATAAAGAAAACTGAAATGATAAGTAATGGCTTTGTATACTGCATTCTACACATCCATCTAGGAATAAGCCACACAGCTCAGTATCATTCTGGCCTTGCAAGCAGTTGAAATGAGGATCATTCATCATGCTAATCATGGTTTGTTGATTAAACCATAGTAGTAAGTTCCTATATCCTCAATAACCATCAACCATAGTTTACAGAGCATAGTGGTTGATTTCACAAAACATATTAAGCCAAAAATCTCAATATTGTTCATCAAAGAACAAGTGGTACCAACAGACAACAAGTGGTCAAAATTGGCAATGCTCTATCAAATCCTGTTCCTGTCAAGAGTGGCGTTCCTCAAGGTAGCGTCCTTGGACCAACACTCTTCATACTATACATTAATGATCTTTGTGACCATATCACAAGTAATTGTGTTCTCTTTGCTGACGATGTCAAACTATTTAACACCACAGACAATGCATCTATCATCCAAAAAGACCTTGATCATCTAACCACTTGGTCTAAAACTTGGCAACTCCAGATCTCAACCAGCAAATGCTCAGTCTTACATATTGGAAAAAAGAACCCAAACACTAAGTACATACTTGATGGACATTACCTTACAGATGATCCCCACCCCGTTAAAGACCTTGGAGTTTTCATGTCAAATGATCTAAGTGTCAAAGCCCACTGTAACTACATAGCAAAAAAGGCCCTAAGAGTTGTAAACCTAATCCTGCGTAGCTTCTTTTCCAAAAACACTACACTACTAACCAGAGCATATAAAACATTTGCTAGACCAATTCTAGAATACAGCTTGCCTGTTTGGAACCCTCAGCACATCTCTGACATCAATACAATTGAGCAAGTCCAGAAATATTTTACAAGAAGAGTTCTCCATTCCTCTGAAAACAACAAAATACCTTATCCCACCAGACTTGAAATCCTAGGCTTAGAAAACTTGGAACTCCGTCGCCTTCGACAAGACCTAAGTCTAACTCATAGAATCATTTATTGTAATGTCCTTCCTGTTAAAGACTACTTCAGCTTTAATTGCAACAATACAAGAGAACCAACAGATTTAAACTTAATGTTAACCGCTTTAATCTAGATTGCAGAAAATATGACTTCTGTAACAGAATCATCAGTGCTTGGAATACTTTACCTGACTCTGTGGTCTCTTCCCATAATCCTAAAAGCTTCAACCAAAAACTTCCTACTATTGACCTCACCCCATTCCTAAGAGGACCATAAGGGGCGTGCATAAGCGCACAAACGTGCCTACCGTTCCTGTCCTATTGCTTTTTTTTCTTTTCTTTTCTTCTTCCTATATATATATATTGATGCTTATACCTCCTAATATTTACTCATATATATGTTTATATACTATATAATCCTTTTTATATGATGTTGTGACAAAATAAATAAATAAATAAATAAAGCATGTGAAACAGTGTTAGAATTATTAGCATATGTGAATGTTGGAATAAATATATGACTATAGCTTTAAGCACATTAAATCATGGACTGCCTTGTTGTTTCTAAGAAAGGAATCAATTAATTATCACTTCTACCCTGTCTGGCTAACTAAACAGGTAAAACTCTACTATTGAGAGGAAGATATCAAAAAAAGCTGAAGGAAGCCATACGTGTCCATTGGCTGCTAAATGCTAATTTATTGACATGGCAAGGAGAAGGAGAAGGAGAAGGAGAAGGAGAAGGAGAAGGAGAAGGAGAAGGAGAAGGAGAAGGAGAAGGAGAAGGAGAAGGAGAATGGAATGAGGTGGAGAGGAGTGGAGTGGAGTGGAGTGGAGTGGGTAGAAGCAGGGACATGTGTGGTAGAGAAGCAAAATTCAAGATGGTGTCTATGACCACATACAGCTGCTATACAGCTGCTGCATTCCCATCATCATCTTTAAGATTTTGATTGCCACTCCCATCTGTAGACTCCTGAGCAATGTTTTGTTTCAGAACCAATTACCATTGTTTGTTATCACTGTTCAACAATATTTATTATTGATAATTAGCAAATCTTATCATTGTCAAAGGGATCGGTATTTTGATGCATTTTCAATTTATCTCTCTCCATCTCAAAATTGCAAAGAGGTGGGGAAAATATGCAAAAAATATTGACCTGCTTCAACTTGTGAGATAAATCTGTGTTTAAGGTGGGGCTTTTTTAATGTATAGGTGTGATCCATTATACCAAAATACCTTCTTTGAAGTTTTGCAGCCTTAGGTTTTAATGTTGATTCACTAATTTACTTGGAAGGACTATTAAACAAGCTAAGGATAATTATTGCTACCAGTCTGGTTGCAAAGGATGTCCCTTTATCAAACATCTATATGTGCATGATGGTACAAATTTCATCACTGGATTAGATCCAGATCCAAATCTCTCAAGATCAAGCAAGAGTAATTTTGTTCAATGTAATCATTTTAGGTGGAACTGAGCCAAACTTTCTCAGGAAACACTTTGCTATGAACATTCCAGAGATTTTTTATTTTGTTCCTCCTTCTGCCCCCACCAACCGAAAGTTACTTTGCAGAATTTTACCTAAATATTGTCCATCATTTTCATTTTATATTATTTGCTATTGCAGCCATATTTGTGTAGACTTCAAAACATTATATAATAATAATAATAATAACAACAGAGTTGGAAGGGACCTTGGAGGCCTTCTAGTCCAACCCCCTGCCCAGGCAGGAAACCCTACATCATCTCAGTCAGATGGTTATCCAACATTTTCTTAAAAATTTCCAGTGTTGGAGCATTCACACCTTCTGCAGGCAAGTCGTTCCACTTATTAATTGTTCTAACTGTCAGGAAATTTCTCCTTAGTTCTAAGTTGCTTCTTTCCTTGATCAGTTTCCACCCATTGCTTCTTGTTCTATCCTCAGGTGCTTTGGAGAACAGCCCAACTCCCACTTCTCTGTGGCAGCCCCTGAGATATTGGAACACTGCTATCATGTCTCCCCTAGTCCTTCTTTTCATTAAACTAGACATACCCAGTTCCTGCAATCGTTCTTCATATGTTTTAGTCTCCAGTCCCCTAATCATCTTTGTTGCTCTTCTCTGCACTCTTTCTAGAGTCTCAGCATCTTTTTTACATCGTGGCGACCAAAACTGAATGCAGTATTTCAAGTGTGGCCTTACCAAGGTATTATAAAGTGGCACTAACACTTCACGTGATCTTGATTCTATCCCTCTGTTTATGCAGCCCAGAACTGTGTTGGCTTTTTTAGCAGCAGCTGCACACTGCTGGCGCATATCTAAATGGTTGTCCACTAGGACTCCAAGATACCTCTCACAGGTACTACTATTGAACAAGGTACCACATATACAGTACCTGTGCATTTTGTTTTTAAATATTGGTTGAGAAGTTCTGGAGTTGAAGTCCTCACATCTTAAAGTTGCCAAATCCTGCCTTAGCAGGCTAGATTTGGAGCATTACTGAAGTACAAGCTAGTGGTCAAGGTAGTGAAATGTTGATAATGCTACTATTCCTATGGCTTTTTTGAAGTGCAGATTTTAGTGTACCTCTGTGTGTAAATTGGCTGAGAATTAAAAAAATGCTTTTTGGGGTGTCAGACCTTTCCTTCACTTTGGCCCTAGTTGTGGTCAACAATTTTACAGATAGTCCTCAACTAATGACCACATTCAAGCCCAAAATTTGATGTTCTTAAGTAAGATGGAGTTTTTCTCCATTTTTCAACCTTTCTTGCCTCAGTTGTTAAGTGAATCACTGCAGTTGTTTTATTAGTACCACAATTGTTAAGTGAATCTGGCTACTCCATTGACTTTGCTGGTCAGAAGGTCACAAAAGGTGATCACTTAACCCCAGGACATTGCAACCGTCATAAATATGAGTCAATTGCCAAGCATCCAAATTTTGATCATGTGACCATGGGAATGCTGCAATGATCAAGAGTGTGAAAAATGGTCAAAAGTCACTTCTTTTAGTGCTGTTGTAACCTTGAATGGTCACTAAACAAACTGTTGTAAATCAAGGACTATCTGTATAGTCCTCCTGATTGATGGATTCTCCTGCTTCTTTTTCCAAGCCTTTCAATTGCTTTCCCTTCTATGGGCATGTCTTTTGAAGACCAATGGGGAAAAAGACAGAGTTTTACAGTTCTTTTCATTTCAGCCTTAAAAGTGAAATTTGGCAAAATAGGTGTCAACTTCACTCATTTAAAAGGGAAAATAAAGAAAGAGATGCATGCCAGTGTTCCTCAGATAGAACTATTAAAGCAGAAACCTAACAGTCAGCATCTTATCAGTCCACTACTGAACCCAACTGAGGTCCAGATCCCAGAAGTCTAGCTGGAAATGGTTGATGAAATCAGAGAGAAGAGAATGAGAGACATGCCAACCAGGTCACACCAGGAGGCATTGGAATAACACAGAGTGACATGCAGCAGGGAGATTGCATTGCCTTGTTTGCACCAGTGCAAGGGTCTCCAACCTTGGCAAACTTTAAGACTTGTGGACTCCAACTCCCAGAATTCCTCAGCCAGCTTTGCTGGCTGAGAGATTCTGGGAGTTGAAGTCCACAAGTCTTAAAGTTACCAAGATTGGAGACCCCTGCACCAGTGGAAAAGATATTTTCAGTGCAGAGCAAGATCATTCAGGCAAAGATCACCTTCTCAGTGTCACCTGTTCTTGTCCTACCAAGTTGATAGGTGATTTGTTCTCATCCTGGGCAAGTGGGAAGTACAGATCAACCTTAGCATCAAAGGGAAAATAAAAAGTGGGAGAAATGGTACTATTGTTATTGGAAATACTGGATCTGTTGGGGAATTTCTCTCCTTAGAGCAGGGGTGTCATACTCAAGGCCTAGGGGCCGGATCAGGCCCATGGGGTGCTTAGATCTGGCCCGCGGTGCTGCCCTGTAAACAGAAAAAACTGGCCCATAGTGCCTCTGCCAACGAATATGGAGCTTGGGAGGGCTGCACTCTGCCCACCCAGACTCTGTTTTCAGCTGTGACAGCTTCCTGCAACCCTCTGCCAGCAAAAACGGAGCCTGGGGAGACCCCGGGCTCCGTTTTCCCTGGCAGAGGGCCACAGGAGGCCGTCGTGGCCAAAAAAGGAGCCTTGATGAGTGACATTGAGCTGGTCACGCCCCCCTCGCTGCCCCAGGTCAAACACAACCCTGATGCAGCCCTCAATGCAATTGAGTTTGAAACCCCTGCCTTAGAGAAATGTGGTATCGGTGAATGTAAGAATTTAAGATAAGCCCTTCTGGACTTTCAGCCTTTAGCTCATCTAGTACAGCATGCTATGTGCCTTTGGATAAGCTTTGGGAAGTTTACAAATCTGGAGGGCAATAGTCTCCTTCCATTTAATTCTCCTCTTTGCAGAATTAAAACATTACCTCTGGTTCCAAGTCATCAATATTAGAAACCATTGATAGCCTAAACCTCCAAGTCCAATCCTCATTTAAAATGTTCAGGTTGGCAGCCATTACCACAATGGCTGGCAGTGAATTACACCATTTAAGTCAGCACTATTTAAAAAGTATTTCCTTTGGTCAATATTGAATCTCTCTGCATTAAGCTCAATAGATGACCTCAGTGCCTAATATTGTGAGAGAAGGATAAAATTTACTTTCTACTACCCACATTATCTATGCTATGCAAGATAATCATCTATGACTTTTATACCCCTCGCATATATATTTTCTTAGCCTCCTTGTTCTAAGCCAAATTTGTTGCAAATTCTTCAAGCATAGATCTGTATAAGGGAATTATTGGCAGTTCTATTTTCCAATTTCTTCCTCCTCCTGCTGCTTTTTTTAACAGCAGGTGCACCAAGGTTGACATTTTCAACAAATTGTCTTCAAAATTCCTTTTCCTCCTCAGCTACTGCCAGCTCATGTATCATTAATATATAAGTAAAGTTTGGATTCTTTGTGCATACAGAAGTAGAAATTTTACTCCTGTTTCTACTAAGCTGGGCTTTGCTCCTGCTGTTCAATTCCATTTCTCTACCAACCAATAATGCAGAGAATTTCAAGAAGCCATTTGCTGACAGCTTTAAATCTTTAGGGTACATATTATTTTAAATGCCCTAAGCCTAAATGTTTCCAGTAAAAATTTTCATTAGAAATTTCTTTTCCTTAGCTCTTCCTTTGTATCTGTTGAAAGTTCCTTAAATGGCTTGCTTCTTTCATTGCAAAAGGGGGGGGGGAGTGAATATTCCTTGCATGAAAAACATATGGTTTGTTTAGCACCTTTTCAGTCCTAGGTTTGGAAATCATAATCCCATTGCTCTTGAATTTTGCCACCAATCATTTGTCTCCAGTGCAGAAGATATATATCTAGGCTGGATATCAGTATAAAGGCAATTCTCAGATTGAGAAGAATTCTGCATGACATCAGCCTGCCTGTGGCAGCAAAGAACTTCTGTGTGATTTATGAAGGGTCACTACACATTCTACGATGATGCAATGTCCATGCAATGCTTGCTTTGCATTTCATCAGAAATCTATCAAGTTGTAGGAAAGTCACTAGATCAAAGTCATATAAGAAATGGACTATAAAGGATTATTTTTTTTGAAATGGCTTGTTAATAAGATCAACAACATAGCTTGTACTTAGTTCTCTGTCCCTCATTTTTTTAATAGAGAAGCAGACCTGCCAGATATCTCTTCTTTTTGTTTTGAGGGATCTCCTCCCAACGCTTCTGCATCCACTAATTGTGAATCCAGATCTGATCTTCATAAATCCATTCACAAGGCAAAAAAATAAATAAATCCGTTCATGACACACAGTGCTTTCTCAAGGCAAATATAATGAACAGGCAAAAAGTCTAAATAATATATGTCTTTTCTAGCTCCCTCACCAATCTGAAACTGTTAGAAATTATTTATTTATTTATTTATTTATTTTGTCACAACATAAGCATATATAAGCATAAGCATGAAAATAACTATATAATATATAAGCATATATATAAGCATAAGTATGTAATAACTATATTATTGGATATAATGAAAGGAAACAATAGGACAGGAACGGTAGGCACATTTGTGCTCTTATGCCCGTCCCTTACAGACCTCTTAGGAATGGGGTGAGGTCACTAGTAGACAGTTTTTGGTTAAAGCTTTGGGGATTTTGAGAAGAGACCACAGAGTCAGGTAGTGTGTTCCAAGTATTAATAACTCTGTTACCGAATCATATTTTCTGTAATTAAGATTGAAGTGGTTAACATTAAGTTTAAATCTATTGTTTGCTCTTGTATTGTTGTGATTGAAGCTGAAGTAGTCTTCAACAGGAAGGACATTGCAATAGATGATTCTATGAGTTAAACACAGGTCCTGTCGAAGGCGGCAGAATTCTAAGTTTTCTAAACCCAAGATTTCAAGTCTGGTGGCATAAAGTATTTTGTTGTTTTCAGAGGAGCGGAGAACTCTTCTTGTAAAATATTTCTGGACATGTTCAATTGTATTGATGTCTGAAATGTGGTATGGGTTTCAGATAGGTGAGCTGTATTCAAGAATTGGTCTAGCAAATGTTTCATAAACTCTGGTTAGTAGTGTAGTGTTTCTGGAGAAGAAGCTACGTAAGATTAGGTTTACAACTCTTAAAGCCTTTTTTGCTATGTAGTTGCAGTGGGCTTTGGCACTTAGATCATTGGATATGAAAACTCCAAGGTCTTTAACAGGGTGGGGGTCATCTGTAAGGTAATGTCCATCGAGTTTGTATTTAGTGTTTAGATTCTTTTTTCCAATGTGTAAGACAGAGCATTTGCTGGTTGAGATTTGGAGTTGCCAAGTTTTTGACCATTCTGACACAAAGTCAAGGTCTTTTTGAAGGGTTGCTGTATTGTTGGTAGTGTTAAATAGTTTGACATCGTCAGCGAAAAGAACACAATTACTTTTAATATGGTCACAGAGATCATTAATGTATAATATGAAGAGTATTGGTCCAAGAACACTGCCTTGGGGAACGCCGCTATTGACAGGAACAGGATTTGATAGGGCACTGCCTATTTTGACCACTTGTTATCTGTTTGACCGGAACGCTGTTATCCAATTGTGGAGGGGTCCTGAGATGCTGTAGGAGTTTAGTTTTAGGAGAAGTTTGTCATGTACCACTGAGTCAAAAGCTTTACAGAAGTCTATGTAAATTGCATCTATTGTTTTGCCTTTATCAAGATTTGTAGTCCATATGTTTTTGCAGTGAAGAAGCTGTAAGTTACATGATAATTTTTTTCTGAAACAAAATTGTTTATTAGAGAGTAGATTGTTTCTAGGTGGAGGATAATGGATTGGTTGATGATAGATTCCATAACTTTACAGGTGACGCAGCATAGAGACATTCGTCTGTAATTTTCAACTAAGCTGGGGTCTCCTTTTTTGAAGACACGGATGATTATATATATTTATATAATATTTATATAATATTTATATATATTTATATAAAGCACCACACAAAGCAATTAAAAAGCAGTAAAGCACAGTCACCATGTGCTTTACTGCTCAACTATATTCCTGTAACAGGAAACAGGAAACTCTACTCAGAACAAAAGAGCATAGAGTATCAGTATATACCATAGCTCCAAACTTATAAATACTGCCACCTACTGGCTGAATACATACTGCTATAGTTGTTGCATAGAATTCCAACAATAAATTCCAACAGAAACTGTTGAGATATAAGAAAGACTTCACAGCAGGGGTGATAGTACATGATAAACTTCTCCTAAAACTAAAATCCTACGGCATTTCAGGACCTCTTCACAATTGGATAAATGCCTTCCTGTCAAACAGACAACAAGTGGTCAAAATAGGCAGTGCCCTATCAAATCCTGTTCCTGTCAAAAGTGGCATTCCCCAAGGCAGCGTTCTTGGACCAACGCTCTTCACACTATGCATAAATAATCTCTGTGACCTTATCACAAGTTATTGTGTTCTCTTTGCTGACGACGTCAAACTATTTAACACCACTAACAATAATTCTACCCTTCAAAAAGATCTTGACTTTGTATCCGATTGGTCTAAAACTTGGCAACTCCAAATCTCAATGAGCAAATGCTCAGTCTTACATATTGGGAAAAAGAACCCTAACAATAAGTACAAGCTTGATGGACATTACCTTACAGATGACCCCCATCCTGTTAAAGACCTTGGAGTTTTCATATTAAATGGCCTAAGTGCCAAAGCCCACTGCAACTACATAGCAAAAAAGGCTCTAAGAGTTGTAAACCTAATTTTACACAGCTTCTTTTCCAAAAACTCTACACTACTAACCAGAGCATATAAAACATTTGCTAGACCTATTCTTGAATACAGCTCGTCGGTCTGGAACCCATACCACATCTCTGACATGAATACAATTGAACGCGTCCAGAAATATTTTACAAGACGAGTTCTGAAAACAACAAAATACTTTATACCACCAGACTTGAAATCCTGGGATTAGAAAACTTAGAACTCCGCTGATTCCGACAAGACCTGTGTTTAACACATAGAATCATCTATTGCAACGTCCTTCCTGTAAAAGACTACTTCAGCTTCAGTCACAGTAATACAAGAGCAAACAATAGATTCAAACTTAATGTTAACCGCTTCAATCTTGATTGCAGAAAATATGACTTCTGTAACAGAGTTGTTAACGCTTGGAATTCACTACCTGACTCTGTAGTCTCTTCTCAAAATCCCAAAAACTTCAACCAAAAACTGTCTACTGTTGACCTCACCCCATTTCTAAGAGGACTATAAGGGGCGTGCATAAGAGCACAAAAGTGCCTACTGTTCTTGTCCTATTGTTCCCTTTCATTATATCAAATTAATATAGTTATTGCATACTTTTGCTTATATATATGTTTATATGATGTGTTGTTGTTTAATGTCAATGTTTACATATACTGTTGTGACAAAATAAAAAAATAAAAAAAATCCAGCAGCTTACAGGTTCTGAAGAATCAGTAGTGGAAATTTTGAGTAGTTCAGAGAACCTACAAATACCACCTCTTGGCTGGCCCAGAATGGGGAGGGAATGGGGATTTTGCAATATCCTTCCCATCATACCCACCAAGCCACACCATGCCTACCAAGCCACGCCCACAGAACTGGTAGTAAAAGAAATTTGGATTTCACCACTGCTTCACAGATCTGTCTTCAAGAACTTGTGAGCTAGAAGAATAGGAAGAATGCTTTAACCTTCAGAAATGGGCAAGATCCTTCCTAAATTTGTGGTCTCAGGATGCTCTGAGTTTGCAATTCCTTTGATGATGCAGACTGGACATTCTGGGAGTTGCAATTCCAACACGTGTGGGGGCAGAAGATGGATTAGAATTTAACCAAAGTTTCATTATACATTATTAAGCAAATCTTTATGGAGCAATTTAAAAAGGTAAAGCATTTTCTAGTCAAGCTTAAGGCGTCAGTATCCCTGCAATTTACTTGACAGTGTGACAGAATTGGTTTATCATTACATTCTTCTGGGATATTTTTCAATTTCCCAATTTTACAATTTAGGAAACCTCAGGGTTTTGTCCAGGCAGTCTCCAAAAATCAGACACAACTGAATGGAAGAAAAAAATATCATTATTCTATTTAAAAAAATTAATTGATCCACAATTAATTATTATACCTAGTAAATATTTTCCATGCACATTCAACAAATGAATAAGAGATAAGCTGGGCCCCAGTGAAAAGTCTCATCATGAATGAAGGCAAAATGAAAGTCTCATCCCCACATCGCCTGCTTTGATTGGGCCTCATCTTCAATATTTGTGTATGGAATGCAAACATTTGCCAAATGTACTGTAGTCCTCTTTGCATCCTGTTTATATGCTCAAAGGCCCCTGGATTCCAGCTGCAAAGTACCTACTGTGTAGACTTTTGTATATAGAATAAAACTGTATGTCCCTACCCCCACCCCAATTCACTGATTGATTGTGCAAGTCAAACAACTGCATGGGGATATCTTGGATCCATCAATCAAGTCTCTCATTGATGTCAGGTGAAAATCCCAGCCTCCCAAAGCAACAGGGAGGACAAAACAGAATATACTAGCTTGCTCAGGCTTCTGACAGTCTACAGTAAATACTTCGGAGGTTGAAAGGGTTAGGGTTGAAAGAATAACTGTTTTGATATGTGAAATATATATTTCTCTTTCCACTATTGTTGAATCCCACAAAATAATAATAATAATAATAATAATAATAATAATAATAATAATAATAATAATAATAATAATAATAATAATAATATTTTAATTTGTATACCGCCCTTCTCCCGAAGGACATGCATTTATGCATGTGCACACTTGCTGATTTTGCACAATACTCTGGATCAGGGGTAGTCAACCTTTTTATACCTACCGCCCACTTTTGTATCTCTGTTAGTAGTAAAATTTTCTAACCACCCACCGGTTCCACAGTAATGTGCCCTATATTGTCATCTGCGCATGCCTCTCACGCATCGTGGATTGTGTTGGGGGGGCACCAGCTACCAGCTCTGCTTGTCTGTTACAGCTGGGTGATGTGGGGAGAGATGCGCGAGCTATTCTGGGATGAGGCTCTTTTGTTTGTGGTCACACTATAGTGCCATTTAGTTTCACTTATGTAACATGAACTAAACTTATGCACGGGCGATACAAATAGTATATTTTCAGAAATTTAAATTGTCACTGGGAATTTTATGAAAACCTAATGAAAATGTTTTTAAATAATACTATGAATTTTTTTTTAAAAGTCAATTAAATTAAAAAAAAAGGAAAGTGCTTCAGTATCGGACAAAACCCCTACCGCCCACCATGACAGCTGGAACGCCCACTAGTGGGTGGTAGGGACCAGGTTGACTACCACTGCTCTAGATGAAAGCTAAAATGGAGTTAGATGGTTCAAATGTTGAATATTACAAGAATCGAATTATCACATAAACACATAAAAGGGATTAAGTTTTTTTTAATGTCTGTTTTTAATATTGTATGTATTGCTGTATTTTATTCTGGCTGAGTCCTTCGGGAGAAGGGCGGTATACAAATTAAAATATTATTATTATTGTTGTTATTATTATTATTATTATTATTATTATTATTATTATTATTATTATTATTATTTGTTTGAGCAAAACATGATATGTATGTAAACCCAACTATTGTGTTTTCTTAAACCAATTTTTAGCATATTGTGTGAACTTTACTACTATTTGCTATTAAATGCTCAGGCTATTAAATGCAGAAGTCTAGTGGGGTGAGGAGGAAAGTAAGTACAAAATTCTCTGTCTCATCCCCCATTTGGAACAAAGATTCTTGTATTACAGATTTGCTGTTGGAGTTTGGCTGAATCCCTGAATGGGAATGAGGATTTGGGGTATCCAAAATTTTATTGTCATCTCAATCTTCTCCTTATATATCCAAGGCACATTTTCCTTGTGCTCCTTCCTCCCACCAAGTTTTAGTGCCATTTAATACTGTGACTTTATTACAGTTCATTGACTGCAACTGAGATCTTGGCTGTGTGGAGGCAACCTAAGATGAACTGACCCAGCTTTTTAAATGAACTTAGCCAAGTGAAGATATCGGTTTTCTCTCCTGACATTTTCAACTACTTAGATGCTTAATTATCTGTTACCAAAAGGCCTCCCTGAAATCACCAGCAATTTCACTCATTAATAATTAGCCACTAAACTTAGCGCAATTGAATAAATATGTAAACACCTTTATCACCTGCATATGATCACAAGGAATGTTTCAAAGATATTACTCACAAAGCACTCACAAAGAATGACTGTGATGCCATTTCAATATTTGGTATATTGATATCCTGCCCATATTTTAGGTAGCAATCCAATTGGGCTATATAATACATTTCTGCCCTGCCCATATTTCTGCTATCAATCTAATGGTATTTTTATTTATTTTCCTACTGTATTGTCAGCAAAATTTTTAAGCTGTGTGGGGGGGATCAGCTTATTATGAATGATTGAATTTACAGTTTAGTTTGTTTTACAATTTTGCCTTGCAAATCTAATTGGCCTTGATCATATAAACCCCACTGGTAAGGAATTATTCTTGTTTCTTTCTTTCCTTTCAGGATGTGCTAAAGTTCCTCCCATAGGCTTTGATCAAAAACTCACAAAATGCTATGGCTGAACATCTAAAACAAAATTGGACTGGGGGGGGGAGGGTCATACAGGGAAAACCTCTGAACAACGTTCCGAGTGAGTTTTTTCCACTGTATTTTCTAGGCATCATAAAGGAACAGCTTAGAATCTTTTAGCAAGTTATAAGCATACAGCGTTCCAGGCTGACTACATTTTTCCTGAAAATGTTCATTGCCTGTACGTTCATTACTGCGCTTGTTCATTCATTCCCTCACTTAACTCTTGCAGCTAAGCATCTGTTCAAGAGCATGGATAGCTTTCTCTATCCAGAAAAAGGGCTCCATTGGGATCTTTTGTTTCAGGTCTTATCAGGTGCAAGGAACCAAGATGGACACATGGAATTACTGCAGAATAGTTTCTTTATTGTTGCTCCCTCCTAGACAGGAATCTTGCCAGACTAAAGCATACATCTGCATAACTACTAGATATAACCTGTGAAAGGTTAGGAGGGTCCACACTGGTTCTCTTCCTGTACACAGATAGTCCTCAACTTACCACCACAATTGAGCCCAGAATTTATGTTGCTAGGTGAGAAACTTGTTAAGTGAGTTTTGTCCCATTTTATGACTTTTCTTGCTACGTTTGTTAAGTGAATCACTGCAGTTGTTAAATTAGTAACATGTTTGTTAAGTGAATCTAGTTTCCCCATTGACTTTGCTTGACAGAAGGTCAAAAAAGATGGCCACATAACCTTGGGACTCTGCGATCTGCAAACATAAGATGACCAATCGTCCTCCTTTAGGGAGGACAGTCCTTCTTTTGAAGTTCTATCCTCTCTTGACATGTCCTCTTTTTCGATATTTGAAAACTAATCTGTAAATCTCTGTATTCGATTGATGCCGACCTGATCCGTTGCATGTGATGTGACGTATTTGCATTTGACATGAGGATTTGTCAAGGCTCGGTACAGTGCGGTAAGACGCAATTATGAGACGCATGTGCTCCACACAGGAGAATTGTTTTGAGAGAGTGTGCCACACGCAAGAGTGCGCCGCACGCAAGAGTGTGCCTCATGCAAGTGGCTTTGTTTACTTCTTACCGAAACATGACTCGGCACACACTCACGCATTAGACTAACTTCTTTCTCAGTGAATATTCAATCGTACACAGGTGAGCACAATAATTCACGTTTTATTAATTTATTATCTATTTAATAATTTCCAAATATGTATAATTTTATTTACAAGTTTATTTACTCAATGAAAAAGTACTCATTTAAATAATAATAATTACAATATAAAATGTTATTGTTACAAATGTTTTTGTTATGCATTTATAGTGTATTCTGTATTATTGTCACAATGAATAAATTTTTTCTTTTATTTACAATATTTTTTCTTCAATTTATTTGTGTCCTCCATCTCATTGTAAAAAAGTTGGTTACCTTAGCAACCATCATAAATATGAACTGTCAATCATCTGAATGTAAATCACGTGACCAAGGGAATGCTGCAATGGTCATAAGTGTGAAAAATGGCCATAAAACACTTTTTTTCAGTGCTGTTGTAACTTAGAAAGGTCAATAAGCAAACTGTTGTAAGTCAAGGCCTACCTGTACTAAATATTCCAGGCCAAGCTGCCTCTTTGCTCCCTGGGAAAGATTCCTTCCTTCCCACGACTCTGTACAACATTTCACACAGGTCTTTTATAATTGCTAATCTAACTTCGTTGCACAACATTGATCTACAAGGTGTCATTGTGATATTTATTTCCTAACCCCATTCTTCCAGAATCTGCTTCTTGTTCTCCCTATCTGTATGCCAGGTATCCGAGAAGTTAACATTCCCTTTTCACTTTCAGATAATATTGTTTTGGGCTGACTCCTCATATGTTATAGCTGGCTCTAATTCTTTTGCAGAGATCAGCAATCCTTATTTTTATGATAAGTTATAGATACAGGTCTGCATGTTTATATTTCATTCTCAAGAATAATAAGTTTCCAAAGGTCATGACAGCACACAGAATGGATAAGATGCTTAGTAAAAACACCATGATGAATAGTTAGAACTATAAAAAATAGAACTATCTGCTGCGGATCAGTGGTGAGTTGCTACCGGTTCGCATTAGATCGGGCAAACCAGTAGCAGCAGCGGCAGGAGGCTCCACCCACCCTCCCGGATGCTTTTGCGCATGTGCAGAAGTGTCGCACAGGCATGCACACGCCCACAAGCAAACCAGTAGCAATTGGTTTTGAAACCTGCTCCTGCCACAGAGTAACACCATCCATAAGCCAAATTCAGTGTATTTGTTTTGGGAGGAATTCTGATGAAGTTACATCATTTCTTCTATAATTCCTTTGTGGAAAAAAGGGACTTGAGATTGTTCACAAGTGCTTCAGAAAGATGGTCCTTGTAAGGATGCTAAAAAACAGCAGTCTTCGACAGATTCAGAGTTCTTGAAGATGACAGAATAGCCATATTGCTCAAAACATGGTCAGCACTTTCAAAAGGACACTGGGTTTGCATACATATAATTCTCGACCTACAATAGTCCATTTAGTGGCTGTTCAAAGTTACAACAGCATTGAATAAAATGTCTTATGACCATTTTTCACACGTATGACTGTTGCAGCATCCCCATGGTCATGGGATCAAAAGTCAGATTGGCAACTGACTCATATTTATGTCATTTGCAGTATCCTGGGGTCATGTGATTACTTTTTGCAAACTTCTGACAAGCAAAGTCAATGGGGAAGCCAGAGTCACGTAACAACCGTGTTACTAATTTAACAACTGTACTGATTCACTTAATAATTACAGCAAGAAATGTAGTAAAATGGAGCAAAATTCACTTAACAAATGTTTGCTTTCGTGTTCAGCTATGGTCGTAAGTCAAGGAATATCTGTACTTCCTTTTCTAATCATTTTCAGAAATTGCTTACTAACTGCTGTTTAACTATTAGGAACCTTTGCATCAACAAGTCTGAAATCTTAGGTACGGTAAGTAAGTTTTAAATGCAAGTTAAAGGATTTTTTTTTAATAAATTAACAAACAGCAAAAGACTAATTAGAACTTTGCTTTTGGAAAGTTAGAAACTAAGTATTTTAGTTTTTATCTTTTATACTATTTAAATATTGAATAGTAATATTTAATAAAATTATTATTCAAAAAGATTTTTTTTAAAAAAGGAAACATTCTTCAGACGGAAGAATCTTGAAGTAAAATGAATCATAAATTGCAGTTTTCTTGCTTACAGGGTTTTTTTTTTAAATAAGCAATTTAAGCATGGTATTTTAAAAGCCATTTTATTGCCTTGTATAGTTTGGCCCTCAAGCCATTGGTTTTCCCACATCCTATATTGCAATTGCATTCATTAAAATTTTATATAGATGAAGTATTTTTATCCATCCTGAATCTACTGTAGATCAATTGTATTGATAAATCAATCAACTCCGTGATTATGAGTATATATAAAAGAAAATCACAAGAGCTTTTGTTTTGTTTGTTTTCATTTTTAATTCATGTAATCAATTTTAAATCAAGTGTTCTTCAGCCTAACTGTATTTTCTTGTCATGCAGCTTGTTTGTAATGTCACAAAATTTCTACATTTTCTCAGAAATGGGACTTCAGATTTTTCTGAACTGAGAAAACATTCTAGTCAAGGAAACTTTTCTATGAAATCACATGCCCCACTTCTACAATTGCTTCCTTGTTAACAAAGCAGATGCCTTTGCTGTTTAGTGTCTCCCCCTTCATCACTACCACACACAGAGAAGAAAACTTGTGACCATGATTAAGGCCAAAAGGGAGGGGGAAAGGCCATCTTAATTGTTTATATTAGGGATTGTAAAAAGGGAGCCAGTTACAATCCCTCTGAGTCAAAACGCTGAGAGGTATCAGCTGGAGAGTTCAAACCAGGAAACATGGTAGATTATATTCAATTGCTTGCAGCGCTGGGTATGATGTACTCTGAGATACCTTAGCATACCGTGTTTGCACATGTAAAGCAGGCCTACGCATGTCTGGAACCTGTATTATGCTTAGTGTTGTATTAGATTTAATCCGTTTGCTGCCAGACACCGGAGGCTATGTTTCTAAGCGCAGTGTGTGTTGTCGTATCGCCAACACATAATTTATATCCGTATAATTGCTACATGCACTTAATTGCAATGCATAAATGGAGAAAGGAGGGGGGGAGAGGGGAATGTTGCAACTTCACTGGTGCTTTCAAGTAGAATTGCTGTCTTTTAACAGGACAAATTATGGTGAGTCCATCCAATTATTATGACAGTGAGACAAAACAAGTAGGGCCCTCAGCAACTCATTGGGAACACATTGAAGGCTTCTTATGTCATTTTAATTGTTTTGCATAGACGTTGTCCTCAACTTACCACAGTTCATTTATAGTGACCGCTCGAAGTTACAACAGCACTGAAAAAAGTGACTTATGACCATTTTTTACACTTACGACCATTGCAACATCCCCATGGTCACGTGATCAAAATTCAAATGCTTGGGAACTGACTCACATTTATGACCACTGCAGTGTCCAGGGGTCAGTCATGTGATCCCCTTTTGCAACCTTCTGACCAGCAGTCAATGGGGAAGCCAGATTCACTTAACAACCATGTTCCTCAATTAACAACTGTGGCTATTGACTTAATAACTTAATAACTTAATAACTGCAGCAAGAAAGGTCATAAAATGGGGCAAAAATCACTTAGCGACAAGAATTTGGGGGCTCAATTGTGGTTGTAAGTCGAGGACTACCTGTATTTGTTGAAAAGTTAAAAAGAAAGGTCCCTGATGGCCATTACAATATCTTCTATGTATACATGGCAAAAATTTTCTCCTGATATTGCTAACCCACCATTTTAACCCTTATTCTCAATTAATTTATCAGTTACCCTTTTCAAGATGTGTAAGTTGGCATGGTGGCCAAGACATCGTGAGGCCTCAGATCTCATAAATGAGAAAGGACTTCCTTTCTCTCTTCTGAATCTCCTACCAGTCAGTGTCATTAGAAGCCCTCGAATGTTAGCATTAGGAGTCAAACTTGTCATTGGGAGTCAAACTTGTCATTTTCTCACAGATGTCTAACTTTATAAACTTCATAGTATTACTTCCCTTTCTGGAACCTAAAAATCATTTTGAACACTCAGAGCACAATACCGAAAATAATTTAATTATGGCACATGCGAGACAATGATCTCATCAGGCTTCGAGGTGAGGAGAAAAAGGATTTGCTGGGTTCCCTCTGCCACTAATTAGTTTACTTTGACTAGCAGCAAGTATAATCTTCTCTTTGTCATCTCTGCCCACCTTTAAGCCACTATGAATTAAATATAAATGTAATGTAAAAAAACAACAACCCCAGTGTGGATTGATATTGGAACTGCCCACTACTTACATTGTAAAGTGTTGGATAAATTAATCCAATTAATTTTTAGCAATATATGGCAATAAATTGGTAAGGGTCTTCTGCTCTATTTTCTCAATAGCTCCCTATAGCCAAAGGCAATGTCTAATTTGTACACCTCAATAAAATGTTAGGAAAATGGTAGGCTTATTCATGGTTCAAAAATGATTGGATGAATGCTTTGGACATCCAATACCTCTTTTCTATTTATTAATAGACTTTTTTTTCAGGCTTCCACACAAGGCTGGAAAAAGATGCTGTTGTTTTATGAATGTAATTAACTTTAATTGTAGATTTAGCAAAGCATAAGGTTTGGCGGGGAGGGGACAAGCTTAGATGGCAGCTTGAGAAAAAACAACAACCCTGCATTATTTTATAAATAACAGAGAGATGCCATGCTTGCTCTCATACAAGTTCCACAGCATATTTTCAGAATTATTTCCAAAGTATGCACAGAAAATATTTTCTGATAGAGCACTACAGCCTTCTTCAGGCAGCACTTTCTTGGATACAGCAACTGACAGTATCTGGGACTATTTCTGCTTTGCCACCATTTTGACTTTCCAAGCCTTCAGAAACAATTCAAAAGTGGTCCATTAGTTTGTTTTTTACTTCTGCCAACTTGAAATGCTGAAAGCCAGCAGTCAAAATCTATGCCTCGCTCCCACGCTTTCACAGCTGCTGCAGCCTGCAGCAACAAAAATACCCTTACCTTCACTCCACACAAAAGAGAAGAAGAAAAAAAGGAAAAACCTCAGATATGGAGAGAAGGGGGAAAAAATCTAGACAATTTCACCCTGGTGTGTGTGTGTGTGTGTGTGTGTGTGTGTGTGTGTGTGTGTGTTTACTATTGAGCTGGAGGTCAAAAGCTGTCAAGTTAATATTATTAGAGGATATGAATTTCAAGACTCAGGGCAAGTGTCCTCTCCATGAAGAAAAAAAAACCATATCAGAATCACTGTTTGTGGTTTTAACTGCATCACTTTCCAACACTGATACAAAGGCCCACCGCTGCTTTCGAACTGACTCAGAATAATCCTTGTGTCCAAGTTGCTCTGTCAAGCCATTTGGGAATCCTCCTAAATAATACTCTGTTAACGGCTATTAATCACAATGGTAGGATGATGACTCCAACTCAATAGCAGCAGCAGCCCTCTGAATACCACTTGAGGGGAGAATATCAATGAGAGAAGAATATGGACTTCATGTCCTATTTGTGGACTTTCCAAGGCCATCTTGGCTTTCTACTCTCCACCTCCTCAAAATTGGATCCTGGACTATGTGACTTTATGCTTTCACAAATGTTTATGATAATTAGTTCTATCTACTTTCTCTCATTTAGGCCATTTTGGGATGACATCTTTTTTTTTTCCAGGTAGAAATACTGTGGTGAAAGAAATCCCTACTGTAATGAAAGAGGGAAGTGTGTGTATTTTCCTAGATATCAAAGCCTCTGTGAAATAAATTATTCTTATCCTTAGTATGTTTATTCAAAAGCAAGTCCTGTAGATTTAAATGAGCTTACTTGAAGTATCTTGAGGATTACAGAATTAATTCACTTACAATAGATGAACTAAAATTTTATCCATACAGTCTTTACTAATACAGAATTGTTTAAAGGATTAACAAAAACTCATACTGAGAACCAAAAATAACCTTCTCTATCTATGGTACTATGAAATAGAATATATCAGTGGTTCTTAAACTGAGGATAATTACCTCCAAGGGGATAGTTTGGGCATATCTGGGGCCTCTGTGGCTCAGACTGGTAAGACAGCTGTGTGACAGCTCTGTGGCTCAGACTGGTAAGACAACTGTGCTACAGCTGCCTGCAATTACTTCAGTTCTAGTCCCACCAGGCCCAAGGTTGACTCAGCCTTCCATCCTTTATAAGGTAGGTAAAATGAGGACCCAGATTGTTGGGGGCAATAAGTTGACTTTGTATATAAATATACAAATAGGATGAAGACTATTGCTAACATAGTGTAAGCCGCCCTGAGTCTTCAGAGAAGGACAGGATATAAATGCAAATTAAAAAATATATATCCTGGGGGTAACAGAGCAATTTGCAATTGTTTATGTGTGAGTCAAGGATCCAGTTTGGGACTGCTGCTGCCAAGATACTTGTGTAAAACAACAGAGTCTGGGTTTGGTTTGGTTTGGTTTGGTTTTTTGTGGTGGTAATTACATTATTTGAGACCGTAAAAGGCGAAATTGGGTCAAACAGTTTAAGAATGTCTTTATTTGTTGAATTATATTTCTCTGACGAATGAAGGCAAATAATGTTGTAGGATCCAATCTGGGTCAGTCATCAGGACCAGAAGGTTTGGACTCGGGCTGGAGCCCATCTTTAGGGAATTTCTGCCTAGCCTTGCTTTGTATTGTCTTGTATTGCTCTGATTTCTGAGTGTTTTAAGTATTTTTTTTTAATTTAAAATTTCTTCCCTCCACCCTCACTCCCTGGCAACATCAGCCTACAGGCTAGCAAGGAGGAAAATACATTCCAAATGAGACACTGCAGCAAACTGAGTGGGAGTCATTTTTTTCAGCCAACACTCCCTCCCCCCCCATACAACATCCCATTTTAACATCTGTCAAGTAAAAATAATGGGAAGTATGAGAAGGTACCAGGACAGAAATAGTCCCAGAGAGGAGAGCCAGATCCCCCATGATTGTACAACCAGCTCAGTTCTATAGAATGGAATGAGAAATTGATTAGTTGCTGGGCAAGCAGGTCTCTTACTCTGCCAGGAAGGGGAAGTGATTGAAAGTGGCAACCACAGGGAAACTGGCCAATAAATAACAAAAGCCCAGTTCAACTTCCCTCATCCTTTTCTGGACAATGCAGAGAGAAAAAGCAGGGTTGCTGCACCTAAAGATAACAATACAATTCAGAATCTTGTTACAGCAGAAGAGTGCAAACATGACCCCTTTCTCCTAATAAAATAGTGGAGGTCTAGCTATTTCAAAATGTTATTAAAGAGGAATAGTGCTAAGATAACTTCTCTTCTTTCCCAAATCAAAGAGGTGAGCTCTGCTCTGAACCTCCCTCCCAGATCTTACTGAAAGGCTGGAAAGAAATCCGTTTCAAAAATAAGGAAGTGGGGAGGTGACAGGCATGAGCAGGCATCTGCAAGGGGTGCCAATGACAAAATGTGCATTGGGACATCAGAACAAAAAGCCCCTAACTTCCTTACTTGCATGCAACATTTTGATACAGGTACAACAGATCATCATTTTTGTCTGTCATTGCAATTCATACTGGTCATCTGAACATCTCAGAGAAAAAATGAGGGATGGAGGGAAGGGAGTGTCGACACAGCCAAATCCCAGAGAAATTCTTTGATCATACCATAACAGCTCAGTTTTCAGAATAACAGGTGACAAGTCTTTACAGATTTTCTATTCTTTGCAGCTGCAAAGGAATAATATCCCTTGAAGATGGAAGATGCTACTTTAAAACTGGTAAATTTAATGATAATCTCAGGCTGTCTTTCTTCATGAGCTTAGGATAAGTAAAGACAATATCATGGAGGTAAGATAGAAAACAAAAGTTGTAAGAGTAATATGCCTGGAATGCACTACCAGACTCTGTGGTCTCTTCCCAAAATCCCCAAAGCTTTAACCAAAAACTATCTACTATTGACCTCACCCCATTCCTAAGGGGTCTGTAAGGGGCGTGCATAAGCGCACCAATGTGCCTACCGTTCCTGTCCTAATGTTCCCTTTGATTGTATCCAATTTCATATAGTTATTATATACTTACAATATATATAAACATATATATATCGTATAGTTATTTCATGCTTATGCTTATATATAATGTTGTGACAAATAAATAAAAATAAATAAATAAATAAATAAATAAATAAATATGTGACATATTAAAGGGCAAGTGGGGACAGCGCCTATAATAATAAAGGCACTTTTTGATATATGTTTGATAATTCAGGTATTGTTTCTTGCCAATTATGCTAACCTTCCTACTCTCTCTGCTTTCTCTGAGCATCTTCCCATGTTTTTTGACTAAGTTATTTTTCCCTTACATTGGAACATGTAACGTCATGTATCAGAACTATTCACACACACTGGAAATAAAGACCTTTTTCAGGAACACAACACTGAATACAAATGAACTGGAACCCAACAGGGAGCGGAAGTAAGGCTGCAGACTTATTCATACTTATATATTTTTTTCAGTATAAATACTTTTTATTTTTTAAAACAAAAACAAGACGTAACAAATGCTAACATAAAACATATACTCCTTCTTTACATCAGCTTCATACATATATTAACTCACACATAAGGAAAAACAACAACAAAATTGCAGTTGCAAACTGTAGCATGCAATAAAAGAAACACAATCATGCTTGATTTTAATCATCTTACAGTTTGCATGGAAATGCCCAATAATGGAATGCTGTCAGTATTGAGACCAGTATTGAGACCAGGCGAGATCTTCTGAGAAGAACCTTCCACAATGGAGATATAATAGCCACACAGAAACTCTTGGCAATGACAGGATTTTCAAGAAGGCAATCACTAAATCCATATAATATTTTTTCCAATCTTTTGATAATAATATGGAATGAGAAACATGTCACAAGCTTCATTATGTTCCCAAAACACTCGCAACTGGATTTGCCATAAACCAGCTATAACCATGTAGCCTTTATATCAGTTATAGAGCTAGCTATGTTTAAACCTTACCACATTTTCCGTGAAATAAAACATAGTTTGGGGACATCATTGATCATGGAGAAGGAAGAGGATTATTAGCATAATGTTTATCTGGGCTGATTACTGGATTAGTCTACTTTCCCTTCACTCAGCTGCTGTCCACAAATAGGATTTTCCACAGTTTACAGAACTACAATGTGTAGTGGAAAACTGAAGGAAAATAAAATTTAAAAATGAATGAAGATATTGAGTGAACCAAATCTGAATATTCTGTAGTGAATATGTATAATAGGAACATTCCAGCTAAGACCATGATTAAGAGGGCGTTTGGACTGTTATCCACAATTCAACATCCTCCCAGGGTTTAGTATTGAAATCATAAGTTAGTGTTTTCCAATTTAAAAAAAGCAAAATTAGAGGTTAGCATAATAATTAGTTAATTAGGGTCCAGCATTTGATTTATATATTGTAATATGTATTTCCTCAAGATCATTTTTCCTATTCATCCTTAGCAGTTCAGCAATGTTTTAAGGCAGATTATTGGATTTTGCAGGACTATATTTTACAGGCAGCATATTAAAGTCCCTCCTGTTGTTTTGGAAATGGTCGCTTTTCTCGGAATCTAGCTGCAAGAAGTAAGAGCAATTGCAGACAATCTCAGCAGCAATAACCCTTGCCTTGTTTATTCTTTATAGAATGTTTCTAATCTTGGCAAATATAACATTTTATCGGATTTTTCCCCCCGAGCAAGACTGCACTATGCCAAGAGTTAATGGCTCTGGCATGACTCCTCATTTCTTTAATGCATATAAGTTTGGGCCTGCCCTAGTTTGTTTTCTAGTCCAAAACATGCTGTTCTCCTACCACATTGGGGGGAAAGTAATTTTAATACAATGCCATTTTAGTTGTCTCTAGTCATTTGCCACTTTATTCATATGCAGCTGCTGCTCTTACTGAGAATGTTCTCAACAAGCAACAGTCCATTATAAAATCGAGTCCAATAGGAGCCAAAAGAATGGTGGTTGTTCTACTACAATTGTGTATTTATTTTTCTATCTGCTTATTATATGTTTGAATTTTCTTCTCTGTTAGCAAGATTATGTTAATGTGGCCTTATGATAAAGTAGAATTAGGTCATCTGGTGTGATTTTTTTTCTTGTCTGGTCTACCTGGGAAGCCTGACATCAATCTGGCGAAGTCTGGAAGTAAAAAAAATCTCTCCCTCCCATCTCCTTTCCTGCCCGGAAACTGGGAGTGTGTGAGGATATGGAAAGGTGATCTTGGGGGGGAGGGGAAGGGGGAAGAAATGCTGGCTAGAAAATAGTCAGATAAGAGAAGGTACAGGCCACAGCTAGACAGTGGGCATAGCAAGCGGCTCAGAAGAGGCCCTTCCAAGATCTTTTCCCATACACCATTACAGATATTGGAAGCTGCTATAGTTTAGCAAGATCTTAAGGAGATAAGCTGTTAAATCGCGCTCTTCTAAAGCTCCCATCTCCAAGTTGCAAAAATATAGATGATTACTGGATGGCCATCAAGAGCAAACACTTTCTGCTTCTCTTTCTTACCATTCTAATAGTCTCTGGATTTTTGCAGCCCAGGTAGGAAAGCCCTATTCTCTTCTCCAGCTTGATACAACATAAAAGCTGTTCTTAAAATCAGGCCCTGCCGCTATTCATTACTAGGCTTAAAACAGATCAAATAAAGGTAAGGAGACAGTTAAAAAGCAATCTGGCACTGTGTACTTATTACTGCTATTACTGTTCTGCCAGTGTAGTCAGGGTATTTTACATTTTAAAAGAATAGAATATTGTCTAATTTGCATGAGCAAATCTTATAGGAATACTACAAAAGGAAAATAGGGAAGGGGAAAGAAAAGGAGTATCAGCCAATTCACATACTAATTCTGTCAGGAATGAAATGACAGCTGGTCCTAGCTGAGGTGCTGAAGAAATCTGTGTCTTTCTCCCTTTGCCTCTTACTTTCCACCTGGACAAAATCCCAGACACCCTCAGCTTCCATTACACTTCACGAGACTAGCTGACCTTGACCGCAAAATAATTAGTAGCCAGAGATATTGTCATACATGTCAACATTTAAAAGAAACTCTGAGAAACCTACATGGCCCATAACAGTGACTTGCTGAAGAAGCCACACTTCCATTATGGTGGCGGTAATAATAATGTTGTGAACTAATTGCTATTAATCACTGCCAGTTGTTACTAGATTTTATAAAGTCATTATGGTTCTACAGAAATGGACACACTGGGATCTTTTAACTGGGCTAAAGCAAAGGGATACCTACCAGACCAGCACTCTAATAGAGAAGCATTAGAATAGAATAGAATAGAATAGAATAGAATAGAATAGAATAGAATAGAATAGAATAGAATAGAATAGAATAGAATAGAATAGAATAGAATAGAATAGAATAGAATAGAATAGAATAGAATAGAATAGAATAGAATAGAATAGAATAGAATAGAATAGAATAGAATAGAATAGAATATTGTCTAATTTGCATGAGCAAATCTTATAGGAATACTACAAAGGAAAATAGGGAAGGGGAAGAAATGCTGGCTAGAAAATAGTCAGATAAGAGAAGGTACAGGCCACAGCTAGACAGTGGGCATAGCAAGCGGCTCAGAAGAGGCCCTTCCAAGATCTTTTCCCATACACCATTACAGATATTGGAAGCTGCTATAGTTTAGCAAGATCTTAAGCAGACAAGCTGTTAAATCGCGTTCTTCTAAAGCTCCCATCTCCAAGTTGCAAAAATATAGATGATTACTGGATGGCCATCAAGAGCAAACACTTTCTGCTTCTCTTTCTTACCATTCTAATAGTCTCTGGATTTTTGCAGCCCAGGTAGGAAAGCCCTATTCTCTTCTCCAGCTTGATACAACATAAAAGCTGTTCTTAAAATCAGGCCCTGCCGCTATTCATTACTAGGCTTAAAACAGATCAAATAAAGGTAAGGAGACAGTTAAAAAGCAATCTGGCACTGTGTACTTATTACTGCTATTACTGTTCTGCCAGTGTAGTCAGGGTATTTTACATTTTAAAAGAATAGAATAGAATTCTTTATTGGCAAGTGTGATTGGACATACAAGGAATTTGTCTTGGTGCATATGCTCTCAGTGTACATAAAAGAAAAGATACATTCATCAAGAATCATAAGGTACAACACTTAATGATAGTCATAGGGAAACAGTCAATATAAATCTTAAGGATCCCAGTCATACAGTCATAAGTGGGAGGAGATGGGTGATAGGAACAATGAGAAGATTAATAATAATGCAGACTCAGTAACTAGTTTGACATTGTTGAGGGAATTATTTGTTTAGCAAAGTGATGGTGTTCAGAAAAAAACTATTATATATATATTTGTTTTCTGAGGTTTTCACGGGTGTTTGTATGTAGGTCTTTGGTTTTTCGGGTTTTCTCCCGGGTAAAATTGGAAGTGTCTTGGCGACGTTTCGTGAAGTCTCATTCGTCATCTTCAGGCTTCAGCTGTGCTTCGTGCTTCTGGGATCCCAGTCATACAGTCATAAGTGGGAGGAGATGGGTGATAGGAACAATGAGAAGATTAATAATAATGCAGACTCAGTAACTAGTTTGACATTGTTGAGGGAATTATTTGTTTAGCAAAGTGATGGTGTTCAGAAAAAAACTATTATATATATATGTATGTATGTATGTATGTATGTGTATATATATATATATATATATATATATATATATATATATATATATATATATATATATATATATATATATATATATATATATATATATATATATATATATACAGGTCTTGGCATTTTCAGATCTTTTCCCATACACCATTACAGATATTGGAAGCTGCTATAGTTTAGCAAGATCTTAAGCAGACAAGCTGTTAAATCGCGTTCTTCTAAAGCTCCCATCTCCTTTCCTGCCCGGAAACTGGGAGTGTGTGAGGATATGGAAAGGTGATCTTGGGGGAGGGAAGGGGAAAGAAAAGGAGTATCAGCCAATTCACATACTAATTCTGTCAGGAATGAAATGACAGCTGGTCCTAGCTGAGGTGCTGAAGAAATCTGTGTCTTTCTCCCTTTGCCTCTTACTTTCCACCTGGACAAAATCCCAGACACCCTCAGTTTCCATTACACTTCACGAGACTAGCTGACCTTGACCGCAAAATAATTAGTAGCCAGAGATATTGTCATACATGTCAACATTTAAGAGAAACTCTGAGAAACCTACATGGCCCATAACAGTGACTTGCTGAAGAAGCCACACTTCCACTATGGTGGCGGTAATAATAATGCAGACTCAGTAACTAGTTTGACATTGTTGAGGGAATTATTTGTTTAGCAAAGTGATGGTGTTCAGAAAAAACTATTATATATATATATATATATATATATATATATATATATATATATATATATATATATATATATATATATATATATATATATATATATATATATATATATATATATATATATATATATATATATATATATACAGGTCTTGGCATTTTCAGGTCTTTTCCCATGTAAGGTTGAGAGTATTGGCGACGTTTCAACGAGGTCTCACTCATCATCTTCAGGCTGGTGTCTTCGGCTTTGTGCTTCTTGAGCAAAGAGTGATCAGAGCTGCCATCTCTCTATAAATACTGGTGGGGAGGTGAGGAGTGTTGTTGTGAGAGGGTTGGTTGGCTCTGTGGTTGCATCCTGATTGGTAGATGGAGTGGGTGTTTGCAGATTGGTCAGCTGTTTCGTAGCATCCTGTGTGGGTGTGGTCCTGGTCTTTTGTTCCTGAGCTTTGGTGTTGTGGCCTCTGAAGTTCTGTGATGTGATGTCTTGAGCAGATGGCTGTGATGCAGCATCCCGGGCCCTGGTTTGGCTCCGAGTCTGTCATGTGTTCCTGGTGTGTGTCAGCCTGCTTTGTGTGGGGATCGGAGGGGGGCACAGCAGCCAGTGGTGTCAGCATGGTCTGGTTTCTGGATGGTGGTTGTGTTTCGTCTGTGGGATAGATTTGAGTTTGAATCTGGTGAGGGTGATTGGTGGTGGCATTGTGTGTTGTCCTGGGTCCGGGGTCAATTTTCGTGGCTGGGACTCATTTGTTGACCAGGACTGGTTTCAAGAGGTCTGGTAGGCGGGAGGTGTCATCCCGTTTGTTCATATTGTGGGGGTGTTTCTCTATTTCAATGGCTTCCATAATTATTCTCTTGTTATAGTGTTCAGTTTTGGAGATTAATTTGGTTCCTTCAAAATCAATTTCGTGTCCTGTGGTTTTAAGGTGCTGGAAAAGGGAGGAGGTTTTTTCTTCTTTTCTGACTGTGTTTTTGTGTTCTGAGATGCATGCATTTATTCTCCTATTAGTTTGTCCAATGTATGTGGCTGGGCAGATTTTGCATGGTATTTCATAGATTCCTTGGTTTTCTAGATGGATCTTGTCTTTGAGGTTTCTTAAGATTTGGCTATTTTTTGGTCTGTGCAGAAGGCTGTCTTGATGTTGTGTTTGTGGAGAATTTTTCTGATTTTATCTATATATATATGTATATGTGTATACACACACACATATGTACGTACGTACGTACAATGGAATTGACCTACAAGCTCATCAAAGAAGATGAGTAATGGAGGTTTCACATTACAGACAGTGCTCCATCCATATGTGAAAAGAATATGGGGATAAACAGAGATACGTTTATTTACTGAAGCAACAGTAGAAGGAAGAGAAGGTCCAAGCAACTTCCTAAACTAGTAGTTGGTTTTATCACACCTTGCCTCCCTTTGCTGGATCTCTGTAGATGATTGGTAGCCATTCATTTTAATAAATGCATAAAGTACCATGCAAGATGAATAGCATATGCAAAGAACCTCAAGGTGTTTTACAATGGAAAAACACCTCTTTAAAATACCATAAAATATAATGATGCTGAAAGCAATTAAAAATCAGCAATAACTATAAAAGGTGTAAAGAGACAATAAAACACAATTGAAAAAATCTGTGGTACCATCTATAACATCACAAATGAATAAGAGAGGTTTTCCTAGTTCTTACAAGATGTCAGGAAAATATATCTAAGAAATAAATTCCAAATTTCTTTCTTTGCTAATTACCTATCTAAACTCAAAGTACGCCCATGAAAAAGTTTCCAAAGATCTCTGCAAATTGATCAGCAGACTTATGTAGAAGAAAGTGACTCTTGTAGCAGACTCCCCCACCCTGAATACCTGAATAAGAACTAGCCTCAAGCTGGATGGTTCTTATGTAAGTGGAAGCGTGACCCAGAGTAAACTAGAATATAGAGTTGTGCTAAGTTTCAAAGTACAGTATTCCTTCATGTCTGCTCTAATATGCAAAGTAGGACCCAATATCCAACATGGTTGAGTCACATCAAAGCAGCCACTTTGCTGGCCTTCACCGCAAACAAAGCTAAAATAGTGTTGGATCTGCAAGAACTTTTCCTTTTTTCTTACCATCTTTGGCCAAACCAGCAGTAAGATCCTATCTTGGTATCTTTGGTTTGGTTGGATTTGGTTAGCCAACATATTTCAAATATTACAGTTCAAAGAGACTCATGTTCCCCTTTAGGAACAAGAATGAGTTATAAAGTATTTTTGTAGGCATAAGAACTCAAATTCTCAGCATTTTCTCCATTAAAAAGTATCTGATTATTGAAATATTTCTTTTACCTGAGATTTTGTATAGCTGGTTCCTGTTCACAATAAACAATGCCTAGATGAGGTGGAAAAATAGCCTCCTCAGATAAAGAACTATCTCCTTCCTTCCCCATAGAATAGAATAAAATAGAATAGAATTTATTGGCCAAGTGTGATTGGACACACAAGGAATTTGTCTTGGTGCATATGCTCTCAGTGTACATAAAAGAAAAGATACGTTCATCAAGGTACAACATTTACAACACAAATGATGGTCATAGGGTACAATTTAACCCTTAATGATAGCAACAAAATGTTACAGTCATACAGTCATAAGTGGAAAGAGATTGGTGATGGAAAACGATGAGAAGATTAATAGTAGTGTAGATTTAGTAAATAGTTTGACAGTGTTGAGGGAATTATTTGTTTAGCAGAGTGATGGCCTTCGGGAAAAAACTGTTCTTGTGTCTAGTTGTTCTGGTGTGCAGTGCTCTATAGCGTCGTTTTGAGGGTAGGAGTTGAAACAGTTTATGTCCAGGATGTGAGGGATCTGTAAATATTTTCACGGCCCTCTTCTTGATTCGTGCAGTATACAGGTCCTCAATGGAAGGCAAGTTGGTAGCAATTATTTTTTCTGCAGTTCTAATTATCCTCTGAAGTCTGTGTCTTTCTTGTTGGGTTGCAGAACCAAACCAGACAGTTATAGAGGTGCAAATGACAGACTCAATAATTCCTCTGTAGAACTGAATCAGCAGCTCCTTGGGCAGTTTGAGCTTTCTGAGTTTGCACAGAAAGAACAGTTTTTGTTGTCCTTTTTTGATGATGTTTTTGATGTTAACTGTCCATTTTAGATCTTGCAATATGATAGAGCCTAGAAATTTGAAGGTTTCTACTGTTGATACTGTGTTGTCAAGTATTGTGAGAGGTGGAAGTATGGAAGGGTTTCTCCTAAAGTCTACCACCATTTCTACAGATTTGAGTGTGTTCAGTTCCAGATTGTTTCGGTCGCACCACAAGGCTAGTTGTTCGATCTCACGTCTATATGCGGATTCGTCATTGTCTCGAATGAGACCAATCACTGTTGTGTCATCTGTGAACTTCAGTAGTTTAACAGATGGATCATTGGAGATGCAGTCATTGGTATACAGAGAGAAGAGAAGTGGGGAGAGCATACAGCCTTGGGGGGCCCCTGTGCTAATTGTACAGGTATCTGATGTGATCCTGCTTAGCTTCACCTGCTGCTTCCTGTTTGTTAGGAAGCTTGTGATCCACATCATTATGATCCTCATCATCTTTATCATTCAAAACTAACAAGTATTGCTACTACTACAAAAAAATGAATTAATAGCAAAATAGCGTGATACATTTGTAATCAAGGAAACAGTCCTAATAAATAGATTTATCAATATTATATTGGGCATAAAATCTATGACAGGAATCTGAAATTCCCAGGCTTTTATAGATATGTGATTCAGGTGCTTCCCAAGGTAATTAAAACAATGTTGATTCAAAAAAAGCAGAATTACCTCATGTGAAGTCCTGAGAAAAGGAATTTATCAGAGTATGGTAATTAATACTACCAGTCTGTTCCATGCGCAGACCTGAACCAGAATTGTCTACCTTCGGTTTATATATACGATGTATCTTATTTTCTTTTCTTTTCTTTTCCTTCCTTCCTTCCTTCCTTTTTTCCCTTCTTCCTTTCTTCTTTTGTTCTTGTTAGGATGGTAGAATAACCACACAGTTGGGTTGCCTAAATTCTTATTTTGTTTATTGACCTAAAAAAAATGATATGCCATTTGTTAAGCAGCTTAAAAACTATAACCGTTGCTCTGTGCCTGTGCCCACTATGCTTCTTGACATATCTGTTTCTGAAGTTGTCTGCAGCACTGATTTGTTTATGCAAATTTATTTTGATCTAATCAGCACCATTCAATTTGTATGAAACAGGGTCAGAATTGATAATTTGAAATCTGAGAAAAAATACCCCCTTCATTGAAAAAATAAAATGTTACGCCTTTGAAGTAATTCAATGTAATTCCCACAGGAAAAATATTGCACTATAGCAACGTTTCATATCTCTATCTCTTTCCATCTTTCTCTTTTTTTCTCACATATGCTTATACCCTTCCACGTATTTTCTACAACTGAAAAAAAAATCCTTTGATTTTCTCTGGTCCCAGAGATTTTTCTCCTTCCTTCCTTCCTTCCTTCCTTCCTTCCTTCCTTTCTTTCTTTCTTTCTCATGGTTTCTAACCAATCAGCAATCAAAATATGCAGTGCAGACTCTTTAAAGTTTCATACCATTCTTTTTCTTAGACCTTTAAATAATCAAGGGGATTTAAGAGCAATAAAAAAGAAGAAAATCTTGTTAGCAGGACAGATTGAAACCTATAAGATTTTATGGACATTAGAGGCAGGAAGCGCATAAGGAAAAGCAAATATAATGTAAACCTGGAATAATGCAAGGAAATTTGTAGTACAATCTCAGCAATAGGTTGAAAAGCTGAGAAATATTATTGTTACAGAAAGCATGGATTAGACTGCAACTGTGGCCAGATCAGAGGTGGATTTCAGCAGGTTCTTACCAGTTCTGGAGAACCGGTAGCAGAAATTTTGAGTAGTTTGGAGAACCGGTAGTAAAAATTCTGACTGGCCCCGCCCCAATCTATTCTCTGTCTCCCAAGTCCCAGCTGATTAGGAAGAAATGGAGATTTTGCAGTAACTTTCCTCTGGAGTGGGGAAGGAATGGAGATTTTAAAGAATCCTTCCCCTGTCACGCCCACCAAGCCACGCCTACCAAGCCATACCCACCAAGCCACACCCACAGAACCTGTAGTAAAAAAATTTGAAACCCATCCCTGGGCCAGATCCAACATGCTTTTCCTTATATTCTTATATGATCAAATAATGTAGAACCAAGCATTTTCTCTAGTGCAAAGCCAAAGACAGTCATATTCTCCGATGGCTATTTGGGCTTGTAATCTATTATGCATTGATTGTGTCCTTATGTGTACAAAGTTTGCCCTAATTATGCTGAAAGCAGGGCAATATTTATGCTTCTCAGAATAATGATGGAGAAATCCTTTTATCCGGGAGCTGCTGCCCTGGCTCGGCTTACTTTCCTTAACTGTGGCTCTCAATTTGTCACATCATATCAGAAGAAGAATCAGGATTGGGTAGGAGGTTAAAATGCATGCATGAGAAAGAGAAAACGTAAATATTCTGTAGCATGCCCAAATGACTTGAATGCTAATGTTAGGGAAATTAAGTGCAAGGTATAAAGTTTTCCATTAGCCCAGAGAATATTATATTAGCACTAGTTGCAGAATGCAATTAGCCTTTTATAGTACCTTTTCGTTTGTTTGTGCTCAAGGTACTTTACACAGTGTTTTGGCACCACAGCATTTGACAGACAACATAGATTCAGCAGGTCCCATTGAAAGGCCTGTCCGCTGTAATGAGTATTCATAAAAGCACAGCTATCAGCAATTATTTTAAAACTGCATGCCCTGCCCTTCACACTGCATCTTCCATAAAGAAACAATTAGTAATCCCCGTCCAAATTCTTAGGCTCAGTTTGGCCTAAAGGCTGCCTTCTCCCTTGCATTCTATTGCCATCTCTCTAGTCCACAAACCGTATCATTGAGGCACTAGGCTCAGTCAGCAGAGGACAGAGAAACACAGGCTCAGCGTTATGAAATTGCCTCCAGTCCCTCAGCAAAGTTCCTAAAATTCAAGTCCTTTTTTTTAAAATAAAAAAAAAAGCTGAAAGATTGTTAAAAAGTTTACCTGTTTCTGTTGATTCTTGAGGCTCAGGGTTAGGCCAGAAAAACAGGCCTTAGATGATGGTGGCCATGTTGATGAAGATCAGTGGTGGGATTCAAATAATTTAACAACCGGTTCTCTGCCCTAATGATTTCTTCCAACAACCAGTTTGCCAAACTGCTCAGAAAGTTAACAACCGGTTATCCCGAAGTGGTGCGAACTGGCTGAATCCCACCACTGATGAAGATGATTCAAGGTGGCCGTGGAACAGCTAGCCTATGCAATTAGGGAAAGTCCCAAGACAAACAATCCATCTGAGGATCAAGAAAAGAAATGTTGCTGTACTGTGACAGTCTACACAAGTGGAGCAGAAGTGTGTATCTTTCAACCAACCAACCCCACAGTCATTCCCCAAGTCCCAACTCCATATATGGAGTCTTTTAAAGTCCACTCCAAGCATCTTGGATAGAATGAAGGCAATGGGAGCAAAATGTGCTGCAATCTTTTCTGTGCCAGTAGCCCAGGAATGACACCGGCAGGACGACAGCCCCCACAACAATCTGAGTTCAAGGTGTGGCAATAGCAAATTTGGTTTCAATGGGTTCAAGGCACGATGAAGGCAACACAATTCCAGTATTTTCACGATAAAGGCAACTTGATTTCAATGAGTACAAGGCATGATAATGGCAACACAATCTCAACCATTGAAGGCAATGGGTGAAGAACATCCACCAATCAACTGGTTATGAATGGTTGTCTCTGACAACCACCAGGTTCCAAGCACCAAGTTAAATAGGTGCCAACCAGTGTGCCTCATTAGGAAGGGCAAGGCTATCTCCTCGCGAGTAGCCTTGCTGATCCTCTATTGCACCTCCCTCCCCTCAGTCCTGTGCAACTTGGTATTGGGCATGGGCAGCAACTCCCCATTTGCACTGACCAACTGCAACTTCACCTCTCTTCTGGCTTGGGCAATCAGCTGTTCATCTGGACATTCTCTCTTGAATTCCCCTTATGTTTCTGGCACAGCTTTATCCCATCTGATTCTGCCACAGAGCCTTCCATGTCACCATAGTGCTCCCCAACATTTCCCTTAGATGTCCCCGGAGCAGGCTCTTTCCCCTCATGCTCAAGGGAGCCATCACACTTGCCTTCTGTGATGAAGTCATTCTATTTTGGCTACTTTTTAAAAAAATAATCCAAGCCAAACGGCCTTAACTGATCAAGCTGACTATGCTTCCTAATACAAGATCAATTGGAATTAAATGCAATCGATGTTTGTGGAAGGAATAGAATGCTATGTGGAAATGCTCTATGGAGAGAGTAGGGAGACATGCTGCCTAGGGAATGGACAGAAGCCATAGCCCACAACTGCATAATAGGTAAAACACATAGTTCCTAAGGAACCCTCCTTACCTTCTCAGGCTGTAGGTGACAACTGGAGAATTGTACTTTCAGTTTTGCAAGTTTCTATTTATTTAGAAAATTTATATTGCCACCTATTTGCACATGAAGACTCAAGATGGCTTACCAGTGCTTCTCAATTATTTTCTGTCATGCTCCCCTAGGAAGAAGAAAATATTTTTCGCGCCCCCCGCGCGACTGTAAATAGTATCATTATTAAAAAAAATGAGGTCAAACACGCACCCCTTTACGGAGCCTCGCACCCCCCCTGGGGAGCGCGCCCCACTATTTGAGAAGCACTGGCTTACAGGAATATAAAAATATCATATATAAAAAATAAAACTAATAGAAGAAAATAACCAAATAATAAATTAATAACACACATCACATAAACCAGTCTGGGTTCCCCAGGCCCACTGGCAGAACCAGGTCTTTAGCACCTTCCAGAAGAGTGTTAGTGTGGGGGGCCAGTCTAATCTCTGGGGGAATGAGAGAGGGAGCCACCACGGAGAAGGCCCTTCTTCTGGGTCTCACTAGGTGTATCTCCCTAGGGGATGGGATCCGCAATTCCTTGCCTCCCCGCTCTAGTGGGTCAGGTAGATGTGACTAGTAAGAGATGGTCCCTCAGATAACCATGAAGGGCTTTAAAGCCATGAAGGGCTTTAAAGGTGACAACCAACACCTTGAATTGCACCCAAAAGCAATGAATGTAATGAATGTAGCTTTACAGTAAAATAGAGTTAACTTATTTGGTTGTGTCTTCTGTCCTGTCTTCCTGATATCAATCTTGCAACTCTTGCAGCTTCTCAACAAGGGTGAGAATGATGGGTGACCAATATGGCAAGCCCTGATAATGTCTCTTAGAGAAAGACGTTACGTCTTTGAACGTCTTTGAGTTGGTTATCTATAAACTATTGGGTTTACATTTTGGATGTTTTTGTCATCAATATGCCAGAGACATATTAATATTCTGATTAATTTTCTGTAAGGCAGAGTAGGTCCATTGTTCAAGTTTACTTATGGGTTATAGAGTTACAGTAACACTTTATGAATGATTGTACTTTATTACTTTGTATCCTAAAGGGTTTTCCACCACAGTGCTAATCACTTTTCAGATAAAGCCCTATTAAAAAGGAAGTGAGGGAGAATAAAGAGTAAGACTTCAGCAGCTGATGCTAACAGATTAAAGAAAGTTTCTTCAAAGGGCCCTTCTACATTCACTCCATTGCCATCATGTCACCCCTCCCCGCCACCCCATCTCTCACCATCAAGCCTGAAACTGATCTGTGATCATATTTCTTCCTGGCCTTGAAGCACCAAGAACAAGTGGTATTTCAAGCATAGTATAGCATAACTCAACTGTTTTCCCTTGGTAAAACCAATGTGAGAATTTAAAGGCTTGGACTTTAACACATGTACAGGGCACTGCTCTCTAGCATCCCATTCCCCATCAATATTTTCAGTGCATGTTACAGTATATGCCCAGGTAGTTATTGGAAGAAGACTCTCTACTGTGAAAACATCTTGACTATAGAAAAGGTTGTGCAGCTGTAATACGGAAAGGATGTCATGGTATCCAAGCATTTTCATCTTGGTGGCAGTTTGAATGGGATAGCCTTGATTTGTGGTGAAGAAGTCCTCACTGGTGACATATACAGCCCTTACTCAACCATTGTCAAAGAGTTGTAAGATCTGTCCTCATTAGGGTTGTTTTGGCATCACAGTCAGATTACTCTATGGGATGCTATCAGTTACTACAGAAATGACCTGTCATGGTTCGTTGAGGTCAGAAGCTGGGAGATGGGGTGAGGAAAAGTTAAATTAGAGAAGAAGGGAAAATGAAACCTGACAGGGTTTTAAACACGGAGAAAGAGTGAATTGTGAAACTGTCTACAATAACTGAACTCGGATTCAGTGAGATGATGATGATGATGACGACGATGACAGCAGCAGCAATATTAGTATTATATTTGCCCCACCAAATCTTCAACTGTCATTGTGGTAAATTAAAATATATTAAAAACTGGAGAGACTATAGTACAGTAGATGTTGAAAAAGTACTTGCTTGCAGCCAGCCTTTGGTCAAATACTTTCAAAGTCAATGAAAAAGCAGGGTTTTACCAAATCCCAGTGTTGTTTAAAACTAAAAATAAAAAGTCCAAATTTGGTTCCAGTTTCAAATAATCCAATGCAAGACCTCCAAAAATACTTAAATGAGCCAAGGCTGATCCAGACCTGCCTTTCTTATAGAGTAAGACAGGTCTGGATCAGTCCCATCTGTCATAGTAATTGCCCCCTGAAACACCATAAACCCCAGATTAGATAGCCATCTCTCTATTAAACCTTGAAAAGGATCTACTCCATAGCCTGGAGGTCAGATTGTTCACTCATGGGTTTTGGACATTTTTTGGGTTAGTGGGCTGCTGTAAATTCTTACCTTTTGTTAATATTGTTCTCCTAATTGCTTCCAGTTTGTCGTTAGCCATTCAGAGTCACATTCAAAAGACAGTAGCCATATAAATTGATGCAATAAATGTAAAGGGGACACAAAATACTACCACCTCTTACAATACTAGACAACACAGTATCAACAGTAGAGTCCTTCAAGTTTCTAGGTTCTATCATATCTCAAGACTTAAAATGGACACCTAACATCAAAAAAGTCATCAAAAAAGCTCAACAAAGAATGTTCTTTTTGAGCCAAGTCAGAAAGCTCAAACTGCCCAAGCAGCTGCTGTTACAGTTCTACAGAGGAATTATTGAGTCTGTCATCTGTATCTCCATAACTTTCTGGTTTGGCTCTGCAACCAAACAGAATTGCAGAAGAAACAATTGCTACCAATCTACCTTCTATTGAAGATCTCTATACTGCAGATATACTGAAAATATCTACAGACCCTTCACATCCTGGACATAAATTGTTTCAACATCTACCCTCAAAACAATGCTATAGGACACTGCACACCAGAAAAACTAGACACAAGGACAGTTTTTCCTGAATGCCATCACTCTGCTTAACAACTAATTCCCACAACACTGTCAAATAATTTACTAAGACTGTATTACTATTATTCTTCTCTTCCTTACTAGTATCTATCTCTTCCCAATTGTTACTATAACTATGTCATTCTCTCAACTTATATTGTTTTTATTTGTTTCCTAGTCCATTGATAGTTTATTAGTAACCTTGACCATCACTAAGTGTTGTATCTTTTTATTCTTGATGAATGTATTTTACTCTCCTTATATACACTGAGAGCATATACTGTACATCTAAGACACATTCCTTGTGTGTCCAATCACACTTGGCCAATAAAGAATTCTATTCTATTCTATTCTATTCTATTCTATTCTATTCTATTCTATTCTATTCTAAAATTTTCAACTGATTTAGGAATGCTAAGATTCTGCGAATAGCATCCCTTCTCACAGAGAAGTGGAGAAAGAGATACATAACTAAGCTGAAGCCCTTCTGGGTCCAGTATACGTTAATTTGAAAGTTTGGTATTGAATGACAACTATAATACTTACCTCCATATATATGTTTGGTTTGGAAAGAAAACAAACTATAAACAGTTTAATCTCATTTAGCCTCTCTTAAAGCTTAATGGCCTCTGGTGGCGCAACAGGCTAATGCAGCCTATTATTAACAGCAACTGCTTGCAATATTGCAGGTTCAAGTCCCACCAGGCCCAAGGTTGACTCAGCCTTCCATCCTTTATAAGGTAGGTAAAATGAGGACCCAGATTGTTGGGGGGCAATAAGTTGACTTTGTATATAGTATACAAATGGATGAAGACTATTGCTTGACATAGTGTAAGCCGCCCTGAGTCTTCGGAGAAGGGCGGGATATAAATGCAAAAAAAAAAAAAAAAGCTGAACAGCACTACCTCTAGAATTAATTGCCACTCCAACACAGAAGACAGCAGACCCACCAATGTGCATTTTGTCATTTTGCCATTTCATTCCTTTTAGCTCGGCTTAGAAAAAAAAAACGAATGAAAAAGGCGGTAAAAGGATTGCATATTAAAGACCTTTCAGAGGTAAAAAATTAAATGATACACAAGTGTCATAATTCTAAATTCAAGATAACAACTACCCTCCTTCAGATATATTGAATGCAGTAGCCATTATCTACACCTACTTGGAATCAGAATGGTTTGCATTCAAGACATCTAGAAGTCACCCGGCTGAAGAAAAATTCACTATAATATTTCTTACCTTCTTGCCTAATCCTCATGCTGTACCCCTTTCATATATGCAGATGTGCAAGAGGTGTTCTCTGCCTGTAGTATTTCCATTGCAATCCTAGCAAAACAATGCAATATCCATGCAATGCTTATGGAATTCCCATTATTTCATTCGTGTATCATTCATTACAGCCAATGAACTGGGACATGATTTGTTGTCAATAATTCCACGCTTAGTGGGAAATGTCTAATGTGCTAGCTAGCAAGCATAGCCAAAAAACCAGGAAATTAACCAAATATCAGGTTCACCCCAACAAAATAGACTCATTTCAGATGCCCCCGGACTCAAATTATTAATGAATTGTAAGCTTTGGAATCTCATTCAAGCCTAAACTTAATGCAAAATAAAAATTAATCAACTTATCAGACCGGGATATCTTAAACCAGAGCTTCTGCTTAAAAGTCTACCTCATGCCACATAAAACTCTGAATCTTTGGAACTAACTAGGGTTGGTTGCATCCATCCACTTTATTTCCACAATTTTCCTTCTTGGTTTTTAATTCAGTTCCTTTTCCAAATAGTTTGAAGCATTCTTGTTAAGTTTGTACAAATCTAGCATTTTTTCCCAATAGAAGCTAAATAGATTACTTTGAAGAAATCTAGAACCTGCTCAAGTTCACTAGAACAAGTGATGTACACAGGGACAGTGTTTCTGATACTGGAGATAAATTGTTACCCATCTGACAAGGGAAAAGGCCCATTTGCAAACTACCATGTCTTCCTACCTACATACCTAATTTTTTCTCCACCCTTCAGTTTTTACCAGCTTGGCCCTATCAACTAGGCATGTAATTTCTTTTTCTAGTGCTCTTCCTAGGTTGCAAATTCAGTGGAGGGCATAGGCTGAGCCATTCCAACAGAATAAATATATGGACCAAGAGCAATTAAGCTTAAGAGGAGAAACAGCAATTCAGCAATCCAAAATAATTTAGAAAATTATGTTTGGAATACAGACAGCAGGTAAGGGTATTTTTCTGCCTTACATAATTTTGCAAGAACATATGCTCATCCAAAGAAACTGATTATCAAAGTTTCAGGTTTGACAAATATCTTCTCTGCTCAGCAATACTACATAACATGTCACTTGCTGCCACTAATTGAGCTGATCTTTCAGAAGTTAACTTTTAAAAGCATCGTATCATGTGAATGTATGGAGGATAAGGCTATCATAAGCTATATAAGGTATAGAGCAGTGGCCACGTGCAGACCGGATGCGTCACATGCTGGCCATGCCCACCCCCAGTTTAGCGAAGGGGGAAAAAGTTGTGATACATCACGTGATGATCACGTGACGACGCAAGTTTGACACCCCTGGTATAGAGGATAAGGCATGAAGACTTGATTTTGTCATCAAGCTTAAAGCCCCAGACATGTGGTGAAGCCTGTTACATGATTATATTAATTGGTGTTGCTAGCTGGCTTTTCTTTTTTCCAAGCTCCTATATAATTTTGTTATATTGCATTTATTCATTTTGTAAGCCACTCAGAATCATGCATTTGAGATGGGTGATCATATAAATTCAATAAATAAATAAATAATCTTCATGGCTATATACCACCTCCTGTGCCAGAACAACATGCCAATGAATGTCAGGAAAGGCATATTCTTATTGCCTATAATCCATCTTGTGGGTTTCTCAAAGGCATTTGACCAGCCATTAACCTTTTCCAAATACAGCTCTTCTTATAAGTAATGCTATGTGTAATTATGCATAACATATATCTACTGCCTTTGCAAATTCCGTTTGATAGCATCTGTTATTACAGGGCTTTTTTGGGGGGTGTTATTTTGCTATCTTTAAAAAGTGAGAATTTCATAATTTTTAATGATGTGTTTCTACATTAATTACTTTATTCTTATGGAATAGTTTTATCTCCTAGGATGGTATCAAAATAATAAAGAGCTTTCCCTTGCTGCTAGAGGGAGCTGTAAAGAAACTGCAGCAACATCCCTCATTCTTCTGCAGCATATTTAAAAGCACTAAAATAAAATAAAAAAAGAAATATCTATGCAAAGCTGCAGAAGGACAGAAGACTGCAAAAATCTGGCATAGATCCATTCAGCTAGAAGTTGTAGCCCAACAGACCTGGGAGGCACCAAAAAGGAAATATAAATGTATCATAGTGTTAATGCCAGTCTTAGAAAAAAGATCAATCAAAGAACCTTTTAAAAATATATTCCTGAACTTCACTCTGCACATTTTTTGCATTTATCATGATAACTAAAATTCCTCTCTTTTTTTTGTCTATAATTACTGCTACAATAAAATACCAAAATTACCATTTGAGATGCTGCTGCCATATCAGATAGATTAACAATGGATTTTGGGGGGGAACCTCCCTTCAACTCTACTAGAAAGCATATCACATGCATGCAGGTGTAATCTCAGACAGAGGGTCCACCTATCCATTGAGGGCGTGCCATATAAAGTTGTCAACAAGCTCAATGATCAGAGGAACAAAAGAAAGAGGAAGGAAACCGCACACAGTCTGAACACAATGAATCAGAAAAGAGATTCTCACTGTTTCTAGCAGTGCCTCTCAAACTCCCCCCCACACACACACACACACACCCCGCTTCTGAGTTCACAGTAGGCCAATACAACATGTATAAGCTTTAAAATGCTTGATGCTTTCAAGACTGCCCTGCGGTGCAGTAAATTTGAAAATGTTCTTAATAGTCATCAGGATCAACATGGACTGTAATGGTCTTCAAAACTCATTGGGTAATTTTATCAGCTATCCAACACAGATGCAAGCAAGGATGATGTCACACTTTTCTTCCCTGCTCTGAAATCTGAGTCAGGCGCCAGGGAACGAAACCAATTGTGCTGCATCTGATCAGGTTAAAGCTTCTGGCAGCTGGCGATCAATAAGACAGCGGTTGGACTAATCCAAAATCACTGAAAACAGATCAAAGGAGCCCTTTTTGCAGCTTCTGGAAGCCCAGGCGATGGGAAATGCTGGAAATCATTCAGCTAGCTTAATGCCACTGACTTCCCAGTGACATCTTTCTATAAAACACCATTCTTACACAAATAAGGAGGGAAATGGGCAGGTAATGACTACTTTGTATAAATGGATCAGTTCTTTGTGTCTTTTTTTTTTTAATAAAGAGCGAAGGAACATTCAGCTTTAATCTCAGGATTTAAGCAAAGGAATGAATTGAAAGTAAGTAGGCAAGGGAATAGGTCAAGGTAGCAGGCAGAATACAAGCAGAGCCATTGTTGGTACAGAGAAGGTTAAGGGGGGGGGGAAACCAGGTAGTACTCAAAATACAAATTCATAGGTGCCTGTATCCTATAATAAGAGACAGATAAATCCTTCTTTCCCCCTCACATATTTATGCTGTCTGCTCATTTATCCAGATTGCCGCTGCCTACTTTCTAGAGATAGACAAACAAACCTGTAATAGAGAGCAGTTTCCCACAGATAATAGAGGACAGCATTTGTCATACAAAACTCTCTAGGAAGACATGCTTGTTTCTAGGCATCACAAACACTTTATAGCTTTTCAAAACTAGCTCTGAACCTCTGTGATCTCAAACATTACTTCCGTTCAAAATTCAATTCAAAGGCTGAATGCCACCACATGTTTATTGGACCCATGCCCCTCCTGGTTGGTGCTGGCCACACAGGAGGTTACACGAGGCTGGCTCCAGGGGATTATTAATGCTTCTTTGTTGGAGAGTGTTGTTCCTACCGCCTTGAAAGAGGCAGTGGTGAGGCCCCTCCTCAAGAAGCCTTCCCTGGACCCAGCTGTTTTGGGAAATTATCATCCCGTCTCCAACCTTCGCTTTGTGGCGAAGGTTGTTGAGAGTGTGGTGGCACGTCAGTTACCCCAGCACCTGGATGAAACTGTCTATCTGGACCCGTTCCAGTCCGGCTTTCGGCCTGGGTACAGCACAGAGACAGCTTTGGTCGTGTTGGTTGATGATCTCTGGAGGGCTCGGGACAGAGGTTATTCCTCTGCCCTGGTCCTTTTAGATCTCTCAGTGGCTTTTGATACCATCGACCATGGTATCCTGCTGCGCCAGTTGGGAAGTTTGGGAGTGGAAGGCACTGTTTTTTGATGGTTCTCCTCCTATCTCTCCGACCGGTTGCAGACGGTGTTGGCAGGGGGGCAGAGATTGACCTCGAGGTGCCTCACGTGTGGGGTGCCGCAGGAGTCGGTTCTCTCACCCCTTCTGTTCAACATCTATATGAAGCCGCTGAGTGAGATCATCAGTGGTTTTGGGTGAGTTACCAACTGTACGCTGATGACACTCAGCTGTACATTTCCACCCCAAGCCACCCCAACGAAGCTGTCGAAGTGCTGTCCTAGTGTCTGGAGGCCATGCGGGTCTGGATGGGGAGAGACAGGCTCAAGCTCAACCCCTCCAAGACGGAGTGGCTGTGGATGCCAGCATCCCAGTACAGTCAGCTGCAGCCGCTGCTGACTGTTGGGGGCGAGTCATTGGCCCTGATGGAGAGGGTGCACAACTTAGGCATTCTCCTGGATGGGCGGTTGTCTTTTGAAGAACATTTGACGACCGTCTCCAGGAGAGCTTTTTATCAGGTACGCCTGATTCGCCAGTTGCGCCCCTTTCTAGACCGGGATTCCTTATGCACAGTCACTCATGCTCTTGTCACTTCTTGCCTGGACTACTGCAATGCTCTCTATATGGGGCTCCCCTTGAAGAGCACCCGGAGGCTCCAGTTGGTCCAGAATGCGGCTGCGCGGTAATAGAGGACAGCATTTGTCATACAAAACTCTCTAGGAAGACATGCTTGTTTCTAGGCATCACAAACACTTTATAGCTTTTCAAAACTAGCTCTGAACCTCTGTGATCTCAAAACATTACTTCCGTTCAAAATTCAATTCAAAGGCTGAATGCCACCACATGTTTATTGGACCCGTGCCCCTCCTGGTTGGTGCTGGCCACACAGGAGGTTACAAGAGGCTGGCTCCAGGGGATTATTAACGCTTCTTTGTTGGAGAGTGTTGTTCCTACTGCCTTGAAAGAGGCGGTGGTGAGGCCCCTCCTCAAGAAGCCTTCCCTGGACCCAGCTGTTTTGGGAAATTATCGTCCCATCTCCAACCTTCGCTTTGTGGCAAAGGTTGTTGAGAGTGTGGTGGCACGCCAGTTACCCCAGCACCTGGATGAAACTGTCTATCTGGACCCGTTCCAGTCCAGCTTTCGGCCTGGGTACAGCACACAGACAGCTTTGGTTGCGTTGGTTGATGATCTCTGGAGGGCTCGGGACAGAGGTTATTCCTCTGCCCTGGTCCTTTTAGATCTCTCAGTGGCTTTTGATACCATCGACCATGGTATCCTGCTGCGCCGGTTGGGGAGTTTGGGAGTGGGAGGCACCGTTTTTCGATGGTTCTCCTCCTATCTCTCCGACCGGTTGCAGACAGTGTTGGCAGGGGGGCAGAGATGGACCGCGAGGCGCCTCATGTGTGGGGTGCCGCAGGGGTCGGTCCTCTCGCCTCTCCTGTTCAACATCTAAATAAAGCCGCTGGGTGAGATCATCAGTGGTTTTGGGGTGAGTTACCAGTTGTACGCTGACGACACTCAGCTGTACATTTCCACCCCAAGCCACCCCAACGAAGCTGTCGAAGTGCTGTCCTGGTGTCTGGAGGCCATGCGGGTCTGGATGGGGAGAGACAGGCTCAAGCTCAACCCCTCCAAGACGGAGTGACTGTGGATGCCGGCATCCCGGTACAGTCAGCTGCAGCCGCTGCTGACTGTTGGGGGCGAGTCATTGGCCCTGATGGAGAGGGTGCGCAACTTAGGCGTTCTCCTGGATGGGTGGTTGTCTTTTGAAGAACATTTGACGACCGTCTCCAGGAGAGCTTTTTATCAGGTACGCCTGATTCGCCAGTTGCGCCCCTTTCTAGACCGGGATTCCTTATGCACAGTCACTCATGCTCTTGTCACTTCTTGCCTGGACTACTGCAATGCTCTCTATATGGGGCTCCCCTTGAAGAGCACCCGGAGGCTCCAGTTGGTCCAGAATGCGGCTGCACGGGTGATAGAAGGAGCCACTCGTGGCTCCCATATAACACCTCTCCTGCACAAGCTGCATTGGCTGCCTGTGGTCTTCCGGGTGCACTTCAAGGTGCTGGTTAACACCTTTAAAGCGCTCCATGGCTTAGAACCGGGTAATTTACGGGACCGCCTACTGCCACCGTTTGCCTCCCACCGACTCGTGCGCTCTCACAGGGAGGGCCTCCTCAGGGTGCTGTCAGCCAAACAATGTTGGCTGGCGGCCCCCAGGAGTAGGGTCTTCTCTGTGGGGGCTCCTACCCTCTGGAACGAACTTCCCCCAGGACTTCGACAACTTCCTGACCTCTGGACCTTCCGCCACGAGCTGAAGACGTATTTATTCTTCCGCGTGAAGGAAGAATAATTCTGGCATAGAATTATTTTATTAGTCTTAATTTTACTGGGATTTTATGGTTTTAATGTATTTTAACAAGGGGCCAAATTGAATAAGTTTTTTAATATTGGTTTTATTTGTATTGTATCTATTTATTGTTTTTTACTTGGCTGTGAACCGCCCTGAGTCCTTCGGGAGAAGGGCGGTATAATAATTAAATAATAATAATAATAATAATAATAATAATAATAATAATAATAATAATAATAATAATAATAATAACAACAACAACAACAACAACAACAACAATAATAATAATAATAATAATAATAATTTATAGATCATTTGACTCAGATATGGTGGTTTTAAAACTGAAATAAAATAAGCCCTTTTTCTTGAAACAATGTGGTTCTTTGGAGAACCACTTATTCCCCTTTTGAAGAAATTCTTGCTTAAGTCTCCATCATAGAGACTTCAGCCATTATAGCAAGCCTTTATAGTGGAAAGATGGCTGGACAGCCTCTGGAATTAAATAAATGCCTGCAACTTGAGGTAAAAATGGTGAGGGCCATTTTTTAAAATCATCATTTGTGGAACTGATAATAGTATGGAAGTGCCTATGAAAATACATATCATAAGCCACTTTGTTTGCCCTGTTAATTTTTTATTTCCTCTGTTGTTGTTTTCTTGAAAGAGATTCATCTAATTTGGGTGTTTCATCCTCTTTTTTTCCTGGTAATGAAGGATTTTGGGGTTTTTTTAATTTTGTATTCTTTTTCAGCTCTATAGCTAAGTATACTGATTTCACTAGAATCCATAATCATATGTAAAACCATAAATTGTGGTCACAGTATTTGTATCTTCAAGATCATAGACCTTGCTACTCAGTGGTGGGTTTCACTTATCTTTGCTACCGGTTCACATGTACGCTACTTCTGCGCATGCACAGAAGCTCTTGTGCATGCACAGATCATATTTGATGACGTCCGGGTGGGTGGGTGGAGCCTCTTGCCACCGCTGCTACCGGTTTGCCTGAACTGGTGTGAACCGATAGCAACCCACCACTGATGCTACCATTGTATTCTTTAGACTTTGTCCTCTGGGTGATTTTCAGATGCACTGAAATTGCAACTCCCAGTATTGCTAACCATCTCATTCCACAGAATTCTGAGAGCTGCGGTCACAAAATATCTGAAGAGCGATAGATTCATAAAGGGAGGATACCACACTTAGAATAGAATAACAGAGTTGGAAGGGATCTTGAAGGTCTTCTAGTCCAACCCCCTGCTCAGGCAGGAAACCCTATACCATTTCAGACAAATGGGTTTTTTTCCCTTAACTTCTCTGTAAATGTGGGAAGAAGGGAAATTTAGAAATCAAACACATGAGAGATAAATTTACAGTAGACTGGCTATTTATGCCTCCTTGTAAGCAGTCCTTCCTTCCAAGTATCATTCACCCTCCACATTTACATTATGTTGACAATGGTTTTTCCCCCTAAAAACCATGTTTTCTTCATAGCGTATAGTTCTGCACTGATACTCTTTGAAATGAAAGCCCTGAGTACTCCAGGCTTGAAAAACTGCATTGTTTCCATGCATTGTTGTGTCTGTTTCTCTGCTGAAATGAAATTAGGCAATCATCAGTATGTTAAAATAACATAGCCATGCTATTTGCAAAAACCTTTCAACAGTGGCACAGAAGCACTAATGGAACTGTCTCTCTCTCTCTCTCCCCCCCCTCCCTCCCCACCAAGGCTGAGGACATCACCAAAGAAGTGATAACAAAGATTGTGGTTCTCACATTACACAGCCTCCTCTTAAATGTTAATATTACAGCCTGTTGTGCATACATGAAAACAATATGTCTTTTAAAAAATGGTATCTACCAAAAGGAAAATTCTTTTTTTTTTTCCAGAATTAACAGTTGTGTCTTTAGGAACCTCAGAAAAAGTGGTTTACAGGACCCTTGCCTCAAGAAATCTAAAGAAACTGGACAAACATTTTCTAACATGATTATGCAGCCAAGTGGTGGAAAAATACTGTTAGCTCTTTGTAATTTATTCCTTGTCAGAGATTTTCAGTAATAATAACATGGCCAGCCAACACCAATTTTCTACTCTGTTCACATAATACTAACCCTATTTTATCCCCATGCTACAATAACAAATCCAGTTTGGTATAGTGGTCATCGCTATAGAAGATGGGAGACCATGAGTTCCAATCTCACCTTAGGCCAGTGATGGCTAACCTTTTTGCAGTCACGTGCCAAAAGCAAGGGGAGTGCGGGGAGGTCACGTGTGTCTGTGCCCACACCCATAATTCAATGCACCCCACGCATGCGTGCATGACCCCCGCTTTTGGCACATGATGGCATGGTGGGCCCAGTAGGCCTGTTTTTCACCCTCCCCAGGCTCCAGAGGCTTTCTAGGAGCCTGGGGAGGGTGAAAACAGCCTTCCCCATCCCCCTGGAGGCCCTCCGGAGACCAGAAACAGCCCGTTTCATGACTTCCTGTGGACCCGGAAGGCCAGCGCGCGCATGCACGCTGGAGCTGAGCTAGGGCAATGCTCGCGTGTCCGCAGATATGGCTCCACATGCCACCTGTGGCACACGTGCCATAGATTCGCCATCACTGCCTTAGGCAAAAAGCAAACTGGATGACCTTGGGAACTCACTTTCTCTCAGCCCTAGGAAGCAGCAATTGCAACCACTTCTGAAATCTTGCCAAGAAAACTGCAGGAACTATCCAGGGAGTCGCCAAGAGTCAGCACTGACTTGAAGGCATTAAATTAGTAAATACTTTCAGTAATTTTATCTGAAGACTTCGTACACCATGAAAAAAAATCTAATCTGTTTTAAGATTATATTTTTCCATTCAGGACAGCGTGTTCAAGTGACTAAGCTAGTCTTGGATTTCATAAATTGAATTGATAAATTTCTCTGCCCAAATGATGTTCACACAAGGAAAGAGTTGTATCTTAAAAACAAATGTCATTCATTAGTGAACTGCTATCTTTAAACTATACATTTGCCTGGCCAGCACATTTAGTTAGCTAAATTCAAAGCACATAGGAAATCAACAAACTGTTACATTGGGCAGGCTTGAATTACACTAAAATCAGCTGATAAGAATTCTAAAATGTAATTAGAAAACACAATATATGCAATATCAGAATTGCCACATCTTTTTCTTTGAGAGACTATGCTATGAGGTTTAGATAAAAACTAAAACCAATCTAGTTTGTGCCAGAAGCCATGTTAAAGATTTACATATCCAATCCAATCCTATCCATTTACCCTTCTCCCATTTCTTTCTGTTTTTATGAGTAATTCTATTTAGATTGCAATTTACCATATTTTTCTGAGTATAAGATGCACCTTTTTCCCACCTAAAAGGGGGTGAAAATTTGGGTGCGTCTTATACACCAAATGTAGCCCCTTCCACCCACTGGCCCCTACCCTATGGCCTCTGCCTCCCAGTAATTTACCTCCTTGCAGCAAGCAGCAAGAAGAAACAGCCCATTTCAGCTTTAGCACAGCCTAATTAGCACAAGTTGTTTGTTCCCAACTCTCGGTTGTTTCAGGCTGCAGGGATTACTATTGCCTATTGCTGCACGGCTTCTTCTGCAAGGAGGTAAATTGCTGAGAGCAGATTTTTTTTTTCCTTGTGCTAATCAAGCTATGCTGAAAACAAAAATGAAAGTAAAGCAGGCTGTTTGCTGCAATGAGGCAACATTGCGGGGAGGCAGAGACAGAGGCAGATTTCTTTTTTTTTTGTTTTCCTCACCAAAAATGGAAGGTGCAGTTTGTAGTCCGGTGCATCTTATACTCCGAAAAATACAGTATTCATTTTTAGATTTATTTCCATCCGTTACCAAAATCAACTATGTCTGGGATATGTTGGACAAAATTCTGTTCAGAAAGGTACAAGTGGTAGTGTATACAATTTAGAAACTGTGCCTATGAATGTCCATATTTTTTATGAATGTGAAGTTAAATTGTGATAACACAAAGTATGTTGGAAGCATAATGAGGCCAAGATTAAGAGACTGCACAATCCTGAGCTGGATGGAGAATAGGGGAACAGGTCTAGGATAGCCGTATCCTAGAATCTCTTGGGATATAGCTAGTAGATTAGAAAATTATAGCTTTCGTTTAACAAAATTCTCTCCATTACACCATTAGGTGTAAGGATTTCACTGTGTTGTCTCTAGGCTTGGGCCTGAAAACAAATTGCTTAATAAATGATTTAACATTGAACATAGAATAAGTGAGGGACATGTGAGGTTTCTTTGGTTATTTAATGTGTTTATGGATAACCATGTATGGAATGCTTGTGGTGATATTAGAGCTTTGTTTGTTGAAGGAGTGAATATATGAGGGTTGAATGACATGCAGTATCTCAACTTCCATAACTTTAATTTAAATAGGAAGATTTTAATAAATGGAAGTCAAATAATCATTGAAGTGAGCTCTTCTGTTACTTGCATTTATTCCTGCATATAATCATCACCATTCACTTTCTGACAACAATGATGGATGGAATAAAATGGTGAGCTCCAACTTCACAATTACTTCACAATTACTAGGCTTCTGAGGTATAAAGCCTATCATAGTATTCTCATCTTGCAGCAAAATATCCATCTTTTTTTCCCAAAGTTCATTTAATCTTTGTTTTAGAATGTTGAGTGTTGCAATATAGCACTCCGAGATGATAGTGGTGCCAGGTTCTAGGAAAGCCATGTGAATAACACCATCTGCATTCCAAAAAATAGTAAACATGAGTGGTCCTATTGAAACTTGAGCTTTGTGTAGGTTTGTAATAATATTTCATGGCCTGATGCTTCACTTGTGAGTCATAATGATGAGCCAAGGTTTCATCAACTGTCATGAAGAAATTCTTCACTTCATTCTCATAGGTTGACAATTGCTAATAAATTTCAACTCTTGAAGCTTTCATCTCTGCCTTCAGTCATACAAGGAAACCAGCTTACACAAACTTTACAGTACTGAGGAGCTTCAATAATATGATTGACATGTTCCTAAGAAATGCAATTGCCAATGCCAATCTCTCTGTTTCTCTGTCTCTCTCTCTGTCTCTCTCTCTCCGTCTCTCTCTCTTTCTGTTTCTTTCTCTCTCTCTCTCTCTCTCTGTGTTTCTTTCTGTCTCTCTGTCTCTGTCTCTGTCTCTGTCTGTCTCTCTGCCTGTCTCTCTCTCACGCTCTCTCTATCTCGATAGATAGATAGATAGATAGATAGATAGATAGAGAGAGAGAGAGAGAGAGAATATATATATATATATATATATATATATATTTATATATATATATATATATATATATATATATTTGTTTTCTGAGGTTTTCACGGGTGTTTGTATATAGGTCTTTGGTTGTTCGGGTTTTCTCCGTGTAAAATTGGAAGTGTCTTGGCGACGTTTCGAAGTCTCATTCGTCATCTTCAGGCTTCAACCGTGCTTCTGGGAGCAATGTGTGATCGCAGCTGTTTCTTCCTTTTAACTGCTAGTGGGGTTTGAACTGATTGGGTGGGAGCTTGGCTGTGCTCTGATTGGATGGGGGTTTTCTGTGCTCTGATTGGCTGGGGTGTGTCCTGTGTTGGTGGGGGCTTGGTTGTGCTCAGTCTAGTCTGTGCTGCAGGGGGATTTGAGCTGGTGAGCTGCATAGCTGTTGTTTGGCTTTGTGGTCGTGCTACATCTTCATAGTGGGTGTCAGTCTGCTGCATGAATGGATTGGAGGGGTTTGAAATGGCTAATGTTGCAGCTGCGGTCTGGCTTCTGGTCCTTGGTCGTGCTTCATGATCAGTGTGGGTTTGGGTCTGCTTTCTGGGTGGATGTGCGGTGGTGACATCCTGTGTGGACCTTGTGAGTGTGGGTCTGGTGTCATTCCTCGTGTTAGGGACTCGTTTGTCAATAAGGGCGGGTTTCCAAATGGCTGGTAGGCGGGAGGTGTCATCTCGTTTGTTCATGCTGTGTGGGCGTTTTTCTATCTCAATGGCTTCTCTGGTTATTCTGTTGTTAAAGTGTTCAGTTTTGGCGATAGTTCTGGTCTTTTTAAAGTCAATATCATGTCCTGTGACTTTAAAGTGTTGGACCAGGGAAGAAGTTGGTTCCTCTTTTTTGAATGAGTTCTTGTGTTCTTGTGTTCTTGTGTTTGAATTCTTGTGTTCTTGTGTTTGAATGAGTTCTTGTGTTCTTGTGAACACAAGAACTCATTCAAAAAAGAGGAACCAACTTCTTCCCTGGTCCAACACTTTAAAGTCACAGGACATGATATTGACTTTAAAAAGACCAGAACTATCGCCAAAACTGAACACTTTAACAACAGAATAATCAGAGAAGCCATTGAGATAGAAAAACGCCCACACAGCATGAACAAACGAGATGACACCTCCCGCCTACCAGCCATTTGGAAACCCGCCCTTATTGACAAACGAGTCCCTAACACGAGGAATGACACCAGACCCACACTCACAAGGTCCACACAGGATGCCACCACCGCACATCCACCCAGAAAGCAGACCCAAACCCACACTGATCATGAAGCACGACCAAGGACCAGAAGCCAGACCGCAGCTGCAACATTAGCCATTTCAAACCCCTCCAATCCATTCATGCAGCAGACTGACACCCACTATGAAGATGTAGCACACCACAAAGCCAAACAACAGCTATGCAGCTCACCAGCTCAAATCCCCTGCAGCACAGACTAGACTGAGCACAACCAAGCCCCCACCAACACAGGACACACCCCAGCCAATCAGAGCACAGAAACCCCCATCCAATCAGAGCACAGCCAAGCTCCCACCCAATCAGTTCAAACCCCCACTAGCAGTTAAAAGGAAGAAACAGCTGCGATCACACATTGCTCCCAGAAGCACGAAGCTGAAGCCTGAAGATGACGAATGAGACTTCGTCGAAACGTCGCCAAGACACTTCCAATTTTACACGGGAGAAAACCCGAACAACCAAAGACCTATATATATATATATATATATATATATATATTCATTAATTATTGCATATTAAAATAGTAGATTAGTTTTTTTACGATATGAATTAATTGTATAATTAAACATGATGGAAGATTTCCTTATTTCTGGGTTAGAACTCGTTCCCTGGGAGACCAGATACCTCAAGGATGATTGAATGGCTTGTATATCCTTATCCAATCCTCCCTAACAAAGTATAAGCAATGTCCTTGACCTACAACAATAATTAAGGACATAAGTCATGGCAGTATTGAAACAGTTCGCCACATGCCTGATTTTACATCCTTTTTTGCAGTGGTTGTTGAGTGAACACTGCAGTTATTAAATGAACACTGAGGTTGTTAAACAAATCCATTATCTTCAATGGATGTTTTTTTTGCTGGAAACTGGAACCAAAACAAAAATCAGCAAAACCACAAAATCATGATAATATGATTGCGGCACACTCCAGCCACAAATGCTAACCAGTTGCCTAACACTCCAAATCTGATCACATGACTGCAGGTGGTACAGCCATTGGAACTCCAGAACCAGGTTCTAAGTAGTTCTAGGCAGGTTCATCATAACTTTCAAAAGTCCTTGAGCAACTGGTCACTAAGCAAGGACCACCTGTATATCAAAGCATTTCCTTATAAGTTCTTCAGACTCAGAACTTATTGACTTTTATCTCATCATCATTACCAAGCAATAGCCAAAACATAATAGATGTAACCTGCATTACAGCATTACTGCATGTGTCATGCATACTACATGGGCATAACCTATACAGTATATACTCATATTAACCTCATAAGCCCCATACCAACATTCTTCCAGACAAGGTCCGATAACTTATTATATTCAATAAAACAATAATCTTCTATTGTTTTGGTAATTTATTTGGGTGTGATTTCCACTAACTAAGCAAAAATGGTTTTGCAAAAGTGCTTTCGTCACTGTAAGATACAGTGAGAGTTGGGAATGTCAGGAGAACCCAATGGTCATGAGGTGTTCAAATGGGTACATGAAACAAGAGATGGGGTCAGAAATAAAGGATTGTTGAATTAATGTAGATTGAATACAAAGGGATATAACCGGTAGGAAAGAAATATGTTGAACTTGTTTTCAAAAATGAATGAGAACTGAGCAGGGGTATTACCTAGCCATTCCAAATCTTCAGATCCTTCCTTCCTTCCTTCCTTCCTTCCTTCCTTCTTCCCTCCCTCCCTCCCTCCCCAATTTATATGATGCCTCAGTTACATCAGCTGGAGGACATCTGGCAGGGATCAGGCTTTACTTGCACAGGCAAAGCTAGAATCCCAACCAGATAAAGCTTTGGGTTTTTTGGACAGTCAGCTTGTCTAGGCAGAGTAGAAAAATTATATCTTAGCTCTAATTGTAGTGAAAATAGTGAGGCGTGAGCATGTAATGCAGAATTTAACTTCTACTGATTCATTTTTAATAGCACCAGATGTGCAGAGTTCTGGTTTATAAATGACATTTCCCCTCCAAATTTTGATATGTTCATAAGTCTTTTAATTCAAAGGACTCTTGGGACAAAACTATATTAATAGAAACACAGTTCTAAGCAGAAAGATGCCTTCTAACTAGTAAAACTTTAAAATTATTAAAGGTAAAGGTTCCCCTCACACATACGGGCTAGTCGTTCCCGACTCTAGAGGGCGGTGCTCATCTCTGTTTCAAAGCTGAAGAGCCAGCGCTGTCTGAAGACATTTCTGTGGTCATGTGGCCAGCATGACTAAACACCAAAGGCGCGCGGAACACTGTTACCTTCCCACCAAAGGTGGTCCCTATTTTTCTACTTGCATTTTTATGTGCTTTCGAACTGCTAGGTTGGCAGAAGCTGGGACAAGTAATGGGAGCTCACCCCGTTACACAGCACTAGGGATCCAAACCGCTTAATTAAACAAATTTAAAATATTAAAGAGGGAGAGTTATGGAGAAAAATACTTATTCCTTCCCTATTCACACTCAAGAGAGATGTCAGACTATTTCTCCTCATATGATAAGTTCCTTTAGTAAACCAACCAGGACCAGATCTCTTATTATCACCTCATGTTCTCCAACTCAAAAGGAATTCCTTACATGGAACACATAAACATTAGCTAATGTGTACTATTTAAAGCAAATTCCTGAATTTATGAGATAAAAGTGATGGGAAATATCAATTTTATATGACAACCTAGTGATACCACAAAGTTTCAGAAACTTTGTCTCATTGACTTGGTTGTGCCTTGATGTGCTTTTATATTTGTTATATTTGTTATGGTTGCTTAAATAATATAGGCTTTTTATGAAAATATACTCATACATCCTGATTATTAACTACTTCGATATTTCTCATTATGAAATATTAACATAACTTATTTTTGGAACCAGTTGGTGCCTAAGTTTAATAGTACCCTGAAATCAAATTGCAAAAGAAATGTGTGAAGAGTAAATTGTTTGAGAAGGAGGGAAACAGCAAGAAAACTGTGGTTAGAAAGAGTTGATGAGATCTTGGGGGGGGAGAAACCTCAAAACCACATGTGAATGGTATGCTGACATGTGAAAACAAGGATTGTTTGCGAGGATGGAAAGATGTGGTGATGGACAGCAATTAATGTTGGGTTTTAGTTTATTATTTCATATTTCCGTTTTGCACTTTGCTAATATTGTGTATCTTGAGAGGTAAAAGCATGAAGATTTGTATATGTTTAAAAAACCAGTGCTTCATTTTCAGCCTCTTTCTAAGCCTTCTTCTCAACATTGTGTTATCTTTACAATGATTATAAGATTAATATAAGATAATACATTAATCTTATAAGATTAATGGTACCTTACAAGACCTCATTACAAAAATCCCACAATATACAAAGAACTACAAAGAGCATTAACAGTATCAATGAATAGCAGTAGAGCATTTATCAATGAATAACAGGATTAACAATAAACCAATCATAAAAAAGAGAACAATCAGTCTCTGCAACTCCTCTAGAAGAATTTGGATGTCATCAACTTCCAAAGGTTTGTCACTAAGGAGTAGCAACTTCAACCAGGAGTTTCTTCCACAGCATAAGCACTATGTTGGAGAAATTTTTTATGGAAACTTCTGATTCTGAGACTGAGGTGAAGAATCTAGTAGATTCTTTGATGGGATTCAGACTTGCTTATGTATGATAAGTCACACCCACTACAGTGGCTGCTGACTGAGATATCAAGAGGAGAGAGCAAAGACATAAATCATGCCACCAATGGAAAAACTAGCTGAGCAGCAGATATCAGTACTGAGGTACTGTGCATTAATTTCTCTAATTAAGCAAAGCCAAGAGCTTTGTACCAGCGAACTCCAAACCCCCTCCCTTTGCAAACAATAAAATATTACAAGTAATTGTATTCTCTTTGCTGACGATGTCAAACTATTTAACACCACCAACAATACAGCTATCCTCCAAAAAGACCTTGACTTTGTATCTGAATGGTCTAAAACTTGGCAACTCCAAATCTCAACCAGCAAATGCTCTGTCTTACATATTGGAAAAAAAGAACCTAAACACTAAGTACAAGCTTGATGGACATTACCTTACTGATGACCCCCACCCTGTTAAAGACCTTAGAGTTTTCATATCAAATGATCTAAGTGCCAAAGCCCACTGTAACTACATCGCAAAAAAGGCCTTAAGAGTTATAAACCTAATCTTGCGTAGCTTCTTCTCCAAAAACACTACACTACTAACCAGAGCATATAAAACATTTGCTAGACCAATTCTTGAATACAGCTCGACTATCTGGAACCCATACCACATTTCTGACATCAATACAATTGAACGTGTCCAGAAATATTTTACAAGAAGAGTTCTCCACTCCTCTGAATACAACAAAATACCTTATGCCACCAGACTTGAAATCCTGGGTTTAGAAAATTTAGAACTCTGCCGCCTTCGACATGACCTGAGTTTAACTCATAGAATCATCTATTACAATGTCCTTCCTGTCAAAGACTACTTCAGCTTCAATTACAACAATACAAGAGTACACAATAGATTTAAGCTTAATGTTAACCGCTCCATTCTTGATTGCAGAAAATATGACTTCAGTAACAGAGTTGTTAATGCTTGGAATACACTACCTGACTCTGTGGTCTCTTCCCAAAATCCCCAAAGCTTCAACCAAAAACTGTCTACTATTGACCTCACCCCATTTCTAAGAGGTCTGTAAAGGGCGTGCATAAAAGCACAAGCGTGCCTACCGTTCCTGTCCTATTGTTTCCTTTCATTATATCTAATTAATATAGTTATTACATACTCATACTTATATATATACTTATATATTGTATAGTTATTTCATGCTTATGCTTATATATACTGTGTGACAAAATAAATAAAATAAAAAATAAAAAATACTCAGTTCCTGGGTCTGCATACTTCTCCCATTACTAGTATCTCCAAACTCGCTGACCAAAAATCTTGCAATCCCTAGATAGCATGATAATCTTCAAATCTAGAACAAATCTAGATCTTCAAGTCTAGTACCAGAAATCATTTGGCTGTATTTTAACTATAGTGATAAGTTACAGGCAAGATATTTTTTTTCTTGAGATCAATTTGTTCCTAATTTACAGCCCCTCATTTCTAACATACTCTACTAATTTATGGCCAAGCTAATAAAACCATTTAACACCACCAACAATACAGCTATCCTCCAAAAAGACCTTGACTTTGTATCTGAATGGTCTAAAACTTGGCAACTCCAAATCTCAACCAGCAAATGCTCTGTCTTACATATTGGAAAAAAAGAACCTAAACACTAAGTACAAGCTTGATGGACATTACCTTACTGATGACCCCCACCCTGTTAAAGACCTTAGAGTTTTCATATCAAATGATCTAAGTGCCAAAGCCCACTGTAACTACATCGCAAAAAAGGCCTTAAGAGTTATAAACCTAATCTTGCGTAGCTTCTTCTCCAAAAACACTACACTACTAACCAGAGCATATAAAACATTTGCTAGACCAATTCTTGAATACAGCTCGACTATCTGGAACCCATACCACATTTCTGACATCAATACAATTGAACGTGTCCAGAAATATTTTACAAGAAGAGTTCTCCACTCCTCTGAATACAACAAAATACCTTATACCACCAGACTTGAAATCCTGGGTTTAGAAAATTTAGAACTCTGCCGCCTTCGACATGACCTGAGTTTAACTCATAGAATCATCTATTACAATGTCCTTCCTGTCAAAGACTACTTCAGCTTCAATTACAACAATACAAGAGTACACAATAGATTTAAGCTTAATGTTAACCGCTCCATTCTTGATTGCAGAAAATATGACTTCAGTAACAGAGTTGTTAATGCTTGGAATACACTACCTGACTCTGTGGTCTCTTCCCAAAATCCCCAAAGCTTCAACCAAAAACTGTCTACTATTGACCTCACCCCATTTCTAAGAGGTCTGTAAAGGGCGTGCATAAAAGCACAAGCGTGCCTACCGTTCCTGTCCTATTGTTTCCTTTCATTATATCTAATTAATATAGTTATTACATACTCATACATATATATACTTATATATTGTATAGTTATTTCATGCTTATGCTTATATATACTGTGTGACAAAATAAATAAATAAAATAAAAAATAAAAAATACTCAGTTCCTGGGTCTGCATACTTCTCCCATTACTAGTATCTCCAAACTCGCTGACCAAAAATCTTGCAATCCCTAGATAGCATGATAATCTTCAAATCTAGAACAAATCTAGATCTTCAAGTCTAGTACCAGAAATCATTTGGCTGTATTTTAACTATAGTGATAAGTTACAGGCAAGATATTTTTTTTCTTGAGATCAATTTGTTCCTAATTTACAGCCCCTCATTTCTAACATACTCTACTAATTTATGGCCAAGCTAATAAAACCATTTAAAATCCAAAGGTGTTCATTATAAATCATTACTTCCTGTATAGTTTGATAAATGAACCATCCTTCTGTGACTATGATATTGAGAAAATGGAAATTCAAACATTCATACTGCTTGCCAAATAACTATTGTTCATTAAAACTTAAATATATATGCTCCATATAAGAATAAGATAAAGATTAGTAGCAGCACTTCCCAATGTTTTTTGCTTTATGCAGACCACTATAACATCGCCTGAAGCCTTTGTGAACTACAACAAAATCAAGCTATATTTACAACTAAAACACAATCTATGTCTAACAGATATTGAAGTGATATATCAAGGTGTATTTAAAACGTAGCTATGTCTAATAATTTATGTTCACTCATGAATATATTGGATTTGTCAGCAGTTGGCCAAGTAGTAGGACTTAACAAATGAGAAGATTGATTATATCACTATTATATTATCTCCTATCCTTCCGTGTACTGCCTGCTAATGGACCTGCACACCACAGACTGAGGGCCATGGTTTTCAACTATAGAAATAACACACATCTTTCCCCCAAAACCCTTTACGACTACGACTGTTATAATACCCGCTGTTTGTATTTGCTGTTATATCAGCAGGTTAAATATTTAATTGAAAATATTGTTCAGTAAAATAACAGGCGTGGCTATAGAATAAGCATCCTTTTTGCAAAATTCAGACAACTACTTCCTTGAAGCTATTCTAGAATCTAAACTAGTATAAATGGATGCTTTTAAGGTTTTCAAAAAATCTATGTAAACTAGTTAAAAATATTCCTCATGCAAAACTTTCAAAATACTTTCTCCATTTCTTAGACAAATTTAGGGTTCAGACTTTTGTGTCCTCTCTTCATAGATAATATGTTAAGAAGAAAAAGACAGAATAGCATAGCTATATATTATATTTTAATAAACTCTTATCATTTTTGGAGAGTTCCATGAGTCCTTCATCTGTATGAACCTATCTAGGTTTAAAGTATAAAAGCAATCTATCTGTTCTCATATTTTTAATTTTAATATCCCTGCTAAGAAAAAACTTTATAGTTGTTGACCTGAGTTCTAGTTCCTCCTAATACTTGCATATTCAGCTCCTGTTGTTTCCTGACACATTGCTAATTCTGCCCTGACACTCATAAATGCTAGTCAAGAGACTAAGAGTTTGAATCTTCTTCTATTAAGACACATTCAGCCTTTTTTCAAGAGGAAAGAATGTTCCTTCAAACTCACTTTTCTCAGTCTATCCTATGTCAACATATTTTTTTTCTACATCATTTGTTGTCCATTGAAATCAATGACTAAGAAAGCATGGCTTGTTGGGAAGCCCAAAATATTGAAATATTTTGGCCTAATTACCCCTCCCTACCAAAGCCACCCTCCCTACCAAAGCCACATCTATATCAATTCCTTGTCTTCTAGAACCCAGCATTTATCAAGTCTAGCACTGTTGAAAACCTCTCTAGATTCTATTTATTTCTGTAAGCTTAGACCCTCCCAGACCTCTCTCTTCTGAAATCACATTTTTGCACAACAAAACAGTTTTTGATATTGCAAAGTATCCAACTCATCCCCCAAAATTCTGTTAGGGGATGACAGATTCATTCATGCAACAAAAAATCTATACCAAAGCCACTGAAAACAGTTTGAAGACAATTTTGTGGGGCATTGATAATTTTTTTTCCTACTCTTTTTTTTCTTTTCTCAACATTATCAAGCTTTTGGGTGGGTGGTGGTTTCTTGTGTGTGTGGTTTTTTTTGTGTTTGTGTGTGTGTGGTTTTTTTTTTGCAAAGAATAAGGACAGGAAACCAGCAAGGAAATGGTGTCAAGATATTTTCAAGGAGGTGATTATTTGCAAAATACACAGGCAGAGAGTCAACTTGATTTAATTTCATTTTTAAAGTGTGTTTAGAGACTAGAACAAAATTGTATTGAGCCTTCTGGGAAGAATTAAGAGAATATTGTCCATTGCTTTCATAACAGATGGGGTCATATTCTAACTTAAATATTCATTCATGAGGCATTACATTTCATTGTGTTTCTTCTTCTAAAGACAGATTCATTACCTATACAGAGTAAATAGAGCATTTTTTTCTTACACAATCAAAAACTTGAGCCTGAGCCGTGGTGTGGCTCAGGCTGTAAGAAGCCTGTTATTAAAACACAGCTGCCTGCAATTACTGCAGGTTCTAGTCCCACCAGGCCCAAGGTTGACTCAGCCTTCCATCCTTTATAAGGTAGGTAAAATGAGGACCCAGATTGTTGGGGGGGCAGTAAGTTGACTTTGTAAATATACAAATAGAATGAGACTATTGCCTTACACACTGTAAGCCGCCCTGAGTCTCCGGAGAAGGGCGGGATATAAATGTAAATTAAAAAAAAAACTTGAATAGCTGAAAAGTAGGTGACTGGCAATTTACCATTTACAACAAAATAAATTCAATGAATATCATCAGTGTAGAGGCCCTTCTACAGAGGAATTATTGAGTCGGTCATCTGCACCTCTATAACTGTCTGGTTTGGTTCTGCAACCCAACAAGACAGACACAGACTTCAGAGGATAATTAGAACTGCAGAAAAAACAATGCTACCAACTTCTTTAATTTACAACTTTAATTTAATTTAATTTAATTTACAACTTCTTCACTGCAAAAACATATGGACTACAAATCTTGATCAGGGCAAAGCAATAGATGCAATTTACACAGACTTCTGTAAAGCTTTTGACTCAGTGGTACATGACAAACTTCTTCTAAAACTAAAATCCTACGGCATCTACGGACCCCTCCATAATTGGATAACAGCGTTCCTGTCATACAGATAACGTGGTCAAAATTTTTATTTATTTATTTATTTATTTATTTAATCACATTTTTATACCGCCCTATCTCCCGAGGGACTCAGGGCGGTTTACAGCCTAATAAAAACACAAATATAAATACAAGATAAAACACCAATTAAAAAACTTATTGAATAAGGCCGAATATTAAAATTATGATTAAAATAATAAAACCCCATTAAAATCAAATTTAAAATTTAAAATTCTAGTCCAGTCCTGTGCAGATAAATAGATGTGTCTTAAGCTCGCGGCGAAAGGTTCGAAGGTCAGGAAGTTGACGGAGTCCTGGGGGAAGTTCGTTCCAGAGGGTGGGAGCAGTGCCCTATAGGCAGTGCCCTATTAAATTCTGCTCCTGTCAATAGAGGTGTCCCCCAAGGCAGTGTTCTAGAACCAACACTCTTCATATTGTACATTAACGACCTCTGTGACCATATTATAAGTAATTGTGTTCTCTTCGCCAATGATGTTAAACTATTTAACACTACCAACAATGCAGCTACCCTTCAAAAAGACCTTGACTTTGTGTCGGAATGGTCAAAAATTTGGCAACTCCAAATCTCAACCAGCAAATGCTCTGTCTTACACATTGGAAAAAAGAATCAGAACATTAAATACAAGCTTGATGGACATTACCTTGTAGATGACCCTCACCCCGTCAAAGACCTTGGAGTTTTCATATCAAACGATCTAAGTGCCAAAGCCAACTGCAACTACATCACCAAAAAGGCTTTAAGAATTGTAAACTTAATCTTGCGTAGCTTCTTCTCCAGAAAGATTACACTACTAACCAGAGCATACAAAACATTTGCTAGACCAATTCTCGAATACAGCTCACCTCTCAGGAACCCAAACCTCATTTCGGACATTAATACAATTGAACGAGTCCAGAAATATTTTACAAGAAGGGTTCTCCACTCCTCTGATCACAACAAAATACCTTATGCCACCACACTAGAAATCCTGGGTTTAGAAAATTTAGAACTCTGCCGCCTTCGGCATGACCTGAATATAACTCATAAAATCCTGTCAAAGACTACTTCAGCTTCAATTGCAACAATACACGAGCACATAATAGATTTAACTTAATGTGAACCACTCCAATTTTGATTGTAGAAAATATGACTTCAGTAACAGAATTGTTAATGCTTGGAATGCACTACCTGACTCTGTGGTCTCTTCCCAAAATCCCCAAACCTTTAACCAAAGACTATCTACTATTGACCTCACCCCATTCCTAAGAGGTCTGTAAGGGGTGTGCATAAGAGCACCAACGTGCCTACCGTTCCTGTCCTAATGTTCCCTTTGATTATATCCAATTTGTATGGTTATTTCATGCTTATACTTATATATACTGTTGTGTTTGACAAATAAATAAATAAATAAAAAAACCTGTGTTCCATTGAGGACCTGTATACTGCATGAGTCAAAAAGAGGGCTGTGAAAATATTTACAGACCCCTCACATCCTGGCCATAAATTGTTCCAACTTTTACCTTCAAAAAGACACTACAGAGCACTGCACACCAGAACAACTAGACATAAGAACAGTTTTTTCTTGGACGCCATCACTCTGCTAAACAAATAATTCCCTCAACACTGTCATACTATTTACTAAATCTGCACTACTATTAATCTTCTCATCGTTCCCATCACCCATCTCCTTCCACTTATGACTATATGACTGTAACTTTGTTGCTTGTATCCTTACGATTTATATTGATATTGTTTCCTGATTGCTTAATTGTAGCCTATGACTATCATTAAGTGTTGTATCATTAAGTGTTAAATTTGTACCCTATGACCATCATTAAGTGTTGTAAGTGTTGTACCTTGATGAAGATATCTTTTCTTTTATGTACACTGAGAGCATATGCACCAAGACAAATTCCTTCTGTGTTCAATCACACTTGGCCAGTTCTATTCTATTCTTTTATTCCTTTTCTTGGCACAACTTTGCTTATATAAAGCATTCACAGACAGCATTCAAAGATGCGTCCAAGATCTGTCCTTTGGAACAAACTTATTAACAAGAAGAGATATGTTGTCGGCTGCCTCCATTCCTTTCAAATAGTCTTCTAGATCAGGGGTCTGCAAACTTGGCTCTTTGGGTTGTCCCAAAGGCACTTTTTCAAGGAGGCAACTGGACTTTCTTGTTTTTACTTTAAAAACTTTTCGTTTCTCATCCAAGAAACTTCTTCATCTCTGATTGGATTGTGGGAAATGGAAGGTTTTATACTCCTTGCAGACATCTGGTCATTTGCATTCTTTTAGAGAGTCCAAGTGGTCTCAATGACGCTCTAAAAGGACGTTCTTCAAGAGCTGAAGAAGTTCCTTGGCTAAAAATTCTTCCATGCAAATCATCAGGGTAAGTAATATTTTACCCTGCACTTGTGAATACCTAATCCATTGTCATTAAATTTTTCAGATCATTTGCAGTGACATGTGGATTTTCATTCATTATTCTGACTAGTTTTGGGACAATTCGAGCAGATTTTTCTTTCTATTGGTTTCAAGCTAATAACCCATACAAACTGAACAAACTGGAAAGAGATTGGATAGTTTCAGCAAGATGGTGATTTTGAAACATACTTCCAAATTGCCCGTGAAGTTTTTACAGAAAAAAATAGAATTTTGGAATGATCTTCCCATTCCCAATATTTGAATTTTATTTTATTTTTTTTTGTTTACATTTATACCCCGCCCTTCTCCGAAGACTCAGGGCGGCTTACAGTGTATAAGGCAATAGTCTCATTCTATTTGTATATTTTTACAAAGTCAACTTATTGCCCCCCCAACAATCTGGGTCCTCATTTTACCTACCTTATAAAGGATGGAAGGCTGAGTCAACCTTGGGCCGGGCTCGAACCTGCAGTAATTGCAGGCTTTGTGTTCTTAATAACAGGCCTTACCAGCCTGAGCTAAACCGGCCCTATATATTAGTGAATATTAGTGAAAATCTGTGAGGAGATCTCAAACATACAGTGCATGCAAAGATGCCTCAGAATGTATTTCAGCTAGAAGACTGGGGGGAGGGGGAATGCCAAATGAAAGAAAAGGTAGCCATTTTTCTATCCTAAGAAATGTTTGCAAGCTGTGACTTTTGCCAAAGGGGTTGCTACAAAGCACTGACTGAAAGACTGTCCAAACCTTTGCATCTGTCATATTTACAGTTTTCTTTTTTGAAACCACCAACAACTGCACATAAATAGTAAGCATGTATTCAAATCTGCAAATATGCAATATTTAAGTTGGTAATATGTAGCGGTTGTATCATTGTTTATGTTCATTGAGGGAATCACTAAAAGATACCGTTTGACTTTGGTGCTTAAACCTTTGCATACAAATTTTGTCTCTGGAATTTGACATTTATCAACAAATCAAGGCTTGAGAATGTTTCATGCATAGGCTAACTCAAATAATTAGTATATTCTTTGAAATGCTGCAAGGATAAATCTTTACCTAATTTGCAGTAATAGATTCTTGATAGAAGTTGTTTGCCAATATTTGAATGAATCTTCTGGAGGGGTTTTTATTTCAATCCATGGGCAAAAAAAAAAGTTTTGAACAATAGCAATAACACTTGGACTTACATACCGCTTCACTGTGCTTTACGGCCCTGTCTAAATGGTTTACAGAGTTAGCATACTGCCCCCAACAATCTGGGTCCTCATTTTACCCATCTCGGAAGGATGGAAGGCAACCTTGAGCCTAGTGGGATTTGAACTGCTAAATTGCAGCAGCCGGCAGTGATCAGAAGTAGCCTGCGGTACTGCACTCTAACCACTGCACCACTGAGGCTCTTAACAACTTGGTTATATTTTTGTTATTCATCATGATAAAATTACCCAGGTTTTTTTCCTTTTTAAATGTAATATTATATTATTATTACATAGTCATATGCATGTAAGTCCTTTATTATCTTAATGTAATTTTATTTATTGATATAATAATAATTAATTGTTTTAAAAAAAATCCAGTCCCACATTATATTTCTATCATGTTATTTTTAGATTTCCCCAAAACACTGAAGGTGCTTTATTAACCTGGCATGTTGATTTGTGTCCTTTATTTACTATAAGGTTTCCAATTAATGCAAATTATTTGCCAATAAGGATGGCTTAAGCCTTAAAGCAGGCCTATCAAACTGGCGGCCCATGGGCCGGATACATCACACACAGGCTCCACGAAGGCAAAAAACATTGCCTTCACCCACCCTGGCTCCGCGAAGGCAAAAAACATTGCGATACGTCACAATTCAGCCCATGACGTGATCGAGTTTGACACCCGTGCCTTAGAGCTATGAGATCTGGAATGCAAATATCCAGACAACAGGTAGATGGCAGCCAAGGTCAGAGTTTATAGTATCTCTTTACTGCCTTTAGGGAAATCCAGATTTTTGCAGTTCAAATCTAGTAGTTCTACTTCAATCTAAATATTGAAGTTCAGTGCTGCAGCATAAAATTGCTGGCGTAGAAATTACCATTTAGGAACAGATGGTTTGTTGATGAGAATGAATGAGGATTATGCAAAGTCATTAAAAGTTGTACTTCTTATTATGAAAGCATGCCCATGTGGAACAGATCTGGCTTGAATGGAAGTAGTAATGACTCCCCCTTAGGCTTTTTAAAGTGACCCCGTTTCCACTGTATAGCAACAATCTTGTTTAATGGTAACTTATTTCACCAATCATAAATTGTTTCTGGAGGCGTAGGTCTCATTTTTCTCATTCTGAAATTATATGCATGGCAATTATCATTGGCAAAATCTTTAATAAAAATATCAAATGTTTTTGTTTCCAGTTCAGTTCCATCTGATGATTGAATATTGGCAGCTGCAGGACAGGTTATAACAGTCAAGATGGCAGCTACAACTGCACAAATTCCCCGTTTTTATCCATGATTGCAACATATTGTATCATGTTAAAAAAAGGGCAGGTCATGCGGTTACTACCATTATGACTTTTTTGGTGGGCAAACCTGGCCAATCAGCAAATCAAGAAAAAAAATTGAAGTGGCTGGTTTTTAATAATGCACAGAAGGTTTCCAATAATTCGGTTAGGCAATTTTAAACAAATTTATTTTAATTGTACAACTTATATGGCCACCTATCTCATACAACAGCTACCCAGAATTTCCCTGTGGTAAGATGGGCAATCAATTAATTTAATAATAAATAAGTAAAATAGCTAGGCAGCTCGTAACAATCCATAAAACATGGTTAAAAACAAAAGTGCCTGTCTTCAGGCCCTAGAGCAGGGGTCTGCAACCTTAAACACTCAAAGAGCCATTTGGACCTGTTTCCCATAGAAAAGAAAACACCAGGAGCCACAAAATCCTTCCTGTGCCTGACTATTTCTTGTGTGGCCACAAAACTAGCATATGTAGTTGAATTAAATGTTCTGTTTTCTTTTCTTGGATTTATCCATGGTTGGCCTACCTGGGATTGAAAAACTCAATAAATCGCATGCCGGCAGGTGTCGCACATTGGCGGTTGTGATGCATATTTTGAGCGACAGGGAGCTGAGCAGAGGGGTGAAAGAGCCACATGCAGCTCCAGAGCTGCAGATTGCTGACCCCTGCCCTAGATCAAACAGACTCACAAATAAACCCTCCTCCTAGCCCAAAGCTTGAGGGAATTCTAGATCTTCACAGCCTTCTGAAAGCTAAAAGAGGAGGGATTTTGGGTAGGAGGCTGTCCCAAAGGGCTGGGACAATATGATGGAATGTGGAAATTACCTTGGAAGATGTAGGGGAGAAAGATGTTACCTAGAGAATTATCAGATAGGAAGGACAATCTGCAACTGCACAACAGACAGACAGAGAAACTCAGGAAGGATCCTACTTAACTTATCAGTCTGTAAAAAGAGACAGTGGGAGATTTAAATTTTGAGGCTTGTAAGATTGGTATCAGCCTTCTCAGGTAGACCACACAGAAAACACAATTGGATGATCTAATTCTATCTTATTGTAAGGCTACATTAACAGAATTTTGATAATCTGAAGACACAACTTTTCACAGCTGCTTTTAATCTTTTGACCAATTAGGGTGGGTTTTTTCCTAAATTTCTTCCTCTGGCTGTTAATCCATTAGGGTTCCAGTATCTTGTCTGAATGTTTTCTAGGCAGCACCAAGGGTGGGATTCTACCGGTTCAGAACAGTTCGAGTGAACCGGTAGCTCCGACAATCAGCTGGGTCTGCCTGCCCATGCCTGCGCTTTACTTACCTTTATCTTTGCTGCTGATTAGCATGGCAGAGCAGATTGCCATGCCTCAGCTATTTTAATTACCTAGCATTAATGCGAAATGTGATTTTTCGTTGAACTGCACACACACACACAGCGCAATCAGCGAACCGGTTGTTAAACCGGAAGGATCCCACCATTGGGCAGCACCTCTGCCCCTCATTCTCCAAGGTCATTCATGTTAAGTTCTGGAAGTAACGAGGCTGGAGACCAGGGTAGTGACAACAGCTCTTTAATATAGGGTGAACCCAGCAACAGGCTGGGGGGAAAAACCTCTCCTTTTATACAGTTCTACTGGCGGCTTCGTCCAATCAGCAACGTGCTGATTTCCCGCCCAAATATTTAAAGGTACATACAAGAATACATAACACTCCTCCCCTCCCAGAAAACACTTTGCCTCTATTTACATTTTATTTACATGTTATTTTTCGACGTAGTCACGCAAATAACCTGGGCGTCTCCTAGTTCTTTCAGACCTGCGCGGTTCAGTCCTGGGTGGTGTTTTGAGCTGTTCGGAGGGTCTGTTTTCTCCTCCCAGCTCTTTCTCTAGGCCATCGGGCCCTGGATTATTTGCAGATTCTTTTTCTTGGCCATCCGGCCCTGGATTACTTTTGTAATTTTCCCTGTCGTTTCCCTCGGGAACCTGATGGCGTCGCTGGACCTCCGGGACCTCAGCTAAGTCTTGCGCCTCCCCCGGGTCATGGTCAGCTGTGGGTTCAAATAAGGAGGGTTCATAATTTGTTTCCTGTGGCTTAGTTTGTTCAGTTATTCGCTCCTTATCTGATCTATGTGGCGCCTCCATACTCGGTTGTCTTGTAATTCACCAAGTATGACTTTGGGCGGTTGCTTTATTATTTGCCCTGCGAGCCAACTTGGGCCGTCCCCATAGTTGCGGGCCCACACTGGTCGCCTATGCCCATTTCCCCTTGTTTTGTCTATTTCCCCTTGTAACCCTCTGGTGTGTAATGGGGATTCAAGCAGTCAAGTGGGCACCGGAGTTTCCGTCCCATCAATAATTCGGCTGGGCTTCTGCCTGTAGCAGTGCTTGGGGTTCTGTGCTGAACGGCCAGAAAGAAGTCTATCTTTGTTTGCCAGTCACCTGGCTTGAGCCTGGACAATGCCTCCTTAGCGCTCCGGACGGAACGCCTGCAAGGCCATTCGACGAGGGTGGAAAGGCGCAGAGAGGGCATGTCGGATGCCCTCCTCTGCCAGGTATTCTTCAAACTGGGCTGCCGTGGTGCGGCCCATTGTCGGACACCAGAGTGTCAGGCAACCCGTGGGTTGCGAATAGGTGGCGAGGGCTGCGATTACTGCCTCGGCCGTAGTGGATTTCATGAGTATGATCTCCAACCATTTAGAGAATGCATCAACAACCACTAGGAAAGTTTGGCCATGGAAAGGGCCAGCAAAATCAATGTGGATTCTTGACCAGGGCCCTTGGGGTTTTCCCATTCCTGACTGGGGCCGTTGGGGTAGAGGTCTGGACTCTTGGCAAGCCTGGCATTTCCCTACCCTCTCAGCAATCTCTGAGTCCATGAGTGGCCACCACACATAGCTTCGCTAGCCCTTCATCCTTACGATCCCTGGGTGACCTCGTGGAGGAGGTCCAATACCTTTCCCTTAATTTATCGGGATTACCACACGATCACCCCATAACAGGCACCCCTTGAGCCGAGAGCTCATCCGCTTTTTAACAAATTCTTGAACCGTTAAGCCGGTGGCGACACCCTCTTGTACCCAACCGAGTACAGTCCTTAACATAATGTCGGTATGATGCCCGAGCCACTTCCTTAGATGTGACTGGGCCAGAGTCCAACGAGTCAATAAGTAGGATGGGCGTCCCCGGAGTGGGGTCTTCGGTCGCCCCTGGTAGTGGGCATCGGCTTAACGCGTCTGCATGCCCCACTTCTTTTCCTGGTCGATGCTGCAGCTTGTACGAATAAGCGGCTAAGAAAATAGTCCAACGGGTCAAGCGTGGCGAAAGTGCCACAGGCGTTGGGCGGTCGCCAGCCAGTATCCCTAGTAGCGGTCTGTGGTCAGTCACGATTTCAAAATCCCGCCCAAAAACATATTCGTGGAATTTTTTCACCCCTGACACAATGGCTAGTGCTTCTTTATCTAATTGGCTGTAGTTCCTCTCTGGGGAGGACATCGTTCTAGAGTAAAAAGCTATAGGGGCTTCTGTGCCGTTTGGGAGTCGATGGCTGAGTACAGCCCCCACCCCGTAAGGGGAGGCATCGCAGACCAGTACTAGGGGCAATGAGTTGTGGTATTGGATGAGCAGGCTATCACTTGAGAGCAGGTTCTTTACTGCCTCAAAAGCCCTGTTTTCCGACTTTCCCCAAGACCAAACAGTATTTTTCCCTAACAGTCTATGCAGCGGTTCGGCAACGGTCGCTTTGTTCTTTAAAAAGACCGCGTAAAAATTCACTAACCCCAGGAATGCCTGCAGCTCTGCTTTGTTTTTGGGCGCTGGAGCCTCTCTAATTGCCTTGACTTTGCTCTCAGTAGGGTGAATTCCTTTCTTGTCTATCCGGTAGCCCAAGAACTCGACGGATTCGACCCCTATCTGGCATTTGTTTACCTTGACTTTTAATCCGGCTGTCCGGAAAATGCCCAAAACCTTTCTTAAACGCTCCCCCAATTCCTCTATGTTTTCCCCTGAAATCAGGACATCATCAGTAGGAACTACCCTGGGAGCCCTTGCAGAAGTCGTTCCATTAGGTTTTGGAACAGCCCTGGTGCCACACTCACCCCAAATTGCAATCGGGTGCACTTGAAGGCCCCCTGTGCGTTACAATCGCTTGGGCTTCGCTGTGCGGGCGCTCACGGGCAGTTGTTGGTAGGCTTGGGCCAAGTCTAACTTTGCAAAGACTTGCCCTTGCCCCAAAGAGTGCAATAAGTGTTGCACCACGGAACCGGTAAGCGCTTTTCTGTAAGGCTTTGTTAGCGTCGCCTTGTAGTCAGCGCAAATTCTAATTGACCCGTCTGGTTTTATTGGGGTGACGATTGGCGTCTCCCACTTTGCGTGATCGACTGGCACCAAAATCCCCTGATTTATGAGCTTATCTAGCTCCTTGTCAATTTTTGGTTTTAGGGCAAAAGGGACTCTCCTCGCCTTAAGCCTAATGGGAGCTACCTGGGGTCTAAGTTGAAGGAAATAGGGGTCCCCTTGTACTTGCCCAGGCAGTCCTTGAAGACAACATGGAACTCGTTAAAGAGAATGTCTTTCAGGTTACAGTCACTTCTGTAGATGCCAGTCACTCCCATGCCCAGGGCACGAAACCAGTCTAGTCCCAACAGACTGGGCAGGGTCCCTTCGACGATCGTGATGGGCAGGGTCTTCTTGTGTGGTCCGTACTCGACTCGGACGGAGGTGGTCCTCGAACAGGGATGCGATTCCCTGGTAGTCGTGGACTCGTAGCCGTTGTGCTTGCAGGTGGCGCGACTGACGGCAGTGACTTCGCCAAAGTGTCCCAGGACATGATGGTGATCGCTGATCCCGTGTCTACTTCGAGCCGGCACCGTACTCCCTCTATTTTTGGTTTGGTGAAGATCTTCTTCTCCACTGGTCGAGGCGCGCCTATGACCACAGTCGTTTGGTTTGAATCCGCTTTTTGTTTGAGCCAATCGCGGGTCGCCTTGCCGATTCCGCCTGATTGGCCGATTTGAATTTTCGGCGGAAGGTTGGGCCGCTCGACAAACTTGAGCTAGGTGCCCTTTCTTCCCGCACCGCCCGACATGTCGCATCCTTAAACTTGCAGCGTTGGCGCTGGTGTTGACCACCGCAGCTTCCGCATTCGTCTCGGTCCCCTTTGTCGCTTTCGGTTCGGCAGACCCTTCCTCATCTTCACCGTCGGATTCGGTCTGAACCTCCTCCTGGTGCACTGGAGTTGCCTTCGCGCTCGCCTTTGGTGGGACAGGCTTTGCAGTGTCTCCGCCGCTTGGGTGGACATTTCATGTGCTCTGGCTTCGTCCAGGCGTTGGCCAGCGTTAGGTTGCTCTTTGCTAGCAGCCGCCGCAAACGGATGTCTCTGACCCCTCGGATGAGTTGCTCGAGGAGCACCTCGCCCAGGTCGCGTATCCGCAGTCCTTGGACGCTTTCCTTAGGGCGGCCATGTAGTCACCGATGGATTCGCCTCCATCTGCCTTCGCCTCCGAATTCAAACCGCCGCACGATTTGGACGGCGTTGGTGCGAAGTGGTTTTTTAGTAAAGTCTGTAGAGTTGGCCACGACACCGATTGTAACGGCGTTGGCTCTGCCAGGGCTTCCGCGATATCAATGACCTCCGGACCACAGTGGCTTAAGAAATAAGCCCTTTTGCGGTTATCTGGAACTCCTTGCAGTTCGTTGGCTTCTAGAAAGCTTTCGAAACGGGTCATATACGTTCCCCATTTCTCTTTAGCCGGGTCAAACGGTGCGGGCGGAGTGTAACTGGCCATCTCCGCTTTTCTGCCCTGTGTTTGCTGGGTTCGGGTCTATCGTGCTTCAGCTCGGTTCTGGTTCTCCTTAGCCTCGAAATCCCACCTTCGTCGCCAGTGTTAAGTTCTGGAAGTAACGAGGCTGGAGACCAGGGTAGTGACAACAGCTCTTTAATATAGGGTGAACCCAGCAACAGGCTGGGGGGAAAAACCTCTCCTTTTATACAGTTCTACTGGCGGCTTCGTCCAATCAGCAACGTGCTGATTTCCCGCCCAAATATTTAAAGGTACATACAAGAATACATAACAATTCACACAGTCCATTACAATTTCTGAACCAGCTTCCGAATCGTCTCCATGAGATGCCCCTTGTATAGCACACGACAGTCATTCAAACAGAAGATGATTAAGTCATGGGTAACTGTGAGCAAGGCCTCCCAGTCCAGCAATGGGAGTAATTGGCATACAAGATAAATATGTACAAAGCCAACCCCCTTCTTCCCCAGCACCAGCTGTTACCTGCTCTTGCAACAGGAGCCATTAGTCCAAGAGGACACACACACACCCTCCCATTGCACACCAAATCTGTACATAGGAGTGTTACCCAGGTCAGAGATGTCAACTCTCCTGACCCTGAGGGAACAAAAACCCACAACCATTCTGTCTTGGTAAGCTTCAGTTGCAGCTGGTTTCTCCATATGCAGCCCTTATGGTTTCCAGGCACTGTAACTAAATAAATGGGACACATAAATGTTTGATTTTATCATCTTTGGTTGATATATGTTTATTACTTCACAATGTGAAAAGTTACAAATTCTGTTACATTTGCAGTTTTCTAATCAATGTTTCTGAATGGAGCCAAGTCTTCTGCCTTCTTTCCATTTTTCAATCCCCATCTGGAGGCCAGGAACAGAAGCTTCTTCTGTGGTTTGATGATGATGACTAACATAGAGAAAGGCTGTTTACAGCTGATCTCACACCTGGGCGACTAAAAAAAGATCATAAATTAAAAGGTCCATCTTTATAATTAGGCGAATTACAGAAACCAAAACTATTATTCTTGGAGATTTGAATTCAGCAAATTGTTGGAAGATGTGGTCCAGAACATATGCAGAGTGTAAAAAGAATAACTGGCAGAAAATCCCATTGGGAAGATGGGGAGTTGTCACAAGGTATTTGCCTTAGAAACAGAATATGGTCTTTGCTCAGCTATGTCTAAATGCTGGTAGGAATTCTTTATACATGAAGTAGATTGGGAAATATATTGTATGCAGAAGTCTCATGTTTAAACTATATCATGAGAACAGTAAGGGGCGTGCATAAGAGCACAAACATGCCTATTGTTTCTTTCGTTATATTCAATTAATATAGTTATTACATACTCATACTCATATATATGCTTATACATTGTATAATTGTTTCATGCTTATGCTTATATATACTGTGTGACAAAATAAACAAACAAACAAACAAACTAACTAACAAACAAACAAATATGAAGTGGAAGAGCAAGAGTGAAACAGGGAGTTCCCTTTGTTTCTTAAAGAGACAAACTCCTTTAATGAACATAAGGATAGATGAGACACAGACACAGAGACACTGGCACAAGGCATGAGGCAACTCAGAGATACAAAGAGATGATGTAGTCACCTATGGTTATTAGTCATCTCATCTTTCTTCCAGTGAAAGGATCTTTCTGTTCCTGAATTTTGCCAAGACAATGCAAAAACCTGCAACCACTCCATCTTTCTAGGCTTGAATTGCAGCTGGTTTCTCCATATGCAGCCCTTATAGTTTCCAGGCACTGTAATTAAATTAATGGGACACAAAAATGTTTGTCATCAGATCTTTCTAAGACACGTGTGTCAAACTCATGGTGTCATGTTGCCATCACGTGATGTTTTGTGACATTATTTCCTCTTTGTGGAGCTGGGGTGGCCATGGCCTGTATGTGACACATTCGGCCCACGGGCCGCCAGTTTGACACCCCTGTTGTAAGAGGATCAACCTGGGTCTCACAGGAGGTGCAGAGGGCATTGATGACATATGTCATAATGCAGGGATTTCCAACCTTGGCAACTTTAAGACTTGTGGACTTCAACTCCCAGAGTTCATCAGCCAGCAAAGCTGGCTGAGGACCTCTGGGAGTTAAAGTCCACAAGTCTTAAAGTTGCCAAGGTTGGGGATCCCTGTTATAATGCATATGCTACAACCTACAACCTTCAGCCAAATGTCTAATGCAAGCACAAATCGTGGTATCTGAACATATCATCTTATACATTGTCTTTAAGTATCACAGGAACTTGTTACAGATGGCACTGACTACAATGTTTTCCATTCACTGCAAAGAAGTTTCATCTTTCATATCTGTGTCATTATTTGGATGTATTGAGTTTATTGGGAGGCATTGGCTGATTAAATCAGTAAGCCAATTTTTTTTAACCTTGGCTTGTAAAAAAAAAAGGCACAAAAGTCTGATCCGGCCATAATATACTACACCTGAATTGATAAGTTCACACACATACACCCTCTAAAATCAAGTATTTGTATTGTATTTGAAATGTGATTCAATAGTTAATATGCCAGATCCCTAGGACATCCTGGTTGAGATCCAATTCTCAGCTACGAGTGGATGCTTTTGGGCCTGTTCCTATTTCTTACAGGGACCCTCACAGGGCATTAGCAATTCTCAATAAGCATATTCTCAGAATTGAATCCGTGCAAAACACTTGTGCATTTTGAAATGTGCAGGGTGAACATTTCCCTTTAAAATGCACAAGTGAAAGCCCTGGGGGAAATTACTATAAATACAACGGAAAACCAGGGTGGTAATATGCATGCATTAAAAGCATAACCTATCTCTAATTTGTCTGCCACACATCCATCCAGCATAGCCTCTCTTCTCTCTTTACAATTCTAAAGAGCAATTGTATTGAATGCTTGATGAAAGTGACTAGTTAATGTTTGACTTCTAGCAGCAGAGGCATTTTAACAAATCCCTTGAAGAATGATTATGGCACAGACCCAGGCTACTTCTTAGTCGTTACATAACCTTTGTACTTTGAACTGTAAAAGTTGAATAAAACAATAGTGGATTAATGGTACAGTGGGTGATTTTGAACATTATGCAACCTTCCTTGACATCTTTCCTTTTTCTTTTTTTTCTTTTTTTTTAAAGCTCTTAAAAATAGAATATACAAATCACAATTCTCTGATCTATGGTTTTAATTTGTTTTGGACAAGGCAGAGAAAAGCAACTGCATTCACTGCCAAAAAAAAAAAAGTTTAGAAGCAGATGTTATCATTTTTATGTATGTATATTATTGAACCTGAAAAACAAAGCCTGTGAGGCTGCTTGTCAATGAGTAACTGGTCGTGCATGAACTGACAATCACAATGGGCCCCCCACCCACTACGATGGTCTTGTTTGCTTCTAGGCTCTTGGAGGCTCTGCGCGCTCCATTAAACTGCCTGCCCCACAGTCTGCAAGAAGAAAGAACAGCCGTTGGGCTTGAGTCACCATCAAGGTAGGAGGAAGCCTTCTTTGTCCTGTGATGCTGCATGGCTGCTGATGAATGATGAGCCCTATCAGCAGACAGGTCACATGGTGGTAATTACACACACAACCTCCATGCAAAACATAGACAGGTGAAATATAAACACCATCTACTTACCCCGCCACTTGCCCAAAGTGTTTTTTTTTCTTTCTAGTTAACTTTTAGGATTGATTAATAAAGGTTGCTGGAGAAGTTAATTGGTTGCAGAGAAGTTACAAACATTGCCATGAGGTTTTGCAAGTTTTCTGTGAAGTTCAAACCAAACTTGGGAAACTTGGTTTCCTTCTGAAAGAAGAAAATTGAAGGTCAAATCATAAATGAATAAAGCTGTGGGTGTGTGGATCAACTTGTGTATTATACGTTACATATTCCTAATGTCTAGCTTCTATGACAAGCTGGAAGAAACCAGTTTTTGTTACCTGAGGGAGAAAATCTAAATGAAGCATCCCACATTATGGAAAATGAGAAGATCAACTGCCTGACATGGAAGACAAATTGATTCCTCACACTTCACTTAAAGGAACTGATTGAACTCACAGCTGAATTGTTTCAGTGCTGGTGACAGGAAAGCATCCTTAATCATAACTGGGAACAGGCATAAGGTAGGTTCACAGCACATACAGCTCTTGCTGCTAACATCACTGCCCTGCATCTCCCCAGCCTGTAAATCCCCAGCAAAGGTTGCAACACTATGTGTTGTGTGGCCAGGGCAATCTTAATTTCCTGAGATTTATGAATTACACTTCTGCTAATGCACAAATCAACGCCCCCATTACCATTATTATATTAGTCCAAGTTGCCAAACTAAGCCTAGATTCTTCAACCACTATTGTAATAACTGGGAATCAGCATTTCTACAACATCCACTTCCCAGTCTCTCACTAAATAACCTGTTATGTGAGCTACCATTAAGCTTTTCTTTCTCTCTCTCTCTCTCTCTCTCTTTCTCTCTCTCTCTTTCTTCCTTCCTTTCTTTCTTTTTCTTTCTTTCCTTTCTTTTTCTTTCTTTCTTTTTTCTTTCTTTCTTTCTTTTTCTTCCTTCCTTTCTTCCTTCCTTCCTTCCTTCCTTCCTTCTTTCCTTCCCTCCTCTCTCTCTATTCAGAAACATAAAACAGCAAAAAAGAAAGAAAAAAGAAATGTATAAACTATATAAAATGGAATAAAAATCTGAAGTAACATTAAGTTAGTGCTGAATAAACAAGTGATCAAAATCATTTTTATAAGTCAGTGTTCAATAATTAACAAGAACAGTCAGTATAATAAGAATAATAACAATTAGCAAGAGTTTCTACCACAGGTGAAATCTAAAAATTTTCCCTACCGGTTCTGTGGGCATGGCTTAATTGGTGGGCATGGCTTGGTGGTCAGATGACTGGATGGGTGTGGCCAATAACAATAAATAATAAAAATAATAAACAAAATATACAAAACTATAAGAGGTACCAAAAACCAACTTTCACACTTTACACACACACAACACAACACAACACAACTGACTCACACACAATGTAAAAGCAGCTGCACTTCACCCAAAACGGCCCCTGCAAAAAGCAGGAACCTCACACTTTCCCACTTTACACACACACAACACAACTGACTCACACACACACAAAATGCCACATACAGCTTTGTGAGATTTTGTGTGCTTGTGTAGTTAGAGTGAAACACTACAGAAACACACCAAATTTCAGAAAGCTGCACAAATATTTTATTTTATTATTTTTATTTATTTTTTTAGATTAGGGGGTCTCCAACTTTAGTAGCTTTAGGTTTGTGGACTTCAAATCCCAGAGTTCCTCATTCAGCAAAGCAGGAAGTCAAAGCAGGCTGTAATCAGTAGCTGAAGTAAGCATTGCGTTGCCAGCCCGAAAGGAGCAGTATGCAGTAATTATAGATAAGTGAGGAGGGGGCACTAGGTGGGCATGGGTGGGGGCTCTTGTAAGTGGGGGCTGTTAAAAAGTGATTTTAAAAGCTTGCTAGGATCAGGAAACTCCTCTGGGATCGCCAGAGGAAAAGAAGTTTTAAAGTCAGCTCCTCCGACGATCTCAGCTGAAGCTCTCCCTCAAGAGCCCAGAACCTCTTAAAATAATTGTTTTAACATGTAGAAAACATGTTTTTAAGGTTCTGGTGATGAGGAACTCAGCTGGGATGGCCAGGGGAGCCTTTTAAAGCCCCCCCCTTTTCCTTTTTTCCCCCTTCACCTGAAGAGGTTTTTTTTAAAAAAAAACTTTTAAAGTGTTCTGATGATCTCTGCTCAGCCCCGCGATCATCAGAGGTGTTTTTTTTACTTTTCAAGGCATGTTTCAGCTGAAGAAAAACTTTTAAAAGTAAAAAAACCAAACCTCTGCTGATGGTGCGGCTCAGCAGAGGCAGGGGGGCAGGGCCAGGGATTTTTGCTACCGGTCCTCCGAACCAGCAGCTGCCATCGCTACCTAATCGGGCAAGCCGGTGTGAACCGGGAGCATTTCACCCCTGGTTTCTACCCGATACAAAATATTCTAGTCTTCAACAACTCGAGCAAAAAGTAATACATTAAATTAAGTTAAGAGAATTGCAAACTCTGAATACAGTATGAAATCACATATAGAATTATAATTCATGAATGGTTCCAAGCTTAATTAAATTTTATATTTGACTTATTTCTAAAATGCAAAGTTATTTTTTTACATTCATGTATATTCCTAAATTTGTTTGCTATTCTTCTAAAGAGATAATTGTATGTGGTTTCCAATAAAAGACAAAGTACAGAATACAGAAAGTTTTTACCATATATACAGCATCAACTCTGTATACTTTGTAGGGATATAAGGTTCAGTAACTGAAACAAGGTTCCAGGAAAAAGAATTTCAACTTTAAGATTTGTTTCATTCTACAATAAATCATCTTCCAGAATTGTTGAACTTTATAACATTGCCTCCAATATTTAAGAAAGATGAGACATAATTATTCCATTTACTACAGTTTTGGCAACCCGCACTGGAGTAATGTGAGTTTCCAGGTACAATTCAAAGTGTTATTTATCATTTACCATCATTGTGAGCATATAGCCTGGATGTTTTAGGGACTGCCTTTCTCCATTTTTTTTTCTATCCATCTTTAAACATGCAATAGGGACAGCATGATTGAGGTCCTGTCTGTTAAGCAGTGCCATCTTATAGGGCATGTCTTGTTGCTCTGGAAAACAATTGCCCCTGAGATCTAGACAGCTTTGGTCTTTCAATCCTTCAGGAGAGCCTTTAAGAGCTAGCTTTTTCTCCAGGATCTGCACTAGGATAGCATCTGTATCCATTATGGGGGGATGAATTATGTTGTTGTTGTTTGATGTTATTATGTGATGAGTCTATTTTTTTCCTTCCCAACATGACTGGGCTTTTTCCTTGTGTTTTTAAAATAAAACTTGTATGCCGCCCAGAAACACTGGAAAGTGCGCAGTTGTAGAAATTTAAATAAATAAATAAGCGGTTGGAAGTTGACCTGACCAAATAAGTACAATAAGTTTTAGAATTGCAGAGATAGAGAGTGTAAGCAGTTAATGTTATTTCCCTTTTGCATAGGGTGCCATGGGTTCAAAGAGATTTTTGTTCATGGAAGTCCACTCTCTATCTCTGCAATTCCAAAACTTATTGTACTTATTTGGTCAGGTCAGCTTCCAACCGCTTATTTATTTATTTAAATTTCTACAACTGCGCACTTTCCAGTGTTTCTGGGCGGCATACAAGTTTTATTTTAAAAACACAAGGAAAAAGCCCAGTCATGTTGTCTTCATTGTCTTCATTTTTGCTAACATAATGCGACAAATAGGCAGGGAACACAAATCAAACAATGCTTGGACTTCCATGAACAAAAATCTCTTTGAACCCATGGCACCCTATGCAAAAGGGAAATAACATTAACTGCTAACACTCTCTATCTCTGCAATTCCAAAACTTATTGTACTTATTTGGTTATCTGCAAATAAGAACAGTTGCTAAAAAGAAACCACTGAAACCTCCCTGAACCACTCTGAAACCACCGAGCCACCCTTCCTTTGTTGCATTTAAAAAGGTTCTTGCTAGCTGGGATGGCAAAACATTAATGCCCCAATAATTTTACAATCCAGTGCTTCTCCAGTAGCTACAGCCTTGGTTTCATGTTGGTAGGATCCCTGGAGCAGAGCAAGTGGAATAATAGTAATAATAACAATAATAACAATAACAATGGTGATGATGATGATGATGATATGCCTGGAGACAGCAGAATAGAAGAGAAAGAACTGGAGAAGATAACAAAATACAAAGACCTACAAATTGAAATAGAACGACTATGACAAAGGCAAGCAAGGGTAGTACCAATAGTAATAGGCACCTTGGATGCAGTCCCGAAACAACTGGAGCACCACTTGAACATCATAGGCATTGAAAAGTTTGCCATCAGTCAGTTGCAGAAGGCAGCTTTACTTGGAACTGCTTCCATCCTGCGATGATATCTTTAACACCGTCAAACATTCAGATTTGCCTATCCTAGGTCCTTGGTAAGGATTTGATAGGTAGACAAAAGTGCCAAACCAGTCTGAACATCTGGCTGACTGTGCGAATAATAATAATAATAATAATAATAATAATAATAATAATAATAATAATAATAATAATAAGAAGAAGAAGAAGAAGAAGAAGAAGAAGAAGAAGAACAACAACAACAACAACAACAACAACAACAACAACAACAACAACAACAACAACCCACATAGTGATGTTGACAGGCTATATTTGCCCAGAAAGGTAGGCGGCAGAGGACTTTTGCAAGTGAAGCAGACAGTCGAAGAAGAGAAACATGCTCTGGCAGATTATGTGAAAGACAGTGTTGAACCAGCTTTGATGGAGGTCAACAAGAGGAAGCTGCTAAAAGTACGGCAAACCAAGTATCAATATAGGAAAACAGCGATGCAAGCTCGAGCTGACAGCTGGTATAACAAAGCACTGCATGGACAGTTCCTTGAAAAGATCCAAGGAAAAGTAGATAAGGAAAAGACCTGGTTATGGCTGACCAACGGAACACTGAAGAAAGAAACAGAAGGCCTAATTCTTGAGGCCCAAGAACAAGCCATTAGAACAAATGTAATCAAAGCCAGAATAGAAAAATCTGCTGATGATCCCAAATGCAGACTCTGCAAAGAAGCAGATGAAACTATTGATCACATACTGAGCTTTTGTAAGACAATAGCTCAGACCGACTACAAACAACGTCACAACACAGTCGTTCAGATGGTCCACTGGAACTTGTGTCACAACTACCATCTGCAAAGAACTGGTGGGATCATAAGCCTGAAAAAGTGATTGAAAATGAGCATGCAAAACTACTGTGGGATTTCCGAATACAGACTGATAAAGTTTTGGAACACAATACCCCAGAAATCACGATTGTGGAAAAGAAAAAAGTGTGGATAGTTGACATTGCTATACCTGGTGACAGCAGAATTGATGAGAAACAACTTGAAAAAGTCACCAGATATCAAGATTTGAGAATCGAATTGCAGAGACTCTGGCATAAACCAGTGCAGGTGGTTCCAGTGGTACTCGGCACACTGGGAGCTGTGCCTAAAGACCTAGGCAAGCATTTAAAAGCAATTGGCGCTCACAATATCACCATTGGTCAGCTGCAGAAGGCCACCTTACTGGGATCTGCTCACATAATTCGCCGATACATCACGCAGTCCTAAACGCTTGAGAAGTGTTTGACTAGTGATCTGTGATATGAAATCCAGCATAGTTATCTCGCTGGCTGTGTATACTGTCATTTTGTATAATAATAATAATAATAATAATAATAATAATAATAATAATAATAATAATAATAATAATAATAATAATAATAATAATAATAATAATGCCTTTAGACACAAACCGGGGGGGAATACCATTTGCTAAGACATGAAACAGTTCTACAGCAACAACAATCTTATCTTTTACTCTACACAGACAAGAAACAAAAATTGCTAGAATCCTTCTCCCAATCCAAAAGGCAGTTGCTCAAAAAATTCCAACCAGCCTACTTTGCATGATGGCTGATATTCTACTAAAAATAAAGTGGAAGCAGATACAACCTCCTTGCCTAAGCCAAAAGTTTTCAAAATGTGGGTAACCCTTTCAGATGTGTCACCATAACTTCAAAATGTGGGTAATTTCTAGTTTAGTCTGTACCTACCCCACTCACTGTTTACCCCATACCCGAATCAGAGCATGCCAACACACCACTCACTTCATCTAACTAAAAATATCACTTGATGTTTATTTACTAAACATCAGTCAACGTCTAAAATAGTTAACTAATTGAACAGGATAAAACAGTGTTTCTCAACCTTGACAACTTTCAGATGTGTGGACTTCAGTTCCCAGAATTCCCCTGCCAAGGTTGAGAAACACTGAGATAAAAGATAAGCAAAAGCACATGAGCAACATCAAAGTATTTACATTGTCTATATACAGTATCTATTTAAAACTAACAAAAGACCCAAAACTTTCCAAGCCTGCTGGAAACAATATTGTGAGTAGCTAGTGTGAACAGTGTCTTTGGTTGTTTTCGTTTAGCTCTTTAGCTGTTGTATTTAACAACAGCTGATAGAAATCAAAGTACCAATAAAGGAGAATATTTATAGCTTGGGGTTGAAATAAGAGATCCTTGGTGCCCCCTGAGCTTGCTTTTTTTCTTGCAGATGTTTCATTACCCAAACTAGATAACATCATCCTGTTACCTAGTTTGGGTAATGAAACATTTGCAAGAAAACAAGTAAGCTCAGAGAGCACCAAGGACCCCTCAGAAATTAAAATAGGACATCATGTGATCAGTCCACTATTCTGCACCATAAAGTTAGTAATTTAATAGATGGGGATTGATTGATTGAGTGATTAAATGTTTATCTCACCTTTATTTTTCAGCACAGTTTTTTTGTCAATTCCAAGTGAGCATATATATTTAATGCTCCTGCCTCCTATTTTCCCCACAACAACCCTGTGAAATGGCTTGGCTTAAAGAGATAGAATGACTGGTCAACAGTTAATAGGCAATAGCTTTCACGTCTAGAATTCATGACCTTCAGGTTTTAGATGGTGTATTCAACATGAAGTAGTTTGGATAAAGCTGCTGATATTACAGGAAGAAACCCAGAGATTCTCAGCATCTCAGTCCCCAGTGAGCAGGATGAAGTTCCGGGGTAGCCTCTGAACATGCACTTGTTGCTAATGGCACAAAACAATGCCCTGGTACTGTGAGACCAGCCACAGCTCAGCAGTTACAAAGCACTGAGGAAATCATTTACAATGAGCTTCCATATGACACCAAGAGGCAATGAATTTTTGTATTGGGGCATGTAGATGGGTTCTGGCCTCACAGCCTGGCACACCTAAGTCTTCAACTTACAACCATTCATTTAGGGACTGTTCAAAGTTACGACGGCTCTGAAAAAAAAGGTGACCTACAAAGTCCTTGCACTTACAACCATCACAGTCCCATGATCAAAATGTGGGCGCTTGGCAACCAGAATATACTTATGATGGTTACAGCATTCTGGGGTTATGTGATTGCCAACTGCAGCTTTCCCAACTGGCTTCCAACAAGCAATGTACATGGGCAAAGCCAGATTCACTTAACAAGATGGGCCTCTGTGGCTCAGAATGCTAATGCAGTCTGTTATTAACAGCAGCAGCCTGCAATTACTGCAGGTTCTAGTCCCACCAGGCCCAAGGTTGACTCAGCCTTCCATCCTTTATAAGGTAGGTAAAATGAGGACCCAGATTGTTGGGGGCAATAAGTTGACTTTGTATATAAATATACAAATAGAATGAAGACTATTGCTAACATAGTGTAAGCCGCCCTGAGTCTTCGGAGAAGGGCGGGATATAAATGTAAAAAAAATAATTAAAAAAAATCATATAATTCACTTAACAACTATCGGGGGGAAAGTTGTAAAATCTGATGCAACTCATTTCACAACTGCCTTGCTTAACAATGGAAATTCTGGTTCCAATTATGTTTGTAAATCAAGGACTAACTATACAGCAGACAGCAATCAGATCACTAAGGGCTTGAGGGGATGATTAACAAAAAGGTGAAGACACTGCAGGTTTGTCAAACTGTTGACCCGAAGGCCAGATGCGTCATGCACAGGTCACGCCCACCCCAACTCCGTGAAGGGGAAAAACATCATGCTACGTCACGTGATGGCAACGTGACGACACGTGTTTGACACCCATGCACTAAGGGTTTGCCCTCTGGACAAGGGAAAGAGCAGAGAGTTGGCCGTTTGGAAGATGAGAGGAGGAGGTGTGTTAATTTCAATCACACACTTGTCTCAGAATTCTGAGCAGCAGAGAGAAAAAATAGCTCATTCCAGAATATTGCCCAGGTAATTGAGTTTCTAAGAAAACAAAGAGGCAGGTGAAAAGAGGTGCTGCTGTCTCTTCCTGTGTGAACCAGTGGTAAAAAAATTCAAATTTTTTTACTATCAGTTCTGTGGGTGTGGCTTGATGGCCGTGGCATGGCTTGGTGGGTGTGGCTTAGTGGGCATGGCAGGGGAAAGATACTGTAAAATCTCCATTCCCACCCCACTCCAGGGGAAGGTTACTGCAAAATCCCCATTTCCTCCTGATCAGCTAGGACTCGGGAGGCAGAGAATAGATGGGGGCAGGGTCAGTTAGAGGTGGTATTTACTGGTTCTCCAAACTACTCAAAATTTCCACTACTTCTACTTCTCCAGAACCAATCAGAACTTGCTGAAACCCATCTCTGGTGTGAACCTGATTGAATGAAAGCATGAGGAACTAGCTGAATCACTTTACAATATCACCATTAAAAAATGGGTGTTTTTCTCTAATGAATTGCCTGAGTAAACAAATTTAATTTAATTGCACATCCAATAAGATTGGCAACTGTCATTTTAGTAACACGGTGAACTATTTAGTTAAAGTCGGTTCCCTGGCAAAAATATGAAAAACATTTATCCAAGGCTGTTATGTATATGGGAACAAGTTGCAAGAATCTGCCAATAGTCTAAATAGGATGACCAACGGGGTGATGGGCATTTGTTCAATCATCTACAAAATACATATAAGTAGCCTGAAGTGAGGTGCATTTGTACTGTAAACCCATTGAGCCATCCTTTTCTTTTGAAGAAATGCAAGCAAAATGCTGCAACCCAGGAGCAAGGAGCAGAAGGAAGCAGGAGTTCCCATAGTCCTCTCATAGGCTCTGCAAACTTTCAATATTACAAACAGAAAAACTGCTTTGGAGCAATTCTGGTATGCTGCAGCTGGGTCAAGTTAAATGAGGGCGACCGCTAGATGGCATTGAAGAGAATTTCCTGTTCCTCTTTTGCGCTGCTAAGTGACAATCTGGATTTTTTTCAGCCCAAATTTTGTAATTCTAGACCCAATGCTCGATAGTATCATTTTAACATATTGTAAGTTTCAATATCCATGGCAGATCTCATTTATATTTCTTTCCTTTGCCAACAATTGGTTCAAGAAGGATCTTGACAGATTTGAAGACATTGGGCCCTATCCAACAAAATGTGATTCAGTTTTTCTTGTACTTAGGCAGGAAAAAACAAGTGCACACACTACTGATTATAGAGTTTGTGTGTTAGTATGTTAGCACATGTGTCTAAACATTTCTAAATAATTAGTTAATGGTGGTTGGAGGATGCGTGGGCGGGTGGTTTTGGATCAACATAACAGTTTATGGGGAAAAGTACATGAAAATAGGTTTTAGGCTTTTATGAAAACAACCGAAAGAATTGTCCCAAAGGTGTTTTTTCAAGAGGCAACTGGACTTTCTGTTTTTCTTTGAAGACATTTTATTTCTCATCCAAGAAGCTTCTTCAGCTCTGATTCTTGGATGAGAAGCAAAACGTCTTCAAGAAAAAACAGAAAGTCCAGTTGCCTTTTGAAAAAGCATATTTGGGACAACCATGACTTGGATGACTGAGAACCTCCATAAAATCTAAAGAATTACACTTGAAATATTAAGTTGAATACACATATATCATTTCTAAATTCATCACTTTGATTAATTTATTAAGCTATCTGATCTAGGACAGCTTTCATACTCAGAGCTATTTGGAAAAGAAGGAATTTAAGAGATTATTAGACAAATTATTCATGCACTTATCTGGGAATTAGAACACTTCTAATGTGATGACATTGTCATCAGTTTCACCCCTCAAAATCTTACTTTTTCAAATATTCAAATCTAGGTATAGATATATCACGACATCTGAATATATACATAGATGCCATGATGTGTGTGTGTACATACACCCGCAAAAATGTATTACACACATATACACATACTGTATGTTTATGTTTGTGTGTGTGTGTGTGTATACACAACATATGCATACACTCCCTTTTGTAATTTAAATAAATACAATTCAGTGACAACTTTCAGAAGTGATCTGGAGGATAACCAAGGTTACAGAATGGCCACATATGACCTGAGGCCACCTGTTGTAAATCCTAGTTCTTATCATCAGGACTGTTTATCTTATCATCAAGACTGTTTATTACACAAATAATTCTTGGTGATTAGCAAAGAATGGAGACAGATAATTTTCTATTTCTTTTATCCTATAAAAAAGTTTAGGTCCACTATTATATCTATGCATATTGGAGGGACAGATGCCTGAAGAATACATGGATGAAAGTTGTTATGGCAAATGTTATTTTAACTTTTGCTTAAATTTGTTTCCATGTACAGTGTATCCCCACTCTTAAGCTACATATGGATTTAATATAAATAGTATTAAAATCCTTGTAAATTGTTGCAACTTAGCATTAAACACTAAAAGTGTCTAAGAGTTGCATATCAATATGAGGTTTCTATTATCCTTTCTATGAATTAAACAAGCAGTTTTATAGGGATTGAAAAAGCAAATCCCCACCTATCTACCCCCCATTCTTCTTTAATGGGGAGGGGGAGAGAATGTCTCTCAAGTCAACTCTACATTGTGTGAAATTTATAATAGGAACATAACATACAGTTTTATGGAAGTACAGAGGTTGCTCAATTCATAGGGCAGGGGTCACCAACCTTGGTCCCTTTAAGACTTGTGGATTTCAACTCCCAGAGTTCCTCAGCCAGCTTTGCTGGCTGAGGGACTCTGGGAGTTGAAGTCCACAAGTCTTAAAGGGACCAAGGTTGGAGACCCCTGTCATAGGATGTCCATGTAAATCTGTTCAGGGTATAGATTTACAGAACAGGGTAAATCTGTTCTTCAGATTTCAAGAATATTGCCTCATAATGGTTCCATTTGAAGGACTCACCAGTCTAAGCCACTTTAAAGGTATTTTAAGGAGAACATGAATGTTCCTAAGAATGAGAATTTGACCTGAGTGATAATTAGTTAAGCAGGTTGTAAAGCTATAACTTAAAGATTTATTTGAAGTACATTGCAGGAATAGGCAATGCTTAGTGATATTCTACTGGAAGAAAGCACATGTCCAAATCTCCAATCTCTATAATGATGGCATGTGGGAATGGCCTTGGGAGACCTTGGGAAGCAACAAGATTCAACTAAGGGAACAGGCTACCTTAGCCCACAGCAGAATGTGGGAGGGGCCAGAGGCTCAGAAAAGACTTTTCCTAGTTTTGGAACTGTAAAGGAGACGGGGAAGAGAAATCCCTTCAGATTTGCAAGATTCTGTTAGTGCAACCTTACAATAAAGTAGGATTAGCTCATTTGGTCATGTTTCCTGTCTGATTTACCTCCTAAAGCTAATCCATATTCTATAAACATCATGCAAACAAGGGATGGATTTTTTTCTTTGTTTTTATTATTTAAATACAAAAACAAAACAAAAAATCCAAATGTATAAAAGCGGGGAACTGAAAAAATATACAACAGATGAGATAGGAGAATGAAGTTGTGGGGGGAGCACTCCTTCTAATTTTTTAGACTTTTTCGTATTTTTTTCACTATCCTTTGACTATGTTTCCTGAAGGCCATCACTCTGCTAAACAAATAATTCCCTCAACACTGTCAAACTATTTACTAAATCTGCACTACTATTAATCTTCTCATCGTTCCCATCACCAATCTCTTTCCACTGATCACTGTATGACTGTAACTTTGCTGCTGGCAATCCTTATGATTTATATTGATATATTGACCATAATTTGTGCTGTAAATGTTGTACCTTGATGAATGTATCTTTTCTTTTATGTACACTGAGAGCATATGCACCAAGACAAATTCCTTGTGTGTCCAATCACACTTGGCCAATAAAAAATTCTATTCTATTCTATTCTATTCTATTCTATTCTATTCTATTCTATGTATATCTTACTTTTACCTATTGGGTTGTTGTTGTTATTTTGCTTGTATGTTTTATTTAATCAATAAAAAAGAGGTTCAAATAACTGCAAAACTTTCTATAGATTTTAAGTGACATCCTTTTCAACAAGAAATATTTTTGGATTAAATTCATTGCATTTATGTGGTTAGAGATGCAATTAAATTTACACTTTATTTAAATCTACTGTTTTATTTCCATAAGAAGCAAATACACACACACACACACACACACACACAGTCCTCTTTGAGCTTTAATATTTGCTATCCCATGAGAGTTGACTTCTGGACAAAAAACATGAACTTACAAGTCAAAAGACTTATTGTACAGTATTGGAAAAACAAACATATGGCTCTAATTATTCAATGGCTTGCAGAATTGATTAATGTGGATAATTATGATTTCAGTTTATTGATATCTGTGTGACAAGGGGTGGGCCTTTTGAGTGCCTGGTTGCACCCAGCATTTTTATATCATTAACCATTCTCGCTGTCAGCCATTCAAATTTTTTCAGATCAGGAAACAGACTCCATAAAAAAAACTAGAACATTACTTGCATTAGTAACAAAACAGAATCCTGCAAGTCTGCATACTTCCTCTCCTCTTAGACCCAGGGAGTCAGGGAGGGGCCAGTTTGAATCCCTTCCAACTACTTTCCCCAGGGCTCAAGGAATGCATCTGCATCTTTTGTTTTTGTAACAGTTTCTGAATATTTTCTCCAAAGTTATTTCCAGGATTCCTTATACCTGCAGGCACCCAGAAAGCATTAAATGAATTTGTGTCTGAGAACAAAAGAAAGAAGTTATCTGAGATTAGCAGGCTCTTAGACCAAGAGCAAGTAGTGGCAGACAAAGAGATAACATAGAATAACTTCAGTCATTGAAGTTATGCTTCCAAGAAAAGCAAGGGCTGGGAAGTGGCTCAACAGGCTAATGCAGTCTGTTATTAACACACAGCTGCCTGCAATTACAATTACTGCAGGCTCGAGTCCCACCAGGCCCAAGGTTGACTCAGCCTTCCATCCTTTATAAGATAGGTAAAATGAGGACCCAGATTGTTGGGGGGGGCCAATACAAGTTGACTTTGTATATAATATACAAATGGATGAGATTATTGCCTTACACAATGTAAGCCGCCCTGAGTCTTCGGAGAAGGGCGGGATATAAATTCCAAAAAAAAAAAAAAAGGAACCACAAGTAGGGAGAAGGACATATTTGTCCTTGTCCTGCCTTCCCACCTGAAGACAGGATAAGAAGCAATAGATGAAAACTAATCAAGGAGAGAACCAACCTAAAACTAAGGAGAAAATTCCTGACAGTTAGAACAATTAATCAGTGGAGTGACTTGCCTACAGAAATTGTGGCTGCTTCAATACTGGAGGTTTTTAAGAAAAAAATTGGACAATTATTTGTCTGAAAAGTTATAGGTTTTCCTGCTTGAGCAGGGGGTTGGACTAGAAGATCTCCAAAGTCCCTTCCAACTCTGTTATTCTGTTATTCTCTTTAAGGAACTTGAGGTGCAACACCAGTTACGAAGATTTGTACACCCAGCCCTAGATTAATTGCTGGAAGAAATATCCATCTGGGTTCAGTTCCAAGTGGGGACAAAGACACTGGAAACATGGAGGCTGCTTGGAAAGATGGTTTAATGGTGGTCAGGATCACATGGCTTGAGTTCCTGAACAGAAAAGGGATGAAATCCTGTGCGCTCCCTGGCTTTATGCTTTTTCTGAGCTTTGAATTTCCTGGGGCACAAGAAGAGTATCCTGATTGGTTGTCAGACTCCCAGAGGGTGGGGGTCTTAGCTAGCCTTGCTCGCTGATGTAATCTTCCTAGGTGTCATATGGTGTGTTTCTGTTGCTAGGTGGGTCCTATTGTGTTGCAGATGATGACAAAGGTGGGGGGAGTGAGTTTCTGTCTCTGACCCATTGACAAAGGTGGGGGGATTCAGGAAGTTGCTTTGTCCTTAAAACATGTTTCTCCATTTTTCATCCAGGGAAATATATTCTGCCTTTTAAAATATTTCATTCTTCTAGGAGGGGGGTGGGTGCTAACTTCCTACATCATATTACAGACACAATGATAAGTACTGTCTAATATTATCAAATGGATAGCCATTTGTCTGAAATGGTGTAGGGTTTCCTGCCTGGGCAGGGGGTTGGACTAGAAGATCTCCAAGGTCCCTTCCAACTCTGATATTATTATTATTAAGAGGGCTGTTAACCAGGTTTCAAAAGAGGTCATCTATAGGAGCAAGCATTATTATTTCCATCTCATATCTAAGCCTGAATCCTGACCGGAAGAGATCCAGATAATGCTCTTCATTTCTGATCATCTGTAGACGATGCGTCCACATTCTGTAGAATCTTTCTCAGAAAGAGAGGATTGGGACAGAAGTTCATCAGCTTCCACAAAATGTGTAGGAAATTAGCACCCACCCTTCTCCTAGGAAAATGAGATATTTTAGGAAATATTAAAAGGGCAGAATATTTCCCCTAAAAGGGAGGCAGAAACTCAGCCCCCATTATGGGCCATTATGGCCTGAGCTAGTCTATTCTACATAACAGAGATCTACCTCCTTCAAACAGAGCAGGGGTGACATCTAAAAAAATTTTGCTACTAGTTCTGTGGGAGTGGCTTGGTGGGGGGTCATGTGATGTGTGGGCATGGCTATGTGAGTGGGGGGGGATCAAAAGATAGACACTCACTAACAATGTCTTGCTGGAGCAGGGTTGGACTAGATCAGAGGTCTCCAACCTTGGCCACTTTAAGACTTGTGGACTTCAACTCCCAGAGATGAGCTGGCTGAGGAATTCTGGGAGTTGAAGTCCACAAGTCTCAAAAGATTGGAGACCTCTGGACTAGAGGACTTTCAGGTCCCTTCCAGACCTGGATTATCCTCTGAAGCTGCATCTAGTGCCAGGTTTGTACTCCTCCCTTCCTTCCTTCCTTCCTTCCCTGCCTCCCTCCTTCCTCTCTCTCTCTCCCTCTCTCTCTCTCTCTCTCTCAAAAACGACCCTCCCACCCACACCGTTTTTCCTCCCCGCCTACCTGAAGCCTGTTAGCTTGGGGAGGGGGGAAGTCCATTTTTCCTCCCAGCAGGCTTCAGGCTTCAGGGAGCCTGCTGGGAGGAAAAATGGACTCTACACACACACACACACACACACACACACAAACGTTTTTTGGCTAGCACCCAGCTGAGCCACGCAACCGTCAGAGGTGAAGAAAAAATGCTTTTAAAAGTAAAAAAAAACAAAAAACTCTGATGATGGCGCAGCTCAGCTGGGATGGAAGGTGCAGGGATTTTTCCTACCAATTCTCTGAACCACCCACCACCACTGCTACCGGATCAGGCAATCCAGTCCGAACCGGGAGCATTTCATCGCTGAAACAGAGCCATAGTAAGAATTGTCCAAAGCCCTTTCATTACATCATCACCCAGCAAGAGTCAACCAAGCTTGGGACTCAAAAACGCAACCTACAAAGTTACCCCTGCATGGCCCCATGGGAGTCTGTCAACCAATCAGAATACAAGCTCAAATTCAAATCCCAACAGAGGGTTTAAATCTCTGTCTCTCTCTCTCTCCACTCCATCTGCCTTTTTTGCCTGGGATCTCAAGCCATGTGATCCTGTCCACGATTAAACCATCTTTCCAAACAGCCACCATGAATCCAGTGTCTTTTTCCCCACTTGGAGCTGACCCCAGAAGGATTTTTCTTCCAACAGATGAAAACAGTCCCAGATTACAGTAATAATAATAATTGTTATATTATAACAATTATAATAATAACAACAGAGTTGGAAGGGACCTTGGAGGCCTTCTAGTCCAACCCCCTGCCCAGGCAGGAAACCCTACACCATTTCAGACAAATGGCTATCCAACATTTTCTTAAAAATTTCCATTGTTGGAGCATTCACAACTTCTGCAGGCAAGTCGTTCCACGTATTAATTGTTCTAACTGTCAGGAAATTTCTCCTTAGTTCTAAGTTGCATCTCTCCTTGATTAGTTTCCACCCATTGCTTCTTGTTCTACCCTCAGGTGCTTTGGCAAACAGCTCGACTCCCCCTTAGAAGTCTTGAAATAGCCTAACTGCCCAAATGAGGTCCAGATGCAAGCGGATATGAGTGAAAACATACAATCATTACAGCAGCCTGCGAACATCATGGCTCCACCTGACCTTCCCTAAAAATCTCGTGATAACGCTATGCAGAAGAAGTAGATAATAATTCTTATGTGCAATAAGTACAGGGAAAGAAGATATTTTTCCATGCTGAGAAATCTGGGTAGGCTTTCAATATTTGGTAGTTATACTGTACAATAACGTAGTATTCTTAAATCCTTGTGGTGACTATTTCCTGACCTGGCCTACATTAAAGCACTGATAAGAAACCATCTTGGTGGAGATAAGTAACATCAAGCACCAACTAATCTTCTTAGTGATAAGTAATTGGGATAAGAATCCCAATAATGCATTCCTGGATGAAGTGATGGGCAATTAAATCACCAGCAGGTAACCAGAGTCCTCCTGTCATGGAGGAACATCTTGTAAATATCCTGGACTTTACACTTGCTTGTAAATATACTGGACAAGTGGGCAATTGACCTTGCCCACTTGCAGAAAACCCCACAGTTCCATAGGCTTTCACTTTTATGGTATGTAACACCAAGAATAGAGGGATTCTGATCCATTTAACATATTTATTTAGTATATTTAATCTAAGGAAGAAATTGCAGTAAAGGTAACACACACACACAATCAAGCGTGAAAATGACTTTCAGCTGCTTCAGCTGCAAGCTGGAATGAGATAAAGCCAATGTCCTAAGGATGTGTCATATAATACAGTAAAGTATTCATACTGTGGTTAGGAGAATAGCAATATCACTTAGACTTACAGTATATACCACTTCATAGTGCTTTACAGCCCTCTCTAAGCAGTTTACAGAGTCAGCATATTGCCCCCAACAATCTGAGTCCTCATTTTGCCCTCCTTGGAAGCAGGGGTGGGCTGCTGGGGGTTTGCTGGGGAGAACCTCTAAACCCCTTTGTGCAGTTCAGAGAACCCCCAAATCCCACTCCCGGCTGTCCCCGCCCACTCCAATCTGCCCCTCCCAGGAGTCCCCATGTGGCCCATTTTGGATGCAGGTAAGTGCAGGGCGGGTGCAGAGCCATGGGGAGGGTGAAAAACAGGGAAATTCAGGAAGGCCAGAAATGGGCCTGTTTCCGGCCTCCAGAGGGCCTCCGGAGCCTGGGGGAGGCCATTTTCGCCCTCCCGAAGCCTCGGAAAAAGCCTCCAGAGCCCAGTGAGGGCAAAAACACACCCCTCCCTGGCTGTCGTGCAGGAAGCCAACTAGGCCACGCACACCATGGCCACACCCACCCAGGAATTGGGCAGAGAACCCTTTGCTAAAATTTTTGAAGCCCACCCCTGCTTGGAAGGATGGAAGGCTGAATGTGAAGATGAGCTCACCGTCTTCCCAAATATGGGGAGAAGCATTTCTATTTACATGAAAACAACCATTCTACAAATTTGCATGCTAATTTTTGGAAACATTTTGGGTAATATATAAATTGCAATAGGAAGTAGGGGTGTAATCCACTTTTTCTTTATGGAGAATCAGGTTCTGAGTACCCTGCATGAGCCCATGCTACCCTGAGAGTGCTGAATGCAATCTATTAAAGTGGTATCCCTCTTTTTTTGAAAACGTCTCATAACCGCAAAAGATTTGACTTGTTATTTCAAAAGAACTTTGCCAACCCTGCTTGTCTGGCAACCCAACTTACTTTTTGGAAAGTGGTAATTGAAACAGATTCCGTTCTTAGGATGCTTCCATTATAACACCATGAAAAAGTAATTTTTCCTTAATTACCCCATCCTCTGTAGACCTGAAAAGGATTAGAAAAAGATTACAATGTGCTATTCCAACTGAATTACAAAAAGCATTGCACAGAGCTATTCTATTAACTTCAGAATGCCAAATGTATTGTAAAATGCAAAAAAAAGTAGACAGTAATTTGTTTACAAATATGTTAATGTGGTAAATATCATACTGTTTCTTGCAATCAGTGAAATTACTGATTGCAAAGTGTATCTCATAGCATAGATTTGAGAGGGCAACATTGCCATTAATATACTACTTTTATATTGTGTTTTACTGCTTTGCAGCATAAATTGCTAATAACCAATTTACCCTAATGATATTGGCAGTGCACACATGTAAATGAGGTTTTTCTGTTTGTTTATTTATTTATTTATTTTGTTAGGTGCTAGAGTAGAATACAGTTAACTTACTACAGAAATTCAAAGATTTGAAAAATATCCAAAGACTTAGTGAACTGTTATAATGCAAGAATATTATGATAACTGTTTTGCTAATACAGGTAGTCCTTGACTTAGAACACTTCATTTAGTGACCGTTCAAAGTTACAATAGCACTGAAAAACGTGACTTATGACCATTTTTCACACCTATTGTGTGAAAAATGGGATACTGTTGCAGCATCCCTATGATCACATGTTTTACATTCAGATGTTTGACAACTGGTTCACATTTATGGTGGTTGCAGTGTCCCGGGGTCATGTGATCAACTTTTGCAACCTTTTGACAAGCATGTCACTGGGGAAGCCACATTCACCTAACAACCGTGTTATTTAAGTGTGATTCACTTAACAAATGTGGCAAGAAAAGTCATAAAATGGGGGAAAACTCTCTTAATAAATTTCTCACTTTGTAACATAATTTCTGGTCCCAATTGTGGTTGTAAGTCAAGGACTACCTGTGTAGACTTTTTTTCTTAGACTTCAATGGAGCAACTGCAATTATTATTACTAGATATGTTTATGATGGAAGAGCCCTTTCTTGGTTAATTTTGCATGTGATACAGTCACATCTAACTCCAACATGCTTCCCTAGATACCATAAAGCTCTATGTAATTCATTGCAGTGATCAGGAAAGTTTTTTCATTGAATGCTAATTGAGGGCATCCAATGAGGCCCTAAAATTGGTGCTTTCATCAAGTTTTTGTATCTGCCATGTTTCCTGTAACTTCTAGTATCAGAAAAAACTAAGTGATTTTTAATCTGAGAGTTAGAGGATTCATGTCCAATGTATGATTCAACCTTGGAAATACCAAGTTATAGCATTGTGGGCAAATAGGTCCCCAGTGAAAGAGAATTTAGAACCAACAAGATATTTATTTATTTATTTATTTTGTCACAACAATATATGTAGGTATCATACAAAAAAGATTTTATAGTATATAAACACATATATGAGTAAATATAAGGAGGTATAAGCATATATATATATAGGAAGAAGAAAAGAAAAACAATAGGACAGGAACGGTAGGCACGTTTGTGCGCTTATGCACGCCCCTTATGGTCCTCTTAGGAATGGGGTGAGGTCAATAGTAGAAAGTTTTTGGTTAAAGCTTTTAGGATTATGAGAAGAGACCACAGAGTCAGGTAAAGTATTCCAAGCACTGATGATTCTGTTACAGAAGTCATATTTTCTGCAATCTAGATTAAAGCGATTGACATTAAGTTTAAATCTATTAGTTGCTCTAGTATTATTGGAATTAAAGCTGAAGTAGTCTTTAACAGGAAGGACATTACAATAGATGATTCTGTGAGTTAAACTTAGGTCTTGTCGAAGGCAACGGAGTTCCAAGTTTTCTAAGCCTAGGATTTCAAGTCTGGTGGGATAAGGTATTTTATTGTTTTCAGAGGAATGGAGAACTCTTCTTGTAAAATATTTCTGGACACGTTCAATTGTATTGATGTCAGAGATGTGGTGAGGGTTCCAAACAGGCGAGCTGTATTCTAGAATTGGTCTAGCAAATGTTTTATATGCTCTGGTTAGTAGTGTGGTGTTTTTGGAAAAGAAGCTACGCAAGATTAGGTTTACAACTCTTAGAGCTTTTTTTGCTATGTAGTTGCAGTGGGCTTTGGCACTTAGATCATTTGACATGAAAACTCCAAGGTCTTTAATGGGATGGGGGTCGTCTGTAAGGTAATCTCCATCTAGTATGTACTTAGTTTTGGGTTCTTTTTTCCTATATGTAAAACTGAGCATTTGCTGGTTGAAATTTGGAGCTGCCAATTTTTAGACCAAGCGGTTAGATGATCAAGGTCGTTTTGAATGATAGAAGTATTGTCTGTGGTGTTAAATAGTTTGACATCGTCAGCAAAGAGAACACAATTACTTGAGATATGGTCACAAAGATCATTAATGTATAGTATAAAGAGTGTTGGTCCAAAGACGCTGCCTTGAGGAACGCCACTCTTGACAGGAACAGGATTTGATAAAGCATTGCCAATTTTGACCACTTGTTGTCTGTTAGACAGAAAAGCAGATATCCATTTGTGAAGGGGTCCTGAGATGCCATAGGATATTAGTTTTAGGACAAGTTTATCGTGTACTACTGAGTCAAAAGCTTTGCAGAAGTCTATGTAGATTGCATCTATTGATTTGCCTTGATCAAGATTTGTAGTCCATATGTTTTTACAGTGGAGAAGTTGTAAGTTACATGATAATTTTTTCCTGAAACCAAATTGTTTATTGGAGAGTAGGTTGTTAGTTTCTAAGTGTGAGGTAATGGATTGGTTGATGATTGATTCCATGACTTTGCAGGTGACGCAGCAAAGAGAGATCGGTCTGTAATTTTAGAGATCGGTCTGTAATTTTGTAATTTTTTTACAGCTGCCTTGTTAATCTGGTTTTATTTTTAGGAAATGTTCGGCCAAAAATATTTGATATTTTTATTAGTTTTTTTAATAGATACAAACTTTTAATAATATTTAAAATATATGATATATTAAATTAAAATATGCACATGACATTCTCAGTACGAAGGTAAATAGGCCAGCTTAGCCTTCAGCCTAGAAAATGAAGATTTGGGTGTCATTGTCTTTCTTCTGAAATATTTGTTGAATGTAAATGGACATGTCTTTCTAAGTCATCAACCCATCCTTATCTTAATGTTCCAGTAGTTCAGTGGAAGACCTCTTAATTGTATAAAAGATCCTAAATTGTATCCTACTTTGTGCCCAATAAATCATCCTTCCCCAAGTTGTGTAAGGATCACAACATTTAGAATTCCTTGGCAGCAAAGGAACTCTTTTGAAATGGCTGTTTAAGAAATACACAGTTGTGGTGATAGGCTGAAGTAATATTTCAGATTTGAAGGAGAAAAGATGCTGTGAAATACAGAGGGGTGTGAACGTAGCTTATCTTAAACAAACCATTATTTTTCCTACCTCTGCAGCTTGGATGACACACAGTTGCTTTAATGAATTTTCCCACACGCCCCCAGGCACATTTTCTCTTTGAATCTAAAGCATTGCACAACTCTGAGAATTATAGTTTGACTGGTTATAGGAAGGTGCTGTTATTTTATATACTGATTACCTTTGTGTATCATAAGAAACGATTTTTATTAACTGTGGTTTAATAAATACTGTAAGCCTTAGTTGGCTGGATTCGTGCAACATATTATGCCAATGTCAAACAAATCAAATATACGAAGCAATTATATCTTTTGATTCCCAAAAGTGAATTTTTAAAAGTTATATCTTAGGATAAAAGATTCTCAAGAGGAAGACCTTGTATCTTGTGATGCCCTAAAGATTATTGTATTGAACAGTGAATTAAATATTCCTCAGAATTCAGCAGTAACCATAGTTACACAACCTTCCACACAGAAGACCGTCTCACCTCAGATCTTGACTTTTTCATTTTTAGAAACAATCGGGGTGCCCACGAAAAGTATGGGTCCTTTCTACTCTCATAAAATTAATATATTATATAGCAGGTAAAAATTCAAGAACGAATGATTCAAGAAAGGATGGATTGCCTTTCAACTCAGCAGTGAGTCAAGAGCCTATGTCATCCTGAACCCCCATCATGAAGTCATCTATTATCTGATTTTCTGGAAAGAAAAATTCAGAGGACTTGCTGCTAACCTACCATAGAGGACAGAAGGCATTTTATCCTGCTCTGCATTTCTTAATAGTTTCAGAAATAAATGTTCCTGTGCAACTGGGTCCCACATGGGGAATATTTTGCAGCTCACTAGACAAATGTGCAGAAATCTGAAGTAATAAGTACATGGATTGAATGGGAAAAGCTTGCTTCTTGCATAATATTTGAGACATAAAAAAAGTTAAGTCAAGGAACACTGGAAGGTCCCAACAGGTGATGAGAGAAATTAACAATCCATAAATTAGAAGCAGAAAAAGTGAGTGCTAATTAGCTACTCTACTTACTTATGTAGGAAGTTAGCACCCAACCCTCTCCTAGAAGAATGAAATATTTTAGGAAATATTAAAAAAGGCAGAATATTATATTGCCCTGGATGAGAAATGGAAAAACATGTTTTAAAGACAAAGCAGTTCCCACCTTCCTACATCCCACCCCCACCTTTGTCAATGGGCCAGAAGCAGAAACCCAATTCCCCCGCCCCCACCTTTGTCAATGGACCATCATCTGCAACACAATAGGACCCATCTAGCAACAGAAAGTCACCATGGCACCTGGGAAGATTACATCAGCCAGCAAGGCTAGCTAAGACCCCCACCCTTTGGGAGTCTGAAACCAATCAGGATACTCCTCCTGTGCCCCAGGAAGTTCAAAGCTCAGAGAGGGCATAAAACCAAGGCATGCTCAGCATCTTAGCCCTTTTCTGGTTAAGAACTCAAACCATGTGATTCTGTCCACCATTAAACCATCTTTCCAAGCAGTCTCCATGTTTCTAGTGATTTTTTCCCCACTTGGAACTGAACCCAGATAGACATTTTTTCCAACACTTACTACTACCCATTTCTATGACCTTTGCTTAAAATGAAATCTATTGGGTGGGATATGAGGAAACAGCCAGGATGCAAATTATGAATGTCTTAAAAATGGCACAGTGTTTCGACAAAGATGGAGAGTATCAGTATATAATAAGCTCGGTGTTAAAATATTGCACTGAAATATTGAATTTATGAAGACTCAGACAATGTTATCTTCCATTTGTTTAGTTGACAGCTGCCAGATCATGTGTAAAAATATAAACCAGAGGGTAATCAGTCAAGTGGTGCATACACTATGAGGATTAATGGTAAATTTGAGATTTCAGTTAAGAAACTACCAAAGTTACCAACTGATAAACTGAATGATGCAAAGAAGTAGGATGTTCTTACTCCTAATATTCTTTCGTCCTTTATTTCCTTGAAAATTAGAAAGGTTAGAATTATTCTCTATTAGCAAGTAACTTGGTCTGTGGGTTGCTTATTTATTTTAAAGCATTCGGTTTCATCTTATGTCTTTGTAGTCCTTCTGGCTCTCTGTAATCACAAATGGGTTAATAAACTAGGTGTGGCATTAAGAGATTGCAAATATTTCTGCAAACTGAATCAAGATAGAAAAGTAAGGTAAAACAACTGAACTTTCACCTATTAATTTTTGTTCTTGGTGTCAAACAATTATGGGTCCCTGTGATTGCCAGACATTAGAGACAATTTTGTGTACATTCTGATTGCTTCTTAAAACTATATATAATATGAACAGGACCAAAAGTATTTTTAATATTGCCGGCTAAACAGGAATCTATATTATGCAGGGAAAAAAGATGAATGCAAATTCTTAGAACTGTTTTCCCAAGTTTGATTGCACAACTGCTCATGGGTTTTATCTGTTGCTAGAGATAGAACTGCTAATCACTCTCATTCATTCAAGGTTCAGATGAGCCCAAATTAAGTGCAGGGTAGCTCAAGCTATATCAGTGCAGAAAGTTTTAAAAATGTTAATTATAGTCAAACCTAAAGCCACTTTCTCTTTTAAAAAATCCATTGTAATGATTCATTTTTTCAGGTAGAAAAAGCCACCAAGTGCAAAGCTAGTATATTCCTAAAAAGCAGGCACTAAAAGAGAAGTATAGCCTTTACATCTTTCAGGTGAATTTTCAGAGGACTCTGCCTGACCTTTGTTAGAATCAGAATGCTAGATGAGAAAGACCAGCCATCCATTACCTGAGACTCCAGGATGTTTCAGATACAACAATGGTGGCTGCAGATGAGGGGAATAGTAATATAATATCAGGAGGGCCTGTAATAAAAATCACTGGAGAGACCCAGGGTGAGAAGCCTGGGATAAACCTTTACCCTGAACAAGATATATTTGGTGCTAAATATTTTACATTAAAATGTTTTCCTAGACAGGTTACTAACTTAAGAATAAAGAAAGGTGTAACAAGAACATAAGTTTAGCATACAGAGAGTATGATTCATTGCAAGGTCTTTTAAATGGCTGGTGTGATGTGAATATAGATTTTTATTAGCTTGGGGCTGAATGAGCAAGCATTGAATGTTGCCAGGGTCAACATAATTCAAGGTTTTTTAACATCCAGGAGTGCCAATTTAATGTTGACCCACTACTTTATACGTCACCTTTGTAAAGAATGCTGGGCAAGCATAATATGATCATGATAGCACAAATCAATGAGGAAGTGTGCCAAGTACTCCAAAAACAGCTGCCAGCAACAGGACAGCCCTATCAAAAGCCTTGTGATCAATGAGACGATTAATCAAGCCAAGTGTTCACAAGGATATATGTTGCTCTTGCAAGGTCAGCGCAGGACATGTTTTTTTTAAAAAAAATACAGACAGCACATAATGCACAATTAAATCAAGCTTCGCATTCTCCACTATGGAAAATGTACTATCCCAAATGCCTCACAGTTCTGACCCTGTTCGTTTTCATTGAGCAAGTTTCTTCCACTGCGGTAGCCAATTTCTGTTTTAGAACAGAAAGCAGAAATTGGCATCACAATCCTCATCATCTATACATTAAACGTTATAACAGTTTATATTTGTCCAATTTTGTAATGTTCAAAAGATCTTGCCTTAAGTCTAATAGCAATCCCAAGCTTTTGTACAAGAGGTCGTATGATTTTTGGCATTCTTGGACAAGATGCAATGAGATTTCGGGTGATTTGAGGGGTTGAAGGAATTAGCTATGTCCCCAGCTGGTAACCTAGTCCTATCTTAAAAATCAAAAGAATATAATTATGATTTCTGTTGATCTGTGGAGAATATGCAAAATATCAAACAACTTCACTGCTTAAGTCAAACATGTATACAACAATTGGAACCATTTCAGGTCTTTATAGAAGGTCAGAAGGAGCATATCTCACTCTGGAGGGGTAAGATGTTCCAAAGGGCAGGAGCCATGGCAGAGAAGGCTCTTTTCCATGAAAAGGGCATAGCCATAGAGTCCAGTACAAGAGTCCAGTACTGTAAGAGAAACAAGTACAAACTTTCATGAAATTTTTCTCTATCTCTTCCACATCCCCGTCTCATCTCAATTAATATACGTATGCTTCCTAGCAGCAAATTGAAATATAACACATATGTACAAAGCAGTCTATATGCTCTAGCTTATGCTGTTAAGGTTAAGAGAAAGAATTACAATATATGTCCTGCTAAGATTCTTTAAAGCAGGGGTGTCAAACTCGATTTCATTGAGGCCACATCAGGGTTGTGTTTGACCACGAAGGGCCAAGGGGCATAGGGTGTGGCCGGGGGTGGGAGTGGTCATGTTAGGTGTGGCCGGGTGGGCGTGGCCATGATGGGTGTGACACAGGACTCGTGTCAGGGGGCACCTATGGTGGCCAAGTGCTAACTTCCCTCAGGCTTTTCCTCACTCTCATTATACTCTCCTTCCTTCCTTCCTTCCTTCCTTCCTTCCCTTTTCATTCTAATTTCTTCTTCCATCTCCTCTTTCCCTCTTTTTTCTTCCTTGCTGTCTTCCCATCTTTTCTTCTTTTTCTTTGTCTTTCCTCTTTCCCTTTCTCCTTTCCTGCCCCTTCTTGCATGCTCAAATGCAAAAGGAGAAACATTTCTCCTTTTGTTTTGTTTTTAGTTTTGATAGCCCTCTGCCAGCCAAAACATTTTTGGCCTGGACGGCCTCCTGCAGCGCACTGGCAGCCAAAACGGGGTGCAGTGGGGGGGTCGATGCTAGTCAATTTGAAATAAGAATCAGGAAAAATCAGTTTGCTCGCAGCTTGACTCTTTCCTCAAGAAAATTAACTATACAAGTAATTCTTGACTTAGACCACAATGGAGCCCAAAATTTCTGTGGTTAAGCAAGTCATTTGTTAAGTGAGGTTTGCCCTATTTGATGACCTTTCTTGCTATATTTGTTGTGCATCACAGCAGTTAAATTAATAATATGATTGTTAAGTGCACTGGCTACCTGTGGCCTTCCGGGTGCGCTTCAAGGTGTTGGTGACAATCTTTAAAGCGCTCCATGGCGTAGGGCCGGGCTATTTACGGGACCGCCTACTGCTACCAAATACCTCTCACCAACCCGTGCGCTCTCACAGGGAGGGACTCCTCAGGGTGCCGTCAGCTAGGCAGTGCCGTCTGGCGACACCCAGGGGAAGGGCCTTCTCTGTGGGGGCTCCCACCCTCTGGAACGAACTCCCTCCAGGACTTCGTCAACTTCCGGACCTCCGAACCTTTCGTCGCGAGCTTAAAACACACTTATTCATCTGCGCGGGACTGGATTAGATTTTAAAGTTATTGGTTTTAAGGGGTTTTTACTATTTATATTGTTTTTAATAATTTGGCAATAGAATAAGTTTTTTAATCGTCGTTTTTAATCTGTATTTATATGTATTTTAATTGCCTGTGAACCGCCCTGAGTCCTTAGGGAGATAGGGCGGTATATAAATATGAAAAATAAATAAATAAATAAAATAAATAAAGTGAATCTGCCTTCCCCATTTGCTTGTCAGACAGTCACAAGACCCCAAGGCACTGCAATAAATATGAGTCAGTTGCCAAGCCTCTGAATTTTAACCATGTGATCATACGAATGCCACAACATCATAAGTATGAAAACCGATTATAAGGAATTTTGAATGATCATTAAACCAATTGTTGTACGGCAAGGACTACTGCATAAGGAACTAGAGTCATGCTGGAGTCGTCATTCTGCTGGGAAGTGATGGCCCCTCCAAGAATTCAATATTTGAAGCAACTTTTCCATAATACTTTTGTGGGTTTTTTTATTTAAGGATTGATATGCCACTTTTCAAAACAGATGTTTTTTGCAGAACAATTTACAGGAAATGTACAGACCTTCAACTCTAAACTGATTCCTTCCAATGTGCATTCTTTTGGAAATGTTATGAGTTGGATTTTAATCTGCCACCTTGTTTTGCACAGGAATTGTTATCTGTATTTTGGGTTTTTGTCTTCTTTTGTTTTGTCTATGTAGTCTATCTTTTTTCAAGCCTCCCCCAGGGTATTTTGCCTTAACTTAGTCTTAACTTAACTTAGTCTTAATTTAGCCTTAACTCAGTCTGTCCGTCCCCCTTGGTTATTTATATATGTATTTCCTATCTATACTTTTAAATTACTGGAAAGAATACTTCCTCTTACAAGTCATATTTAAGGACATAATACTCAGTTTGTCATAGGATCCTAAAATCAGGTTTTGTTTGTCTCTGATATGTTCATAATGGCTTGGATCCAAAGCATTGATTTGAAAGAGAGATCCTGAAGATCCACAAAATCCTATCAACTCAGTGACACTTGTTCACTTCGAAGAGAGGGATATGAAATCTGCAACCTGCCCATTTATCTCTCCACAGGCCTTCCATGTATGCAATGCAGTCTTTGGACTGATCCAGTATTTTTGGGAGATTCTGTCTTATTGTATAATTTAGCATCTTCCAAATAAATTGACTTTGGGAAGTTTGGCTTGTCCAGGAATTAAGAAGTTTTGACTCCTCATTTTTGGACGATACAAGCTTATATATATTATTCCAATAGTATGTATATATGTATTATTCCAACAGTAGCCAAGTTCAGTCCAGTTCATAATTCTAATATCTACAAGAGAGCAAGTGGCCTGGAATATTATAACGTGGATCAATACACCTTACCATATGACTTTCAAATTGATTAAAACACCACAAGACTAAGCACGCTACCATATAATTTCCACATTAATTAAAATAATCACAGTTCACAGCATTATTTTTAGCGAGTTTATCCTAATCTTGACAGCAACTGCAAATAAAGCCATCTGACTGCTACATAAATATTATGAACTGATAGCACACCACTAATTATTTCAGTAGGTATCTTAGCATGCATTTTCCTAATCAATGGGAGGGAAAAAAATCTTTCTGAATTAGAATGCAAGTTATACAATAAAGCATAATGAACAATTGTTCCACCTTTATACAAATAGGAATATTTCTACTCTATGCATACAAGCCCATTATACAATTCTATTTCAGGGCAAACAATATTTATACAGGTAGTCCTTGACTTACAACAGCTCATTTAGGGACTGTTCAAAGTTACAATGGCACAGAAAATAGTGACTTATGACCATTTTTCATACTTAGGACCATTGCAGCATCCCAGTGGTCACGTGATTTACATTCAGATGCTTGACAACTGACTCATATTTATTACGGCTGCAGAGTTCAGGAATCACTTTGCAACCTTCTGACAAGTCAATGAGGAAGCCAGTTTCACTTTACAACCGTGTTATTAACTTAACAACTGCACTTAACAAATGTGGCAAGAAAAGTTATAAAATGGGTCATATACACTTAACAAATTTTTCATTTAACAACATAAATGGTCAATATATTAATATAAATCATAAGGATTGCCAGCAACAAGTTATAGTCATACAGTCATAAGTGGAAAGAGATTGGTGATGGGAACTATGAAACGATTAATAGTAGTGCAGATTCAGTAAATAGTCTGACAGTGTTGAGGGAATTATTTGTTTAGCAGAGTGATGGCCTTCGGGAAAAAACTGTTCTTGTGTCTAGTTGTTCTGGTGTGCAGTGCTCTATAGTGTCGTTTTGAGGGTAGGAGTTGAAACAGTTTATGTCCAGGATGCGAGGATTACCTGTATAAGATTCAGAAAAGGAGGAAGAAATAGTAAACCAAAAAACTAAAGCATAAGATTAAAAAGAAAGGAAACACAGCTAGAACTCATTCACTAGGTCTCTCCCTCCCTCCCTCTCTCTTCATATCTTCCATTCTTGCAAACCATCATTCCAGGGGTGATATGCACTTACTTTTGCTACTGGTTCGGGAGTGTGACCGTGTGCACCTCTTCTGCGCATGCACAGAGCCTTCTGTGCATGCACAGAGGGTAAAAAATAGGACATAATGACATCTCAGCAGGTGGGTGGAGCCTCCCAGTTCGCGCGAGCGGGATGATTCCTTCCCCTGATCCACTCACATTCCCTTTTGTTCTTTAAATTTCACATTTTTCTTTTTCAGAAGATCTGATAAATTTCATTCAGCCATGACTTTCTCAGGTGAGTCATGATTATACTCAGTCCTTGCTCACTGAGTGGTCATTCATACTTGATCCTCTATAATTTGTGTTTTATTACCTATAGTTCTAAAGTATTCCTTCTCAACTTACTTTTATGTTTCTTTACATCCCCAGCTCTTACTTCAAACAACAACTTTTCTTATTCTTAAACACACCCATTTTTACTTTTTTCAATAAACATTCATTTCTTACAAAGGAACGACATAGTACACATGACCTTTCTATTCACCATTTGGACTCCAACCTAATTTCTTATGCAAAGAACATTTTATCAAGGCATCTAAAGTCATCTACTTTCTAGTTGTGTATAATCATTTATAATCATACATTCCATTTCTCCATCAAACATAAATACCTTGGTCTTTCTTACCTTCATAATTTTCAGATCCATTCTCTCTGCTGCATCTGACAATCTTTTTTATAATAATTTGTTTTAAAATTTGGATTTGAATCTAATGTGGATTAGATTCTGGATTAAAAACTAATGTGGTTAAAAAAATTGCAGCACCTGCAGACCGAGTGAACAACAAAGACATTTTGTGGGAGAAGTGTAACCAAGAAATCTCTATCCTTACTTTGCTGTATCTTCAGTATTTTAATACAAATTTTATACACTTCTTGTACAATGGTAAAGTTTAAATCAATAGAGCAATGCAAATAAAGAAAGAATCCCCAACCCCTGAGCCACAGCCCAGTACTGGGCCGAACCCTGTTGGGAACCAAGCCGTGCAAGTGACAGGCAAGCACGCAAGCACACAAAGCTCCATTTGTGCCAGTGGCAGGCACACACACAAAACCATCCCCTCTCTGCCTGCGACTGCCGCCACCACCACCGCTGCTACTACCGGCCGCAAAGCCAGAAAGGTTGGGGACTGCTGAAATAAAGGAAAGGAAATCACAGAAAGAGTGAAGGAAGGCACCTTTTAGTGCAGGGGTGTCAAACTTGTGGCCCGCAGGCCAGATGCGTCATGCCCAAACCACGCCCACCCCAGCTCTGCGAATGGAAAAAACATCGTGAAAAGTCATGTGACGGCAACATGACGTGGGGAGTTTGTCTAGACCTTGAGCTATTAATAACAATCAGGGATAGGGTGAGATACAGGTAGTCCTCAACTTACACTTAGCACCAATTGAAATTATGACAGCTCTCCCCAGGACTACTTACAATCCAGATTCAAAGTTCCAACAGCTGGAGGCCCCCACAGTCATGTGATCATATTTTGGGTGCTTGGCAACCAGACTTCATTTACAGCAGTTTGCAGCATTCCGCAGTCACGAGCATGGATGAGGACATTTTTTTCCAAAAGCCATTGTTTATTTCCAGTCTCCAGGAAAAAATGCCTATTGCTAGGGCTTCTGCTAGAGATTGTAGCTGAAAACAAAAAAAGATTGTAAGTGTAACACTCGTGCTCACTATGGTGGGAAATTTTATAGGTCACATATTCAACTGCCAGCTTACTACTTTGCTATTGTGTAAAAATTGTAAAATATGAATTGTGCAGGGTAGAAGTGAATTGTATTTTGTTGTAGTTTTTGTATTTTTAGGCAAGGATTCCCTGAGACCTGAAAAATATTTTAAGGGTTCCTCCAACATAAACAGACTTAAAAAGGTTCTTCTCGATATGTCATATACTTTAAGTGCTGACCAGCTGCTACAATGATATAAGGCAGGGAATGAGTCAGCAAGGTTTTTGGGCTGATACGACTTTAAGAGAATGCATTTATAAGAAAGGCCCTGTGAGGGCGTCTCTGTGTGTGTGTGCTTCCGTACTGTAGTTGATGATTGATTGACTTTGCCTAGTACGTGTATGTATATAAACCACTATTTGAAAGACAAACTTCTGTTTACTGTATTTTGCTCCTGGGTTGTCTCAAAATAGTCACACTGTGTGCACTCTGACAAGATATCTCAAACCACAGATCCCTAAATCATATCTTTTCACTAATACCATTTTTAGCACATCAGTAAATTTCAATCTTCTCTCATGGATGGTAAAAACTGGAACACAATTCACACATTACATTAAAATAATGATCATTGGGTTCCAATTTACAGAAGAGGAACAGATAACAATAAAAAGATAAGATTTACCAGAACTTTGATTTGTAGAACAGGAAATTCTAAAGCTCTGATTTACTTTGAGGATTTTAGCATCATGAAGGAAGATCAATTTTTTTTCTCAGGATCAATTTTCTTCTCAGGATCCTTTCCCACTTTTAAAAATTACGGAGGATCACAAAAGAGTTTTCGTTTGTATGGGTTATATTTATTGATACTTACCATTTTAAAAATTAAAATTGACACATTCTTACCACTACTGCTTCTCACAACTATTTGATGAAATCTTAATATTGAATTATTTTTCAACATCAGCTGACAAATAATTTTCATTTCACACACACCTGAGAAGGTCTTGGAGGACCCCGGGTGTCCTTGGAGTAAACTTTGAGAAACAATGTCTTAAAACAATTCAATGAAGCTGAAATCTCCACTGCTTCTAGTCCATTTCATTCTAACCCTCATAAGGTAAGCAATTTTATTTCTTTTCAGCAAAGAAAGAACGGTGGGGAGAATGGAATAGTTTTCTTAAGTAGATGGGATTATAGAAATGGGGAAAATGAACCTGTTCTCTGTCACAGAAGGAGTAGTCCTAAAATAATTTCTCTTTTCATTTTAGCCATAACATATCTTTCCTTTCATGATCCTCTTCCATGACTATTCCATGGATGAAAATAGAATCACAGAATCTTGAGTTTCCTTCTGAGATTTAGAAGTTTGTGGTGAATCTGTTTTTCACAGTGGTAAATGCTGTTGTTTCTTTCTAAAGTTTGATGATTCTGTGCACATTTCTGCAGTTGGGCAAGAATACCATCTTTATTTTAAAATAAATATCACACACAACAGTCATAAGTCACAAGGTAATATTTCTGCTGTAAGAGGGAGTCACACCACAATTTCTTTTTTCTTTTTCCAGTCTAGTAATTTCATGCAAATCAGTACAATTCATTAGGAAAGTAGATTTTAAAATAAGGATTGGTTTTAGAGTTATGCGTTGAAAAATATCCTCCTGACAAAGAAAGGAAATAAATAAACAGTCAACTGGTTTTTTTCCCTTCTCTCTTACAAATTAAATCTGCCATTTGCCAGCTGTCTATACCAAGAAAGTAGGGCGCTATTTGCTTGTTATATATGTTTTTATAAATACATGGTTTTATAAATAAGTGCTTCATATTTTCACATGAATTTATAAAGGCTAAAATTGCTTCCCAATTTATAACCAGTCATTTAGCGACCAGTCAAAATCCCAATGAACCCCCTCTCCCAAAGCTATGAATAACTCAGTTTGATGTTCCAATGCCCTCACACTGTCATGTGATCATATTTTAAGCACTGTGATCACATGATCTCAATTTATATTTTTTTAATCAAAAACAGACATTTACATCACATGCAAGAGAGAGAGGAATGGAGGGAGGAAAGGAGGGAGGGAGGGAAATGTTGTGTCTCGTCCGCTTTCCCCGCAGCCGGGGCCTTCTTATCTGCTTCCGAATGCTGAGGAATGTCCTAGCATGCCTCCCGGCCCGAGCCCTGGCTCCATGCCCAGATAGGCTGAGGAAGAAGAAGCGCCTCCAGCCCCCAGCCCTGGCTCCATGCCCAGGCAAACGGAGCAACTAGACCCCTCCCCCACAGCATGTGAGCCTGAGGAAGGTCAATTACCAACAGCTGCAGACTGGAGTGACCCTCACTTCAGGAGAATTGATAAGCGGCGTCAACAGAAGGAAGGGAGGGGCAGGCCGGGATAAGTGCTGAGTCATGGAGCCACACCCCATGGCCTATATAAAGGCTTTCTGGCATTCTCTGAGTCAGGCAAAGTCTACCTTATCTTGCTGAAATCACTTTCTGGTCTCCTGCCTGCCTTGATAACTTTGCTAGGACTTTGGCAGAGCTGCAGAGGCATGCCTGATTCGGATTTCCCTGACCCGGCCATCAGCGGAGGAGTGGGACACGACAGGAAAAGAGATTGCTTAAAATGTGATCACACGTCTGTGTGGGGGCATTGGAACATCAAACACACACACACACACAAATATACATACATACATACATACATATACATACATACATACATATATATATATATATATATATATATATATATATATATATATATATATGTAGGTCTTTGGTTGTTCGGGTTTTCTCCCGTGTAAAATTAGAAGTGTCTTGGCGATGTTTCGACGAAGTCTCATTCGTCATCTTCAGGCTTCAGCTTTGTGCTATGAAGCCTGAAGATGACAAATGAGACTTCGTCGACACTTCTAATTTTACACGGGAGAAAACCCGAACAACCAAAGACCTATATACAAACACCCGTGAAAACCTCAGAAAACATATATATATATATATATACACATACACATACACATATATATATATACATACACACACACATATATATATACACACACACACACACACACATACACATACATACATACATATATACACACCGTATTTTTCGAACTATAAGACCCTCCAGACTATAAGACGCATCTAGTTTTTGGGGAGGAAAACAAGAAAAAAAATCTGCCTCTTCCTCTCAGCAATTTGTTCCCTTGTAGCAAACAACAAACAGTCTAGTCACCTTCAGCACAGCTTGATTTAGCACGAGCAGTTGGTTGGTGGTTGAATCTGCCTCCCAGAATACCACCTATCAGCTGTTCCAGGCTGTAGGGATTGCCAGCACCACCATTGTCGCCCATCACTGCTGCTGCCTATTGCCTCCTCTGAGCACCCCATTTTCAGCCTTTGCGCACCCCATTTTTGGCCTCCACGCGCCCCATTTCTAGGCCACGGGGATAGGCACCAGCGATCCTCACCAGCTGGAATGGGCCGAAAATGGGGTGTGCAGATACCAAAAATGGGGCGCAGAGGCCAAAAATGGGGTGCACAGAGGTGGTGATATAAAAGAATATGCACTAGATTTACAAGAGTAGCAACTCTAAGAATTTGTAATCATTATGGAATCTGGCAATTCTTGCTCCAATTTGAATATTTTAAAATTATTTTCCAGAGTACTCCTATTTGATTCATTGTCAATAATGCAATTTTCAATTACTGTAAATTCTAGCATTTGAACTTTTTCTGTTTCAAATAACAAAACCATAAATTTCTTGCCCAAGTCTTTTTCTTTCTTTCTCTGTTTCCTGAATCTTTCCAGTCTCCTCCTTCATATGGATCCAACTTTTGTCCAGGTTATAATTTTCTCTGTGTTAAGTAGCTAATTGATTCATTTAATGAATATAAAGTTCACAATAACAAATCATAGAGACAATGCAATAATCTTATTAATTGGTTTACGATTTCCCAATTCCGTATTAACAATAATTTATCTTCATCTGTTCACTACTCAACAATACATTTGAAGTTTTTCATTTTTTAAAAATGACTGTTTTCTTACATATAAAAATTATTTCTAAAATAGTAATAAGACATCCAAGCACACTACAAATACAATAAAGACCATGAATATAACTGTAAATACACATACAATTTGTGAGATCCTTTCAAGAACAGCATTATCAACTTGGTATAAAAATGATTGCATTCTATCAAGAGCAAGTAAATGGAATAAGAAAGGGGAGGGGGGAACTTGTTTCTTAGGTTCTGGTTGTTTTCAGCAAATGCAGAAAGAAAGAAAAAACATGCAGAAAATATTATTTATTGCCCAAACTGAAACTTTTCATTCCCTTCTGACTTCTTTGCTATTCTTTGCTATTCTCTCTCACTCTCTCTATCTGTCTCTCTCTCTCTCCTCATATTACTAAGTTGTTTTTAAGAAATCAAACCTATTTAAAGAAAAATAATTTTAATAAAAATATTCATGCAGAGAATGAAAAGACTGTAATGACATTAAAATCACTTTATTACGACAATAGGCTTTTCAGGCTAACCTGTCGTTTCCTATAATTCAAAACCAACTCCTTTGGTTTGTGGGTGTGGAGGAGAGATGTATCAGGGTACACCAGGGGTGGGTTCTACTTACCTTTACTACCAGTTCACAGCGGGAACACGCATGCGAACGCGCTTCTGCACATGCACATATCACCCATGATGATGTCATGGTGGGTGGGCGGAGCTTCCCGCCGGTTTTACTACCGGTTCTATAGAACCAGACCGAACTGGGAGCCAGCCATCCTGCAATCCAGGCCTGAAACTTTAAGAGAGAGCTTTTTTCTAATAGAAGCCAAGGAAATAAATAGAAGAATAGACAAGTTCAGCAATTCTAACAAAAACAAGCAAGCATTATTTCTCCATTCAGCTTTTCAAGTGATCCACGTACATCACAATTTCATTCATCATCAGGTCAGTGAGAAAGTATTTAAGCCAACAGTACCATAGGATAGAGAAGAGTTTCTAAATCAGTAATTAATACAAGTAGTCCTTAATTTACAACAAAATTTCTGTGGTTAAGTGAGACATTTGTTAAGTGAGTTTCTTGTCACGGTAAATTAAGTGAATCACTGAAGTTAATAAGTTTGTAACCTGGTTGTTAAGCGAATCTGGCTTCCCAAATGACTTTGCTTGTCAGAAGCAAAAGGTGATGTCATAACCTTGGGTCACAGCAAAGGTCATAAATATGAGCCAGTTGCTAAGCATCTGAATTTTGATCACACGATCATGGGGATACTGGAAAGGTTGTAACAGTGAAGAACAGTCATAAGTCACTTTTTGCAGTGCCGTTGTAACTTTGAATGGTCACTAAATGAACTGCTGTAAGTAGTATATATACTGATGTAGTATATATACTGCTCTTGGGATGTAAAAGTAATGGGTGGGGGGAAATGAAAAGGAATGTCTGGCAAACAGGAGCACCTTTCTTCTTCCAGCCTACTGACTGATCCTTTCTTTCTGTTTGCAAACCTTTGAGTTTCCCTTTTTTTCCCAAGCAGCTGTTATAACAAGATAAGATACTGGGGGGAAAAAAATTTTTACACTGATGCAATAAAGGAATCTTCCCCAACTTGGCACTTCCAGATGTGTTGTGCTTTAATAATGTACATATTTCAATAATACCAGAACAATTAAATCTAAATTAACATAAATATATCCTTCCCAAAAAAAAGAAAGAAAAATAGTCCAGCAAGCTTACTGCAGCCACGATGATAGCTTGCTCATGAATGTAACAAAAGTTAGCATCCAATATTGTCGATAGATAATTTAATTGAGGACATTTCCATGCCACCAGCATTTCCAGTGCCCTAAACTTCCTAAAACACAGTTTGTGAATGCCCTCCCTTTTGCTGTCCTTGAAAAGTAGAACATGTGGAAAAAACACCACAAACTATCCATTTTTCTTTCAGATAACCAACAGTAATGCTAAGACCACCATTTATTTAATGTCCTATTTCCTAAATGGAACTAGGGTGACAAAACTGCCTCATCCTTTCATAGGGTTACCAGAAATCTGAAGTGACAAACAACATGGACAACTGGAAAGGAGAACAAACTTTCTTGGCATCTGTGACAAAAATTACTGCAAAAAAGCTAAATAAATCTTAAGCCTACATCTAATATACTGCAAAAAAGCTAAATAAATCTTAAGCCTACTTTTTACAAAATCAGAAAGACTGGTATTTAAATTGCAATATTTTTCTTACAAATCTTTATTTTCAAGAATATATGCTAGCAATTATCTAAAATTGAAGAAGATGCACTTTTTAAATTTCACCATAGAATGTATGATAAGCCATGTGATCTACAGACTATAGTGATCATAGATTTGAAGGACATGGATTGAAGCCAATTGCTGAAATCAGCCAGTTGTAAATCTAAGCTGTCAGGTCATTTTCACAGTAACTCCATAGTTGTGTATTATTATAGTAGTTTAATTGTGGAGAGGAAAATCAGTTTTTATCCAGTGTACAGGAAGACATAATGTCCATGAACATAATATTGATATGGTATAGATAAGAGCACTAGCTCAGAGTCATGAGATGTGGATGAGGTACAAATCTTGTTAATAAAATGTATTTGAAATAGTGGCTGGATTGAGCCCAGGAAGCAGGGCATGGCAAGATTTCCCACCAATATGACATTTAACATTGTAAGCTCCACATAGCTGTAATAATTCAAATAATACCAGCTTTGTTTCTGTTTCCAATAAACTGGAGCATTCAGAAATAAATTGATTTAGATAGCAAAAACAGATGTCATGAGGTCAGTCTGTAATCAATCGATCGATCAATGCAATCAATCCCAAAGTAGTACAAAACATTAGTATGGAGGTGTCGTAAGCCTATATAATATATTTACTTTCTTAGAACATTCAATTGGAATATATTCATAAAACACATTCAAATGAATTCAAGACATCCTTAAAGTATAGTGACAATTTTTTCCTAGTCCTGACCAGTGGTGTTGTCAATATGGCAATAGGTACTGAGGCAAGAATGCAAATGTAGCATTTGCATGATATAATTTGCCCCCATCATTCTCCTGCAGGTGCACATGGCCCTACCTCCAAACGAAGGTACAGAACATGCATGGTCAATTAAACTATTTTGGCATCTGAAGCAAAATATATTTCCTGTGGGGGGTGGGGATAAAATCTTCCTGCTTTCCCTAGTAAAGGTAAAGGTTCCCCTCGCACATATGTGCTAGTTGTTCCCAACTCTAGGGGGCAGTGCTCATCTCCGTTTCAAAGCCGAAGAGCCAGCACTGTCCGAAAACGTCTCTGTGGTCATGTGGCCGGCATGACTAAATGCCAAAGGTGCACAGAACGCTGTTACAACCCCACCACAGGTGGTCCCTATTTTTCTACTTGCATTTTTTACATGCTTTCAGACTGCTAGGTTGGCAGAAGTTAGGACAAGGGGAACTCACCCCGTTACACAGCATTAGGGATTCGAACTGCTGAACTGCCGACCTTCTGATTGACAACCTCAACGTCTTAGCCACTGAGCCACCGCGGCCCTACCTTTCCCTAGTACTATACTCCCAATATCTGATGCCACCCATCCTTCATGGGCTTTTTTTTCTTCTCCCTCCCTTCAGTTATAGGCAAACTCAAAAAACTCCTTCCTTCCCTTTTCCTTCTCATCCTACAGGGTCCATTCTCGGGAGGATGAGGAGATGGGCATCTGAAGACATTTCTTCCACATTTTCAGCACTATTAAATACTTTTCCATTTTTTATTTTTTATTTTTTTTTACATTTATATCCCGCCCTTCTCCGAAGACCCAGGGCGGCTTACAGTGTGTAAGGCAATAGTCTCATTCTATTTGTATATTTACAAAGTCAACTTATTGCCCCCCCCCCAACAATCTGGGTCCTCATTTTACCTACCTTATAAAGGATGGAAGGCTGAGTCAACCTTGGACCTAGTGGGACTAGAACCTGCAGTAATTGCAGGCAGCTGTGTTTTAATAACAGGCTTCTTACAGCCTGAGCCACACCGCGGCCCTAATTTTAATTGATTAGAATTTTCACAAAATTTAGGGGTTTATTTTATTTGCTTTTCACAAGATGGTTTTGGTTACCATCTTCAAAGCGCTCCATGGCATAGGGCCGGGTTATTTATGGGACTGCCTGCTGCCACCGACTACCTCCCACTGACCCGTACGCTCTCACAGGGAGGGACTCCTTAGGGTGCCATCCGCCAGGCAGTGCCAACTGGCGACACCCAGGGGAAGGGCCTTCTCTGTGGGGGCCCCCACCCTCTGGAACGAGCTCCCCCCAGGATTACGTCAACTTCCTGACCTTCGAACCTTCTGCCGCGAGCTTAAGACACATCTATTTATTTGTGCAGGGCTGGCCTAGGGTTTAATTTTAAAATTAATTTTAAATGGGGTTTTGTATTTTTTAACTATAGTTTTAAATTTGGCCTAATGGAATAAGTTTTTTAAATGTTGTTTTAACATGTATTTATTTTATACTTTATGTTTTATAAGGCTGTAAACCGCCCTGAGTCCTTCGGGAGATAGGGCGGTATAGAAATTTGAATAATAAATAATAAAATAATAAAATAAAATAGACTCCAAACAATTTGAGTGGTAAAACAACAGCAGTTGTGAGACCTATAGCTGGATCTTGGGTAAGAAGAATGAATTCTTGGCCTACTGCCCATAAACTGAAAAATGAATAAAAAGCTCAATTGACATTGAGATATACTTTGCAACAAAGTAAGTTGCATGGGTCTCCCTAGCATGCCAAAAGGAAAAGCTTCTTTTTAGTAATTAATTACTTTGTTCCTAATGTTGACTTTAAAGCAGTTCTGTCAGAATGACTGATGCGCTGCTTTCTATTGATTTCTGCGGAATAAATCCCCATCGTGATCAAAATTAACAGCAGGGATGTTGAGGTTACCATTAAGCCCTCTATTCCCAGTCCCTCCAAGATTTGTTCTTTGAAAATAAAGGAAAGTGTAAGCTTAGACTGTAGAAGAATGAGCACAGTTTTCCCCCCAACCCCCAATCTGCCACTCCCTGGCTTTAACAGGCAACAATCCACATTTATTATTTGCCCCATGAATCCTTCTCCCCAATCCACCCTATTTGTTCTCCTTCCTTTCCATCCTCCGCAGATTTACACACAAATGTGAGTATTGAAAATGGTTTTGAAAGCTTGTCATCAGATGCCCCCTATTATCCATTTACTACAACGCTA